>NC_138768.1:368581492-369181492 GCF_965119305.1 Pelophylax lessonae
GTTCGTTGCTCAAGCCCGTTTTCGCGTCCGTTTTGGTGGCTCAGGCGGTGGCTGATTGGACTAAGATGCTTAGGAGCAATCTCGTGTCTGATGGTGTTCCGCCTGCCTGGCTGGAAATGGTGGATCAGACCCACCAAGGAGTCATGGGTTTGTGTGATGCGGCCTTGAATGAGGCCCCTTTAGTGGCACGCCTCTCTAGTGTCGCGGTGCTTAACCGGCGACTGATATGGCTGAAGAGCTGGTCGGCCGACCAGTCCTCACGGAAAACTGTTACTGATTTTCCCTATGCTGGCTCTCGCCTTTTTGGCGAGGCGTTGGATACCCTGGTGAAAGGCGTCACGGGGGGCAAGAGCACTATGCTGCCCCAGAACCCGAAGAACAAGTCCTTTCGAGGCAAGCGGGGTTCTGTGCCTAGATCCAATCAGGGGTCCTTTTAGTGCCTTTTGGAACCAATCCAAGGGCAAGCCCTTCAAGTCCCAGGGCGGGTAAGCAGAAGTCCGGCAATGCCGGCTCGGCGGGTCAGTCCGCCTCTGCCTGAAGGGGCGCCCTCACCCATTTCAGGGGTGGGGGGGGCGTTTGCGCGGTTTCCTCCAACCTTGGCTGCTCTGGATATCGGACGAGTGGGTTCAGGAAATCATTCGATCGGGGTACAAGATCGACTTCCTTTCCAGGCCGGCGGACAGATTTTTTTTTTTTCCCTCAAATCTTCACTTGTCTCTGGGGCGTCTGCAGGACCTGCACCAAGCGGTACAGGACCTTCTGTCTCAGGGGGGATTGTCCCGGTGCCTCATCGGGACAGGTTTCGGGGGTTTTATTCAAATCTGTTCACTGTGCCTAGAAAGGAGGACAAAGTGCGTCCTATTCTGGACCTAAAAGCTCTGAACCACTTCGTGCGTGTTCGGAAGTTCCGTATGGAGTCTCTCTGTTCGGTGGTGGCCTCCCTGAGTCCAGGGGAATTCCTGGCCTTGATAGATCTGAAGGATGCGTATCTGCACATCCCCATTTTCGAAGGTCATCAGCGGTACCTTCGGTTTGCGATCGCAGAGGACCACTACCAGTTTGTGGCGTTACCTTTCGGTCTCGCTTCGGCACCCAGGGTTTTTACCAAGGTGCTGGCGCCGGTTCTGGGCCTACTGAGGGCACAGGGCATTGCGGTCTTGGGGAACCTGGACGATCTCCTTCTGAGGGCTTGTGCCAGCCAGGACCTAGTGCGCGATCTGTCCACCACGGTACAGACGCTCCAGGAGTTCGGATGGACCATCAACGTTCAAAAATCGCCAAGTTGTCTCCATTGGTTCGTCTTCCCTATCTGGGAATGATTCTGGACTCTGCTCAGGCAAGGGTGTTCTTGCCGGAGGACAAGCTCCGGACCTTGCAGGACGAGATCAGGTCCCTCAGGGACAACCCGTCCTCGTCACTCAGAACCTGTATGAGGTCTCTGGGGTTGATGGTGTCCGCCTTCGAGGCGATACCATTTGCTCAGTTTCACACGCGGGCTCTCCAGACGGAGATCCTAGCCAGGTGGGACAGACTGCCTCAGTCCCTGGATCTAAATGTCTCCTTGAGTCGTCAGACCAGATTGGCTTTTCTGTGGTGGCTCCAGTCCCCGTCGGTGGCGGAGGGCAAGTCCTTCCGTCCGTTGGTGTGGACGGTGATTACCACGGATGCCAGCCTGTCGGGCTGGGGTGGAGTCCTGGGCAACCTGTCTGCCCAGGGCACTTGGTCGGAGGAGGAGTCCTCCCTCCCGATAAATGTGCTGGAATTGCGGGCGATAAAACTGTCTCTTCCAGTGGTCGGACCGTCTTCAGGGCCTTCCTGTCCAAGTACAGACGGACAATGCTACCGCGGTGGCTTACATCAACCACCAAGGGGGCACCAGGAGTGCTCGTGCGGCCCCGGACGTGGATCTGTTCACATCTCGACTAAACCAAAAGGTGGAAAGGTTCGTGGCAAGAACACGCGATCCTCTGGCAGTCGCCTCGGATGCGTTGGTGGCCCCTTGGCATCAGTATCGTCTGATGTATGCCTTTCGGAACTGGCAGTGTTATCTTGCCGTTCTCCATACTTGGTGATTCACCGGGATAAGGTGGTTTTGCATCCGCAGCCCTCCTTTCTTCCTAAGGTGCTCTCTGAGTTCCACATTAATGAGGATATTGTTCTGCCTTCGCTTTGTACAAAGCCTAAGCATCCTAAGGAGGTTGCTCTGCACTCCTTGGATGTGGTCAGGGCGATCAGGGTTTACCTGTCGTCCACAGAATCTTTTCGTAAAACGGATTCCCTCTTTGTCCTTCCTGAGGGACCTCGGAAGGGCATGGCTGCATGTTCAGCGACTATCGCCAAATGGATCAGACAGACCATTGAACAGGCTTACGCTTTGAAGGAACGGGTTCCACCCTTCTCTGTTAAGGCGCACTCTACCAGATCTGTGAGTACGTCCTGGGCCTGTTGGCATAGGGCCTCGGTGGCCCAGGTGTGCAAGGCTGCGACTTGGTCATCGGTGCACACTTTTTCCAAATTCTACAAAGTAGACGTTCTGGCATCAGCTGATGCCTCCTTTGGCCGCAAGGTTCTCAGTGCGGCAGTGCCATGATGGACCCTTGTGTTTTTTTTCTGGGTCCCTGGCTGTTGGCATTTGCTTTCCTGGGCTGTTGCTCCTGTTGAGCATTGTTTTTTCTGTTGCCCAGTTGGTTCTCTTATGGTGCATGTAAGATTCCTTTCTCTGATGTGGGTACTGCGTTGCCTTTTCTACGGTTGCATCTCCCACCCCTCATGTCTATACTGCTTTGGGACATCCAACAGTGATGACTTAGAGGAGGCGGCGACTGTCGGAGGACGTAAGAGAAAACTGAATTTTTGTAAAATCTTACCTGTAAAATTCCTTTCTCTGAGTCCTCTGACAGTCGCCGCCCCCGCCCCTCTTTTGGGGTTCTTAATACCTACTGCTATGCTACCAAACTGAGTTGGGAGTGGTCATGCAGGGGGTATTGACCAGATGGGACAGCCCCCATGGGTGTGTATATGCTAATGCCTTTTGTCTTTGAACTAAGTCTATATGCCTAGCTACTCCTACGGAGCGGAAGTTAATTACCCAACAGTGATGACTTAGAGGAGGCGGCGACTGTCGGAGGACTCGGAGAAAGGAATTTTACAGGTAAGATTTCACAAAAATTCAGTCCCCCCCCCCCCCCCCCCTCTAACTATATTTGAAGTGTCACTTCACAGCAGCACAATGCTATAAAGTGTGCTGCACAACAATGCAGATGTGCTGCATTTTAACGCAACTCATTGCACATCACACCAGCGGTGTGGATGGGACACAGAAAACAGTTGTTTTCTATGTTCCCGAGTGATGGCCTGCACTTAACCAGTGCTGAGGTCACTGCTGATAGTATGAGTAGCCCCCTAGAAGCCTTTTCACACTGATGCATTTTTTCCCCCCCGCATTTTTACCTTGCTACTCCCCACACCGCTGAGCTGAAAACTCCTGCATGCTGCATCTTTTTGGTACTGTTTTCAGAAACAAAAATGTAGCTCCCCATTGAGTTGAATAGGAAAGGTGTCAAAAATGCATCAAACGCAATGCGTTTGCGTGTTTTTTTTTGTGTTAGTCACATGTCCATTTTTCACCTGTGCAGGCAACCATAAAATGCCCTGAAAACACAGCAAAACTCCTATGTGTTTTTACCACAATTTTGCTACAGAGCAGTGTGAAAGAAGCCTAAAGTTGTAGTGTGTGTGATCATTTTATATACAACATTGTTACATGTGTCTCTGGAATGCCTTGAAACGTATTTATTTCCACCCAAGCAATGAAATCATGCTCCAATTATAGGTACAAAATCTGCAATCTGCAGAAAATCCAGTTGTTTGCCTGCAGTTTAGAGTTGTAACTGAGACCTCTGTAAAGCAGCATTCCTTTGCAGGTTCCTCTGAGCTGCAGATTACATTCTTTGATCCAACCCTTGGCAAGAAACCTGGCCAGGAACACCATTAATGGGTAGTATACTTTACAAGGCCTCATGCAATATATATTGTTGTCTTCTGTAGCTATTTCCACCACTCTCAGCACATTACTTTGTTTTTTTATTTTAACTTTTTCCCTCCAATCTATCTGTTGAAAAAGGGTCATAACTGGGTAAATATACAGTTTTGCTCATAAGTTTACATACCCTGGCAGAATTAGATTTCTTGGCAATTTTTCCAAGAATATGAATGATAACACAAACTTTTCTTTCACTCATGGTTAGTGTTTGGCTGAAGCCATTTATTATCAATCAACTGTTTACTCTTTTTAAATCATAATGACAACAGAAACTACCCAAATGACCCTGATCAAAAGTTTACACACCCCCCAGTTCTTAATACAGTGTATTGCTCCCTTTCACATCAATGACAGCTTTTTTTCTTTTACTGGGTCATTTGTTTCTCTAAGGTCTGTTTTTGTCTGAGCCTTCTTCTTGCATCATGTATTTTTTGATTGTTCCAGGGCTTGAGGTTACTCTGGGTAACTTTGTTGGTGCTCCGCCTCTCCCTGTTTTACCTCTCATGCGTTTATGTGTGCCATCCAACCCCCTTGAGCCCCCTTGAACCCCTATGGTGTTCCTATCTCCCCGGTCTGGCTGTTCAAAGTCAACAGTCCATACAGCAAAAGTCTGCAGCGTAACATGGAAGTAAGATGTGAGGACTCACCACTTTGTTAGTGGGATCTAGGGAGGTAGAATTATTGCGTGTCTAGGGGGGACATTCAAGTTCCTATGGAGGGGTTAGTTGGTTCCAGGAGGTTTGGGAATGCTGATGCTCCCCCATCACTTTCTCCAGACTCAGCTCTTCCCAGTACAACTGTCTAGTCTTGGGACCAGTCTCACCTCCAGCTCTCCTGCGTCCTCTCTGCTCGCCCTTGGCTTCATAGCGGGATGGGCTCCTAGTGTGAGCTCACTCGAGCGCCATGGATAGGCTGCTCCCCTGAATACGGTAGACTTTTTCTAATACATTTAAATTATGCCTCCCTTGGGAAGAAAAGTAGAAAATAAACCTGCAACCAGCAATATCTACTTGTATGTTGTGTGGTACAGAATAGCTGCCCAGCATTGATGCTGCATATGTTCACACTATCTGAGATGTACTCTTCACTTAAATGTGGTGCTGTGGACTTACTTAGTTTTTCCAAAATTCCCCATTTTTTTACCAAGGTTTCCCTAGTGTGCGCTGAAGAATTTTGGCATTTAAGACCTGTTTATTATGCAACCAGGCTACCTTAGTACAAACGACAGTGAAGTGTTTGATATTCTATTTTTATTTCCATAATCTGAGGAGTTTGGTCTGCACAATGTTTAAAATACAAATAAAGGCAGAATCCTCAGTGGCCATGGTAACCAGGCCTCTGCTGAGCCAAGCCAACCCCACACATTAACTAGGGCTCAGAACAAAGCAGTCTTCATAGATCTGCACCTTGTGAAATTCTCAACTGCAGCACATTGCAGCAGTTTACAGACAGTTTGTTAAATCCATGTCTTGATTTAGGTTGGAAAGGTGTCTGAATCATGGTGTGTGTGTTCTCCCCCCCCCCCCCCCCCCCCGCCAGGTTGTACCATTACATTGTTCAGGGCCTCAGATTTCTACCTATTAAAGTTGACATTTCATTTTTCTTTTCTTGACTTCCAGATTTTTTTTTTTTAAATATTGAAGCCGTAATGTTGGATATGTAGCAATAATCCTCCCTTCCAACGAAATCCTTACCTATGGGACCACTATCCTGCTGTATGATGTATAATTTCTACACTCGTGAATAACAACAAAATTGTTCCTGTTCGGAATCTTATTTAAGTTGTGCTTAATACTAGAGGGAGAGTCCCAAAGCAAAGTAACCAGATTTTCTGTAAATTAACCACTTGCCGACCGCCGCACGACTATCTACGTCGGCGGTCAGCCCCTCACAGGCAAACTAACGTAGGGCTACGTTGCTTGCTTGTGAGGGTCTAGGGAGCGAGCGCGCGCCGCCGGAGGCCCGCTCCCGCGTGGTCACGGACCCCCCCCCCCCCGCGCGTGTGACCAGCGGACCCGATGTCCGCCAGTCACTCGGCGATCGGCGGGGGAGAGGGAGAATGTCAGGCAGCTTGTGTAAACAAGCCACCTGTCATTCTCCTCGCTGTAAAGACACTGATCACATGCTTATATCTTGGTATCCAGTTTGCTTGGACTTTTCCACGCTTTGAGGTGTTGCAACCTAGAATTTAAAGCTGCAATTAAGTAATTTATTATTCATTTTTTTATGTATTTTTTTTTTTATACATTAAGTGCTGGTAGCTGCTGTGTCCCTTGTTATCCTTCATCCCCAGCCCCCTCCTATACGCCTTGTAGCTGTAATATTCCGGTGTTGCAGGTGTTAACACAAAAGTGTAAACTATGCCCTCCCAATCTATTAAAAAAAAAAAAGCTGTACTATAGCTTCCTTCAATGAAAAGTGCTCTATGAATGGAGGAGGTAGACTTTTCGTTCATCCGCCTGTCCGCCATTCATGGAATGCTTTTCATAGCAGGAATAGTTCAGTTTTAAATAAAGTGGAAGGGGCATTAAGGGTGGACATATTCGCCACTTTTGACAAGTGCTTGTGACAGGTGCAGCCTCTTGTATTACCTGAGAGATCATAGCTGTGAGGTAGTCAGGGTGGCAAAGAATGGAAGATTTGAAGGAAAAAGTGTAGCCACCATCACAAGGGACACTCGTTCACCTAAGTACTGTCCCTGGTGCTGATTTTAAGAAACAAATTGCTAAACTTCAGCTTTAAAATGGTTGTAATTGGAAAATATGCTAAACTTTCTGTACAGTGTACACTAATAAAAGCTTTGCAAAATTTGAAAATCCTTGATTGCATTCATGGCATTAATGACTTGCTGGAAGAATTTAGTCTGTCCTCCCACTATGACCACTGCTTGGGCTCTGTGTTATACTTACTATGTGAGTTTTATATTCTGTATTCTG
Source organism: Pelophylax lessonae (assembly GCF_965119305.1). Lineage (NCBI taxonomy): Eukaryota > Metazoa > Chordata > Amphibia > Anura > Ranidae > Pelophylax > Pelophylax lessonae. Next base: position 368,588,471 of record NC_138768.1, read on the forward strand.
CAAAAACAAAAACCTGGTTGATCCTGCTTCTCTCCATCTCCACGTTCAAGAAGTTCATGTTCCCCCAACTCTGGTTTTTTGCAGAGCAGTGTTGGCAGCTCTGCACATGCTCAGTTTTCAGTGATTTTTCTATGCTGAGCATTTCTTCCCTATCACATCTGAGCAGCCCATGTGACTAAAGAGAGACACGTGGGTGTATACACAGTGGTAAATGACAGCCTTCCTTCTCTTCCATGCCCACTAACCAGCTAAACACAATGGGGGTAGGATATTACATGAAGATTGATGGAGGCTTCACCTCCCTCCTTGTTCTAAAGCCTAGGCTGAGACATCTGTGATTGTCAGAAATCCACCTACACCGTGTTATTTCCACAAAATAATAGATTTTATTTCAAATACAAATTTGTATAACAATTTAAAACACTTTTTTTTTTATATAATTTATTTATACTCTGTATTCCAAAGGCTTTTAATTTATTTATTTTTTTGGCACGTTATCAGCAGCAGAGGACTAGAAGTTCCTCCTGCCGGTTTCCCTGCAGACATGCTGGGAAAGATCTGGGTCATCTTAACAGTAGTATATCAATTTGAAAAAAGGTACTTAGATGAGAATTAAAAAAAAAAAAAAAAGGTAATTACTGTGCCATCATCCATATACAGAAAGCGAAGGGGCAATGTAAATTAAACAGTGTGTGTTTAGAATCACTTTAAACTCTTTTGCCACATTTCCCATTTGCTACTTCTCAACAAGATTTATTAAAACAATAGAAGGGATGAGCAGGCCATAAAAAAAGTAAGATGGTGCAAAATAAAAGTATTGTAATCTAGTCAATCGAATAGTTTTCTTTCTTTGGATTGAGTGAGCACACTAAGGAAAACCAAGTGTGTGCTGAGTTCATGGGGACCAAATGGGCATATATATATATATATATATATATATATATATATATATATATATATATAGACAGAGATATATATATATATAGACAGATATATATATATATAGACAGATATATATATATATATATATATATATATATATATATATATATATATATATATATATATATATATATATATATATATATATATATATATATATATATATATATATATATATATATAATATATATATAAATATATAGATATATATAGATATATATATATAGATATATATAGATATATATATAGATATATATAGATATATATAGATATATATATAGATATATATAGATATATATATAGATAGATATATATAGATATATATATAGATAGATATATATATATATATATATAGATATATACACATACATATATATGTATGTGAGTATGTATGTGTGTGTGTGTGTGTGTGTGTGTGTATAGAGATATATATATATATATATATATATATATATATATATATATATATATATATATATATATTGATATATTGTGTGTGTGAAGTCCTCTGCTCTCACGCATTAGCCAGCATTTCAGCATTTTCCACAATTTTATATCTCCGTGAACTGAATCGCACCGTGCAGTAGATATAAAATGGTTATGGAGTTTAATAAAGAACACAAGTCTGAAGAGAGCTGTGAATTTCTGCTGTGCTGGAATAGTTATTTTTCCATTACATGGTTCCATTCCCTGCCACCAGTGCAAGGAAGGTCAGAGTTTTTCCTGGCCACTGGGGACTAGTAAATTCCTCTCAAAATAAACCATCTGCTTGTTTGTGCAGCAAATTTTTCTTGATAAATGTAGAATAGTAATTTGATAAGCACCTTTCCTGTAAGAATTGTGAATGAAATAAAGCCAATATTCATGGATTTTATCAAAGCACTAATTTATTGTGTTTTCTATTCCCAGAAACCACCATGAATAATCTTTCATTCAGCGAGCTGTGCTGCCTCTTTTGCTGCCCACCATGTCCAGGGAAAATCGCCTCCAAACTTGCCTTCTTACCTCCTGATCCAACTTACACTCTTATATGTGATGAGAGTGGAAGCCGCTGGACTCTTCATTTGACGGAACGAGCGGACTGGCAATATTCTGCCCGGGAAAAAGACGCTATAGAGTGTTTCATGACTAGAACCAGCCGTGGAAACCGCATTGCCTGCATGTTTGTACGCTGCTCTCCCAATGCTAAGTACACACTTCTGTTTTCTCATGGAAATGCTGTAGATTTGGGTCAGATGAGCAGCTTTTATATAGGACTTGGCTCTCGTATTAATTGTAACATATTCTCCTACGATTATTCTGGATATGGGTCCAGCTCTGGGAAACCTTCGGAGAAGAATTTATATGCTGATATTGATGCTGCTTGGATTGCTCTAAGAACAAGGTCAGTGATTCTGTTATGAATATACAGTTTTTTGGCTGTAGAGGAAGTTGTTTTAAAGGCAATTTTTTTTCTTTATCATTTTTTTTTTTTTTGATGGATTAGATTAACCAATCAAAAAATAATAAAACAAGTTTTTATTTCTGTCTATGCCCCCTTTGTGTAGATTTGCTTTTCCATTTGTACTGGTGACCACAGGAAAAAGTTGTAGAAATTCAATCTTTTAGAGTTGTCCTCAACCAGAGGTAAGAGAAAATCTTTCAATGGGGACAGCTGTCCCTCACTTTGGGGGATTTCCTCTAACTTCTTGTTGCGTCTCGTCCCAAGTTGCACATGCCCCAAAAAGAAATGACATGACTGAGCTTTTAACTCTTCCTTACTTTGGGGATACAAAAATGTTGTTTAATTACAGACAAAACATAAAGCAGAACTCCCCACCCCAAAATTGGCAAGTCCTTCTCCCCTCCACTTCTGCCACATTTTGGCATGTCATTTTTTATTTTTTTGGGTGGGTGGGGGCAGGTTCTTAGTTTTTTGACAGGGTCCCGCTTGGATCACCTAGGCAAGTTCTCCTCTCCCACTCCCTCCCCACGGTCTTCTGTGATTCATCCCAAGTCCCAAAAGGCTGAGAGACCATTCACTAAGCACAAAGTGGCTCCTGCATGTGCAGGGGGCAGCTTACTGTGAAGCCACATAGCTGGCTGTCTAGTTAGGATACCTGGCACTGTGAACCCGAAGCCTAGTAAAGAACTAGCCTGGGTTAGAATGGCGCTGGATCCCTGGACAGGTAAGTGCCCTTTTATTAAAAGTCAGCAGCTACAGGATTTAACTTTTTTTTTTTTTTTTTTTTTTTTTTTTTTTTTTTTTTTTTTTCCAATGAACCTCCTTTTTAAAGTTTTTGGGGATTTTTTTTTTGTTTGTTTTTTTTTTTCCTTGCGTTATTTTATTTTTTTTTTTCCACTCCCTTTCAGTTGCACTAAGGGTCCTTTCACACGGCTGCTCCGTGTGAAAGGTCCGCTGCGGGACTTTTTTTTTTTTTCCACGGAGCGGATGACATTTCTGTCATCCGCTCCGTGTGCCCGCATATCATCCCATCCGTTTGCGGATGATATGCGGACATAATGTAAGTATATGGCACTGCGGATGACACCGCTGACATCCGATTTTCCTTCCTTTCCGTTTTTTACACGGAAGGAAAAATGGGGTTCTGTTCCATTCGTAAAAACGGAACAGAACTGAAAGGAGGAAAATCGGATGTCAGCGGATGGTATTCCGCTGACACCCGCAGTGCCATTCACTTACATTATGTCCGCAAATCATCCGCAAACGGATGGGATGATTTGCGGACACACGGAGCGGCCGTGTGAAAGGACCCTATTGGATACCATGATGGGAAGTAGAAATCTCTCAAAGGAGACTTATTGTGGGGAGATTCCTCTCACATACTCTCCCATACTGAATCCAAAACTAAAACGCGCACGGATAACTTCTTCTCTAACTACTTCACATAATTTAAAAGCTTTAGCCCTGGTTCACACTTATGCGGATCAGTTGCGATCTGAAAAGCATAGGTTCGCATATTATGTGAAAAAAAAAAAGCATTATTTCAAGTGAAGGCTGTTCAGATATATGCGGTGCGAATTTGGTCCAGTTAAAAAAAGGGTCCTGTGCAAATTTTAGCTCCTTGGACTTCTGTGGGACTGGGTTGAAATCGCAGTCCAGTTTTCACATCGTATATATTTGTTTTTTTTTCCCTATATTTTATCGAAAATAAAATTTGCAGATGTGACCAATCCCCTCACAAATTCACACTAAATTTGCATTGAAACCGCATGTGCTAAGCAGAATTCATGCGAATTCGCAAAATATACCGCTTTAAATTTGCACTGCATCAGTGTGAACCAGGGCTTGAGGCCTGTGTCACCTGCATCAATTTAAACTCTGAGGTCATTCAGATTTCATCGACGGGTGCAGTTGACCTTTTTTTTAAGTTCTGCATTTGACCTACTTAAAGTAATTTTTAGATCTGTAGATTTTTATGGGGATGCAAAACCTGTTTGATACAAAGAAAAGCCCACCAACGCAGGCCCTTATCTTGTTCTTCTTTTATCATGTAAGTACTGTTGATTATTCCAGCACTAAACATCAAAAGAAGTTGAATTATGAGGTTTAACGCTACAGCATCTTACTGAAAGGGATGTGTGTTTTAGTGGACGGACCCTTTAAAATCTATCCTTCAGCCAAAATGTAAAAATAAAAAAATAATCATGCAAGGAGGAAATGGTGTACTGCTCCAGGTTTTTCCCACTCTATAGCAGTTCGTTGGTCATCTTGCAGTTTCATTGTGCAAACTGATCCTACATATGTATTTCAGTAAGGAGGCAAAGTCGGCATTGGCTTTTCAGGAGGGCTCTGTGTAGCATTCAACATTTTCCGAAACCTAGATCCTAACTAGATCCAGTGTCTAGCTGTGTAAACCAAAACTGGAAAAAACTGTGTGCACTGTCCTGCATATGAGCCATATTTTATGCAACATTTAAATGTTTTTGCTAACATTTACACGTGACCATGAGCACTATGGGCTGCCGTTGCTGCTGAGGACGGGTATGTAAGTATCAACGACGTGTAGCCAGCAGTACCGCTGACACTGATTACATATTAATGTTCTACGTCTCACTCTGAATGAGTCATTGGTACACTAGTGCTTGTGCAGAATGACCTTCACCTTCCGTCATACCAAATCGTCCAAGGTCATGTGACTATTGCTTTCAAAGCTTCCATGAGGCAGACTGAATAAAAATGTTCATGCAGGGCTGAAGCTACAGTTGTCCTTTAAAGTGTTCATCCATAGCTAAGGTATTCTGAGAGGTAGTCATAGTCTAGTTTATTTCCTGCATTAGTCAAGACGTTTTCCACTTCCTGGGAATGCTAAATGGGTCAGGTAGTGCATGTCCTTGCATGACAGGTTCAGATTTACATAATGTTGGGTAGGCCTGGTATCTTCAATCTAAAAGTATTCATCATTGTGGATTTTCTAACTTATGGGATGTGTGACATCTTGGGCACTCCTTAACCACTTAAGCCCCGGAGGATTTGGCTGCTAAAGGACCAGGGTTTTTTTTGCGATTTTTTTACTGCGTGACTTTAACGGACAATTGCGCGGTCGTGCGACGCTGTACCTAAACGAATTTGACGTCCTTTTTTTCCCACAAACAGAGCTTTCTTTTGGTGGTATTTGATCACCTGTGCGATTTTTTTTTTTTTTTTTTTTTTTTTTTTTTTTTTTTTTTTCGGTACTGCGACATTGCGGCGGACAGATCGGACCCTTGACTGACATTTTTGACACTTTTGGGGGTACCAGTGACATTACTGCAGTAATCAGTGCTATACATATGCACTGTTACTGCAAAAATGACACTGGCAGGGAAGGGGTTAACTTTATTGGACAGGGAGGGGTTAAGTGTGTCCTAGGGGCGTGATTCTAACTGTGCAGGGACATTCCTATTGGTTTAAAAGCAAAGATCAACCGTTCTACATAGTAGAACGGTCAGATCTTCACTTTTACACAGGGAGAACTGACAGGCAGCTTGTTTACACAAGCCGCTCCGCCTTTCTCCCTTCACAGGAGCGATCGCAGTGTGACTGGCGGACATCGAGTCCGCCGGTCACACGCACTGACTTGTCTGTGAACGAGCCGCGGCAGGCGCGCGCCTCGGCGGGCGCGCGCCCGCCCGCGATAGGCTCGCAAGTCAGTGACAGGCGAGGGACGTACCGATACGTCACTCTGCCTGGCCGGGGCTGACCGCCGCAGTATATAGTCGTGCGGCGGTCGGCAACCGGTTAAAGTGCAACTTTCACTCTCCTAATCAACATTGACTATTTTTAATCCTAATGCTGCTAGCCTTCGTAAATAGAAAATATTTAATTTTACTTGTTTTTTAAACTTTTTTTTTTTTTATATTACATTACTTCAATTTCCATGCCCAAGCAAAATATGTCAGTTACATCCCAGGAGTAGTCAGCAGGGGAGACGTTTTTCTCAGCTAAGCACACCATTTTGCTTGCATTCTTGAGCTTAGGACAGACTGATTCCAGGAGGAAAATGCTACATAAATCATTTGCACTTACTCAAGATGGCTGCGGCCAGAAATGTTAGGGGGGTGTTTTCAAAATGATTTTTCGACAGAATAAAGCATGGAGACATGGATGGATGGGTCAATTTACTTTGAATATTTTTAAAAATGAATGAAATGGTGTTTTTGGTTTGTGGTGCTCCGATGCAGTGAAGATCCAATTTAAGAAATGTTTTAACTGCGTCCTGCCCGCGTCATTGTAACATGATGGCCAGGTGGAAAAACCTATTGTTCTGGGAGGACATCATATGATGTCCTTGTGAGAACAGGCCACACTCCAGGAACGATCTGTCACCCACTGTGTCCACCAGATGCTTACCTTCGTATTCCAATGTGTCGGTCATCAGCGTTTCCTCCGCATTCCCCTGGTGCATTATCAATTCATGGCATTACCCTTTGGTCTCGCCTCAGCTCCTCGTGTATTCACAAGTGTTGGCATTGTAACGGCAGTGGGGGATTGTGGTACTGGGTACCTTTTTTTTATAGAAGCACCTTTCACTTCAATTACAGCTGCAAGTCTTTTTGGGTATGTCTCTACCAGCTTTGCACTTCTAGAGAAGGACATTTTTGCCCATTCATTTTTGCAAAGTAGCTCAAGCTTTGTCAGATTGGATGGAAAGCGTCTGAACAGCAATTTTCAAGTCTAGCCACATATTCTCAATTGGATTTTGGATTTGGCCATTCTAACACATGAATAAGCTTTTATCTAATCCATTCCATTGTAGCTCTGGCTGTATTTTTGGGGTTGCTATCCTGCTGAAAGGTGAACCTCTGCCTCAGTCTCAAGTCTTTTGCAAACTCTAAGGGCTCTTTCACACAGCCCGTCCGTCGGACGGACTCAGTTTATCTCAGCAGGGGATCGATCCGCCGATCCCCCCGCTGAACAGGATGACAGCTGTTCTCCGCACTGTGTGCGGAGACACAGCTGTCAGTTCCCCATACATCTCTATGGGGGAATCGGATGGGAACGGACCGTAGGTCCGTTCTCATCTGATCCGATCCGTTGGACGGATGGAAAATAGGGTTTCCATCCTTCCAGATTTGACGGATCGGATGTCAGTCGACATGTCTCCGTTGACATCCAGTGCCCCATAGGGATGCATGGGGGTACCGTTCAGATCCGCCAAAAAAATGGACAGGCGGATCTGAACGGTCCACCTGTGTGAAAGAGCCCTAACAGGTTTTCTTCTAAGATTGCCCTGTATTTGGCTCCATCCTTCTTCCCATCAACTCTGAACAGCTTCCCTGTCCCTGCTAAAGAAAAGCATCCCCACCACATAATGCTGCCACCACCATGTTTCACGGTGGAGATGGTGTGTTCAAGGTGATGTGCAGTGTTTAGTTTTCCGGCCACCACATGGTTTCTTGCAAACGGGACATTTTATGACTGTCGTTCAACAATGGTTTTCTTCTTGCCACGCTTCCATAAAGGCCGAATTTCTGGAGTGCACGACTAATAGTTGTCCTGTGGACAGATTCTCCCACCTGAGCTGTGGATCTCTGCAGCTCCTTCAGAGTTACCAAGGGCCTCTTGGCTGCTTCTCTGGTAAATGCTCTTATTGCCCGTCCTGTCCGTTTTTAGGTGGATGGCCATGTCTTGGTAGGTTTGCGGCTGTGCCATACACTTCCATTTTCAGATGGATTGAACAGTGCTCCGTGAGATGTTCAAGGCTTGGAATATTTTTAAATCACCTAACCCTGCTTTGAAACTTCTCCACAACTTTATCGCTGACCTGTCTGTTGTGTTCCTTGGCCTTCATGATGCTATGATGCCGTTTGTTCACTAACTTTCTCTAACAAACCTCTGAGGGCTTCACAGAACAGCTGTATTTATACTGAGATTAAATTACACAGGTGGACTCTGCTAATTAGGTGACTTCTGAAGGCAATTGGTTCCACTAGATTTTAGATAGGGGTATCAGAGTAAAGGGGGCTGAATACAAATGCACACCACACTTTTCTGGAAATGTATTTGGAAAACCATTTGATATTCCTTCCACTTGACAATTATGTGCCACTTTCTGTTGGTCTATCACATAAAATCCCAATAAAATAGGTTTACGTTTTTGGTTGTAACATGACAAAATGTGGAAAATGTCGAGGTATGAATACAAGACACTGTATGCTATAGTGATCCTAAACGCTGCTGTGACTTCTGTTTGCATTGTGTGGTGTACTGTGTTTAACAAAAATAGTTCGGGTTTGACTTTCTGTGCTTTAGGGCATGGTGCGTTCCGATTTTAAAATAAGCAGGTTGCCTTGACACAACGAACAGAAACTTGTGCATGTGTTATGGTGTAAGTGAGCCCTAAAGGTAGTTTCACTGTACTGCACCGGTTCACAAAATGCTTAAAATGGCAAATGCTGTGTAAAAGAGAAATCTGGGTCACAAGTCATTGTAATCGCATGTATAAATGCCTTGTAGGGCAGGAAGCCTATGAATACCAGGTGTCCTCTCTAGAGTGTAATCATATTGTTCCTCCTGTTTGTGTGCACATGTACGCTTTCACGGAAGTGACTCAGTGTATAGGGAAGTATTAAGTGCTGACTCAGTATTTATATTCATTGTGGTGTACATAATAGCGCTGCCATGATGCATAGATTCGAGATGATTATTTCTGATTATTTCGCAGATTATTTCTCCACCAGCAATTTATGTAACTTCAAGTACTTGTGAAACGATCAAACAGTATATTTTGCCTGTTAGATTAAGCATTTCAGCTCTCATACCTTTTTATATCCTTTATAGACCAGAGCATTTTTTTTTTGTGTGCGTTTCCACTATTGACCTGTTATTTCAACATTTGTCATTATTTTACCACTTGGCGACTGCAATAAGTTTATATATACTTTGCGCCTTGCAAGTGATTTCCTTGGTTTATGACCTGAAGATATCAGTCATAACCCCAGTACCGTTTTTTTTTTTTTTTTCCAGCAGATGGTCGGCTTTTTGATGAATCCGGTCTGGGCTGGTTTCCTCCTGCTAACATTCTTTGATGGACTCTATGGCCTTGGAGGACCAGAGCGACATCCCTTCCTGTTCAGGCTAGAATGAAAAAAATATGTATTTTTTTTTTTTTCTCTTTCGTTAATTGGCACACAGCTCCTTAGGATTCTTGACCATTGGATTATACTGCCCCCTACAGGAGAAGGACGAGGCAGAAAAAGCACTCAACTACGCCTATGGGCAGTCCCAGGGGGTATACTACCCCTCTCTGCTATAGGTACTTTTTTTACCTAGTCCGGAGTAAGGACCTAGTACCTTGCTGGGATCCTTGGTCCTGGCAAATTTTTATCTTTTTAAATACCTTTTTTCTCTTTCGTTCATTGACTGACACAGCTCCTGATCTTAACCGCTGGGTTATACTGCCCCTTACAGGAGTAGGACACTGCCTAGTCAGGAGTAAGGACCTAGTTCCTTGCTGGGATCTCTGGTCCTGGCAATTTTTTTTTTTTTTTTTTTTTTATTGTAGATAGCAATTTTTCTGTGGGTTTTTTTTTTTTTTTTTTTCTTTCTTCCCTGTGAGATCTACAATCAACTGGCAGACTAGGCGATGGGCTGGATAATCTAGATCCAGTGGTAGCCCCAGTCTGGCAGCGAGCGCGTGCAGACCTCAGCTCCGGACTAGATCAGCCGCGACATAGCCCCACCGGACAGGGGCTAGCCTGTAAGTTAAACGCCTCGCGAGGTTGCATACAACTGGGTCTCGGCCCGAGTCAGTGTTCCTCCTGGCTGACAGCCCCCTATTTGGATGGCGAGGGGTTCTGCCTGGAACGGTGCCCATCTGGTTCCTGGTATGGTGAGTAGCTGTGTCCCCCCCCCCCTCCCCCTGGAAGGTTTTGGGGTGGAATGGGCCTCTCCATGGGAGGGTCGGACCCTTGGGTTCCCCATCTTCCAGTTAGGTGTCCCTCCTATTCTACCCCCCTCTACTTATGCTGGAGCTGTGTGCGTGTTCTGGTCCACCTCCTGGGGTGGAGGCAGGACGCTATGCTGGTGGGGGGGTTGTACCTACTGGGGGCTCCTGCCAGGGCCCCCAGTCTTGCCTTGGCCTGTCCTTGAGGCCTAGGGTTCCCTCCTGGGAGCCTTGTGGTGCCGCCATTTTGCTGTAGCCATTGTGCTCAATGCACAGGGGCTAGGTTTGTGTAGTCCGGCGGCCATTTTGCGGTTTGCTATTAAAAATAGCGGCGGCCATGACTGTTGAGCCCTGTGGCGGCGATTTTGGCAGTGGGAGCCCCTCCTCATCCCCTGGTGCCTACTCCTGGATCTTTTCACTTCCTGATCGCCCCACGTGGATTGCAGATTATCCTGGTGGCTGCAGGTGCCGGTTTCTGCTGGGAGGTGAGTCTGGTGGGGTCCCCTCCCTCTCTGCTGAGGATCTCTTGGTGCTTTGTGCCTGGTGATCGGGTATCAAGCTTCTGCCAAGATTTCTACGCAGGATCAAGGCAGAAGGGATTCCAGTTATCTTGGTGGCTCTGGACTTGCCTAGCCGGGCTTGGTACGCCGATCTGGTGTGGCTGGTTGTCGAAGGTTCCTTGGAAGCTTCCTTTCAGGGAGGATCAGCTGTACAACAGACCGATCTTCCATACTGCTTTACAGTCGCTGGCTTTGGCGACTTGGCCGATCGCCAGGTGCTGATATATGTTTGTCTGCGTCGGTGATTCCAACACTGTTAAAAGCTAGCAAATCTGGGGGCGTGGCCTGGCGCGACATGCTGTAGGCAGTGAGTAGCGGGAGCTCCGTCGGCTGAATATCCTCCGCATCATATCCTGAACCCCCACAGCAGCAAACGACACCCTGTCTTGCATCGGGAAACTGCGGGCACCTGCAGGACATGTCTCCGCCGAAAAAACTCTTGGATGCGGCCGCAAAACTTGAAAAATTCCGCCGCCAAACCGGCGAGGCCTCTATCCAAGATGGCACCGATCCGAGCGCAGAATCAGGGGCTGCAGTGGGAGGAGACATGACGGCAGTGCTTGATGCCATCTCCGCATGCCAAGCCACCCTAACCTCCAAAATTGACGAAGCGAAGGTGGACATATCACTCATCCATCAAGATATGAAGAGGGTCATGGAGACAGAGCGCAGAATAAGTGATATGGAAGACTCCCTGCCTCCCTTACAACACTCCATGGACAGGCTGCAGCAGCAGGTTGCACTTAATATGCAGAAACAGGACGACATGAAGAATCGCATTCGACGCTGCAACCTGCCCTTTATTGGTCTCTCTGAAGGCACAGATCCCACCACCTACCTTGAACAGCTCCTGATCCGCACCTACGGTAGGGAGTCCTTCTCTCCCACGCTTGTGGTGGAGCGTGCCCATAGGTTGTCGGGGCGCTTCCAAGAACATTTATCGCAAAATTCCTGAATTTCCGTGACCGAGATGCCATCTTACGGTTGGCGAGGGAGAAGGGAAATATCCCCATGGGCAACAGTAGAGTGGCCATTTTTCCGGATTTTTCGGCTGAGGTCCAGCAGAGGCGCAAGGGCTTTACTGAGGCCAAACGTAGGCTCTGGATCAATCACCTTAAATATGCTATGATGTACCCCCCCAGACTGCGCGTAGGAGAGGACCGTGTACATTTCTTTGATGATCCTGGAGCGCTGATTGCCTGGTTGGAGCATCTTGAGGCCCGTGAATGGACCTGCCTTTGGTGACCTTCGTTGCTGTTGCATCTGCGGTTGCCATTCCAGATGAGTACTGTGTCCTGACGACCTTGCTGTTTCTCCCTCTTGTCAGTGCCTTTCCCCTCTCCTGCTGCCCTCTCCGCACTGCACTGCTCTTCCCTTTCCCTAGTCCACCATTATCCTGCTGACATGTTGATGGAACTGTACGCTGTTGGACCACGGACCTTTTTTACTTCATACTACGGCCCCTCCCTTTTTTTTTCCCATTTTTTTTTTTTCTTTCCATTCCGCATACCCCTGGCCTGCTGTGGGGACACACCTAAACTGGACCCGACTGAGGCCAGCGATGTGTTTCGCACATGACATGTCGCCCAGCGATTTATCGCCCCCGACACCTGCTTGGGTCAGGTGTATGGTCCCTGTGCTGTTTTTGTTCCCCCTTTTTTCTTTTTCTTCAATCCTGGATTTTTTTCCACCTGTTTTTTGCTTAGGGCCTGCCGTGCTGACCCCCCCCTATTTTTTTTTTTTTTTTTTTTTTTAAGCCCAATAGGGCTACTGTATACATTTATACTGTGGCCCTTTCTCCCTCCCTTTCAGTTTTGGACCACAGGGACTGTTTTTCAGGGTTTTTGGGGAACCTATGCCCGCACAAGTTGGGGTTGGTGCAGGGCGGGGGTGGGGGGATGTTGTTTTTGGAACTGTGCATCATCTTTTTTATTTTTTTTAATGCAAATGATATATTTGGTACTGCTGCTATGTTTTGTTTTTATGGGTCATGGTACTATGTTGAGTTTTCGGCCCCTCTGCTCCTGTGTTTGTGATCTAACATGTGTTGGGCTGCGACCCGAGAGTCCAATGTTATCCGTGTTTTATTTGACTCCCCATTCTCAATGGCGGCTTTAAAGTTTGATTTGGAATGCCCGTGGCCTCCGGGAGCGGGTTAAATGCTCTGCAGCCTTTGCCAACCTTAAAAAACAAGCGGATGTACTTGTTCTGGTTGAAACCCACCTTGATGGCCGCTTACACCTTGCGCTCAAGCGCCCCTAGATTGGCTGGGTGTATCATTCAGCGTATACCTCCCATTCCAGGGGAGTAGCGATATTGGTGGCTAAGTCTGTTCACTTTCGCCTCCTGGACTCTCGGACTCTCGGGTCGGTTTATATTCCTACATGTATTGCCCTGGTTGATACTGGCTTTCTATGTCCCCCCCCCCCCCCCTTTCTCTATGTCTTTGGTCACTGAGGGATTATCCTACATGTCTCACAATCCGGCGGTTCCGGCCATCTGGTTGGGAGACTTCAATAATGTATTGAATCCTAGTTTGGATAGATTAGACTGGTCCTCGGGTGTCAGAACCGCCCTCTTCCACCAGGTTTGCCCGCCTGCTGGACAGCGTAGGCCTGGTGGATTCGTGGCGTACCCTTTACCCGCACCAGCAGGTTTATTCCTGCTTTTCATCTACATAGCACTCCATGTCCCGAATAGATTATCTGGGACTCTGCTCCCTAGATTGAAGGCCACAGGCTTCTCCCCTAGATCCTTATCGGACCACAGCCCCTACTGGGTGACGATTGGTGTTGAATATGATAGACCGCCCCTGGCGTGGCGCCTCCATCCAATTTGGTTGTCTCTGTTGCCTGCGGACTTGTCCCTGGATGTACACTGGGGACAGTTCTTTCAGGACAATGAGGGCACCGCATCCCCCCTGGCAGTCTGGGAGGCTTACAAACTCCATGTTCGATCCCACCTGCAATCCCAAATCAAGCGGTATAAAGCGAGCTCGGCGGAGGCATACCATCGGGCAGTGGCTGAACTTCAGTCGGCCGAGACGGAATTTCTGGGTGACCCCTCCCCTTTTAATGCCTCACGTTTCCAGATGTTGACGAGGGGGGTCGCTCAGATTGAGCATGAACAGGCCAAATCCCGGCTTCAAAAGCAGAAGGTATATGAATTGGGAGAGCGGGCTGGGAAATTGTTGGCATACTTGGTCTACTGCGAGGATAGACCCCCAGTTGTCATTACCCTTCAGACTGAGACTGGAGACACTGTGACTGACCTTCAGGTAGTGACGGAGCGGTTCCGCACATTCTTTAGTAACCTCTATACGTCCCAGGCGCCCACAGACCTTACTGACATGCACACGCTGTTGGACCGGGTGCAGTTCCCCAGACTTACGGAGAAACAGATGGCACTCTTGGAGGCGCCGCTCACGGAGGAAGAGATTGCAGAGGCAATGTCAAGGTTGCCTAGGTCCAATTCCCCGGGTACCGATGGACTCCCAATTGAATTCTATGCCCACCACTCGGAGACTCTCATGCCCAGCCTGCTGACACTATTTAACTCCATTTTTGAGGAATCCATGTTGCCTGCTTCAATGCGAGAGGCTTTGATTGTGCTGATCCCTAAACCGGGTAAAGACCCCCCACCTCCCGGAATCCTATCGTCTTATTTCCCTTTTGCAAGTAGACGTCAATCTTAGCCAAAGTCCTCTCTATCCGCCTTAACCAAGTAATACTCTCCCTAATACATGAGGACCAGTCAGGCTTCATGCCGGGGAAAAATACCTCGTTCACCCTCCGCAGGTTATTTATGAATCTTCAGGCTCGGCATGCGAACCCTGGTAACAGAGTGGTGGTGATGCTGGACACGGCCAAGGCATTTGACTCCGTTGAGTGGCCTTTCCTCTGGGAGTGCCTGGGTCGATTTGGGTTTGGGCCCCAGCTTTATAAAATGGGTCAAATTGTTGTACAGTGCTCCGGTGGCCAGGGTTCTGGCCAATGGCAGGACCTCTGCGGAGTTCCCCCCTTACCAGGGGGACGAGACAGGGTTGCCCTCTCTCCCCCTTGCGCTATGCTCTGGTGGCTGAACCTCTGGCGATAGCCATCCAGAGTAATTCTGATATTCATGGATTGTCTGGGCCCCTTTACTGAAAAAAATGAGCATGTATGTGGATGATACCCTACTGTATCTTGCAGACCCTGACGGCTTGTTGTCCACGGCCTTATCCCTTATAAAACAGTTTGGCATGTTTTCGGGTCTTCAAATTAACTGGGATAAATCCCAGATTCTTCCCATAGATCACTCCCTCCCCTCTCACCCCCTGTCCGTTTCAACTCTGCAGCGGGTACCTCGGATTAAATATCTGGGAGTCTTAGCTACCTCCAACCCCTGTGAGTATATTTCGGACAATATCCAACCCCTATACGCTTTAATTAAATCTAAAACTCCGATTTGGGCTAGGTTGCCATTGGGTGTCATGGGCAGGGTCAACCTTATTAAAATGGTCCTCCTCCCCAAAATATTGTACATCCTTTGGCATTCCCCGATTTACCTTCCCTCGCGGATCTTTAAACCGATGTAATCCTTGCTCAAGGCGTTTGTCTGCGGACAGAGCCGGCACAAACTCTCCTGGCGTAAACTCAAAAGTCATTCTAATCTAGGGGGGGTGGCATTACCAGACTTCAACCTTTATTATCTAGCCGCCCAGTTGTTGCAATTATTCCATCTGGATAAAACCGACAGGTTGCGCTTTCTTCTGCTACTGTGCCCCTGGGTGGTCCCACCCTTCCGGTGACCCACTGACGGTTATCCTCAGGGGAGTGAGAGGCAACGAAGATACGGGTAGCCCCGACTCTCTGCTTTACCAGTATAGCAGGGTGTGGGAGGTGGTCATGGATAGACTGAAATACCTGGTCTTGCATGCCCTTACCCCCCTGTGGCATAACGTGGCTTTGGCCGAGTTTCGCTCTCTGACGGACTCTGGACAGTGGAGTGGAAGGGGAATATTTTACCTCTCGCAATATCATACAGGGGACAGCCCTGGGCACATTTGCGGACCTGAGTTCAACCCACTCCCTACCGCCCCACATGCTGCTTTGATATCATCAGGTCAGGCATGCTTTCCGAACTCAGTTTCAGCCCGAACTTTCTCCCATGGAGACTCTCTCTATCCTTGAGGTTATCAAGTGCACGGACCCACAACACCTTATCTCTATTCTTTACGCTGAATTGCATACGCCCTCCTCTACTGTTCTTGCTTACGCCGTTAAAACCACCTGGGTGAATGATGTGGGGGACATGGACGACGAAGACTGGGATGACGCTCTTGAAGCGTGAAGAAGGGTGTCCCCCAAGCTCTCTGACCATCTTACACAGTTATTCATACTACACAGGACATGCCTAACTCCCCTGGGCTTGTAGAGATACAGACCAGAGGTCTCCCCAGACTGCCCTATGTGCCACATGACTGTAGGCACTTTTTTCACCTGCTCTGGAGCTGCCCCATTGTCCAGGGTTACTGGAAACAAGTGGTTGCCTTTCTGCATGACAAGATGGGATCCCCCGTGCAGCTTGACCCTAAACAGTGTCTCCTGGGGGTTTACCCGGATGGAGACATGGACAAATCCCTTACCACCTTTTTGCAAACCACACTGTTCCTAGCTAGAAAAATGATTGCCAGGAGATGGATGCCGGAGCGCTCGCCTGAGCTAAGTGGTTGGCAGAGGTTAATTGCATCTTACCATACCACAGGTTTATGTATAAGCACAGGGGAAATTCCATAAAATCTGGGATCGCTGGTTGCAGAGATCTGACACTTGCAGTTAATATCTGTCATGATTCTCTTTGGACTTCCATGGCTGCCCCTTTGCACTATTTGTGATGCCCACATGTACTATATTGTCGATAGTATTGATTGTACACATTGCTTCTTGCAACAATTTTTGTGTATGCACAGTCCTTGAAATTGTTGTTGTAATGCTCCAGTTTTTTTTTTTTCAATAAACTCAAAAAAAAAAAAAGCTAGCAAATCTACTTCTAGGAAGATCTACCATCGTACGTGGAAGTCGTACATTGGGTGGTGTGAGTCTCTTGGAGTTCCTCCTTGCTCTATCTCAGTGGCTCAGATCTTAACCTTCCTTCAACGGGGGGTTGAGCAGAAACTTGCTTTTGAGTACCATCAAGGGTCAGGTGTCAGCCTTAGCGGTTTTCTTTCAACGGCCCTTGGCCACATACTCCCTGGTGCGTACTTTTTCATCAGGGAGTTAGGCACTTTTCCCTTCCAATGCGATCTCCGTTGCCACCTTGGGACCTCAATTTGGTGCTCTGTCCTTTTTAGAAGCCTCCTTTTGAGAACCTTCAGGAGATTCCTCCTGCTTACTGTCCCAGAAGCTGGCCTTCTTGGTGGCTATCACCTCTGCACACAGGGTGTCGGAATTGGTGGCATTCTGTCGTTCACCTTACTTGGTGGTTCAGAGATAAGGTGGTTCTTTGCCTCTGTCTGGTGTTCCTTCCTCAGATTGTCTCTGATTTTCATTTGAATGAAGACATTGTGTTGCCTTCCCTGTGCCCCAGGCCAACACTTCCAAAGGTAATTGCTTTGCATGCGGTCCGGGCAATAAGGGTGTACCTGGCAGCTACAGAGTCTTTTAGGAAGTCAGACTCACTATTTGTGCTTACGGATGGACCTCGGAAATGGTTGTCTGCTTCATCAGCGACCATTTCCAGATGGATCAGACAGACTGATTCCGGCCTATTCCATCAAGGGTCAGGTTCCTCTCACTGTCAAGGTGCACTCTACTTGGGCACTCAGTGCCTCCTGGGCCTTCCGTCATCAGGCATCAGTGACACAGGTTTGCAAGGCGGCCACCTGGTCGTCGGTGCACACTTTCACAAAGTTCTATCAAGTGGATGTGTTGGCATCTGTGGATGCTTTCTTTGGCCGCATGGTTTTGCAGGCCCCTGTTTTGAGAGCACCTGGTCTTTGTGTGTGTGTGTGTGAATGTGTGTGTGTGTGTGTGTTTTTTGTTTTTTGTTTCTTTCAGGCGAGCTCTGGTTGTTTTGGTTGAGCTCCTGTTTACCTGGTTGGCTATAGTTAGCCTTGGGAGTTTCTTTTTCGCTGTTGCCACCCTTCATGTTCAACACTGCTTTGGGACGTCCCAATGGTTTAGATCGGGAGCTGTGTCCATCAATGTACAAAGAGGAAAAATTGAATTTTTGACTTACCATAAAATCCATTTCTCTGATGTTCATTGACGGACACAGCACCCACCCCACTGTGTGGAGTTGTAGTTCTCTGACACTCTATATAACAAAACAGTGTACCTATAGCAGAGAGAGGGAGTGTACACCCTGGGACTGCCCATAGGCGTAGCCAGACGTTTTTCTGCCTGGTGTCCTACTACTGTAGGGGGCAGTATAACCCAATGGTTAAGAATCCTGAGGAGCGGTGTCCCTCAATGAACACCGAGAAATGAATTTTAGGGGTTAGTCAAAAATCAGATTTTTCTTTTAATTAATAAAAAAAAATAAAAATAAAAAAAAATATCTATTCCAAAAAATAGCATTTGTAAAACCGCTGTGGGAATACCGTGTGACAAAGTTGTAACGAATGCCATTTATTCCATCCTGTCTCTGCTATATAAAAATGTATAATGTTTGGGGGTTATAAGTAGACATTGACTGATTTATTTATTTTTTTCAGGGCCGATACCGTTTTGTCCGGCCACCCTTCAGACCCATAGCCAATATTAGATGCCGATGATATTCTGCACATTTAAAGTTTGTTTTTTTTTTCTTTTTCTTTCGACCCCAAACCTTCCTCTGCACTTAAAAGCATTCAAAACGCCAAGTTTGGCTTTCTTGAATGCAGTTTTTTTTTTTTTTAAATCTGGCTCCAGTACCTACAAGTGACGTCATGGCATTGTTTCCGGGTGTTTACATTGAAGAGCTGGTCACAGCCGAATATGGCTTTGTTCGGGTCTTTGGCCAGCAGGCAGACCCAGGCAAGCCACGGAAGGCAGCTGGTGGGGGGGGGGGCCTATCCCGTACAAATTCTTGTAATGGAGTGGCTGCTCAGCCGCATCAGTTGTCATTACAATAAATCCGACCGTTGGCTCTACTCAACGGTACCGGAGTGATGCCTCCTAGCTGCAGGCATCACTCCGGTACAACCACTTGAATAAATATCGTCAAGTTTGTGGCTGATACTTTAAAAAAAAAAAGTGAATATCGGCCCCACCGATAATTGGTCGATCCCTAGTTATAAGTAATTTTTTTTAGCAAAAAATACTGATTTAAACTTGTAAACAAAAAGTGCCAGGATAAGCTTGGACGGCAAGTGGTTAAGATAACAAATCCAGACTAGTACAAACTAGGCCTTTGGCAATATATTCTTGCAAAAACTATTTTCTATGTAGCCTATAGAGAAGGGTCTCTCAGCCCTTTTACTTTGGAGAAACCTGTAGCAAAAAGTTTGAGATCTAGGGGAACCCCTGAAATAATGGCCATTCACAGCTCACAGAATTATTAAGATCAGCAAGCCATTGAAATAACAGCAATTCTTTTTTGGAAATGGCATTAAATAATTATTAAAACTTGCTTATTTATGTGAAGCTTGTGCTTTTTTTTTTTTCAGATGCTTTAGGATAAGCAATGTACAGGAGGGCAGAATACATTACATGAGGTTGGTGGCAGGGCAAAGTAAAGGGAGGCAGCAGGGCACCTTACATGGGAGGGAGAAGCAGCCAAGCACAGTAAGGAGAGGCAGCATTATACTGTACAGTAGCAATGGTTTTGTTCTCATGCAGAGCTGCTCCAGGAAGTTGCCTGTTATGTTAGTGTGCTGTTCCCTGACCCCCCCCCCCTATTTTGTAGGTCATGTCACAAAGGAGCACCTGGGATGGACAGACTGGGAGGCGGTGCAGGTGGGCAACAACGGGCTGCCTGCAACTGCAGGAACTGAAACGCACCTTTCCAATAGTATGTGTTGCAGTAACGTGGATTAGGTGCTTGATAAGCATGTTGTGATACCATTCCTTTAGAATGGCAGTGCAGCCTTGATGCACATGTTACAGAGCATCACCATGCATTGTATATCATTGTAGTTTTGTAGCTATTCTAGAGAGAGCCAAATCATCCGAGTCATGTGCCAAGCAAATTTATTTCTACACAATAACCATAGGTGCTTGCTTGTCACCATTCACAGAACTCCTTGCCTTTTTAATACAGGGTGGAGTTCATGATGTCACTACTAGATTGTAGGCTCTCAGGAGCAGGGCCCTCCTAACTCTCCTGTATTGAATTGTAAAAGAACTGTACTGTCACCCTCTTTTAATGTAAAGCTCTGCATAAACTGTTGGCGCTATATAAATCCTGTATAATAATGATTTCACTGCCCTTTTTCTCCGCCTCGTCTATTCGGAGAATGCCTAGTAACGGCGACTACCGAGGTGATTTCCAGCTTCCCCACCTGTTCATCAGGTATGAGACATGCATTTGCTTGCATTGTGCCAAGCTTAAAGATATACAGCTCAGTCACCTCTGTCCTCGGCCTGTGATTGGACAGTGAGGCTCCATTCACACCTGGGCGTTTTTTTCTAGTTTTCTTTGCAGGTGTTTGGAGGCAGGCATTGACCTCTAACACAATCTGTAATTCTCTAACCTCTAACAAAGCCTGTAATCTGCCAAAAAAGAAGCTCATGTACTTTTGTGAGCTTCAGGCGATGAAACGCTCATATGTGAATAAATTTGATCCCACAATGTTCCGACATCAGAAGGGGGCGTGAAGATCAATGCCAGGGGGCTTTGCCTTGCACTGGGTTAAAGGTAAGCGTAACGCCAATTAGAGCATTTTGATGGGGCGACACCTCTGGACCCTTTTACATTACACAGTGCATTGCAGAGTGTGCAAGGTTCAGGAGTGCGTTGCACGGGGTGCAGGGTTCAGGAATTAGTTAAATTTAGCACACTTGGCTTAAAATCTTTATTAGCCGCATACAGAAGCAGAGGGAAGAATGGCGACATCAGATGCAACATAAATGAGTGCAGCCGAGCAGAACATGCAGCATTGTAACATTTTATCCAACACAGCCAGGGATTGGTGAGCAAGCTGAGGGCAGCCGAAATAAGAGTGAGTGGAGCTGTCAAATCGAAGCACTGATATCGGGGATGGGCGGTGACGATATTCTTGGCTCCGCCCATTTGTTCCATGCATAGACAAACAGCCGGCATCAGCAGTGTGTATACGTTGCTGGTCAGGGAGGAAGGTGCAGGGGGCGGGACCAAATGTAACTACTGTATGTGTACCAACAGCGCTGTATAATTCAGGTGTATTATACACCGCTGTGGATGCACATACAGTAGTTACAGCTGGTCCCGCCCCCTGCCACCTTCCTCCCCAGCCAGTGGCTGTTTGTCTATGAATGGGACAAAGGGGCTGAGACCCACATCGGCCCTGCCCATCCCAACATCAATGCTTCCTTTTTGACAGCTCCACTCACTCTCATTGCGGCCACTGCTGACTTGCCCACCAATCACTGGATGCAGGATAAATGTTATATTGCTGAGGTATTTAGCCCTGAGTTCCCAGCCAGCCCCAGGCCTTGGGATTCACAGCTAATGATTTTAAATAAGCATTCAGAGATCCGCAGCTTTTTGGGGGCCCACCCCCCCCCCTGCTCATGGCACTTGTAGTTCTACAACATCTGGAGGGCCACAGTTTGCATATCCTTGATGTTGTAAACCAACAGTATACTGAAGCTTAACCAGTTGACCTCCGGAAAATGCACTATAATTGTATTGTAAAGGCAGAAGGTTTTTTTTTTTAATCTTAATGCGTTCTATGCATTAAGATAAGCTTTATGTGTGTAGCAGCTCAGTCCCCATAACACTTACCTTTGGTCTCCCTCTGTCAAGTGATGTCCACGAGTATCTCAGACCACCAAGATTCTCCTTCCTAGGTGGCTGAGACACAGCAGTGGGGCCTTTGGCTCCCGCTGCTGTCAATCAAAGTCAGCTAGCTAATCTGGGGATAAAGGGGGCCATGTCGGGCTCTGTGTCTGAATGGACACAGTGAGCTGTGACTCAGCTTGGGTGCCCCATAGCAAGCTGCTTGCTGTTGGGGCACTCAACAGGTGGGAGGGGCCAGGATCACAGAAGATTGACCCGAGAAGTGGAGGATCTGGGCTGCTCTATGCAAATCCACGGCAACAGAGCAGATAAGTGTAACATGTTTGTTATTTTTTATAGGAGAAAAAACATAACTTTACAATCACTTTAACTGACAATTGCACAGTCATGCAACGCTGTACATAAATGAAATGTACACACACACAAATAGAGCTTCCTTTTGGTGGTATAAACTATATTCTTTACTTTGTTATAAAACATATTAAAAAATAAATAAATTAATTAAGTCAAGTTTCTTTATTGATTTAGGCCAATATGTATTCTGCATATTTTTGGTAAAAAAGCAACAAACCAATAATTGCAAAAGTTATATCGTCTACAAGCGTGTGTGTGCAACAGGTGCACTAGGGACTTATAGCGGGACTGCGAGATTGTGGCAAACAGTCTGACAATCTGTGGGAACCAGTGACACTAATACAGTGATTAGTGCTGAACCTATGCACTATTGCTGTACTAATGACACTGGCTAGGAAGTTGTTAAATGTGTACCTAGCCAATGGTTTTCAGGCAAACCAAATCCACCACATCCCGACCAAGCTTCGTTATAGTGGTGACTAAGGCCAATAGGGCTAAAACACGTTAGATGTTTATAGTGGTTTTAACCTGATGTCTTAATACAGTATTCTTGAAGTTGGAAGATTCTACCATGGTGCTGGCTTTTTTTGGATACATACATTTTAAAAGGGTGGCTCACTGTCTTTTCATGCGTGTGTATAGTTTGCATCCTGAGCTGTGCAATTCCCATGCTTATAACAGGTGGTAAGGAGACAGGAAACTTCTAATGCTCCACCAGCTTCAGTATTTTAAATTCTGAAGATCTGAGCAGGGAGGCCAGGCTGCTTGTATGCACTTCATTGCTTTATTTGCAATTTCGACTGAAATGTTTCCTAATAATTTGTGATTTTATTTATAGTGCTCTTTACAGCATTATTTCAAAGCTTCTAGCAGAATGAAATACAACTTTTAATCTGTTCTTTTTAGGTATGGTATACGCCCAGAGCATGTGATCATCTACGGCCAGAGTATAGGAACTGTCCCGTCTGTGGATCTGGCTGCTCGATATGAAAGTGCTGCTGTGATTCTTCATTCTCCCCTTACCTCTGGGATGAGGGTTGCTTTTCCTGATACCAAGAAAACCTACTGTTTTGATGCATTCCCTAAGTGAGTAATTTGTTTGTGATCCATTTTAACCTTCCTCCTGATGGACGTTCTGCCAGGGCAAATGTGACCTCCAGTCTTATTTTATAGAGTACATTTACTATTTCTGCCTATCTCTGTTAACCTAACGTCATTTTACTCTTTCTTTCATTCAGTGAAGACTGTGCTTTTCTTGGTGGGAGTTTGCAGAGTATTTGGGACATAATAATAAAACTTTGCAACATTCATCAATGATCCTTACAATTTTATTAAATCAGCAGGGTCACTTATAATGAAGTAGTTACATCAAGGTGCACTCCAAATAGTTAAAACACCCCATGTTTTCATAAGGTAAAAGCCTTTGATATCCTGGACTTCAGTCTTTTACTTTACATATGCATTGTTACCTGTGAATAATTTTTTTTTTTTTTTATTTGTGCATGGGCACCATAGCCAAGACCACACTCTTTTTGCTAATTTCCAAAAAGTTTCCATTCGTAAGGCTATATACTAATGTGCTAGTATGCACTGCATAGAAAGACTTACCATAAAACAAAACCCTCCAGGGGCGTGCTGTCGCTGCTGCAGATGCTTCCAATTTCACCCAGTCTTTCTTCCGGATTTGGAGTCTCGGAGCATCTGGCCAAGCCGCGATGACATCCCTCCCACGGCACACAGCTCTGAAGGAACGAAACAGGAATGCCGTTCCTTCAGAGCCCATACACTGATGATGTCACCAGCTGCTGCTTGCAAGGATATCTCCCAAACTGTTCACGCTTAGGAGTTATTCATTTTACCTACAGGTAAGCTTTATTATAAGCCTACCTATAGGTAAAAATAACATTCCTGGGTGGTACTAAGCACACACTGTTAGTTACATTGGCCCTTCTATTTCTGTATGTGGATGATGGCACTGTAATTTAAAAAAAAAAATACATTGAAATACCTTTTTCCGAAATTGATATACAGCTGTCACATTACCCAAATCTTTTCCAGCCTGTCTACAGAGAAATAAACATAAGCAGGATGACCTGGTATTGGAGTCGCAGCTTTGCCTCTAGGCACACTGCACCCCCATTCCGATGGTGCGGTGGTCTGCCCGGAGCGATGCCCACCCGGTTCCATAGTGTAGGAAGTAGTGTCCCCCCCCCTCTCCCCTGGTGGTCTTTTGGGTAGGACATGTGCCCCTCTCTGGGACGGTCGGACGGACCCCCTGGGTTTCCCTCCCTTGCCCCCCTCAACAGTCTCTGGGTTTTTCGGCCCCCCTCCCTTAGTGCGGTTGTGAGCTGGCTTTGCCACATGCTCCTTTAGAGGTTGGCTTTAGTTGCTGCTGGCCGAGCTGCTAATGCTGACTGGGTTTTTCCTGGGGCGCAACGGGGGGGTTGATCAGGGTTCCCTGCCATCCTGGGGGTTGGCTTACCATTCGCGGGTACGTGCCTCACGCTGCCAGATCCGGCCATAAAATTTAGGCCGCCTCTTTGCGGCCTACTCGTCGAAACCTATGTGAGGCGACCCCATGTGATGGCTGAAGCAACTGCCTCCCGTGTGGACATCTGCCTTCCCCCTCCGCTGCCCTGGATGGTCGGATCTGCTAAGGCTCACGTCCTGGAGGCGGGGCGCCCTCAAAACTAAGGCCGCGGCTGAGTTGGGTGCCACCGTTTGGGAGCAGCCTCAGTTGGGTCTATACGAAGCCCCCCAACTCTCCCCTTGGAAATCTGCTGAACTGAGGATCCATGCTATTCACGGCTGCGCCCCCACAAGAATTTAGGCCGGTTTGCGGCCCGCTGAGCCATACGGTCAGCTTGACACCTCCCTTGAACCTTGTGGCTCTTAATTTTTAGTGACAGTCTTGTCGCCATTATTGTGTGAACGAGGGTACTCGGCCTGCGCATCCGTGTCAAGGCGGGCGGCCCACCTTTAAGGGGGGCTATGTTTTATGTCCTCTATGGTGGGTTTTTAAGGCAACCCCCACCCCCCACCTTTTCTTTTGCGGGGTCTCATAGGTGGTCTGCCACATGTTTACTGTGGCCGGTTCAGTCCTTAGGCCAGTGTTCACCATAGCATTGGTGTCCCAGACTTTAACGAAGTGGGCAAAGCTTTTGCACCAGGATCTGGAGGGAACAGCTTCCCCCTGCCCTTGCGGAGCTGGCGGACCAGTTGGCTCAGGGGCTGCAGTTTGTGATGCCTCTCTGGATGCAGCTCCCTTAGGTTCTAGGCTGTCCATGACAGCAGTGGTCCTTCGGTGCATGATATGAATGGATGATATCATTAAGGGTCTTACAAGGGGGCAAGAGTACTCTTCATCCACAGGCTGCTAGGGACAAGGAGTCTCGTCGCAGTGGTGGGCCCTTTTTTTTTTTTTTCTTAGCTCATATGCAGCCTTTTCGTCTCTCAGGATCTCAAGACAAAGGATCTAAGTCTGTCAGGACCTCCTCCAGGGGTTCCAAGAGGACCTGGTCTGGTAAGCCGAGAGTGGGATCTTCCAGAGCTGCAGACTAGCCCTCTTCTGCCTAAAGGGGCGCCCTCACCCAGGTCTGAGGTGGTGGGGGACGTCTTTGCTTCTTTCCGGACCCATGGACCTCCCTGATTTAAGACAAGGGGGGGTCCACAAGCTGATTCGGTCCGGCTACAAGATCGAGTTTCGGTCTTATCCTCTGATTTTTCTTTCCTTCCAACCTTTCTCTTCAGGGCGGTGCAAGACTTTCTACAACAAGGGGTGATTGTTCCAAAATCTGAACTTTTTTAAGGTTTGTAGTCAAACCGGTTTACAGTTCGCAGGAAGGAAGGCATGGTATGTCCAATCCTGGACCTCAGGGCTTTGAACCACTTTGTGCAGGTACAGAAGTTGCAGATGGAGTCCATTCGTGTAGTAGTTGCTAGGGCTGCACGATATTGGGGAAAAAAATCACATTGCGATATTTTTTCCCCAACGTTATATATTGCGATATTACCCATCTCTTCCGGGTGTACATGGTACAGTCGCCTCCCCCTCCGTATTTGGTACCTTCTTGGCAGCCTCGGCCCACGTGCGCTCCCTCCGCCTCTTCTGTTTGTCCCTCATGATCAGGCTGTGAAGTCTGTTCTCCCGGAGGAAGGGGGAATCTCTCTGGCTGTGGGCAGACGGAAACGCAGGAAGTGGGGGTAACGCTGGGAGTTGTAGTCCTCTCCACCAGGCAGCTCCTTCACACCGGAAGCACACTCCCAGTCCCCACGATACATCTCCGCCCCATAGCACAGCGAACCAATCATGTCATGAGTAGCGGCACAGCGAACCAATCAGGTGTGCAGGCACGCGTGATTGGTTCCCTGTGCCACTGCTCACGGCGCGCTGCTCACCGCTCAGTCAGGAGAGCTGCAGGACGGACAGAACATGCGGGACGGTCGGGCTGTATTCTTCTACCTTCCTTCACTGTGAGTCCCCAATATCGGCTGATCCGGCGATGTGAACATCGCCCGCAGCACGATATTCGATGTTACATCGAATATCGTTCAGCCCTAGTAGTTGCATCCCCACATCAAAGGATGCTTACCTTCATATATTCCAATATGTCGGTCATCAGCGTTTCCTCCGCTTTACAGTGGATGAGGAGCATTATCAATTCATGGCATTACCCATTGGTCTTGCCTCAGCTCCTCGGGTATTCACAAAAGTGTTGGCATTGTAGCGGCAGCGGGAGATTGTGGTACTGGGTACCTGGACATCCTTCTTCTGCGGGCAGTCTCCGACTGCTCTAAAGGACAACCTGGATTTCTCTAGCGCTCATCGACAGACGTAGTCCTCGGTGATACACCACCTTCGGGTTATGTTACCTCCGCAGGAGCAGGACTAGACAGGAAATTAAAAAGCTCTGGCCACACCCTAGGGGCAGTCCCAGAGGGTATATCCTCTCTCTCTCTGCCTCAGCAAATCAGTTATTTTCTGTCTAGTTAGGAGTAAGGACCTAGATACCTTGCTGGGATCTTAGGTCCTGGCAAGAAATTTTTTTCTAAAAGGATTTTTGGACAGCTTTTTTTCTCCAGTGTTCCTGTGAGATCTTCAAGCAAGAAAGCTGAACTGGGCGACGGGCTGGATGTTGAGATCCGGTGGTCACCCCAGTTCAGCCTACGAGCGTGTGCAGGCCATAGCTCCGCGCTGGGTCGGCCGCGACAAAGTCCCATTAAAGGACTGAACCCGCGAGTTAAACGTCTCGCTGAAACGCCAAAGACCATGAGTCACGGCGTCCGTATCGGTCGACAGCCCTCCCGCCCCGGTGGAGAGGGGTACTGTCAGGAGTTGGTGCCCGCCTGGTTCCGGTATGGTGAGTAGTATGTTCCCCCTTTTTTCCCTGACGGGTTTTGTGGTGAACGCGGGCCCCTCTCTGTATGGTAAGAAAGAGTTTCTTTCTATCCTATAACATGTCACAAATCCTCCTACTTTGAGTGTGATTTTATGTGTGCAAAAAGCCAGGAGGCTTGGTTTGGGAGCTAACAATCTATTGTATACATGTTTTAAAGATGTAATCTGTGGCATTCTGGGAATCTTATGGGTTAAGTATAAGCTACCTACCAGTCAGAAGCCATGGACATGTAGACTGCCTTCCAAGTCAGATCTCCAGCTAATAGCAGGCCTCCCGAACGGCCATGCGGTCCGCCAGGGCCAGTACCGCCAACCACGCCATATCCCCATGCAGAGAGAGTGTTGTGTGCCTGCAGCACACCGCTAGTCAGCACAGGCCGCCGCCATTTTTTTTGCTGGATTGCACGAGCCGCCATTTTGGCGTAGCCTCGTGTCTCCAGCATGGGGGCGGCCATGTTTGAGGTGATTCTACACCTCGTGGAGCTTGGGGGAGGCGCCGGAAGGCGTGCAGAGGGGCGGAGCCGCCTCCTTTCTTCCTGGGCAGCCAGCCAAAAGACTTCCTGTTTGTCTAAGACAGCGCTGTAAGCTGTTGCAGTTCAACTCTGAACATCAAGTGGTGAGCCTGGGGGTCTATCTCTCTCTCTCTCGATCGATAGGGATCCCTAGCAGGTAACACTAAGGGGTTTTTTTGTGGCGCTGAGGGTCAAAAAAAAAAAAAAAAAAAAAGTTTTTTCTTTACTTTGAATTATATCATCCAGGAAGTAACTGGAGTTATTATGGACCCTGCCACACATATTCCCCCACCTGTTTCCCTCGAGGGGGCCTCGGGACCCGCCGGTGCACAGAGTATAGAGTCATTTACAGCTATTATGGAGTCTATGGTGGCTCGGGTGGAGGCGGCCTGTCAGGGACGGGGGTCAAGGAAGCGACCCCCGCCTACCCCTATACTATCTGACACCTCTGACTCTGATTCAGAGATGGTCACTGCAGTTGCAGGTTCCTCTGCAAGGGCTGTTATCCCAGGTAAAGCCCCCTCAGACAGTGAGGAGGACGCTTCTTCTCCTGCTATAATTCAGGAAGAAGCATTGGTGGACGCACTAGTTGTGGCAGTGCAAGAAACCTTAAAACTTGAGGCTTTACCGGCAGAGGCAACTGAAACAGAAAGGCCTTTTGGGACTAATAAGCCCATCAAGACGGCGAAGGCTTTTCCTGTACCTAAATGTTTTGGTAATCAGATTAAAGGAGAATGGGAGCATTCTAAACGTACCTTTACTATTTCCAAGCGTATTGCTAGACGCTATCTGTTTGAGGAATCCATCATTAAGAAATGGACGGTACCACCAGTCGTGGATCCGCCTATTTCCAGGCTGAATAAAGCCACGGTTATTCCAGTGGAGGACACTTCGTCCTTTAAGGATCCGGTGGATCGAAAGATAGAAGCGGAGTCCCGCACTATCTTTTCTCTGATAGGGTCAGCATTTAGACCAGTAATTGTTATTGGTCTAGTTTCCCAGACACTTACAGAATGGGCGAAAATGGTACGCCAAGATCTTAGGGGAAAAGATATTCCCCAGGAGACATCTGATTTGATAGAACAGATCATACAAGGGCTACGGTTTATCTGTGACGCAGCCTTGGACACTACTCCCTTGTTAGGGCATGCATCTAAGTTAGCAGTGATCCTCAGACGTGTGCTGTGGTTAAAATGCTGGTCAGCTGACCTAGGTTCCAAAAAGACTTTGACCAATCTCCCTTTCCAGGGGAATCGTCTATTTGGAGCCAACCTAGATGAAATCATTAAGGATGCCACCGGGGGCAAGAGTACTTTTTTGCCACAGGCTGCTAAAGCTAAGGGACCTCGCAACAAGCGAGGACCTTTCTTTACCGCCCATAAAGGGCGCCCGGCTGGTACTCCCGGGAAAGGCAAGACTCCTCCAGGAGGGTTCAAGAAGGGCTGGTCGGACAAGCAGAGGACCAACCCAGCCAAACCCGAAGTAAAGGAGTACACAGCCTGAAGGTGCGCCCCCACCCGATTTCAGGGTGGGGGGGACGTTTTCACCGGTATTCAGGACATTAGATCGAGCATCAACCACTACTACCGGTGCGATTCTTCCCTTCCAACATTTAAGTACAGGAAGCGGTAGTTACCGTTCCCTGTATAGATCTTTTCCTTTACCTTTTCCTAAGATTAGTCCCGATACCTCACAGGAATCGGATCTGATTGACCAGATAGGCCAAGTAGCCTCTAGTCGGGTGACTTCGGTCCCTGAGGTTCAACCAGAAAAGATCACCTTGCCTGATAACTATCAGGTATCTGATAAATGTGTGGGAACAGAAAACGACCAGACTTTCTCGGATGGTCGGGGCCAGATAGCTCTAGGGACGCCTGGTTCAGATCCAATCAGCGCCAGTGGTCCTAGAAATTCTAGGCTGGCCTCTTCAAGCCGGCCTGGCCGACTTGGACATGTTAGTCGCAGACGTTCCGTGGGAACTTCGTCTCAGGGAGTGTCTGTAGTCTCAAGGACCTATTTACCTTCGTGCTTTACAGTCGCTGGTTTTAATGGCCTGGCCATTGAGACCCAAGTACTGAAGGACAGAGGTTTGTCTACTTCAGTCATTCCTACCCTTATTAAAGCAAGGAAAGCGACTTCCAGCAAAGTCTATTATCACACATGGAAGACTTATATTGCGTGGTGCGAATCTTTAGGATTTCCTCCACGTACCTATTCGGTGTCTCGAATATTGGCCTTTTTGCAACAAGGGGTTGAGCAGAAGCTAGCCTTGAGCACCATCAAGGGTCAAGTTTCAGCATTAGCAATCTTCTTTCAGAAACCTTTAGCTACCAAATCCTTGGTGCGGAATTTCATCCAGGGGGTGCGGCACCTGGCTCCTCCAGTCCGCGCGCCCTTACCGCCCTGGGATCTTAATTTGGTTTTGTCGGTTCTACAGAAACCTCCCTTTGAAAACATCAGGGAGATTCCCTTGCTTACTTTATCCCAGAAGGTGGTCTTCTCGGTGGCTATTACTTCTGCTCGCAGGGTGTCAGAACTGGCTGCATTATCATGCCAGTCCCCATACCTAGTGATTCATAGGGATAAGGTAGTACTTCATCCTAAGCCATCTTTTCTTCCTAAGGTGGTTTCAGATTTTCATCTGAATGAAGATATTGTACTACCTTCCTTGTGTCCTCAGCCCAAGCATCATCGGGAACATGCGTTGCATTCCTTGGATGTGGTTCGGGCAATCAGGGTATACCTGAAAGCTACGGAATCATTCCGTAAGACGGATTCACTTTTTGTGATCACGGATGGCCCCAGAAAGGGTTTGCCTGCATCTGCCGCGACCATTGCCAAATGGATTAGACAAACGGTGGTACAGGCTTATTCTATTAAGGGTCAGAGTCCTCCGTTCCCTGTTAGGGCGCACTCCACTCGAGCGCTCAGTACTTCCTGGGCCTTTCGCCATCAGGCGTCAGTGGTCCAGGTATGTAAGGCGGCCACTTGGTCGTCGGTACATACCTTTACTAAATTCTATAAAATTGATGTGACGGCATCGGCGGATGCCTCATTTGGCCGCAAGGTTTTGCAGGCCGCAATTTGAGGAGACCGGTGGTCTACCTCGAGGGTTTTTTTCTGTTTGAAAAATTTTTTTGTTGAGTCTCATCATTAAGGATGAGCATTGTAAACTTCTAGTTGGCACCGGTTGGGCCTTCTAGATTGGGATTTGATTTCCATTTTCCCACCCCTCAGTTGTGATACTGCTCTGGGACGTCCCGAAGGTGGTGTATCACCGAGGACTACGTCTGTCGATGAGCGCTAGAGAAAAATGGATTTTTGTAAAATCTTACCGTAAAATCCTTTTCTCTTAGCTCATCGACAGACGTAGTCCCCGCCCCTCTGTTTTGGAGTTGGGTTGGGTTAAATTCTCTAAGCACTGCTTTTTCACATAACTGATTTGCTGAGGCAGAGAGAGAGAGGATATACCCTCTGGGACTGCCCCTAGGGTGTGGCCAGAGCTTTTTAATTTCCTGTCTAGTCCTGCTCCTGCGGAGGTAACATAACCCGAAGGTGGTGTATCACCGAGGACTACGTCTGTCGATGAGCTAAGAGAAAAGGATTTTACGGTAAGATTTTACAAAAATCCATTTTTTACTGTATGCACTCTGCAGGAGCTCGGTTGGAAATTGAACTTCCAAAAATATGCTCTGGTTCTATTCACCAAGTTGGACTATCTGGGTCTGACTCTGGACTCGGCTTCAGCCAGGCTGTTTCTTCCAGGGGAAAAAACTCAAAAAGTTGCAGGATGCGATTTGGCTCCTGTTGTCCAGCATTCGGTCATTCTTTAGGACTTGAATGCGGGTGCTGTGCCTGACGGTGTCTACCTTCGAGGCAGTTCCATTTGCACAGTTCCACTCGAGACCTCTGCAAGAGAGATTCTTGCCAAGTGGGACAAGAATCCATAGTCTCTAGACATTTTGATCCTGTTGAGTCAGGATACGAGATGGTCCCTGATATGGTAACTTCGCTCTACAGTGCTTCGACAGGGCAAATCCTTCCTTCCTCTGTACTGGACGGTGGTCTCCATGGTTGCCAGTCTGTCTGGGTGGGAGGTGTTTTGGGCATGGATGTGCTCAAGGGGTCTGAACTCTGGAGGTGTCAAGACTACTGATCAATATACTGGAACTTCGGGCGATAGGATTTGTCTGGCTCATTGGACAAATTGCCTTTAGGGGTGCCCGGTTAGGATTCAATGCGACAATGCCATGGCCGTGGCATATGTCAATCTCCAAGGGGGCACAAGAAGTGTCCTGGCGGCTCGGGAGGTAGCCGTCATTCTAAGGTTTAGATGTGTCTCCGGTGGGGAACTTCCAAGGTGGACCTGTTGGCCTCTTGTCTAAGCAGGAAGATGCATAGATTAGAGGCAAGATCTCTGGATCCTCTGGCCGATGCAACAGACGCACTGGTGGCTCCTTGGGGCCAGTATCATCTAATATACGCCTTTCCCCCTGCTAAAACTTCTGCCGAGTCTTCTGTGACTCGGTAGAAGGGGATCCGGTCACCTTGGGACCTCAATTTGGTACTTTCGGTTCTCCAGAGTTTCTGCTACTTACACTGTCCTAGACGATGGCCTTTTTGGTGTCTATCACCTCTGCGCACAGGTTTTTGGACCTGGCGGCGTTATCCTGTCAGTCACCTTTCCTGGTGATTCACAGGGATAAGGTGAGGCTTCGCTCCTGTCCATCATTCCTTCATAAGGTGGTCTCTGCTTTTCAATAGACATTGTGTTGCCTTCACTACGTCCTAAACATCCGAAGGAAATTGCCTTGGATGTGGTCCAGGCAATTAGGGTGTACCAAGCAGCTACAAAGTCTTTCAGAAAGTCAGATTCTCTATTAGTGCTCACAGATGGCCTTGTAAAGGGTTGTCTGCTTCCTCTGCGACCATTTTTAGATGGCTCAGAGTGGCGACGGTTCAGACCTATTCTATCAGTGGTCAGGTTCCTCCGTTCCTTGTCCAGGCGCACTCTATTAGGGTGCTTAGTGCCTCCTGGGCCTTCCATCATCAGGGTTCAGTGACGCAGGTTTGCGAGGCGGCCACCTGGTCGCCGGTGCACATTTTTAGAAAGTTTTATAAAGTGGATGTGTTGGTATCTGCTGATGCTTCCCTTGGCCTAGGTTTTGCAGGTTGCTATTAAGAATACCTGATCCTCTTTGAGGGTGTATTTGTTTTGTTTTTTTTAGGTGGACTCTAGTTGTTTTTGGTTGAGCTCCTGTTTTCTACTGTTTAGCCTTGGGAGTTTTTTGCTTTTTTCCCACCCCTCATGTTTAACACTGCTTTGAGATGCCTCAATGGTTAAGAATACCAGAAGCTGTGTCAATGAACGAAAGAGAAAATGGGATTTTTGACTTGCCTTGAAATCCATTTCTCTGATGTTCATTGGCAGACACAGCATCCGACTGTGGAATTAGAATTCTCCTGACACTGCTTGTAACAAAACTGAGTGGCTATAGCAAGGTGAGGGAGTATACCCCAGGGACTGCCCATGGGTGTAGCCAGAATTTTTTTTCTTTCTAGTGTTTTACTCGTGTAGGGGGTAGTATAACCCAATGGTTAAGAATACCAGAAGCGGTGTCCTGTGAGCATCAGAGAAATGGATTTTACGGTAAGTCAAAAATTACCAATTTCTGCTTGGTTTCTATAGTTTTGCATTGCAAATTTGCCACGAGTACATGTATATGCGGCAAGGTGCAGCAGTTGTTTCTGCATGTGTGACCTCATACTTCCCTTTTGGGACTAATGGTATGCTCAGCATTTATTTGTCTTGGAACTCAGCTTGCATGTTGGCAGCCTGTACACACCATCTTAGAATGGAGTGTACAGTGGGGGAGGAAACAAAATAATCTGGTCTATTTCATTGCAAGAGGCTACAGCATCCACTTTAGTTTTGTAATTTTTCAACAAAGTAATGTACAGTATTAAGATGTGTCATACCTGTTAGAGTAATGCACTTTTATTTCCTTACAGCATTGATAAAATCTCAAAGATCACCTCTCCTGTGCTGATCATCCATGGCACAGAAGATGAAGTTATTGACTTTTCCCATGGACTGGCATTGTTCGAGCGTTGTCAAAGGCCGGTGGAACCCCTGTGGGTGGAAGGAGCTGGGCACAATGATGTGGAACTGTATGGACAATACCTT
This sequence comes from Pelophylax lessonae, assembly GCF_965119305.1. Lineage (NCBI taxonomy): Eukaryota > Metazoa > Chordata > Amphibia > Anura > Ranidae > Pelophylax > Pelophylax lessonae. The sequence goes on from NC_138768.1 coordinate 368,622,694, forward strand.
GAACGGTTAAAACAGTTTGTCACACAAGAGCTTGTAAATTTGTAAAGTACTACTTGGTCAAAACGATCTCTCCCTGCGGCACGGAAGGTTTGCGCCGACTTTCACAGCAGTGCATAGCGGCTCTCGCTGGCCACCCACCAGAGAGTTTAACCAATCATGTTTCTCTTTTCATTTGCTGGACTGTGAGCCATACAAAGGTCCTATACAAACCTGATGGTCTGTTTTGCAAATTATGTTTGTCGCCTTAACAGATGTACAGGTAATGATTTGTTTAAGGGGATAGCATGTCTAAAACATTTTCCTACATTTATTTTCAGTCTTCTGTACAGTATTACAGTTGAGATATCTTCTGTGCTGTCAATTATCAAGCTAAGGTGTATGCTGGTATTTAGAGATTATTAAACATGTGTCGTAGAATCCAAAATGACATTGGTACTGATGGAAGGCTGTTTAAAGGGAAGCTCTGCTATTCCACTATATACAAACCAGCAGATACCTCAGGTTCTCTTCTCTGTTGGATGATGGAATTAAGAGTAGGTTCAAATTACATCAAATTGCTCAAAATGGTACTTTAGCCAGCAAAATGGGTTTGCAGTGGCAAATGTCTTTTTTTTTTTTTTTTTTTTTGTTTACACATCTTCAGCGATCACATAGTGGATTTACCTTTAGCACCATTCAGTCAGGAGTACAATGCGATCATTATAAGTCTTAATACTATTGCATGGTATCAAGAAAGCTCTGTATACAAAACTTGCATGTGGCATACACCCAGATAATTTTACGGACAGTCCAAGCGTAAAACAAACATACCTGTAGTGGCAGTCATAAAGGAGCACAGCATACCAGGAAAATGTCATTAGATGTACTGTCCCTTTAACATCGGTAATGAAGGTTTTTATACCAGTATTAAAATGTGGAAATGAATCAGCCCTCAGGCTTTTGTCCTTTACCTACATCTGTGTCATTTTTCTTTATTTTTTTGTGTTTCTTTTGTTACAAGAGCTCTTGAAAGAAGCAGCTCATCATATCAGCATGGCGCATCCATAAGTACTGTATCTAAGATGAGCAGTGTGATTAAATGGCAACAAACTGATTGTGAAAGTCCCTCTATTATTCATAAGGATAGTTCTTGTTTCCCAGGTGCCCAGAGACACTCGTTTATCGATTTCTGATCCATATAGGCTTTTTACAAAATCTGATCACTTTCTGTGATCATTCAGTTCCTATCTTATGGACTACAAAGCATATCACGTGAGCAGAGTATTGTTGCCAAACACCTTTAACGATTTCCTTTTTAGCTTCTCTGGGATCATTGCAACATAAAAAGCACTGCAGAACTGCAGCTTCACAAAGCACTGAAATGTTTAAGATTCTGAAGTAGATGCTGTGATTTCATACACTGAACCATCAACCACTATGTACACCTATACACAACCAGATTGTTTTAATGGGGAGTTTCCATGTACAGTAGTATGATTGCACTTTTTACTGGTGTACATATTTGCAATGTCATCCAAACAATATTTTCTTAAAAAGTAATTGACAGTTTTGCAAAAAGGTGCAGCCAAACTCCACCATGTCTGTAGCTGCTGCTGTTCTTTACTTCTTTCTACATGTGCTAAAAAGGGAATATAAAATCTTTGTTTTCTGTTGCTGAGCAACAGCATGCTGGACTCTAAACTGACAGAACACGCTTCCTTAGCCAAAATCTTTCATTCAAGTCAGTGGGGGGTTTTCACGCAGCCCCTTTGGACACACTGGGCTGGATTCCACATATTCCAAAGTGGGCCCTTTGTTTTGTTTTTTAGTTTTCTTCCTAGACTAGATTGTATAACTTGCCAAGTTTTTTTTTTTTTTTTTTTTTTTTTTACCAATTTAGTTTGATCACCGGATATCAATGTAACAGTAGGCCATTGCTAAAATGTGTTGGTTTGGGTAATTCTCTTCAAGGTATAGTACCACTATAATACCACTAACTGGCAAGTTAGCTCAGTTACTGGTACAGAGCATTTCAGATGTTCATTTTAAACCTTGTTCCAGTACAAGGCACAGTTCTGTAGACCTCACTGACTCTTATAAACATTATGTTCAGCCTAACAGAACTTTGTAACTTTTTTTTTTTTTTTTTATCGTTTGCAGACGAGCTGTATGATTCTGCAAATTTTTGGAAATATTTTTTCAATTAGTTTACAAAAGCATTTTTTTTTAACATTGTTTTTTATATATGCATTTTTTTTTTCTTTAAGTTGCCTGTCTTTCAGTTTAGGTTGGCTTCAAGTTTTCAATAATGAATGCAACTGCAGTTTGATATGTAGTACAAATTGTGAATGGATAACACTGTGGATACATATAAAGGCCTTATTTAGTGTCATAATTGTCGTGGCTGTCTGGGATTGTATAAAGTTTAATCATGTATTATAAAGACTTGCATTGATTTAGATGTGACCCAGTAAAAATCTATAACTACTTCTTGGTGTACTTGTGTTTATTTTTTGTTTTTTGTTGGTAGTGCTTTCATTCTTTGAAAGGTATATCTTTTGTAAGGACTTTTTAATGCAAATCTGTTTTATGCTATATAAATTATACACAATGGGATTTTTACACTTCTCTAACACTGTTCCACTGATCTACCAAACTGAGGAGGGATAGTCTGTCTGGATACGTCACTGACTCACACCATTCTCGAATCTAAAGAATGTCTGACTCTTGTGTGCGTCACAGAAAGTTTCCAGTCTTCACAGATGTGAATACAGCAGCATTTCTGTAAACAAAACAAAATTAACATTAATTTATTATAATTTTCTTCAGAATGCTTCGGTTTTGTCATATGAAAGGTATAACTTAAATGCTAATGTAGGTATTGCCTGTACTTTTGAGTGCCTTCATTTTTATATGCAAACACGTTTTAGTTTCATACTTAAATAAGGAGCAGATGTATCCTGACTACAAAAAGCATTGTTACTCATTAAGAAGTTTTATTTAGATCAAAATAATATATACATTTTTTTTATTTTTTTTCTGGTGCAGCACTACTTGCCAAACTCAATGTAGGTCATTAGTAGTGCAGGTAATATCAGTAACTTTAGAGTTCTTCAATAATAAATTCCGGACATGTTACAATATACAACAGCAGTGCAGAACTGTATAATTAACCCCCTTCCCGTCACTGCCTCCCAACCCTTTAAGAGGTTTTAAATGCCGGGAGGTAGGCATTTTGATCACATGACTGCTGTCAGTGGTCAGATGATCAGAAAGCTCCTGACCACAAGTATGCATCAATTTTCCAGTTCCCGCCCTGTGTGCTCCCAGCACAGAAAGGTTTACATCAGGTCGCATGTATGAGACCTCTGGGCATTAAAGACTACCCGCCGAGAGGCTGCTTATATGCGTATGGCCAGCAGGAAAAGTTTAACTTTAAAGTGACACTGAACTCTGGCTAAAAAAAAATAAAAATCTATTTAAGTATGTATTCCCAAACACTTCAGCGCCAAAAGATTTCCCTCAAACCCCCCCCCCCCCCTTCACACTAGGCCATTTTTTTTTGATACGGCACTGTGTTACTTTAACTGACAATTGCGTGGCTGTGCGACGATGTACCCAAATAAAATTGATGTCCTTTTTTTCTACAAATGGCTTTCTTTTGGTGGTTTTTAATCACCTCTGCCGTTTTTTTTTTTTTTTTTTTTTTTTCTCTTTCGTTCATTGACTGAAACAGCTCCTGATTTTAACCATTGGGCTATACTGCCCCCTACAGGAGTAGGACACTAGGCAGAAGAAAGGTCTGGCTATGCCTATGTGCAGTCCCAGGGGGTATAGTCCCTCTCTGCTATAGGTACTCAGTTTTTTTTTCTGCCTAGTCAGGAGTAAGGACCTAGTTCCTTGCTGGGATCTTTGGTCCTGGCAATTTTTTTTTTTTTTATTTTGTTTTTTTTTTTTTACTTGTGAGGTCTACAATTAACTGCCTGACTGGGCAACGGGCTGGATAATCTAAATACAGTGGTCACCCCAGTCTGGCCAGCGAGCGTGCGCAGACCTCAGCTCTGCCCGAGATCGGTCACGACATAGCTCAACCCGGACGGGGGCTGGCCTTCGAGTTAAACGCCTCGCGAGCCCCTCCTCATCCCCTGTTGCTGACTCCTGGGTCCTTTCATTTCCTTGTCACCACTCCTGCAGTGCAGATTCTCCTGGTGGCTGCGATGCCTGTTTTCTGCGGGTGGTGAGTCTGATGGGGTCCTTGCCCTCTCTGCTGAGGATCGATTGGTACTCTGTGACTGGCAACCGCGTGGTGCTGCCAGAGCAGTAGAGGTTGTGCCTTAGCAGTGTTTTACACTTTTTGTGGGGTCCCCCTGGTGACTCATGAAGTCTTTGGAGTACATCTCCCCACCTGATCCCCTCTCTGAGGCTGCAGGGCCCTTCGGGTCCCATCCATCCATTAATGCACTGACAGCGGTCCTGAAGTCCTTTATGTCCCAGGTGGAGGTGGTTTTTGGGCGACAGGCTGGCAAAATGCGCCCCCTCCTTCTCCTGCCTTATCTGTCTCATCGGATCCTGAATATAATTTGGCTGCCGTAGACGTGGGTCACCCTAATGGGTCTGCGACCACGCGCCCTGAATCCTCAGATAGTGAGGGGGATTCCTTCTGCAACCACGCACAAAAAGGGGCTGGTGGGCACACTGATTGTATCTGTGCATGAGACCTAAAGATGGACGAAGCAGCTGCGACGGAGGTGCAGGTTCCCTTTGGCAATCACAAGCCATCCAGAGTGGCAAAGGTGTTCCCTTTCCCCACCTATTTTGACAGACTTGTCACTAAAGAGTGGGGATGACTAAAGAGTCCCCTTGGGGGCCCTAAGAAAATTGTGCGGGTAAATAATAAGTGCAGCGCTGATCAAATAACAAAGTCCACATCCAGAGAGAGTGCCCCAGTGGAAAACATAGAGCATATCTCCAATCCATATGTGCAGACCACCACTGACACGCAGTCACACAGCCTCTTATCATATATCACAGAACCTCACTTCAAAAGTCTACAGTGCCTTGCAAAAGTATTCACTCCCCTTGGCATTTTTTTTTGTGTTTTGTTGCCTCCCAACCTGGAACTAACATGGATTGTTTCAGGATTTGCATCATTTAATTTACAGAACATGCCCACAACTTTGAAGATGTTTGTTTGCTTCCCAATAAAAAAAAAAAACAAATGGGACAAAATAACAAAAGTCAACATGCATAACTATTCACCCCCCCCTAAATTCAATACTTTGTAGAGCCACCTTTTGCTGCAATCACAGCTCCAAGTCACTTTGGATGAGTCTCTATGAGCTTGCCACTGGTATTTTTGCCCATTCCTCCTTGCAAAACTGCTCCAGCTCTTTTAAGTTGGATGGGTTTGCGCTTGTGTACAGCAATCTTTAAGTCTGACCACATATTTTCTATTGAATTGAGGTCTGGGCTTTGACTAGGCCATTCCAACACATTTACATGTTTCCCCTTAAACCACTCAAGTGTTGCTTTAGCAGTGTGTTTGGGGTCATTGTACTGCTGGAAGGTGAACCTCTGTCCTAGCCTCAAATCACAGACAGAGCTACAGTTTCTACTCAAGAATATCTCTGTATTTAGCACCATCCATCTTTCCCTCAACTCTGACCAGTTTCCCAGTCCTGGCTGCTGAAAAACATCCCCACAACATGCTGCTGCCACCACCCTGTTTCACTGTGGGGATGGTGTGCTTTGGGTGATGTGTTGGGTTTGCGACAAAGTTTTCTTTGATGGCCAAAAAGTAAAATTTTAGTCTCATCAGACCAGAGCACCTTCCTCCATACATTTTGGGAGTCTCCCACATGCCTTTTCACAAACTCAAACCGTGCCATTTTGTTTTTTTGCTGAAAGTAATTGCTTTCTTCTGGCCACTCTGCCATAAAGCCCAATTCTATGGAGCGTACGGCTTATTGTCCTATGTACAGATACTCCAGTCTCTGCTGTGGAACTCTGCAGCTCCTCCAGGGTTACCTTAGGTCTCTGTGCTGCCTCTGATTAATGCCCTCCTTGCCCGGTCTGTGAGTTTTGGTGGGGGGCCGTCTCTTGGCAGGTTTGCTGTTGTGCCATGTTCTTTCCATTTGGTTACAATAGATTTGATGATGCTCCTGCGGATCATCAAAAATTTGTACATTCTTTTTTTTTTTTATAACCTAACCCTGAAGTGTTCTTCACATCAACATTGTCCCTTACTTGTTTGGAGAGTTTCCTGGTCTTCATGGCAGTGTTTAATTTGTGGTGCCTCTTGCTTGGGTGTTGCAGCCTCTGGGGCCTTTTGAAAAAAGGTGTGTGTATATGTAATGACAGATCATGTGACACTTAGATTGCACACAGGTGGACATCATTTCACTAATTATGTGACTTCTGAAGGTAATTGGTTGCGCCTGAACTTTTTATGGGCTTCATAACAAAGGAGGTGAATACATACGCACATGCCTTTTTTTTTTTTATTTCTAAAAAATAGTTTTATGTATATATTTTTCTCATTTCACTTCACCAACTTAGACTATTGTGTTTTTAATCCATCACATAAAATTCAGATTAACAAAACACTGAACTTAAGGCTGTAATGTAACAAAAAAAGTAAAAAGTCATGGGGGGTGATTACTTTTTAAGGCACTGTATGTACTGTAAGCGGTGTTCTATACAATGGGCAAAGGTGAATCCTCCAATAATCCTCTAGCGATCCTCCCCGTGAACATAACATCTCATGTGGAGATAAATAAAACCCTACCCGGTATAGCAAAAAATATCCACTCACATAATAGTTGTAAAATTTCAGCATTTCTGACTATATCAATTTGGCATTTTAAGCCAACTAGATGGCCGCTATATCCCATCCCGGGGAACGAAAGAGTCCCTGATATGGTGGCTTTGTTCTCAGGCGCTTCGGCTTGGCAAATCCTTCCTCCCCTTGAGGTATCCTCGGCAAATATTCTGCTCAGGGGGGTCTGGACATTGGAAGAGTCCAGACTACCGATCAATTTCCTGAAACTCTGAGTGATCAGACTGTGCCTGGAACATTGAACGGATCGTCTTCAGGGATGTCCAGTGCACATTCAATCGGACAATGCCACGGCTGTGGCTTATGTCAATCACCAGGGGGACACGAGAAGTGTCCCTTGCGGCTATAGAGGTAGCTGCATTGTAAGGTTGTCAAAATGTTTCGTTCCAGTCCTCTCCGCTGTACACCTTCCCAGGGTGGAAAACTGGCAGGCAGGTTACCTCAGTTGGCAGGCGTTGGACCAAGGGGAGTGGTCCCTTCATCCAGAGGTGTTTCATCAGTTGTGTTTCTGGTGGGGCATTTCTGAGGTGGATCTGTTGGCATCTCGGCTCAATAGAAAGGTGCAGAGGTTTTTGGCTCAGTCCTGGGATCCTCTGGCAGACGCCACAGATGCGCTGGTGGCCCTGTGGCGTCAGTATCCTCTGATTTTACGCCTTCCCTCCTCTCAAGCTTCTGCCAAGACTTCTACGCAGGATTGAGGCAGAGGGGATTCTGGTCATCTTAGCGGCCCCGGGGACTGGCCTTGCCAGGCTTGGTACACCGATCTGGTGCAGCTGGTCACCGACGTTTCTTAGAAGCTTCCTCTCAGGGAGGATCTGCTGTCCCAAGGACCAATCTTCCATCCTCTCCAGTCGCTGGCTTTGACGGCTTGGCTGTTGAACGCCAGGTGCTGATGGATAGAGGTTTGTCTGAGTCAGTGATTCCAACGCTGTTAAAAGCTAGGATATCTACTGCTAGGAAGATCTACCATCGTACGTGAAAGAAGTACATTGTGTAGTCGGTCTCTTGTGGTTCATCCGCTGTCTTTTTCGGTGGTTCTTATCTTGACCTTCCTTCAACAGGGGGTTGAGCAGAAACTGGCCTCTATCAAGGGTCAGGTGTCGGCCTTAGCGGTCTTCTTTCAACGACCCTTGGTCACATACTCCCTGGTACATACTTTACTTCAGGGAATTAGGCACTTGACCCCTCCAGTGCGGTCTCTGTTGCCGCCTTGGGACCTCAATTTGGTGCTCTGTCTTCCAGAAGCCTTCTTTTTAAGAATCTTTGGGAGATTACCCTGCATATGCTGTCCCAGAAGGTGGCCTTTTTGGTGGCTATCACCTCTGTGCACAGGGTGTCGGAAATTGGCAGTGCCATCCTGTCGTTAACCTTACTTGGTGGTTCACAGAGATAAGGTGGTTCTTCGCCTCTGTCCGTCGTTCCTTCCTCAGGTTGTCTCTGATTCTCATTTGAATGAAGACATTGTGTTGCCTTCCCTGTGTCCCAGGCCAACACATCCGAAGGAAATTTCTTTGCATGCCTTGAATGTGGTCCGGGCAATTAGGGTGAACCTAGCAGCTACGAAGTCTTTTAGGAAGTCAGACTCACTATTTGTGCTCACGGATGGGCCTCGGAAAGGGTTGTCCGCTTCCTTTGCAACCATTTCCAGATGATCAGACAGACTGTGGTTCTGGTCAGGTTCCTTCTTTCCCTATGAAGGTGCATTCTACTCGGGCGCTCAGTGCCTCCCGGGCCTTCGTCAGGAGTCAGTGACTCAGGTTTGCAAGGCGGCCACCTCGTCGTCGGTGCACTCTTTCACAAAGTTCTATAAAGTGAATGTGTTAGCATCTGCGGGTGCTTCTTTTGGCCAAATAGTTTTGCAGGCTGCTGTTTAGCCAAACTTTTTTTCTGCCTGGTGTCCTACTCCTGTAGGGGGCAGTATAACCCAATGGTTAAGAAGATCAGGAGCTGTGTCAGTCAATAAACATCAGAGAAATATATTTTACGGTAAGTCAAAATTCCCATTTCTCTTTCGTTCACCAACGGATGTAGCTGCTGCTTTAAAACAGACGAGTTGGTAATAAGCCCCTCCCAGTAGGAGTGACCAGGTAGAGCCAAAGGCTTTGACACGCTCAGGGGGGCGGGATCCCTGGGTTATTACCCCTGGCCTCACCGTTGCATCTTCAGTTTTAGCTGCCTGGTCTTACGAGTGGCCAAACAGCTCCCTGCTGGGTCCTAGCTCTGTTTAAAATGTCTTATAGGGAACCTTTTTTTATTTTTTCTTGTTGCTGCTGACTCCAGTTCCTGTGGAATGCCGGCTGGGTTTTGGACTGGCTATATGAGAACCTTACGGTCTCCCATTTTGTGCAAGCGAGCGCTTGCAGACCGTAGCTCCGCGCTGAGTCTCCATAGCGACTATAGTCCCACGAACGGAGACTGGCCTGCGGGTGAAACACCCCGCCGGGACGCACTTACCTGGCATGCCAGCATCGCAGCGGGCCCCTTGGCCGACAGCAAACTCACTGCGGTGCAGAGGCTGTCTGTCAGGATGGATGCCCACTCTCGGCAGCGTGGTCCGGTAAGTACAGTCCCCCCGTCTGGTTAGCGGGCCTGGTGCGGACGTGGGCTCCTCCATAGGTGAGTAGGACCCTCGGGTACCCATACCTCCTACCACCCTCCTCCACTATGAGGGGTCATCTGGGACCTTCCCCCTCCTACCCTGACCTCTCCCTACCCTGGGCTCCAGACCCCTGGGACAATTTTAGTGGGGGGTCCTCTATGCAAGTTGCCTCAGGTGCTATACCGGTAGTGGACGGTGAAGGGGAGGCCTCGGCGGGGGGTACATGGTTGTACCTCATACCATTTTGGGGGGGGGGGGGTTTCATCCGCCGGGATAACCCCTGCCAGGGCCCCCAGGCCTGACTAGGCCCGAGGTCACATGCTCATCGACGCAAAGCCGCCATTTTGCTGTGGTCTGCAGCCTTAACAGGCCTCAGCAGCCTGCCTGGGTTTCCCTATCACTGTAATGCCGGTGGCCATTTTACTGGAGCTGGAGACAAAACACAGGAGCTTCTTGCTCTTGTGGGTGGGGGCCTTTTCTTCTACCTTCTCTTCTCCATGCTGCTGATGGACCTTGCTGTGTTCTTCATGTGGTAACTACTCTAGAGGAGTTTAATTACCGTGGCCTTCACCTTTTCATCTTCAGAGGGGTTTCGGGCCTTTAGGGGGCTTAGGATTATCCCCCGGAGTAGCGTTGGGTGCATCTCAATTGCCTCTTAAAGGTGCAGTGCACGCCGGTAGCGGCGGAGTTGCTAGGACCTGTGGTGCCTTTGTAACCTCACTTAGCCTCAGGGGCGTTAATATTTAGCGATTGGGCACAGATTGCTCCCTCTTAGGACATTGCTCCTGTTTTCAGGAGAAGCTTCTGTTTATCCCCTTGCAGTGCAGGTTCCAGGTGTTTCCCCCTTTCCCTGCCTGCTCTTTACATTCTTACTGTGCAATCCTACTGTTTGGTCTTACATGGATTCCCCAAGTTTGTCTGCGACCCCCGATGTATCGTTGGGGCCCTCTTCTGATGCTCATGATGTGACTTTATTTTCTGTGATGCAAGAAATGTCCAGAAAAATGGACAAAGTTATTGCGGCAGCATTTACTAAGAAACGCCCTCGGCCCTCGCCTGTCCCATCTCAGACCTCAGATTCCGAGGCCGATATGGTCGCCGGCGACACAGACCCCCTTTTAGAGGATGCGTCCCCGCATTCAGACTTTCTGACATGGAAGAGGATGTTTCCACACCCGCCTTGGCACAGGAAAAGGCGCTGGTAGATGCTTTGATATCCTCAGTGAGGGACACCCTAAAAATCACGGATGTGATTTCTAAATTGCAAGGAGCCTTGGTATCCTTTGGATCCCTCAGGGTAAAGAAATCAGCCAAGGTTTTCCCTTTGTCCCAAAGTCTTGTCCGCCTTGATGGAGGAACAATGGCGGCGACCTAATCGCACGCTTGCAATCCCTAAACGTTTGGCTAGACGCTACCCGATTGGCGAAGAGATTTTACCCATCAGGTGCACCCCCAGAAAAGCGGTATTCACAAGGCCACGGTTTTACCGGTGGCGGAATCCTTCTCTCTCCCTGATCCGGTTGGCAGACATATGGAGGTCTTATCCTGACACCTGTATACGGTAGTGGGATCTATTCTCAGGCCTGCCCTGGCTACCATTCTAGTCTCTCAGACTATGTTTGAATGGGTAAAGGCTCAGAGAGGCACTGATGGTAACCCCTTTACCCTCATCTGCCCTGGAACTCACTGACCAATTATCGCAGACTCTGCAATTTGCAATGCTAAGCTGGACGTTCTTCCGCTCGCGGCCAGAGCGTCAGTGGTAAGTGTGCTCATCAGACATGCGATCTGGCTAAAGTCCTGGTCGGCCAACCAGGCTTCTAAGAAGCTTTTGGCGGATCTTCCCTTTCAGGGTGATCGCCTTTTTGGTTCCTCCTTGGATGACTTGATCAAGACGGTCACTGGGGGAAAGAGCACACTCCTTCCTCACTCAACTAAGGGTAAGTCTCCCTCGGGCAAGCGAGGTCCTTCCTTTACAGCCCAAAAGCGTCTTTTTCATGTGACCGTGTTGCAGAAAAACAAACCGACTTTGGGCGGAAAAGGATCTGGGAAACGGTGGGCTGGTAAGCTGAAATCCTCTGCCCCCAGCACCTCTAAGCAGACCCCTTCTGTCTGAAGGGGCGCCCCCACCCACTTCAGGGGTGGGGGGGACATCTCCGTTTCTTCCCGGATCCTTGGACCTCACTGTTGCACGACAGGTGGGTCCACGAGGTAATTCCGTCCGGGTACAAGATAGTTTTTTTTCCCGTCCGCCAGACAGATTTTTTTCCCTCCAATCTTCAACTGTCCCCAGACCGCCTTGCAGGGCTGCAGGAAGCGATTCGGGATATGCTGTCACAAGGCGTGATTGTACCAGTTCCTCATCAGGAAAGCTTTTGAGGGTTCTATTCAAACCTGTTTACTGTTCCACGGAAGGGGGGCAAATTGCGTTCGATCTTGGACCTCAAAACTCTGAACCGCTTTGCGCATGTCCCTGTGGTCAGTGGTGGCGTTCTTGGATCAAGGGGACCTGCTGGCCTTGATCAATATCAAGGATGTCTAACTTGATTGTACCAGTTCCTCATCAGGAAAGCTTTTGAGGGTTCTATTCAAACCTGTTTACTGTTCCACGGAAGGGGGGCAAATTGCGTTCGATCTTGGACCTCAAAACTCTGAACCGCTTTGCGCATGTCCCTGTGGTCAGTGGTGGCGTTCTTGGATCAAGGGGACCTGCTGGCCTTGATCGATATCAAGGATGTCTAACTTCATGTCCTTATTTGCCAGGGTCATCAACGGTTCCTCCGCTTCGCGGTGGGCAAGGACCATTTTCAATTTATGGCGTTACCGTTCGGTCTCGCCTCTGCTCCCAGGGTCTTCACCAAGGTGTTAGCCCCTATCCTGGCTCTGCTACGACAGAGGAATAGCGATTCTGGGGTACCTGGACAATCTTCTCAGAGCGGACTCTTCTGTGACATTGGAACAGGATTTGGAGGTGACCATTCACACTCTGGTTCCAACAACCAGACTGGAGTATCTAGGGATTTCTACCTCTTGTGAAGTTAAGGGAAGCGATTCTGTCGCTGCTGGCTTGCGACCTTCTATCTCTCAGGTCATCTATGCAGGTGCTGGGCCTGATGGTGTCCTCCTTCAAGGCCGTATCATATGCTCAGGCCCACTCAAGACTTTTGCAACAGGAGATCTTTGTCAAATGGGACAAGGATCCTCTATCCCTGGACAGTCGGATTTGTTTGAGTCAGAGATCCAAGGACTCTCAACTCCTCAATTGGTGGCTCAGCTCTCCGAATCTTCTCCAGGGGAATTCCTTCCTTCCAGTATTCTGGACGGTGGTGACGATGGATGTCTGTCTGACCGGTTGGGGTGGGGAGCGCTGGGCACCCTGAATGTTCAAGGGACCTGGATGTTGGAAGAGTCCAAGCTCCCGATCAACGTTCTGGAACTGAGAGCAATCAAGTTGAGCCTGTTCCACTGGACGGACAATCTCAAGGGGTGGTCTGTCCTAGTCCGGACCGACAATGTCACGGCCGTGGCATGTGTCAATCATCAAGGGGTCACCAGGTGTGCCCTAGTGGCTCTGGAGGTAGCTGAGATCCTGCGCTGGGTAGAGGACTATGTCCCAGCCCTATCCGCCGTGTACATTCCCGGCATAGACAATTGGCAGGCGGACTTCCTGAGTCGTCAAACCCGGGTTTTAGGGAGAGTGGTCCCTGCATCCACAGGTGTTCCACCAGCTGTGTCTCCGGTGGGGGACCCCGGATGTGGACCTGTTCGCCTCCAGACAAAACAGGAAAGTTTCAAAGTTTGTGACTCAGTCCAGAGATACTCTGGCCGACGCAGTAGACGCCCTGGTGGCTCCCAGGAGCCAGTACGGGCTAATTTATGCATTTCCTCTGCTGAAATTTTTATCCTGTCTGCTACGCAGGGTCAAGTTGGAGGGGATTCAGGTAATTCTGGTGGCTCCCGATTGGCCCCGGAGATCCTGGTACGCCAACGTGATTCGGCTGAAGGTCGCAGGTCCATGGACACTTCCTCTGTGGGAAGATCTTCTATCTCAATGTCCGATCTTCCATCCTGTTCTACAGTCGCTGGCTTTAACAGCTTGGCTGTTGAGAGCAAGGTGTTAAAGGACAGGGGTCTGTCCGATTCTGTGATCCCTACCTTACTCAAGACTACGAAGTCCACTTCTCGGAAGCTTTATCATCGTATGTAGAAAGCGTACATTGCTTGGTGCAAATCAGTAATGCTGCATCCTAGTTCCTTTGCTATCAGCAGGATCCTGACTTTTCCACAGAAAGGGGTTGACCAACGTTTGGCGTTGGGCACTCTTAAGTGTCACATCTCAGCCTTGGCTGTGTACTTCCAACGCCCTTTGGCTACGCACTCTTTGATTCGTATGTTTTTTCAGGGGGTTCGCCATTTGGGCCCCCCAGGAGGTCTCTGTTACCTCCTTGGGACCTTAATTTGGTTTTATCGGTTCTTCAGAAATCTCCCTTCGAGACCATAAGACACATTTCCTTGCTCGCCTTGTCGCAGAAAGTTGCCTTTTTGGTGGCTATCATCTCTGCGCTCAGGGTTTCTGAACTAGCAGCGTTATCTTGCCGCGCTCCTTATCTGGTAATACACAGGGATAAGGTAGTGTTATGGCCTAATCCGTCATTTGTTCCTAAGGTGGTTTCAGACTTCCATATAAACAGACATAGTGCTACCGTCACTTTGTCCGAAACCTTCACATCCAAAGGAAATTGCCTTGCATTGCTTGGATCTGGAGACTGAGTCTTTTTGTAAGTTGGACTCTTGTTTGTGAATCAGACAGACGGTGGTGAAGGCGTATTCTCTTAAGGGCAAGGTTCCTCCTTTCCCTGTCACGGCTCACTCTACACGGGCGCTGAGTGCCTCTTGGGCTTTCCGCCATCAGGCATCAGTGATGCAGGTTTGCAAGGCGGCCACTTGGTCATCTGTACATACGTTCACCATGTTTTACAGAGTGGATGTGTTAGCATCTTCGGATGCGTCATTTGGTAGCAAGGTTTTGCAGGCCGCCATTTAAGGAGCAGTCTACTTTTCCTTCTCCTTTATGGTTTTGCTACAATTGAACCCCAGTTGTTGCTTGTTGGGCTCCATGTTATATAGCTGGCTATGTTAGCCGTGGGAATTGCATTATTTTAAGTTTGTCCTTTCCCCACCCCTTATTGGTTACTGCTTTTGGACGTCCCATCCGTCTGATTTGAAGGGGCAGCTACGTCCGTCAGTGGACGAAAGAGAAAATGGGATTTTTTACTTACCGTAAAATCCTTTTTTCCTGAGTCCACGGGCGGATGTAGCTCCCACCCCTCTTTTCTCTGAAGAGTTGGGTTTTGGTTATTATTCAGTGCTTGCAGCTAAACTGAAGATGCAACGGTGAGGCCAGGGGTAATAACCCTGGGACCCCACCCCCCTGGGAATGTCAAAGCCTTTGTCTCTACCTGGTCACTCCTAGTGCGAGGGGCTTATTACCCATCCGTCTATGATTTAAAGCAGCAGCTACGTCCGTCGACTCAGATAAATGGATTTTACGGTAAGTAAAAAATCCCATTTTTTTTTTTGTGATATATATATATATATATATATATATATATATATATATATATATAATTTTTCTTTCTGCTTTAAAACCTATCCAATAAAAGTAAAACTAATTTCTTCATCAATTTAGGCCAATACGTATTCTGCTACATGTTTATGGTGAAAAAAATCCCAAAGAGTATATTGATTGCTTTACGCAAAAGTTATAGCATCTACAATCTATGGGATATATTTATAGAATTTATATTTATTTATAGTAATGGAGGCGATTAGTGGCTTGTAGCGGGATTGCAATGTTGTGGAAGACAATTAGACCCTGAAACTTTTGACACACTTTTTTTTATTTTGGGGGTGGCGGACCAGTGACATTATTACAGTGTCCAGAACTAAAAATATGTACTAACGACACTGGCTGTGAAGGGGATAACATCTGGGGCAATCAAAAAGTTAAATGTGTGCCTAGCTGGCTGTAGTGTGGGAGTTGCTTTAACTAAAGGAAGGCTTAGATCCATGTCCCTGTTTTGCAGGAACACAGGATCCATGCCTTCCTTACTGATAGAACGATGTAACACAATCGGTGTTGATGGGGGAATCAAGCAATTTTCTTTCCTTCTGCCCATGGTGGAGAAAAATCTGCAGCCAAGGTCTAACCCAGACTGTGTATTTTTAAACTGTATGCATGTACACATTTGTACTAATGTCTACATGCATGCATCTCAGATGTACTCTGTTGGCAGCCTCTGCTTTACTGGCCTAACATGTAAATAGGAGCAGCTTGCATCTTAGCAACCCAGTGTTCTAGCACTAGAAACATGTAACCGTAGCAGAAATGTTACATGTATACAGTGCATGAAAAAGATCCTATTGATATCATACCATTACCTCCCTTGTGCATGAGCCTTTAGATGCAATATTTCTTAATGTTCCCAATAAGATTGCAAATCTTCACTTTATTACTTATCCCACGTTAACATTGATCTGATTTGACATGTCAAATTGGAGGCAATTGCTGGCAATGGCACTGTCCGAATTGGTGCGATGCCAACTTTGTGGCGCTGCACCGATTCAAAGTAGTTTCTGTACAACTTTTGGCGATTTGGGGGGGGGGGGGGGGTGATTTCCATAGATATCTGTGCAGGAACCTCCGAAGTCGGATTAAAATGCCAGCTTGATTTCGTGCGAGTTCAGCTGAACTCACGATTTAAAAAATGGCCCCAGGGTGAACCTGGGCTTAAATTGGTATTAAACGCAAAACCAAGAATGAAATATAGGCACATCTCAAAAAAATTTGGATATTCAGTTCAAAAAGTGAAACTCCTATATAGATTCATTACACATGTGATACACACATAGTGATATATTTCAAGCATTTCTTTCTTTTCATTTTGAGGATTATGGCTTACAGCTAGTGAACACCCAAAATTCAGTATCTCAGAAAATTAGAATATTGGGAAAAAGTTCAATATTTTAGACTCATGGTGTCACACTCTAATCAGCTAAGTAATTCAAAACACCTATAAAGGTTTCCTGAGCCTTTAAATGGTCTCTGTCTGGTTTAGTAGGTTACACAATCATGAGGAAGACTGTTGACTTGACAGTTGTTCAGAAAACAGTCATTGACACACTCCACAAGGAGGGTAAGTCACAAAATGTCATTGCTAAAGAAGCTGGATGTTCCTGGAGTGCTGTAGCCAAGTATATTAATGGAGAGCTGAGTGGAAGGAAAAAGTGTGGTAGAAAAAGGTGCACAAGCAACAGGAATAATCACAGCTTTGAGAGGATTGTGAAACAAAGGCCATCCAAGAATTTGAGTCGTGGACTACAACTGGTGTCATTTCTTCCACCTCACGGACATTTCCAGGACATGGGCTACAACTTTCGCACTCCTTGTGTAAAGCCACTTATGCACCAGAGACCACTTCAGAAGCCACTTACCTGGGCTGAGGGAAAAAAAGGACTGGACTGTTGCTCAGTAGCCCAAAGCCTTCTTTTTGGATGAAGTTTGCATTTAATTTGGAAATCCAGGTCCCAGTGTCTGGAGGAAGAGTGGAGAGGCACAGAATCCAAGTTGCTTGAGGTCCAGGGTGAAGTTTCCACAGTAAGTGATGATTTGGGGAGCCGTGTCATCTGCTTGTGTTGGTCCACTGTGTTTTATCAAGTTCAAAGTCAGCACAGCTCTCTACCAGGAAATTCTAGAGCACTTCATGCTTCCCTCTGCTGACTAGCTTTATGGAAATGCTGATTTCATTTTACAACGGGACTTGGCACCTGCCCACACTGCTAAAAGTACCAATATCTGGTTTAATGATCATGATATCACTGTGCTTGATTGGCCAGCAAATTCGTCTGACCTAAACCCCATAGAGAATCTGTGGGGTATTGTGAAGAAGATGGTGAGATAAACCAGAACCAACAATGCAGACAAGCTGAAGGCCGCTATCAAAGAAACCTGGGCTTCCATGACACCTCAGCAGTGCCACAGGCTGATTGCCTCCATGCCACGCCACGCCACGCCACATTGCTGCAGTAATGCATGCAAAATGACCCCCGACCAAGTATTAAGTGCATACTATACTGTACATGGACATACTTTTCAGTAAGCCAACATTTTTGTATTAAAAATCCTTTTATTGGTTTTATCTATTCTAGCTTTCTGAGATACTGAATTTTGTGTTTTCACTAGTTGTAAGCCATAATCATCAAAATCAATAGAAAGAAATGTCTGAAATATATCACTCTGTGTGTAATGAATCTATGAGTTTTACTTTTTGAATTGAATTATTGAAATAAAATTAACATTTTGATGATATTTTAATGTTTTGAGATGCACCTGAATAATGCAGCTTACAAATCCATAGATGTGGTGAATACATTGTTTTTATTTAAGCCCCGTACACACGTACCGATCGTCGGCCGACAGAACGTCCTACAAATGTTCGCGGCTGGTGTGTTTGTTGTTTGTCTGTTGAAAAGTGCTCAAAACTTGCCCAGGACATTTGTCTGCCGACAGAAAATGACGTCACTACGTTCCACGCACGTTCGCCGCTACAAAAGAGGAAGTGAGTGTTTGGCCGTGACCCTTCTGGGCATCTCGCGCTGATTTCGGTAGCATTTGTTTGGTTGACGACATTTCGCTATTTTCCGAGACATCGTTCGAGAATTTATTATGGCGACCGTGAATTCGTCCGTTGCTGTCGTTAGTGTTGGAGTTTTGGCTCTGAGACGACGTACGAGCAATAGGAAGAAGAAGCGGACCTCCTGGACGAAAAATTGGTTGCTTAACCGTGATCAATTTTCTCATATGTCCTTGCTGAGGGAGCTCCAGGAAAATAATCCTGATGACTTCAGGAATTATTTGAGGATGACGGATCCCATCTTTTACCGTCTTCTTGCCCTGGTGTCCCCCTATATTCTGAAGCAGGATACTTGTATGCGGCTTGCAATTACTCCTGAGCAAAGGTTAATTGCGACGTTGAGGTATCTTGCAACAGGGAGAAGCCTGCAGGATCTGAAGTTCACCACAGGCATCTCCCCCCAAGCTCTTGGTATCATCATCCCTGAGACCTGCTCTGCCATCATCAAGGTCTTGCAGAAGGACTATATCAAGGTATGTTTGATTTTTTACATTACATTACATGTATTACTAGTTTCACCCGAATTATGATGTTTTTGGATGTACAGCAATTGACACAGGCCATTATTTGTAAACTACCCTCTGTCCGCATGCACATAGTAGTAAAGATGTAGATTATCTTTAACCATTTGCAAAATTACCCACTAACCACCCCACCATTCTCTCCTATGTGTCCCTAAACGCATTGCCTGTTAACAGTATGTCGAATTTATCTAATTTTATTGCTTTCCCTCAAACAATTATTCCTTGGCCAATGTTTTAGTACCTAGTTAATGATTTATCTAAAATACATCAGTCCATCCATTCCCACCTATGATTCTGTATGTTTATGTAATGATGTTAAAACCTTCACTGACCACAAGCCCTTATTGATGTATAAATGCCCAGTTTTACTTACCCATCCCCCACCCACATGCTAAATCTCAAAGTCAGCATATACCAAAGCTCAAGTTCAGAGGTCTTCAAACTATGGCCCACCAGTTGTTCACGAACTTCAATTTCCATCATGCCTAGTCATGTCTGTGAATGTCAGAGAATTACAAGGCCTCATGGGATGTGTAGTTCTGCAACAGCTGGATGGCCGTAGTTTGTAAATCTCAGCTCTAGCTGGTGAGTATAATGGGCCATACACACTAGAAGATTGTCAGAACAATTTATCCTTCCGATTTACCAAAACCAAATAATATGAGGTCCAACAAACACTTTCAAATCCTATGCAATCTGGTAGGCCCTTGCACTACATAGAAAAGGTAAATCTGCACGAAAAAGTCTTCAGAGAATCTTCTAGTGTGTATGGCCCTTTACAATATAAGAACAATAGGAGGTTGAAAATAAATGTATGTAGATATTACATCCCCATATCCAAACCTTTGCCTTCCTGTTGTTTATTTTTTTAGCAAGTTGCATAAGCATTTAACAGACAACTGTGTGTGTAATTAATAATGTGATGTGCTCAAGCACTAATTTTTGTTTTTTTTTTTTCCCCACAGTTTCCTTCAAACGCAGAGCAATGGCTGGAGATTTCTGATCAATTTCTGGAGAAGTGGAATTTTCCCAATTGTGGGGGTGCTATTGATGGGAAGCACGTCCGCATTGTCCCCCCTCCGAATTCCGGCACATTTTATTATAATTATAAAGGTTTTTTTAGTATAGTCATGCTAGCCATAGTTAATGCAAACTATGAGTTTATTTATTTGGATATTGGCAAAAATGGCCGCAATTCGGATGGGGGAGTTATTGATCAGACGGAGTTCGCTCGTCGTCTAAAGAACGGCACTCTGAACCTGCCATCCAGGGAGCAAACTGTTGAGGGTATGAGCTTTGTGTTTATCGCAGATGAGGCTTTTGCGCTTGGGGAGCATCTCATGAAGCCCTACCCTCAGAGGAACCTCACCCCCGACCAAAGGATTTACAACTACCGGTTGTCCAGAGCTCGCAGAGTTGTGGAGAATGCCTTCGGGATAATGGCCAACCTGTTCCGGATATTCCTGACGTCCATAAACCTGGCACTGTACAAAGTGGATAATGTGGTCTTGTGTTGCTGCATTTTGCACAACTTCCTACGCAGGAATGCACAAAATTATGTATTGCAGCAACTGGATACTGACCCTGCTATGCCAGGTACAAGTGGAGAGGCCCAACCTTCTAACCAAGTGGAGTCCATGACGTCAATGGAAGTTGGACGGTCAGCATTGGCATCACACAGGGCCCGTCAGATCCGCCAGGAATATCTGGACTATTTCGTGGGGAGAGGAGCTGTGTCCTGGCAGCAATCACTGTCACACACCCATTAATCTTGTTAAAGATTGGACACACAAGATAAATGTCAGAGATATCTTATTTTTCCACACATTAAAAAAAAATTGCAATGATTCTGTATTGTGGATTCTAATCATTTGGGCACATATGCCAAACACAATTATTAGGGTTAATCATGTGTTATATATGTGTGACTTTGGAAGGGTTAATACATTCATCAGTGTGTTTCTTGACTGTAGTCTCTCACCAGCTGATCCAAAGTGATGATGGCCATGTGTTATTTTTGAGCCAGTGGTGTAAATACAAGGGCCTTCTGCACCCCAAAAAATGTACACAAACCCTGTCACATTGAGAACTAGGTCACACCCAAGGTTCATCTAATGTCACCTTACATTGGTGGTTCTTGTCCAGAAGTTGCCCATACTATATATTTAATATAATACATTAGGGTATTAACAACGTACCTACACCTGTTATGTTGTGTTCATTTATTACATCCTTCTCACTGCCCACCAATGTTAGGATATGTCAGTGTTATGTGAAACTTGATCATTGTTCATCTCAAAGTGTTATATATATATAAGTAATGGAAAGTGAACTAGAGCAACGAAAAAGCAATACACTATAGATTACACTGATCTCCCTACACTGATTTCTACTGCCAATATCAATGCCATATTGAATACTAGGACTGCTAGTACCTTGAGTGTTGAGTCAAACTTATGCAATGCGGGAAGTCTGCGACTTTGCATCCTTCCTGCATCGCATAAGGGTGACCCGACACTTACTTTTTCCACAGGATTGTATTACACAAGTCTGAAGAACTGTGCCATCCAATCCTGATACATCAGAAATAAAGGGTCATGTGCGACTTGTGTGCGTGTTCAGTGTGAATGTAGCCATACAAAGTGTATGTCTCAATTCGCACAACACTCGCACAAAAGTCGCACATGATGCATTTATTCAGCTGCATCAGGATAGGATTGCACAGTCGTTCACACTTGTATGATCCAATCCTGTATGAAATGTCAGATCGCACTGTGATATGCGTATAAACGGTTGGGATCTTTAACATTTCATTGCCACCTCCAGCAACTCGCATATGGCAGTGTCCAAAATGCTGTCATTAACATGTAAATATGGGAATAGGACAGCCATCATACATGTAATGCTTCTTTACACAGCTTTAGATCTCGACCCCCCAAGGAAAGTCAAATAAAGAATGGAACACATTGTTGAATGTACAAAATTTTTTTTTTAAAACATTCACAGGGTTAGGGTTAGGGTTAGTGTGTTTTCAATTTTTTTTCCCAAACGTGGGTACACTCTTAACAACTGAGTGCCATCAAAATATCATAAAATATTACAAAACTTTTGTAAGAAAAGGAACCAATAAAAACATAAAAAATGTCTTTAAAACTTTTTAAAATTTGGCAATCATGTCGACAAAATCTCGCATTTTTGATTGCAATGCCGTTGCTGTTTCCTTGATTTGCTCGAGGTCTGAGCAACATTGGAGTGCCTCACGGGTTAGTTTTGCTAAAGTGCAAGTAGGTAAATCATGATCTGTAAAAAAATATACAACTGAGTCAATGTGAATCACCTACATGAGGTCATAATAGAGAAACATTTGGTGTCCAGGTTATTTTTAATTACTCTCGAGTTAATACCTACCCTGTTCTTATGCTCTTTTGCCCTAGGCTCTTCTTCTTCCTCCTGTCCTCCTCTGATCCTGTTGCTGATGATTCTGCCGGTCTCCTGAGCTTACTATATATTCATTAGGGGTGTGAACGCATGATGACGTCATTGTGAGGGCATGGTCGTAATGTATATATATTAAGCTGCAGAGACCAGAGACGGGCAGAATGCACGGCAACAGCATCAGATGAGGACAGGAGGAAGAAGCAGAACCTAAGGCAAAAGAGCAGACAACATAAGAGCAGAAGATTGCACAGCAGAAGAGTGGAGAGGAGAAGATCCAAAGAGCAGAGTGGAGAAGACCGGATGAAGATATTTAAGAACATTTCATAAACGTCTCCTGTCGTTATTCACATACACTTCCATTTATGTGGTTAATGTGTAGGGGTACTATGTACCCCATACCCATTCACACAGTGATTGGTGTCCGGGATCTGGGGGCCACCCTTTGTTGAAGGTTGCTTCCAAAGTCCTAGGAACCCCCTGGCCGCATGACCCCCCAAAACCACCAGACAGGGTTGTGGGGATGAGGCTCTTGTCCTCCTCTACATGGGAGTAAGGTGCTTTTGGGTGTGCGGTGCAGAGGCCCCCTGGCCCAAAGCAACAAAACCCCCCCATGTTGAGGGCATGTGTCCTGCTGTGGTCCAGGGGGTGTTTGTTCCGCTTGCTCGTTCTCTTTCCTGGCCTGACAAGCTGCATGCTTGTATAAGGGTCTGGTAGGGGTTTTGGGGGTAACCCACGCTGTCTTTTTGTTGTGGGCATACCCTCAAACTCAATACCACACACAAAAGGCCTGGTTGTGAACTTGGGGGGACACCCACGGTGGGTTCTTCAATTTTTTTGGTGTAGTTCCCCCTCAAAAATCTTCACAACGCAAGTGGCCCCGCAAGTCAGAGCATCCTGATCCGACTTACGGTGCGACTTCCATTCAAATAAAGAGGCTCCCATAGGGAACTAGTGTTGTAAATTGGAGGCTAAAAATAACACTGATAAAAATCATTCTGAAAAAACCTACGTGGGCACACAATTGGCTCTTGGACACTTGGTCCTGGTTCCTCCACAGTTTCGGAAGTGGCTTCCACGCTGCTTGCCAAGTTGCCAGGAGATCGGGGTTCTGACATGGCTGGGGATGCCACATCCTGGCATGATGCAACATCTGCAATGTAAATTTGTAAGGGAATACAAGAATATAAGGTTAAACAATCATTGCAAATACACATATTTCTATGATCCCACTACACAAAAATCTGTGACTACCAACCTTCTTGTTGCTCTGGTGTCTGGTCACTTGTTGGCTCCACCAGAATCACCTCAGGCATAATGTCTTCATCTACATAATACAAAACATTGGCCATATCATAAAAGTCACAAGAGGTACATTTGTTAGGACATGGTGCCCTGCTTGATAGCTCTTTTAGTAACAAATATGAAGACATGTACATGGTTATCTACGAAAAATATGGTACATTAATGTTTGACAGTGCATAGGAACCAATTACCTTTAGTCGAATCTGTGCCACCATCTGGGCCCATGTCCTCCTCTTCTTCCACAACTGCCGATGGAGCTGCCAAACCTCTCCTCCTCCTTTCCCATTGTTTGGCACGGAGTTTACGTTTTTCTCCTATTTAAAGGTTTGAATAATAATCTGTGATTAATAGGAATGTTTGCTGAGAAGATTCGTGCAGGAAAGAACGTTCGTTGCAACACAATACATATATTTTTAACTATGGCTTCCTGACTTTTAATGTCATATACTAAAACATCAACAATAGATCGATCAAATCACGACATGACAACTAAAATGAGTAATCTAACTTTTTACATAGACATTATAATCTAGACATGTTAATACAACATACACAAAATTATAAAAAACATATTGCATGATTAAAAAAAAAAAAAAACTTACTTTTTTTCAAAATCCGATGGATTTGGGAAAGCTGATCCTGCTCACGGTGTTTCAGGTCAGACCACCGTTTACGAATCTGATCTTTCGATCGCTCCACACCGAATTTTTTTACCAAACAGGCCACCACCTTATCCATGATGCCATCTTTCCTGGCATTGGGCCGATCGTAATTTGCCAACTTGCCATCATAGTCCATTTTTTCTAAAATGGAGACCATCTCCACCATTTCTGGCTTTGACATGGGTGTAGCCCTTGATTTTCGGGTGGCCCAATCACTTCGGCCCACACTAATTGAGCTCCCAGATTGTTGAGACATTATTCTTGATTACAAGATTTTTCCACTGCTTCAGGTGTGAGTGTCGCATGTAGGCCTGATCTTCGGCACGTACACACCCCTGCACAAGCCCGCCACTGGAGGAGGAGTTGACGCCTGCGCTGTATTTAAAGGACGCCAGATCGTTCGGCCGACGATTCGCTAGCGGACATATCGAGAGTTGGAGCACGATCGAGCGGCGAATCACGACTTTTCCCCACAAACAAAGGTACGACTCTTTTAATAGAAAGTGTGTGTTTTGGGCCCTATACAGCTTTTATTAGGAATATCTTTATTATGTGCCAAAATACATGCTATTTTAATATGTTTTGTGTTGTTTTGTGTCTTGCAGGCATATACTGTCCTGCAATATGGTGGACAATTACACCAGCCACAACTTTCTAATAAGTTTTATTGATGAGTTCAGGCAACTGCCGTGTTTGTGGCAAGTGAAGTCCGCAGATTATAAAAATAAAAAACTCAAAAAACAGGCCATGGAACATTTGGTGGCCTTCTACAAGCCCGTCTGTCCTGGGGCAAATTTTGAGTATATACGCAAAAAAATAAACAGTATTCGCACTGCCTACAGGCGGGAGTTAAAAAAAATAGAGGAGTCAACCCAGTCTGGAGCAGGTGCACGGAATGTATATGTACCACGGCTGTGGTACTGTGATAACATGCGATTCCTGGCAGACACCATGGAATCCAGGCCGTCAATTTCAACACTGCCTTCTACTTCGGCAGAGGGCTCAGTGTCTGTAGATCCAAGCCAGGATGAGGATTTCCTGGAGGAGAGTTTTACTCAGGTATGGCATTTCACAATATATTGTCTGCTAAAATGTAATCATGTAACAAAATTATAAGCTAAACCATAATTGACCCTTTATGTAAACGGGCATAGCAAGGGGTTGGCATGACAGGCAACCGCCAGGGGTGCAGGCCAAGGGGGGTGGGTCACAAAAACATTGGCATTGTTTTATTGTTTATTTTAACAATCCACTCAGCCTGCACACCCCAGAACCCCCAGTTTGCAGGCGGATTCATGCAGGTGTAAAACATTGAGAGCTGCTTCATGCAGGTGTAAAACATTGAGAGCAGCTGAGCCAAAAGACCAGGAGACTGAGACTGCCTCTCCCTGCATCCCCAGCACACCTCTGGTCTTACAAACACTGCTGCATCCCCAGCACACCTCTGGTCTTACAAACACTGCTACATCCCCAGCACACCTCTGGTCCTAACAAACACTGCTGTAGCCTCAGCATTCCTCTGGCTCAACCTTTTTTAATACAAAACTAACAGCTCCTGCAAATGATACATCCATCCTTGCTTCCATGTCTCTGGTCTCTCACTCTGGGTCAGCAAGGCAGGTGGCTTCCTTATTCCTGTTTCCCTGCACTGCTTCACCCTCAATGCCCTACATCAAGCCCTCTGCAAGTTCAGGCCCCTCTCTCTCTGCAACCCCCTCCTCTCTCTCTCACACCCCCTCTTTCTCTCCCTCTCTCTAGCTCTCAACCCTCTCTTTCTTTTTCACACCTGAGACAATGATTGCCCACTAGAGAGCTCTACACTGGGCAAACAAGGGGCAAATTAGAAACTTTTAATGCCCTTTAATTTTTTTTTTGGGGGGTGGGTTACAGTTTTACATTGATCTTGGGGGGGGGGGGTTGTTGCCAAATACAGCTCCTCAACAAGGGCACTGGAGACCCTAGATACGCCACTGTATGTAAAGTCTGCTATTTGTTCACAATAATATAACAAACATGCATTTTTATATACACTATAACATTCTAATCAATTGTTCATTTCATCAACAGGGAAGTGTCACTGAGGAGGAGCCAGGTTGCAGCCAGGAGCCTGGGGAGCCTGCGGAGCCTGAGGAGCCTGCGGAGCCTGAGGAGCCTGTGGAACTATTTCCACCACCACCTCCTCCTGCCAAACGGAGGCAAAAGAGGAAGCACGTGGATGACATAACCGATGAATTTATCCAGGAGGCCACCATAGCCCTACGTCGGAAACTGGAGGCCAATGAGTCCTTCGGCAACATGACGGCAAAAATTTTGGATAAGGTGGACCTCAGGCAGTGTCAGTATGCCAGAAAAATTATCCTCGATGTGCTGCAAAAGGCTGAAAACGGGATCCTTAATGAGCACAGCCATGCATGCCAGGAGCACCCGTGCCCTCCACCTCCACCTCCACAACACCCACCACCTCGCCAAATGCCACATGGCCAGTGGCAATATGGCCAGCAGGATCCAAACCTGCCCTCATGGCAACCTGATTTCAGTTACCAGCAACTTTAATTTTTGTAACCCCCTATTATTTATTTTACCCCTGTTTGCCAGTTTCTAGTTTAATTTTGTCCAAATGGAACTTTTTTATGTTTAGTTATACGGAAAGTATTGATGTTTTCTTTGTTTTTTTTTGCTGAGATACAAAAAATAAAGAAAATGAAAATAAAAAATGGCCTATCTGAATTTGTTAACATGTTTAATATTGTGCATAACCTGAAAAATATGTTTTAGACATTAATTCATACAAGAATAAAGGGTCATATCAATAGTTAGATCTTTGGTGTGAAAATACAAAAATAATGGTGAAGAGTTCAAATTATTTAATTATAAAATTTGATAGAACAGATAGAATAGACAAACATTATCTTCATCATAACAGAACACATGCCTTTTTATTAGAAAAGTATGGCATTATGAGCAGCATCTTCCTTCTTCTCACATTTATCAAGATGAGCATGTGCTCCGCATTTCACCTATTTCTTGGACTTCCGCGAGCCGAAAGTTCTTTCTGAATAAAATGTTGAGTTTACTAGAGAAAATTCTTCCGGGAACTCATTTGGTTTGATCATGCGTGTTGGGATTTGTAGCTGTGTGTCGGCCGAATTGTGTACTGACAGGCGAACAATCGTCCGTTCTGGTGTCCGCAGACAAAAATTTTCATGTTTGCAAGAAAGACTTTTGTCCGCGGATTGTGCGCAGACATCTGTCGGAGGCACCATACTAACACGCGTACAATCGGCAGATCTTTCGTCCGCCGACGTTTGTATGCCGACGATCGGTACGTGTGTACGGGCCTTTAGCCTTCTCGCTCCTGTATTAGAGTGCCTCCACTCTGGATAAATGAGCACATGGGCACCTTTGGACAGCAGCAGTCTGAGGGGAGGGGAGTGTTAGATTTACTAGCAGATTTAAAAACAAAACTGGTGGCTGGCCGATTTTGTTCTTGGTTGTTTTTTTTGTTTTACCTGGTAGTCCTGCCAGTGACACATGGTGCTGTCTTAGGGTGTCTCCACTCTGGATGGAGGAGCAAAAGAGACACATTTAGACAGCAGTTTTGCAACCTGAGGAGAGGGCAGTATAAGGCAGGCCATAGACGATTCGAATTTCGTTCGAAAATCGTAAATGGCAGTGTTATCGAACGATTTTCGTATCGTTAGTGTGGTATGTAAAACGTTCGATTTTCGTACGACAGCAAAAATTCACATATCCAACATGTTGGGTTTTTTTGCGAAAATCGGCCGAATTTCGTATCATTAGTGGGGGAGTTGTATGATTTCGCCTAACAAAACACAGAACAGTAGGGAGATGTGGTTAAAAGGCACAAAAAATAGTGTTTTGTCGTACGATTTTTGGCTCACATTGATGGTACACGAGTGCCGCTTTCGTTTATCGAACGATAAATCGTACGTAATTCGAATCGTCTATGGCCTGCCTTAGACTTGCATATTCAGATGAACTAGCAAATACTTGACAAACTCCAGCTAACACGTTTTAAGGCTCTTTCACACGGGCGTTCAGTTTTTTATGCCCGATCAGTTCCTTTTTTTTTTTTAAACGGACACAGATGACACTTGTGTCATCCGGTCCGTATGTCCGTTTTCCATCCCATCCGTTTGTGGATGAAAAACGGACATAATGTATCTCTATGTAAATACGGATGTCAGCGGATGACACCACTGACATCCGTTTTTGCGTCCGTTCCGTTTTTTGAACGGAAGAAAAAATAGGGTTCTCTTCCGTTCAAAAAAACTGAACGGACGAAAAACGGATGTCAGCGGATGATACATTATGTCCGTTTTTCACCCGCAAACGGATGGGATGAAAAACGGACATACGGAACGCCCGTGTGAAAGAGCCCTTAGGCAGTTTCAACAGTTTTTTTTTTTTTTAACCTTTTGCGATAAAAGCTGACCATCACCCTGTCAGTGGTAAATGGTTTGTCTCAACCTCCTGCTACTTTGGACAGATTGGTCTGTTAAAGGAAGTTAAAAAATAACACTTATTGACCAGGCCACCAGGTGAAAAATGAAAGGCAGCAACCACATTTAAGGAGGAGTAAGCTGCAATATTTTATTTTTTTTTGTTTTGGGGTTTAAAGTAGTAGTATCGTCTTTTTGTGGACTTGTACCTACAAAGTCTACAGTCTTTACAGCCTACAGTCTTTATAAGAAGGCTTACCTGTAGTTACATTGAAACCTCCCAAACTTGCGGTGTTCAGGAGATATTCCTAGTAGATGCAGTTGGTGACGTCACTGACGCTTGCGCTCTAAAGGTCCGGCAGATTTTTTATCTGCTGTAACACTGCTGTAAGCTAGCCTTACACTGCTTGCTTGAATCGGATGAAATTCAGGATGTTGGTGGCCCTGTCCGCACCACCGAGCTTTACAAAGCCGATTTTCAATTAAATTGTCAAAGGAGCAGGGTCTCGTGGGCTGCTGAATATGATAGCCTACAGGGGAGATTCCTCTATTCCTTTTTTTTTTTCAAATATTTTATTTAGAAGGAATAACGGGAGATTCCTCTATTCCTTTTTTCTTTTTTTCAAATATTTTATTTAGAAGGAATAACGGGAGATTCCTCTATTCCTTTTTTTTTTCAAATATTTTATTTAGAAGGAATAACGGGAGATTCCTCTATTCCTTTTTTTTTTTTTTTCAAATAATTTATTTAGAAGGAATAACAGTGGAAAAGAAAACAGTAGTGTACATATGTCAATAAAGTACAACGAGCACAGTAAAGAAATGTGAACTGAACAAAAAAATAAACCTCTAGGTCATCCTCCATTCCTTTTAACCTCCTGCCGTCCGCGCTACAGCCTATATACGGCTGCAGCGCGGACTCGAATTTTCGGGAGGCCGTTTTTAAACGGCCTCCCAGTGACACGCCCCCCGCGCGCTCCCGCGAGCGCGCATCGGGGGGAATCTGTGTCGGCCGTGTCCCTTGGACACAGCCGATCACAGATCGTGGTGAATGGCCAATCACAGCGGCCATTCACCACGTGATCAAGCCGTCCAATGAGAGATGATCTCATATGTAAACATATGAGATCATCTCTCATCGCCGGCGCTCCTTCCTCACACAGAGCCTGCGTGTGAGGAAGGAGGGAGAGCTGCCCAGTGCCGGGGACACAGAAAAAAGTAATCAGGGCACCGATCACCAGTGCCCTGATTACCAGAGGTACACCAAACACACCTTCAATGCCCACAGTGCCCCCCATCAGTGCACACAATCAGTGCCCATAGTGCTGCCAGTCAGTGCCCATCAGTGCCTGCTCATCTAGGCACTGATGAGCACTGACTGGCAGCACTATGGGCACTGAGTGTGGGCACTGATGGTGCTGCTCATCAGTGACGCCCATCAGTGCTCATCAGTGCCACCCGCCAGTGCCCATCAGTGCCACCCGCCAGTGCTCATCAGTGCTGCCCGCCAGTGCCCATCAGTGCCGCCCGCCAGTGCCCATCAGTGCTGCCCGTCAGTGGCCGTCAGTGCCACCTCTCAGTGCCCAGCAGTGCCGCCTATCAGTGCTCATCAGTGCCGCCTATCAGTGCTCATCAGTGCGGCATATTAGCACCTCCTCATCAGTGCCCATAAGTGCCACCTCAGCAGTGCCCATAAGTACCACCTCATCAGTGCCCATCAGTGCAGCCTATCAGTGCCCATCAGTGCCGCCTCATCAGCGCACATCAGTGAAGGAGAAAAATGTATTTATTTTCAAAATTTACTCGCAAAAAATAAGAAAAACTTTTTTTTTTTCAAAATTTTCTGTCTTTTTTCTTTTTTTTTATAAAAAATAAAAAACCCAGAGATGATTAAATGCCACCAAAAGAAAGCTCTATTTGTGTGAAAAAAATGATAAAAATTTTATATGGGTACAGTGTAGCATGACCGCGCAATTGTCATTCAAAGCGTGCAAGCACTGAAAGCTAAAAATTGGTCTGGATGGGAAGGGTGTTTAAGTGCACAGAAGGCAAGTAGTTAAGCATGCTGTTTACTGTGAATGGAAAAATGTATTTGATTTCTCTAATTCAGCCCGTGGACTAAACAAGAGAAATCTTTGCAAGTATAGCTACCTTTACACAGGTCTTTGAGGTACCCTGTCAGAAGATCGGAGTAGAAGTACATCATCTTAAGAGTTTCTTCGCTAAAATTAACCTGTTACTTTGTCTGACATGGGCAACTAATATTGGCTTGTGCATTAAGAGAACCATTGCATTCAGCATACAGAAAGCAGGCCGCTCAACTAAAGCAAGCTAATGTTTTAATTCCTGTTTTTTCAGGTTTGTACTTGAGAAAATACGTCTATTATGTGACAGTCTGGAGTTCCTAAAGCACTGCCTGAAAGCAGAAGTTGGTATAAACTAGCTGTCTCTTTAGATAAAATCTATTTTATTATATAAAATGGAAGGATAGTGTACTATAAATATATTGTTACCTTGAAAGTAAGCCTGTCAAAACAGAAAGCTGCAATTGCTGACATATTCTAAAAAGTTGCCTGACTGTCATACTTACCCTCTAACTTGAATACACTGAGGTTGATTTTACTAAAGGCAAATATAAAGTGTGATTTGCTCTAGATCTGGGGGGAAGCTCTGCTGGTTTCTATCATCCAATCATGTTTTTTTTTCCTTGCATGTGATTGATTATTCTTTACCAAATTAGGCTTGATCTCATTTACTAAGCTCTTGAGCAAGTGCACAGTATATTTTCCTTTAGTAAATCAAACCTATTGATTCACTAACCCAAAAAAAGGATGCAGGTTAGGATTTCTGACTTTCCCTTTCTGCATACTTTCAGGGTCGAGGATTCTGAAATAATCAGTAGGTGATCATAATGGCAAGCATTTTCAGGAATTGGGGTGCAATGGTAAGCAGGGATGAGCAGCACATCATTAATAAAATTGAAGTATTTTTTTAGATCTTTAAAAAACAAAGCATTCTGGTACTGTATTCTCTTCCATAAGAATGCAGTCTTCAAAGCCAGGTATGCTTTGTTTTTAAAAGATGGAATAAATACTTGAATTTTTTTTATTTATGATGTTCTAATCATTCCTTCAGGAATTTGCTTTGTGTATGTGTAGAAGCACACTGATCTTGCACACAGCTTAGATCCCGGAGAGAGCGTATGGAGGGTGAGCTTGCTTGCTATACCAAGAGAAAAAAAAACAGAAAGAAAAGGGTCAGACTTGATAGACCCCCTGTTGTGTGTGTTTTTTTTTTGTTTTTATTTAATGGGGGGGGGGGGGGGGTGGCATCACTCTTTTATGTTTCTTTTTAAAAAACGATGGCAGGTACCCTATTTCTCTCTTCACAGGTTTATGGAAAGGTATGAATACATAAAATAAAAACTGGGTGTAACAATCTGATCTTGTACATCAACATAATAAACCATATATAAAACTAAGATCGAGCGCATATACAGTGGCTTGCGAAAGTCTTCTGCCCCCTTGAACTTTGTGACCTTTTGCCCCATTTCAGGCTTCAAACATAAAGATATAAAACTGTAATTTTTTGTGAAGAATCAACAACAAGTGGGACACAATCATGAAGTGGAACAAAATTTATTGGATATTTCAAACTTTGTTAACAAATAAAACTGAAAAATTGGGCGTGCAAAATTATTCAGCCCCCTTAAGAGAGAATCAGAAGACATGCACCTGTCTGAGCCTTCTGCAAGAGCTTAGTCTCTAGCAACCCTCTGTGGCTATTGGCAGGGCTGCCAGTGTGTCGGGAACTGCTTCCTGGTTGCTAATTGGCAGATCAGCAACGGACCCGCTCAAGGCCTTCTGGGAAATACTTCAGGTTGGCGTTCTTAGGATCCCCAGGATTATCATACGAAGATGATCATATCATTAAAAATAATTTTAAGCCTACTAACAATTAAACAGTTGTTACCACCACCTTTTTGCGAAAAGAGACAGCCCCAGCCAGTCCTGTAAGTTGAAAAAACTGCAGCTACACCCAAGAAGGGGAGGAATTGACTGAAGTGCTTTGCCATAGGAGCTCTACAACTTGGCACCACTCTACTCTCTAATGTAAAAACAAAATTGATGTTCTGGGGAAGGAGGAAGCAAGGTGAGCTAAACTGCTGGGAGAAAAACTTTGATAGGGTCAGTGCTTCTACTAGGAAACTGGCTACAGGTTAACAATAAAGTTTACTTACAGCATTGGTGTCTAAACCTCAGCACCTGGGTTTTAAAGGGCTAGTTCACCTTTTCACAAAACACAAAAAGGTAAACTAACTCAACATCGTCCCCACTGCACTTACCTCCTTAGATGATCATCTTTCACTACCCACGTTCACTGATATAATGGTCTAGGCCAGGGGTGGGGAAACTTTTTTCTGCCAAGGGCCATTTGGATATTTATAACATAATTCGGGGGCCGTACAGAATTATCAACTTACAAATTAGCCTGTTATATTTGGTCAAACATTTAATTAACTCACCCCTAATGTGATGGCTGGAACTGCTTCTCTTTGGTGAGGTGTGTGATGATAGCTGATATTGATGATGTTGCTACTCGCAACTAGTTGTTGGCTGGTGGTGGTTACTGCTGGCTGACACTGTAAAAAAATTGCGTGACTTTAAGGGTACAAAAGTGTGAAAAGGGCCTTCAGTAATTAAGGTATAGTGTGCCCCCTTTCAATGCAGAGAGACAATCGTGCCTCCTTTCAATGCAGAGAGACCATCGTGCCCCCTTTCAATGCAGAGAGACCAGCGTGCCCCCTTTCAATGCACAGTGACCAGCGTGCCCCCTTTCAATGCAGTGACCAACATACATGCCCCTTTCAATGCAGTGACCAGTGTACATGCCCCCTTTCAATGCAGTGACCAGCGTACATGCCCCCTTCAATGCAGTGACCAGCGTACATGCCCCCTTTCAATGCAGTGACCAGCGTACATGCCCCTTTCAATGCAGTGACCAGCGTACATGCCCTCTTTCAATGTAGTGACCAGCGTACATGCCCCCTTTCAATGTAGTGACCAGTGTACATGCCCCCTTCAATGCAGTGACCAGCGTACATGCCCCCTTTCAATGTAGTGACCAGCGTACATGCCCCTTTCAATGTAGTGACCAGCGTACATGCCCCCTTCAATGCAGTGACCAGCGTACATGCCCCCTTTCAATGTAGTGACCAGCGTACATGCCCCCTTCAATGTAGTGACTAGCGTACATGCCCCCTTCAATGCAGTGACCAGCCTACATGCCCCCTTTCAATGTAGTGACCAGCGTACATGCCCCTTTCAATGTAGTGACCAGCGTACATGCTCCTTTCAATGTAGTGACCAGCGTGCATGCCCCTTTCAATGTAGTGCCAGCGTACATGCCCCTTTCAATGTAGTGACCAGCGTACATGCCCCTTTCAATGTAGTGACCAGCGTACATGCCCCTTTCAATGTAGTGACCAGCGTACATGCCCCTTTTAATGTAGTGACCAGCAGCATACATGCCTCTTTCAATGTAGTGACCAGCATACATGCCACTTTCAATGTAGTGACCAGCATACATGCCCCTTTCAATGTAGTGACCAGCGTACATGCCCCCTTCAATGTAGCGACCAGCGTACATGCCCCTTTCAATGCAGAGACCAGCGTGCGTGCGTGCCCCCTTCAATGCAGTATGAAGGCCCCCCCCAGACCAGTGCACTTACCTGGAGCAGTCCCGGTGTCGGCTTCTCTTCAGTCCCTCGGCGGCGCGTCTCCACGAGTCCTCCCGCTCCCGCCTCCTCCTCGGCCAATTGCATGGGGTTTGCCTTGCGGCCAATCAGGAAGCGCGTATCGGACGCGCTCCCTGATTGGCCAGGAGGAGGATCCGTGTGACAATAGCGAATTTTCATTCGCTATTGTCACACAATGGGTGGGCTCGGGACACACTGCTCTGCCCCCCGGGTCCACTCTTTGCATTGCCCTATTAGAGCCTCTAGCTCTAATCAGGTGATGCCAAAATAAAAGCCCCATTGAACCCCATGTGTCCGGCGCCCCTGCATGTAGATTAGGGGGCCGGACGCATGGATAGGGGGGGGGCAGGGCGCCCCGACACCCCCAACGAACCGGCCGCCACTGCTGACGGGTACTGCTGTGGGTATGGCTGGCTGGTACTGCTGTGGGTTGTAGTCACTGCTTGATCGAGCCGGAACTATAAAGGAAGCATTGGCTTCGTTCTGACAGGCAGCTCAGCTGACAGCCTGGATCAAATGATTTTGCGGGCCGCACATTCCCCACCCCTGGTCTAGGCATTTGAAAGCCATGCTCTTCTGCACCCTCCTTTCCTCCAGGACAGCTCGGAGAGTCTAAATGGTTAAAGCGTAACTCCACTTTTGTTGAAAAAAAAACCCTCTCCCTCTTGGTGATCTATGTACATTGCAAGGATTATAACAAACTTTGTTGCAGATTCCTACCTTTTTGGTATTCTGAAGAAATCACTGTTTGTTCCTCTGTGCTGAGTGGGTCTAATGGGAGTGGTTTCATAATTATCAATGAGCTATGCAGCTGCAGGGCACTAATGAGGAAAGATTCTGGACCTGCATCCCTTTAGACGTGTTCCTATTGGGAGTATCTAACCACAAATTACATTTTTGTTTCAGGGGATGCCGGAATCTGACTTGTATCTTAGGCAGACTTCTGGGAAAATGGGTGAGCCAATCACACAAGCAGGAAATTATGTTTCTGGGGTGTGGTCAGTATACATTCTGTGTACAGAACACCTCCATGTAGCCATAATGCATTGCATTTTCAGAAAATTACAGCAACTGCAGATTGAAAAGGAAAGGTAATTTTTAATAACATTCAATTACAATATGATTTGTGTTGCAATTGTATATGCTATATTTTTTTTTTCTTTATTTGCTAATTTTTTACCACCCCAATGAAAGTAGAGTTACCCTTTAAGCATGGTCACGTGTCAGCGCTCACCGCCATGATGCCACACAGCCTCTGCTTTGTGTACTGCATTTTTCAGATGCCCGTACTACACTGGCTGCGTGGGCAGCAGAAGATAAGGAAGGAGAGAAGTTCATTGGGTGGGTGGTGAGGGTGTAGTAAAATCACCTTTTTATTTGTAGCACCTTCCTAGTTAGAGTATAGGATGCTAGGTAAATTTAGTTTGGCTCCTCTGCAGTCAGTGAAGCAGTTATTGACTGCTTTAGCCTGCTCAGTGTTTCACAGGCTCCTGGTCTGATTATTTTCCCCTGCATTCTAGAGGGTTCTGGAATCACAGTGAGAGAGAAAAGGCAGATGGCCAGTCTGAAAATGTATGGGGACCCAGCCTATCCCTAGGGAGGTGTGCCCTGTAGGTGGCTGGAGAGCCTGTAAATATTCTGAGGCCTGGAGCAGGAAATGAGTTGATCCTGGATCCAGTTCTGCAGGAGGAGTTCCCATCCTTAGTGGGGGTGGGATTCTTTCCCTGAGGGCAGTTTGCTGGAACACTGCGGTATACTCAATGAGGTCCCAGCTTGGACTTTTTTAGGCACTTTTAAGTTTGATCATATAAATGAAAAAATGTTTATAAAAAAAATATATATTTCATTAATACATGTTAAAAAATTGGTTATTGCATATACAAAAAAAATACATGACAATGTCCTCATGACACAATGTATACATATTACGATGGACTAGGAATACACCAACTGTGAAGGATACAATAATGAATTTGTAACTTCCTCCAACCGACGTGTTTCAGAGAGCAAAAACTCTCCTTCATCAGGGGTATGGGAGATGTCACTTAAAGTCAATCACATGGCATTGCACGTAGACATTACATGTATCCTCTTAAAAACAAAATCTGAAGCTTCTGCTTGTCCACCCAATTATTGACACCCTATATGATGCTTGTTCATAGGAAAACAATGGCGGGGAGTTGTTATTTTAGAATTTTTTGTGATAAAAAAAAGTGTCACTGAGACCTGAAAGACTCCATCCCTGAAACTCCAAGACTATGATGAATGTGCTCAGGTTGGATTCAAGTATTTAATTCCCTGGAAACAGGATGGTGTGTAGTAAGGTGTCGGTTGGAAGCGCACAGCTAAACTGATCCCCTTGTTAGTGGTGTGTATATATATATATATATATATATATATATATATATATATATATATATAATAGGATATAATGTGTATATATATAGTATAGTGTATATATGAGGTCCCAGCTATAGCGTGGCTGGGGACCTAGTTAAAGGGTTTCATCTGAAATCTTTATTTGAAGAGCTCCCTGAAGATTACCCAGTGGAAGTTGGAAGGTGGTGTCCAGCTGTCCTGTGGCTTCGTAAGCCTGGTTTCTCCCTCATTTGAGCATGCCGGTGGATATCGGAAGGAGGCAGCCTCTGATCCTGTGGCATTGTGAGTAACGAGCTGAACTCGGAGCCTTGGTGACTGTGTGTACTTTCTCCCTCTTCAGAAGGCCCTTTTTTATTTCTCAGTCAGTGGTGGCCTTTATGAGAACTTGACTTCAACTACTTCTCCTGTCCTTTTGTACAGAGACTGTTTAAGAGATGTGTTCTCTTTCTACAACAATAAAGAGCATAAAAGACATCCCCTAGAGACTTTTAATCGAGGGAGAGAGAGAGAGACAACTTTGTGTGCCTGGCTGCCTCTACACTAATGTTGGCAAATAACTGGTTAAAGTAGAACTCTAGGCAAAACTTTTTTATTTTGGATAGAGCCATTATAACACCAGCTAGATTTTTTTTTGCCATCTGTGTCCCATTGCGGAGATTTCCCTTCACTTCCTGTCCCATAGCCAAACTGGAAATGAAAGGAAATTCCTGCAAATTAAAGGAATTCCTTGGAGACCCCCAGGTCACCAGAACTAGTGTCCCCATTGGAAGATTTTTATTTTGGTAAACAGTACAAATAGAGAGGGTGAATCACCTTAACGGGGCACAGACAAAAAAATAAATTGACAAGCGTTCTAATCCCGCTCCACTCTATCCATGCTTTTAGTTATACTTTAACCACTTGCCGTCTGCTCACTAGAGCTCTACTGCGGCAAAGCGGCTCGGTAACGTCTGGTGACGTAGACCTACGTCGCCAGACATTCCCCTTTCTGGGCGGCGCACGCGCGCCGCCGGAGCCTCGCTCCAGCTGTATTCAGTCACAGCGGGAGTCGGGCCAGGGGATTCCCCGATCGTCGGGGAATCGAGTCTGGAGATCCGCCCGCTTGTGTAAACAGAGCGGGCGGATCTCCTAAGTGACAGGCAGTGACAGATTGCAGGGTTCAGCATAGCTGAACATGCGATCTGTCCCTGTGTCACTCAGTCACCTCCCCCCACACATGTTAGTAAGCACCAGGCATACATTAACCCTCCCTCTACAATAAAATTAACCCCTTCCCTGCCAGTGTCATTTTTACAGTAACAGTGCATATATATAGCACTGATTACTGCAGTAATGTCACTGGTACCCCCAAAAGTATCAAAAATGTCAGTCAAGGGTCCGATCTGTCTGCCGCAATGTCGCAGTCCCGCAAAAAAAAACGCAGATCGCCGCCATTACTCGTTAAAAAAAAAACACCAAAACTGTCAGAAATCTTTCCCTTAGTTAGTAAACGCAATAACTTTTGCGCAAACCAATCAAAATACGCTTATTGTGATTTTTTTACCAAACATAGGTAGCAGAAAACAAATTGGCCAAAAATTTAAAAAAATTTTGATTTTTTACATTTTTTGGGGGGGAATTTCATATAAAAAAATGTGAAAAATATTGTTTTTTTTTCAAAATGTACGCTCTTTTTTTGTTTATAGCGCAAAAAGTAAAAATCACACAGGTGATCAAATACCACCAAAATAAAGCTCTGCTAGTGGGAAAAAAAGGACGTAAATTTCATTTGGGTACGGTGTCGCACGACCGCGCAATTGTCAGTTAAAGTCGCACAGTGCCGAATCGCAAAAAGTGGCCCAGACGTAAGACAGCAAAATCCTCCGGTGGTAAAGTGGTTAATTCAGGCAGCTCCCACGGGATTAGCGCTACACATTTGTTTTGTGAAAAGGTTAAATAACCGTTTAAGCTTTTTTTTTTTTCTTGCACCTGTTGCAGGAGAATTTACAGTATTGTACTGTAAATTGTATAGTACTTCCTGCAGTTCTGGAGTCGATATAGGGGAAGGTTCACACTTTTTTAGTGAAGAGAAACCGTTCTCTGCAAAGGCACCCAGAAACCAATGGTTTCCTATATGTTTAGTTCGCACTTCAATATAGCTGTCAGTTCCTAGGCAGAGTGGTGCAGAAAATTTCAACATGTCTGCATTTTTCTACAATCTATGCTCATAAAACCAGTTGATCCTTTAAAAACACACAGTAAACAAACACAGAAGGAAGTAGAACAAAATAAAAGTTGAGAGCTGGCAGAATCTTGTCCTATACACTGCTTTCTGAAAAAAGTAACACGCATAAAAATGCTTTTACATGCATTTTTTATGCCCACAAGGTTAAGCCTACCTTTGGGGGCCAGTTCACACAATAATTTATGTGTTATGGATACGTTTCTGTAGCGTTATGGTGCATCCACCCCCCCCCCCCTCCCTTCCTAAGTGGAGTAGATTAGAGTTTAATACATTAAAATGGCTTAAAAACACTCAAGAATAAACTGGTAAATAAGCTCATCGGTTTCCAAACAGACGTCCAGCAGGGGGGTCGTCTTGGCGCGACCCTGTGTACCACCACCGGCCAGCGGTGTGGAGTGGAATGTCGCAGTTGCAGGAAGGTGCCACTGTGCTGCAGAAACCAGCATGAAACGCTACCGGAAGTGATATCAAGGGGAGCTTAATCTACTGCACTTAAAAGCTCCTTATTTCTGTTTCTATATTTATACCAGAGCTTCCTTCACTTGTATGGAGTGCTGTTGAAGTACATATCATGCTGCCTGTCCATTGATCTCTTGCCTATCAGTGCCTAACGTTTATTCTGACTTAATTGTTCATCAGAGAGCTAATTTACCTAGAGCGCCCTATATACCATTTTTTTGGTTATGCACAAAAAATGCACCCTATTCTACTTTTGACTGCACTGGTGTAAACTAAGGCCTTTGGAACACATGGAAAATATTGTGCCTGTGTTTTTGATGCAACTAAAAATACTGAACTGCATTTGATGTGAACCTGCCCTTAGCATGTTACCTTGCTATGTTCTCTTGCAATGTTCTCCTAACCTTCTAGTTTCCAGTCCTATCCTACTTTCTCTGTTACCACCTACAGCTTCTATATCCTTTGCCTTGATTTGAATATTTGATTGTGTCCTTTTTAGGCATTGTTTGTGTTTATTAGCCATTTGTGGGGTTGATTTACTAATACTGGAGAGTGCAAAATATGGTGGAGCTGTGCATAGTAGCCAATCAGCTTCTAACTTCTGCTTGTTCAATTAGGCTTTGAAATAACCTAGAAGCCGAATGGTTTCTATGCGGAGCTGCACCAGATTTTGCACTCTCTAGTTTACGTTTTAGAATACTTTTCTATTCAACATGAGAATCACAGTTTATTGTAGTGAACCTACTTTAGTATTCATGTAGATATGTACAACTGCGTGTTTTCTTATAAACACATTTTTACTATAGGGGTGCTTAGTATAGATATAGTATTGGAAACAAAGAAAGTATATAATAAAAATCAAAATTTTATTGTATAGAAGATATAAAATTGTATGCTGATATTTACAGGATACAAGCAACAATATAATACAATATTGGAATTAAAAGCATTTGCAGTAGACAATATTTTTGACAAAAATGACAATTTTCCAGTGTTTTAGCAATTCCTACATAGGGGTGATTATCAAATACCCAAAAACTCATCCAAGAGGGAGGTCTCTATGCAGGATAGCGGTGAAAACCCAGAGTGTCAACCCAACATGTTTCTCGGCCTTAAAGCCGCTTCCTCAGGGGTACTTTCTCTATGGGGTATCACTTGGTGAATATGTCAACACTGAGAGTGAAGAAAAAAACAACAAGCAATGAGTGTATATATAACAATATATCACATAACATATAGCCAATCATATGCAATTTTACACAGATCCATATAAAGCTATGCACTGTATTATATTTCTAGTAACAATAATTGTAAGTATGTTGAAGTATCTATGTTCTCGCACCTGTCTGATAAATCAAAGGGTCAGCAATGGTGGAGGACCTGGACCACAAGGTAAGGGGGACGATTCCCCCGGGGGCGGGCACGGGAGCTCAAACCACTGAACCAAAAATTGCTGCTGCAATAAGCAAGTATCTTTATCTGAAAATTGTAAAAACAGACCACATATAAATATAACTTCAGCTGTCTTGCATGGGATGGTGTATCCACCCACCAGTGGTGGTCCATCCACAAATGCATATAAAAAAAAGGGATAGGCATATATGTATATATATATATATATGAGACAGCTTGACATGATCGGGAGAAAGAACCTCCCAAACATAACAAACAACCTCCAATGTGTAGCAATAATAGAATATGGGGTATATAGATGTATTCTTACCCCATAATTTCCGGATAAAACAAAAGGGCAGGGAACGGGTATATTGGTTGTAGTGAATCTCGGGTAGCAAACAATGTCCACCACAGGATCCTTAGCATACAACCTACAAAGGTGCAAATAACTGGTTAGGAAGGATCGCGGTAAAAAAAAGGGATATTTCCATAGTTCAGATGAAGCAAATAGGAGATATTACCTGCGGTAGTGTGGCTGGTGGCGTGCCGTCCCTGCAAACTGCCTGGGAGGAACGCCAAGAAACTGTTATATAAGGTGGTTCAAGAGCTCCACCCAGGATGACGTAGAGGGAACTGCGTCCCAATCGTACATCCGGGCTGGCGCCGGGAATGCGCGTCGCAAACAGCGCAGGCGCATCCGCCGGACGATCACCCGCCAAAAGGCGGTCGCGTCATCCGTCGCACAAAAGTGACGTCACCAGGCGCGGCCGGAAGTGACGGCGTAAATCCGGCGTGTAGTCTTCCTCCCCTGAAGGGGGTGGAAGACGCACCCAGCGTCACGTGTCCGCCGTGGGGGAGGTACCCTAAGCAGTCCGTCA
Source organism: Pelophylax lessonae (assembly GCF_965119305.1). NCBI lineage: Eukaryota > Metazoa > Chordata > Amphibia > Anura > Ranidae > Pelophylax > Pelophylax lessonae. The sequence continues at coordinate 368,664,285 of NC_138768.1, forward strand.
AAAGACAGGAGAAGGTCCGTACATTGCTGTATACAAAGGCTCCCAAAAGGCATGGTGCGAGACATAGATCTGCAAGAAAAAACAAATAACCATAAGTATATACCAAATACTCAAAATAGATAATCCATTTAGTTATAAAATCCAAAAGGGGAAGAAAAATATATTTATTTCCATATAGACATATAAACCAATTACATCAATGTATCAAAGAGGTATATGAATGAATAAATCAAACATGGGAAATACTCTCATGGAAGAACCGGATATAGCCTTAATTAATAATAATCAGGAGATCCAATTATCCGGGTGTAGTACAATATGAAATTATCCTAAATAAATAGGAGGCAGAGATATTGAGGTGAAGGGCAGGAAACAAGAAAAGATAGATGGGAGAAAAAAATGAGGGAAAAAAGGAAAAACGAAAGACAACAAACAAAGAACAAAAAAGAAGAAAAGGATCCAGCTGACACTATAAGATCACAAAAAAGATTTATATGAATGAGCTTCATTTAGTCCGGGAGGGGTGGTGGCGTTAAGCCTTTCTATCCACAACGCCTCTTTTTGTAAGATACGTTGGTCCCAATTGCCGCCCCTAGGGTCTGGGGGGATAATCTCCAGAACCCTAAAGGAGACACATGCGTTGTTAAAACTATGATGTAATCCGATATGACGGGTGACCGGTGTCAGAATTTTTCCGCCACCAGAATAATACATGTGTTCACCTATTCTCTGTCCGAGCTGTCTGAAGGTTTTACCAACGTAAAACGCTGAACATTGGCATTGCATTAAGTAGATCACTCCACATGTGGAGCAATCCGCATAGTTCCTAAGTCTGTGGTTGTTCCCATTTGGTAAATGTGTGACAGGGCCCTCCTCAATCCAAGGGCAACGTGCACAGTTGCCACATTGATATGTGCCATGCCTCGTCTTGGATTCAGGGGGGTTGCAGATATAGTGGCTTCTAGTAAGCAAATCCCGAATCGAGGTTGCTCTTTTAAATACCACTTCCGGAAATTCTTTCACATATTTAGACAGTGTGGCTTCCTCACTGAGGAGGTGCCAGTGTCTCTGGATAAGGGCTCTCAATTGTAAATGATTGTCTGAATATTGGGTAATAAATCTTACAGTTTGGTTAACATTGGTCTTATTTCTCTTTTGCAAAATGTCCTCTCTGTCCAGTTCCTTGGCCTTATTAAAGGCTTTTCTCAGAATCGTCCGAGAGTATCCTCGTTCCAATAATCGAGTTTGTAACAATTTGGCTTCCCGAAAGAAGTCTTTGTCTAACGAACAATTTCTACGTATGCGCAGATATTGCGCATACGGAATACTGTTTTTTAAGGATGCTGGATGAGCACTTGATGCATGTAACAACATGTTACCGGCGGTTGGTTTCCGGTATAAACAAGTGGTCACATAACCATTGGTATCTCTACTAATCTCCACATCCAGGAACACAATTCGTTCCGGGTGGAAATTATAGGTGAATGTAAGATTAAATGGGTTGGTGTTGAACAAGGATAGCATTTCCTCAAGTTCAACTTTGGAGCCTGTCCATATAAGAAATAAATCATCAATATAGCGAAACCAGTGTGTGACATGTTGGAGTTTAGAGGCTAGGGAGTCGTCAGAGGAAATGTATTGCTCCCACCTCCCCAGGAATAAGTTCGCATAGGAAGGTGCGCAACACGTTCCCATGGCGACTCCCTGCCTCTGAAGATAGGTAGTATCCATAAATGTAAAGAAATTGTGTGTGAGGATAAACCTCAACAAAGCCAAAATGAAGGAATTATGTGCCCGTGTGCGTTCACACGGGTCTTGCAAAAAGGATTCAACCGACCGGATGCCCTCCTCGTGTGGTATGCTTGAGTATAATGCCTCAATGTCAACCGCCACGAGGAGGGCATCCGGGGGTGTTTGGATCCCCTCGATGTGTCTTAAGAGATCAGGGGTGTCCTGAATGAACGAGGGCAAGGACTGGACAAAGGGACGCAGAAAGAAATCCACATATTTACTAGCATTTTCAGACATAGAGCCTATACCCGAGACAATGGGTCTCCCCGGGGGTCTATTGCGATTTTTGTGGACTTTAGGTAAAGTATACAGTGTGGGGATACGAGGATGTTTGATCATAATAAAATCATAAATATCTTGGTCAATGGTGCCCTGCCATAGGGCTTCAAGGCATAAATTTCTTAACTCTTGCTGAAAATAAGTGGTGAGCTCTGAATGGATAGGGGTATACCATTGGCGGTTATTTAACACTTCTAGGCACATAGTTTGGTATTGGTCATGTGTCATTAAGACTATGTTGCCCCCTTTGTCAGAGGGCTTTATCACATAGTGGGGATTGTTTTGGAGTGATCTCAATGCTTGCTTTTGGGAGGAACTCAGATTGTTCTCAATTGGTTGCCATTGAGTGCGCTTTAGATCTCTTATGGTTTGACATACAAATGCCCATATGTGTGGGCTGATGGTCAGATCTGGAAATCGTTGCGATTTCGGTTTGAATATTTTGCGTGGGGGATTCATATGGGTCTCAGGTTCAACCAGAGGAGGAGGAGGATCTGGTCCCGAAAGGTCCATAGATCCCTCCTCATATAGGAGCATGAGATCCCTTAACGCTCGGATTCCTCCATTGTATAGTGTTTTAAACGCTCTGTAAGTTCAATTTGTAATTTTTTCTGTTGCCGATTTTGGTCAAAAATGAACTTGTATGTCAAGTTGCGAGCAAACAAGTAGACGTCCTTGATCGTGTCGTAGACGTCTAGTTGTTGTGCTGGACAAAAACCCAATCCCAGTTGTAACACTTGGGTTTGTGCACAAGTGAGGGGGATATCCGTGAGGTTAATAATATTGAGTGTGTTGGGGTTTGTTTCTAAGGGGGTGTAGCTACGGCGGACACGTGACGCTGGGTGCGTCTTCCACCCCCTTCAGGGGAGGAAGACTACACGCCGGATTTACGCCGTCACTTCCGGCCGCGCCTGGTGACGTCACTTTTGTGCGACGGATGACGCGACCGCCTTTTGGCGGGTGATCGTCCGGCGGATGCGCCTGCGCTGTTTGCGACGCGCATTCCCGGCGCCAGCCCGGATGTACGATTGGGACGCAGTTCCCTCTACGTCATCCTGGGTGGAGCTCTTGAACCACCTTATATAACAGTTTCTTGGCGTTCCTCCCAGGCAGTTTGCAGGGACGGCACGCCACCAGCCACACTACCGCAGGTAATATCTCCTATTTGCTTCATCTGAACTATGGAAATATCCCTTTTTTTTACCGCGATCCTTCCTAACCAGTTATTTGCACCTTTGTAGGTTGTATGCTAAGGATCCTGTGGTGGACATTGTTTGCTACCCGAGATTCACTACAACCAATATACCCGTTCCCTGCCCTTTTGTTTTATCCGGAAATTATGGGGTAAGAATACATCTATATACCCCATATTCTATTATTGCTACACATTGGAGGTTGTTTGTTATGTTTGGGAGGTTCTTTCTCCCGATCATGTCAAGCTGTCTCATATATATATATATATACATATATGCCTATCCCTTTTTTTTATATGCATTTGTGGATGGACCACCACTGGTGGGTGGATACACCATCCCATGCAAGACAGCTGAAGTTATATTTATATGTGGTCTGTTTTTCCAATTTTCAGATAAAGATACTTGCTTATTGCAGCAGCAATTTTTGGTTCAGTGGTTTGAGCTCCCGTGCCTGCCCCCGGGGGAATCGTCCCCCTTACCTTGTGGTCCAGGTCCTCCACCATTGCTGACCCTTTGATTTATCAGACAGGTGCGAGAACATAGATACTTCAACATACTTACAATTATTGTTACTAGAAATATAATACAGTGCATAGCTTTATATGGATCTGTGTAAAATTGCATATGATTGGCTATATGTTATGTGATATATTGTTATATATACACTCATTGCTTGTTGTTTTTTTCTTCACTCTCAGTGTTGACATATTCACCAAGTGATACCCCATAGAGAAAGTACCCCTGAGGAAGCGGCTTTAAGGCCGAGAAACATGTTGGGTTGACACTCTGGGTTTTCACCGCTATCCTGCATAGAGACCTCCCTCTTGGATGAGTTTTTGGGTATTTGATAATCACCCCTATGTAGGAATTGCTAAAACACTGGAAAATTGTCATTTTTGTCAAAAATATTGTCTACTGCAAATGCTTTTAATTCCAATATTGTATTATATTGTTGCTTGTATCCTGTAAATATCAGCATACAATTTTATATCTTCTATACAATAAAATTTTGATTTTTATTATATACTTTCTTTGTTTCCAATACTATATCTATACTAAGCACCCCTAGATATAAAAGTCCCAATATACGCCCAAAAATATACCTTCCTCTTTATACATTCAGATGGGGACGTGGTGCTTTTATAATCAGTTACAATTGGTATGAGCTGGTCTACCCTTTATGATTCTACATTTTTACTATAGTCCTAATTTTTGGCATATAAAAAGAATATCAATATCTTCTCATTATGAAATCTATTTTTTTGCATTGCCCTTTAGTCATTTTACAGAAACAAACCATAGTATGTTGAAATATAGATCAGTTATATAATCTGACTGGAATTACTTCTACACTTACATCATCACTATTAGTTGTGCTTTTCTACTACCCTTTTCACATATTTCTTCATCCTCTCTTTGCTAACCTAATAAAAAAAAAGTCAACTGTCACTAAATTTCCATATAACTTCCAATTTGCTTAATAGAAATTCAAAAGCAATTTTAAGTCTTTTAAATCTGCTGCTTAAAATAATAATAGCTGCTTGTGCCATGGTCTATTTTAAAGGCCCTGTCGCCTAGTTTCAGGTAAGCCACCCAGATGCTTCAGTTGCTAAACAAAAATGGAAACTGCCCCATTGATATCTAGCATTTAGAGCAAACCCAAACATACAGAACGCTGCATTCATGCTATCAGGAGCTTGGGTGTCTATCTATTTCTTAGTCTGGCTAAGAAGAAAAATGCTGACTATGACCTTAAGAACACCATCCCTACAGTCAAGCACAGAGGTGGAAACATGAAGCTTTGGGGCTGTTTCTCTGCTAAAGGTACAGGCTGACTTTGCCGTATTGAGTGGCCAATGGATGGGGACATATATTGTAAAATCTTGGATGAGAACCTTCTTCCCTCAGCCAGAACACTGAAGATGGGTTGTGGATGGGTCTTCCAGCATGACAGTGACCCAAAACATACCGTCAAGGCAACAAAGGAGTACCTCAAGAAGAAGCACATAAGGCACCACTCACACCTGACGGTATCGTTTTAAGGTGTTTTTTTTGGGCGTTTTCAAGTGTTTTTTCGAGCGTTTTTCAGGCGTTTTTTCTGGCGTTTTTTGCAGGTGTTTGGAGGCAGGCATTGACATCTAACAGAAACGCATGTAATCTGCCAAAAAAGAAGCTCATGTACTTTTTTGATCTTCAGGCATTTTGCTTCAGGTGACAAAATGCTCATATGTGAACAGGGGCCATTGAAATGAATGGGATTATGCTTGTTGGGCGTTTCGAGACTTAAGAGCTGAAAAATGCTCAGGTGTGAACAGGGCATTAAGGTCATTGAGTGGCCTAGTCAGTCTCCAGACCTTAATCCTATAGAAAAATATATGGAGGGAGCTAAAACTTTGAGTTGCTAAGAGACAGCCAAGAAACCCTAAGGATTTAGAGAGGATCTGTGAAAAAGAGTAGACCAAACTCCCTCCTGTGATGTGTGCAAACCTGGTAACCAACTACAAGAAATGTCTTACCTCTGTGCTTGCCAACAAGGGGTTCTCCAAGTACTAAGTGGTGTTTTGCTTGGGGATCAATCACTTATTTTACTCACTGAACTGCAACTTAATTTACAGCATTTTTTATGCATTTTTTTTCAGGGTTTTTAGTTGATATTCTGTCTCTATCATTTAAAATACACCTATGATAAAAATTAGACCCTTCATTTCTTTGTAAGTGGGCAAACTTACAAAATCTGCAGGGGATCAAATATTTATTTTCCCCACTGTACGTTACGTATGATACTGCAACTCAGAAAACACACTCTCTTCAAAACAATACTTTTCTATTCAACATGAGAATCACAATTTATTGAAGTGAACCTACTTTAGTATTTGTGTAGATATGTACAACTGCATGTTTTCTTATAAACACATTTTTACTATAGTCACAATTTTTGGCATATAAAAAGAATATCATCTTCTCATTATGAAATCTGTTATTTGCATTGCCCTTAAGTCATCTTACAGAAACAAACCATAGTATGTTGAAATATAGATCAGTTATATAATCTGACTGGAATTACTTCTACACTTACATCATCACTATTAGTTGTGCTTTTCTACTACCCTTTTCACATATTTCTTCATCCTCTCTTTGCTAACCTAATAAAAAAAAAGTCAACTGTCACTAAATTTCCATATAACTTCCAATTTGTTTAATAAAAAATCAAAAGCAATTTTAAGTCTTTTAAATCTGCTTCTTAAAATAATATTAGCTGATTGTGCCATGGTCTATTTTAAAGGCCCTGTCTCACAGTTTCAGGTAAACCACCCAGTTGGCTCAGTTGCTAAACAAAAATGGCAACTGCCCCAATTGATATCTAGCATTTAGAGCAAACCCGAACTGAGTGACAGTTGCACACAGAACGCCGCATTCATGCTATCAGGAGCCTGGGTGTCTATTTCTTAGTCTGGCTGTCCTGCAGATCCCTTCCCCAGGTCTCTCCTACATGGAAGCCCCACTGCCTCTTCTAGGCCCCTCTGAATAGTTTTAAATATCATATTAAAGTAGAACTATGGGCAAAACTTTTTTTTTTTATATATATATTTTGGATAGAGTAAGGGGAAATTCTAAGCCCTGATCGATTTATTTATTTTTTTACCATCTGTGTCCCATTGCAGGGATTTTCTTCACTCCTTGTTCCATAGCCAACATCCCTGCAAATTAAGGGTATCCATTAGAGACCCCCAGGTCAGCAGAATTAGTGTGCCTATTGGAAGATTTCCCCTCTATTACTTTTCTGAGGAGAACTTAAAAGTTGGGATTTTCCTTTACTTTCGCTTTCAATGACAATGGTAAACAGGACAAATAGAGAATGAAAGTCCCCCAATGGGGGTACAGACCGCAATAAAAACTGACAGGTGTTCTAATCCCTCTGCACTCTGTCGAAAACAAAAAAAATGCCTTTAGGTATACTTTTAAGGGAAGGTATACAGTATATGCCTGGAAGCAGCTCATTCCTCCTATCAAGGCACAAGGACACACCAGAAGCCCAGCAGCGCACAATGACAGCTGGAGGCGTCCAATGTGTGCTGGAGTGCAAGTAGGCAGTAGATGGCTGCAAAGAGTCTGCAGGAAATAAAACCGCTGAGATGCAACACAAAGGATTAAAAGGTAAAAAAGGGCACATTTGTGTGTATTGTGTTCTTTTGATATTTCATATTTCTGCCTACTCACAAAAAAAAATTCTCTGCAGAATTCTAGATTTTTAAAAGTTTACCTGTATATCCTCATTAGGGAACTATTAGAAAAACTAGGTAACATTCCCAAAACACACAAAACACATCTAAAGGGGTTGTAAACCTCAGGCATTAAATGTGAACAAAGCATATCCCTATGTAGTGTGTACTTTTCTCAATCCAGAGGACCAAGTGTCACTTTTTTGCTGCCTTCTTCCTCTGCTATCATGAGTAACTTTTAATACGTTTTCCTGACACCAAGAGAAAAAAGGTAACATATGAGGGAGCTCCAGCACGCAGCCTGTAATTGACAGCCTCAGCTGTTTCTATGAGCTGTGTGAAGGAGGGGTGTGTCCCTTCCCACCAATCAGCTCTCACTGATCTCACTCACTGCAACTACAGCAGTCAGAGCAAAACTGCTAGAAAAAAAGCCTAGGCAACAAAAGCTACACATATCATAGTGGATTGGACTGGAGTCAGTGGAGGACTACCTCTGCAATATGGCACTCACTGCAACTACAGCAGTCAGTGCAAAACTGCTAGAAAAAAAGCTAGGCAACAGCTAGACAGTAGATTGGATTGGAGTCAGTGGACTACCGCTTACTTACTTTAAAATCACTACTGCACTAGTGATTTAAATTTATTGCAGCAGTGAGTAGCGCTCTACTGCAGCAGTAGTCCACTGGCACTGACTCCAATCCATTGTCTAGTTTTTTTCTAGCAGTTTTGCACTGACTAAACAAAGAAGTTTATCTTGGTCTCATCAGAGCACAGGACATGGTCTTCAGCCAACTGTTTTAAGACTTTCTTGTGCATCATCATTAGAAGAGGCTTCCTTTTGGGACGACAGTCATGCAGACCAATTTGACGCAGTGTGCGGCGCATGGTCTGAGCACTGACAGGCTGACCCCCCACCCCTTCAACCTCTGCAGCAATGCTGGCAGCACTCATACGTCTATTTCCCAAAGACAACCTCTGGATATGACGCTGAGCACGTGCACTCAACTTCTGTGGTCGACCATGCTGAGGCCTGTTCTGAGTGGAACCTGTCCTGTTAAATCACTGTATGGTCTTGGCCACCGTGCTGCAGCTCAGTTTCAGGGTCTTGGCAATTTTCTTATAGCCTAGTCCAGTGGTGGCGAACCTTGGCACCCCAGATGTTTTGGAACTACATTTCCCATGATGCTCATCTACACTGCATACAAGCATAAGCATCATGGGAAATGTAGTTCCAAAACATCTGGGGTGCCAAGGTTCACCATCACTGGCCTAGGCCATCTTTATTTAGAGCAACAATTTTTTTTTCAGATCCTCAGAGTTCTTTGCCATGAGGTGCCATGTTGAACTTCCAGTGACCAGTATGAGAGAGAGTGAGAGCGATAACACCGAATTTAACACACCTGTTCCCCTTTACACCTGAGACCTTGTAACACTAACAAGTCACATGACCCTGCGGAAGGAAAAGGGCTAATTGGGCCAATTTGGAAATTTTCACTTAGGGGTGTACTCACTTTTGTTGCCAGCGGTTTAGACATTAATGGCTGTGTGTTGAGTTATTTTGAGGGGACAGCAAATTCACACTGTTATACAAGCTGTACACTCACTACTTTACATTGTAGCAAAGTGTAATTTCTTCAGTGTTGTCACATGAAAAGATATAATAAAATATTTACAAAAATGTGTGGGGTGTACTCACTTTCGTGAGATACTGTAACAGGATATTACATTATTTTGATTATTGCATGTTTAAAAGGAATGTAGTGTTTCCTTTAGAGTTTGACCTATGAAGCTGAAGGCTTACTGGTTTTTGATCAGCAGGCCACTTAAATGTGACTATACTTGTAGTTGTTTTCTTTAGTTTCCAGTTTTGTCATGGAAAGGCTATTCTGCCAGTGGTGTGGAAAGTACCTTGTGTTGTAATTAAGTCATGTAGACAGGTTGTCTTTGTTTTCTTTGCCTTTGTCTAGTCAGGTAGCAGCTGTTCATTGCAGTGTACAGCGGTGTACTCTCGAATGCAATTGTTTTAGTAGGACATCTTTCAGATGTATGTTATGTGGATCTTTGTAGCGTATGAATGATTATAAATATATCTTCAAAAGAAATGACAGGATAATCATTTATAGCAATTAAAGAAAACAATATATAAATTACATTCTTACATTTTGAAAAGCACCCACATCCTTTTAGTTTGATTGCTTTAGAAGTGTATAACATAAAAAAAAACTAACGTAGGGAAACAAAAGACTGAAAAGTTTTGACACTGATAAATGTGCTATCTTGGTGAGTACTACAAACAAACTCCTGAAATGACCAAACTGACATCAGACAGTCAGGGCTGCTGTTAAAAATCATGGGTCCCCATACAGCCTACCTGGCTTTTTCTTTTTTTTTTACATTCTTTTAACAGCTTTGTTAGGGGCCTTTGGTGAAATATCAGGGGGTCTAAACACACCCCCGATGGCTCACATTTGAGAAAGAGAAAGCACCTGTCACTAAATAAAATGGTTAGCTTATAGTCCTGTTTACACCTTGCTTTTGCTTTGTTTCGGCTTTTCTTTAAAAATGATACCCCATGTCACTTTAGTGGTGCTTCAGGATCTTTAAAGCCTCCGAAGAAGTCTATGACATAGCTCTCTTGAAGCACCTGCAGCTTTTGAGGGGCTTTAATTTAGCTTTAGCTTTGCTTTGTTTTGGAGAAATTGCAGGTATAAGATGTCAACTACAATGGTAAATATAGTAAATACAATGTGAAAGTCCCAATAGGAGGGCGTAACGTGTATGGGTGGGAGGAGCCGAAGCCCCTGATGTCATAATCAGCCATTTGTATCAGCGTGGTGAGCTGACTGAATGCATGTTTTTCATATATCCCTGTGAGTATTTTATAATCCCTTGTTCTGTTTTAATAAATATTTGAAAGCAGAGAGCACAATGGTTTTTCCGTTTTATTCTTTGACATGTTTCATTGATGACTGAGGACAAGTAAAGAAGTGAAGTAGCGTTATTCAGTGACGGGAGCAGGAAGAATGTTAGAGTACCATCTAAAGTGGAGTTCACCAGGGCCATGATGACTCTGTAGTGGGGTCAGATATTGGAGGTTAGCAGGCACTTTACTTGGAGGTGATGGGCACTCAACACATTGGATAAAAACTATATGAAGTATATGAACTGTCACTTAATTTGTACACAGCAGTGCAGTTTTATGCATGGGACTTTTTTTTACTATATTTGCCATTGTAGTTGGTGCACTTTGTTTTTTCTTTTTTAATTAGTGTATAATTTATTATGTGATTGCACTGTACTTATACTTTGCACTATATGTTTTTGATTGTATTTCACAATAAAGTGAAAGCAGCAGTCTCAGCCTTGGTTATAAGGCATATGATACAAAGGTGATATTTGCATGACTATTTGAGGTGGTGATTGCACTGATTATATTCTATTACACAGGTATGAGATATAAACACACACAGGGTATCTGCTGAACTTCAATAAAGCTTCAAAAAAGCATCGCCGAAGCATCATCAAAGCACTACTGAAGCATCACAAAAGTATTGCAGAAGTATCAAAAACACATCAAAAAAGCATGTTGAAGTAGTAGGTGCTTTCATGTGGGTTTAAGTCACAGCAAGTGTAAATTAGCTGCTGCTGCAATGCTTCAGTGGTGCTTCGATGATGCTTCAGTGGTGCTTTTTAATGTTTTAATGAAGCTTAGCAGATGCCCTGTGTGTGTGTGTTAATATCTCATACCTGCAATACCTCTATAACAAAGCGAAGCTAAAGCTGAGTTAAAGCCTCTCAAAAGCTGCAGGTGCTTCAAGCAAGCCTTGTCATAGACTTCTATAGAGGCTTTGAAGCACCACTAAGGCAACATGGGGTATCATTTTTGAAGTGAAGCAAAAGCAAGGTGTAAACAGGACTGTAAGCTTACCATGTTATTTAATGACAGGTGCTTTGAATGGCATTCAAAGAGCTTTAAAAATCTTGCCCGAAGTCAAGTTTTGAAGCAAGTGTAAACAAGCCCTTACAGCTTCTGATCAGGAGCCATTTGACCGCTGTGGGAGCCAATCACAACCACACTGCTTTCAGGGCATTAAGGCCTATATAAAGGGTTGCCTGGAGGTGGTGTTAAGGGGTTAAAATGCATATTATATATATATATATATATATATATATATATATATATATATATATATATATATATATATATATATATATATATATATATATATGTGTGTGTGTATATTATACTGCAGTCATTTAGATCTCTCAGGAACATGCATGTAACTAGCATTTAAAATAAAAAATGGTATGGGTAACAAAATAATTTAGAGATACTGTTAACACTGATCTCCAGCCATGACTTCAGTCTTGCACAGTTGTACAGACTCTTCTCCTGTACTGAAATTACTGACTCTGGTTTTATGGCACACTATAGGGTTCACAAAGTGTACATTAGAAGCTGTAGCAAATCAGGTGGAGCCCACCTCAATTTCTGGCTGATGGACATCCAGCATTATCTAACAATTTCTTCCCCAGCCTTACTGGCTTTAGTCTACCACTCTTACTCAAGACTTTCAATAGCCACAGCTCAGCATCACAATTATCTCTTACCTTGGGCAGTCTGCATGCAAAAAATTAAGGGGTGAGCTAACACTCTACACCCCCAGCCGCCATGTCTCCACTGATTAGTGTTCACTGCTGACACAGCCAGTACAGCAGTACAGGAAGTTGAAAGCCCCACTCTTCTTCCCCTTCTTTTCTTAGAGCTTCAGTAATGGATCAAAGCGATTCAGATTGGACATGTACTGGCACATGACCATTCATCTCGGAAAGACGAGCCTGTCCTGCTGTCATGTCTGCCCGCTGACTACTGCTACTGGACTGATCACAGGCACTCATACACCACAATGCTCTTGTGGCTTTTGTCTCACTACCAGTGGCCCCTGAGCCAGAGCTGTACAAGAGACCTTCCTCTTCATGTCAGGCACACTAACCAGATATGTGACAGTTGCACTGTCTGCATGGATATTGAGAGCTAATCACCCATAGAAGCATAGGTGCGCGCAGCCTATTGCATTAGGGTGTGCATCCCAAAGCTCAAACACAAATCCCTTTCTCTGCAGCCTCAGCTGCAATGGACAGTGAATGAATGGGAAGTGCTCTGTGCTGAGCGACTTCCTGTTAATTTTACAACTGAAGCATAGTAAACGCTTGCTTAGTAATTAAAACACTTTACTATGCTTCAGCTATGAAGGAACACAGTGAGTGAGTGTGTTCACTATGTTCATTATGAAAGGAAGATCCCGGAGATTACATATTGACTTGCCCTTTCTACTGCTCTCCAACCTGAAACATCCTCGCAGCAGCTGGGGGGAGAGGAGGGAAGCCAGCAGCCCTGCAGGGGGCGCAACACAGGGGGAAACCTGGGCAGTAGGGGAACTCAGGCACTGCGCAATGTGATTAGGGTGTGCCCTGGCACACCCTCTATGCACGCCTACACATGGAAGTTAAGTGTAGCGCGGACTGTAGGGTGCTAGTTTATTAATTTTTTTGTGAATTGGTGCAGGACCAAGTGTACCAGCATGGGAATGCACATGTGTTTCATGCATCCCCGTGCCGGCAGTTTCATTGCTGTCTATTGGGATGAAGTGGCTGCACGGACACAGCTGCTATTCCCATTGTGACGGGTGATGGGAAAGCACCCTGGATGTCTCTTGGCTGAAGAGGCTTGTCTCTTGGCTGTTGCCAATCACACACAAAGTTCTGTTTACTAAAACACAGAACTCTGTGTACTGTGAACAGTAAAGTAAAAGCAGCACACATTACACATTGTTAGGCACATGGTCAACCCCTTGATAACTCCTTCCCAGCCAGTATCATTATTAGAGTGTCAGTGTATAGTATTATCAGGGTCGCTCTTAGAAATCATGGGGCCCCGTACAGCCTACCTGACGCCCCCCCCATGCGAAAACATCAAAACTATATTTTCACAAAAATACATGAAAATCATTATTAGTGGCCACAAAACATTCCGTTATACATAAATAAAACTAATTCCATCTTCAAGCCAAAATTCTCCCCGAACAATAATGCACATATTCCACCAACTCCCAGTTTAAATCTCCCCTCCCCGCACGTATCTTTGCCCCCACCACCCAATCCCACCCCCAGCTCAAATCCAACCGTAACTACTTCTAGACCGAAAGGATTTTACTCCCTTAATGACCAGGCCATTTTTTAACTGGTAATTGCGCAATCATGCAATGCTATACCCAAACTAAATGTATGTCCTTTTTTCCCATACTTTCCGAAAAGGGGTCAGTTGGGGGGTTTTGTGCTATCTTGGCATTCCATGGCCTCCGAAACTGTGATAGGTGGTGTGGAATGAAATCAACAATTTACGCCCTTAGCCTGAAGGCAGTGATTGGTTTTCGGGGTCCTGTACGCGACTAGACTGCCAAAAAGTCTCACACGTGGTATCCCTGTACTCAGAATAAGCAGAAGAATGTATTTTGGGGTGTAATTTCACACATACTCATGGCATGTGTGAATAATTATTTAGTGACAACTTTGTGTAAAAAAAAAAAAAAAAAGAAAAATTGTAACTTTCCCGAAAATTGTGGCAAAATATAAAATATTACATTGACTCACCATGACTCTCAGCAAATAGCTTGGGGTGTCTACTTTCCAAAAAGGGGTCATTTGGGGGGGGGGGGGTTTCAAACTGTCCTGGCACTTAATGCCCAATATACGAAGCTTATCCTAGACATCACCCACTCCTCTAACCACTTGAAGACCAAGCCTTTTCTGACACTTTTTGTTTACATGAAAATGTTTTTTTTCACTCCAAAATTACTTTGAACCCCCAAACATTATATATTTTTTAAAGCAGAGGCCCTACAGAACAAAATGGCGGGTGTTGCAATTTTTTTTGTCACACGTTATTTGCGCAGAGATTTTCCAAAGGCAATTTTTTGGGGAAGAAAAACACTTTTTTTTAATTTATTGCATAAATACACTATATATTGCCCAATTGTTTGGTAAAAGATAAAAGATTATCTTATGCCATGTACATAGATACCAAACATTTTTATTATCATAATTTAAATATTCCCTATGATAGCAATAAGTAGTGACAGGTACTCTTTTTAAAAAAGAAAATGGGGTCTATTAGACTCTAGATTTCGCCTCTGCCCTTAAAGCATCTAACTACACCAAGATTGGTGTAATAAGATGCTTTCCCAATTTCCCAATGGTGCTGTTTATATCTGGCGAAACCGAAGTCATGAAATGCTCGTAGCTTCCGGTATCTTAGGCCATAGAGATGATTGGAGCCATTCTGGTCTCCAATATGCTCTATGGTCAGCTGACGGAACCACTGGCTGCAGTTTCGGGTTACTCGGTGGGACAGGAGAGTCAGAGAAAACTGTGGAAGGCGGCAGGAGGGGGGGAGTCTCCTCCCAGTGCTTGTAAAAGCAGTTTAGTGGCTAATTATCTGCTAGGATTGCTTTTACATGAAAGCCAACCGCTGGCTATAAAAAACTATACCAGAAAGTGTGGTATGCCCTGTGATGGACGTGGGTATCAGATCCATGCCCTTCTCACTAACTCGTGACAAAGGACCAACCAATCTCACACCCTGCCGTCACTTACGTAACAATGCCACTCTCAGCTGCACCCTGCACAAAGATTTTCCAGCTTGCAGGACCATAATCTAGGTACCAGCAGGCTGGGAGCGATTGTCGCCGGGCTAATTAAGCAAATAACCCTTTCAATGCCACCACCTCCATTGTTTCCAGAGTGGGAGGAAGCGCTTAATTTTTGAAATACCAATTATGATTTTAGAATAATCTTCTGTAACACGTCACCACAGACAGGTATGTTCAGAGGATTTATTCTATATAGAGACAGGTTCTTTGTTAGCTTGTATTAAGAGCTTAGGGACAAGATTAATATTTTCAAAATAAAGTTTTAATAAAAAGGTCAAAATTTGTGCAAAAAAAATATTTACAGAAAAAAGGTGTTTCAAAGAAATAGAGACATAATTCATCAATCACAAAAATAAGGTAGAATTGAGAAGTAAGAATACTTGCATTCAATGTCCTGGGTGTTATCAGAGTTCAATCGATGAGCCAGTTGTAATCGGTTCTCAAACTTGATAGATGTTCCTTCTTGATGTTACCATGAGAGCTCTGATAACTGGTTAGGAGTCTCCTGGGATCAACGGGGTGTTGACAGATGCCTCTGACCAATTAAAAGGGACTGGCCATGGGCTGTCCTGGGGTTATGACAATATTAGGACCCTCGTCTTTGGACAGTTTTGTACCACTATTCATATCGCAAAATATGTATTGGTTACATTCTTTAAACTGATAGTTTATCATTCAGCATGTAATTTTGCATCCAGGGACACCAAACACAAAATATGTCAGATAAACTTGTCACCCAGTGAAGATCTGATCGCTATCTTCTATTCTATATGTGATAGGGTGGTCATGCATGGTCTTAATTTGATCAGCATGACATTTTTCATCCAAATATATACTTATTGTTAATGTGTCATGATCCTGTCTGCATTTATGAATCGTGTGTGTATTTGTTAAGTTTTTAATGAACAGCTGGTTATCCTTAATGGATTTGTTCAAAGTTTTACGACAGGCCTGTTTTGGAAGAAACAGACATCCTGCCAGACATCAATTTGTGTTTTATGTCTTTGAGTTGAGATAATGGTTCTTAATTTGAAGTGTAAAACATATGCATTCCATGAGTTAACTGGGATGGGGAGGGGGGAGAATATCACTGGTGTATAACTGTTCTGCCTGTCATGGCTGACTTGTAATGACTGAACAACATGGCTGCTTGCGACAGCTTTTCATATATCCAGTGAAAGATATCATTACATGCCCACCATTAGACCTCCGAGCATCCACCCACTTCCAATGATGGGCATACATGCAATGTCCTTTTTTTTGTTCAGCCCTTGGGCTGAATAAAAGAAGAGAACATAGCAGATTCCTTCATTCACATCGATCGGTGTGGATGAAGAAATCTCTGCCAAGAAAAAGTGTTAAAAAAAATATGGCGAAGCATAGGGGAGATCCACCCTTTGTGTCCACCCCATCCCCTATGCTTCGCCATATACTCTCTTTTTTTTTTTAACTGTGGTGGTGAAATCACCTCCTACAGCGCTGCAATCATTTATTTATGTATATGCTGAGAGCAAACTCTGTTGCTGTCAGGGTAAACAAATCAGTGCTGCAGCCGATGGGCGTACCTGTAAAGCAAACAATGGTTAACAATAAAACACAGTAACAATAAAACATTACATTATTATAGCATACAGTAGAATGGATGTATCTGCAAAAAAAACTATGGTTAACAATGAAAAACTGCAACAATAAAACATTACAGTTAAACAGTAAAGTACAGTAAAAGTCGAAAGAGTTAAAAAGTAGAGTAAGAACAGAAAATGAACTCAATAAAACGACAATTATTATTGGCTTTTTTATTCTTTAATTTTTTTACATTTTTTTGGTAACTTTTTTTTTACACTTTTTGCAACTGTAAAAAAACTGTTCCAGGCTAGAGTCTCTCAAAATGCGAAAGACATCTAACATCTTTCCAGACCCTGTGTGAAAGTATGCCCTAGACTGTGTTGTGCTGTATCCTATGCTCATACTCTACTAGTGTGTGGTAGCGACGGAAACAGTCCCCTTCCCCGATGCAGAGACCAGGTTGGCCAGGACAGGAGGGACAAAATTATCAAATGTCACGCCTATATCCGCGTTTTCTACAGACACGACATCTTCTTTGGGCCTAGGTCTAGATTGTGAATTTGGACCACAGCCCGTTCTGGATACAGAAGGGCTGTGATGATCTCTTCCTGGAATTTTAGGAAGGAACCACTTCTTCCTGACGCTTTGTGTAGCAGATAAGTGTTCAGCAGAGCCAATTGAAATAAGTATACAGACACTTTTTTGTACCAGCGTCTGGCCTTATGAGCAATTAAGTACAGCACCATCATATGGTTGTTGAAGTCCACCCCTCCCATGTTAGGGTTGTATTCATGGACACAGAGGGGCTTCTCAACAACACCAGTCGCCGTTGCAATTTGGACTGTTGTATCTGTGTGAATGGAGGACAGAACGAAAACATTGTGTGTTTCTCCATTCCACTGGAAGCAATTTATTACACTTCAAGCAGGCTTCTTCCCCTTGTCTAAGTCGGGAATCTACAAGCCATTGGGGAAGACACGACGATTAGGTCGCATGGTGCCACATGCACCAATGCCAAAATCAAAAAAGTGACTAAAAAGTGGCACGCTTGTGTAATAATTGATAGTTGATAGTCTGGGCAGTTGGGGGGCTTCACATTGCTATCTTTTTCCTCGTAAATCCGGAAACTACATGTATAACCTGTTGCCCTGTCACAGAGCTTATACATCTTGACCCCCATATCTGACACGCTTGCTGGGGCGAAACTGTTTGAAAGCAAGGCGGGCATAAAATGTAATCAGGGACTCATCAACACAGCTTGTTAGGGCGTATACAAGGCTGCAAACTTCTGGTTGAAGTGATTTACGAGGGGCCAAATTTTGTGGAGCCGGTCATATCCAGGGTCTCCCCAAGGTCCACAGAGTTTATTGTCACAGAAGTACATGAACCACAAGATTTGCTTGTATCTAGTCCTGGCCATGGCAGCAGAGAACATGGGCATATGATGATCTAGGTCAGTGGACCAATATGACCGCAACTCACTCTTTATAGTAATGCCGAAGAGGAGGGATAGGGCCAGAAAGGTTTTAAAATCGGAAACAGTCATACATTTTTATGCAAATCCTCTGGCAAAGGGTCAAATTTGGATTTGTGGCTATGAATTGATCGGCATATAAATTGGGGAGGAAAATCGTCTGTTTCCTCCTGAATTCTGGGTTGGCCAGTGAATGGGGGAAGTATGGGCACGGCAGAAGTGGTTGGCTCCCAATCAGGATTTGCAAGCACATCAGGAAGGACACTATGGGCTCTATGGGCCTGTCTTCGAATTCTTGGAGGCTGCGGGACAATACTTGTGCTAGCCACCGCCCCAGCTTGAACTGCACTTATGGTACTCACCAAGTCACCAAGTGTTACTGCAGTGCTGGTTTGACTATGACCAGGATGTACTAGGCTGCTGATGCTTGCCAGTTCACCAGAAGGTTAAGCGGCACTAGTACCGATACTCTGCTGCATACGAGAACCCTGCGGTTGTTGCACCTGGGCAACAGAAGAACGGGGTCATGTACGCCTGACCTTAGCAGGGACCACTATTCCCTCTGTGTGTACCTCTGTTTGAAAATTTTGGCCAATAAATTTATAGGTACCTAGTTTGACTCACTGGTAAAAAAGCACCTGGTTGACAAGGACTGTTTGAACTGCTACCAAAAAATTTAAATGCTAGTGCTAGCAGAGATCAGGCCTGACTCTGCTAACACTGCAGTTTTACTGTGCTGTGTATTGGAAGTAAAATTAATCTACTGATTCTGCACTTCTTAGAGGGGGGGGGGCGGAAAGGCTAAACGCAGGTGCTGGCAGGTGTCGGGGCTGATCCTGCTAACGCTGAGTTTCGGGAACACTATACTAAACTATTGGGAACACTAGTATAGTTCTGATCAGATCAAAGATATCGATCCGTTCAGACACTATACTAGTAATGGAGGTTTTTAGTTTGTGTGTGTGTCACTGGCAATCAAAGGGTTAAAATGTATTACTAAATATATGGCAATCTGGCGCTATCCTGTATTGGCACTAACGTTAACGCTAACTGATGTCACCTGTGACACTGTGACAGGGCAATGAAGGGGTTAACTGGGGCTGATCAGGGGGTTAAATCTTTATTAGGGGATATATGGCAGGTACCCTAAACCTATCTGGGACTACCTCTAACTACCACTAACTGTCTCTCACACTAACTGAAGTCAAAAGTGAAAGTAATACAGTGATCAGTAAATTATCTGTATACTGTATATAGTGTACAGTGTAACAGGGAGTGAAAGGGTTAACTGGGGGTGATCAGGGGTTAAATCTTTGTTAGGTTTAGGGTATCAGTCATACATCCCCTATCTGGGACTACCACTAACTGTCTCTCGCACTAACTGAAGCCACAAGGGACACTAATACAGTGATCAGTAAAATATCTGTATACTGTATATACTGTACACTGTGACAGGGAGTGAAAGGGTTAACTGGGGGGTCATCAGGGGGTTAAATGTGTGCCTATGTGTACTGGTGTCAGTGTAGTGCTTGTGTACTCACGGTAGATGTTCTCTTCTCTCACACTGGAACCGAAAAGGGCTCCAGGAGAGAATATTGCATCATTTTCTGTGCCTGTGTTTACATTACACAGGCACAGGACGTTCTGCAATTGGTCAGAACCGATCACCAGGTCCAGGCCAAAAATCATTGCCTTGGACCTAATGACTGATCGGTTCTGAAACAAATCAAAACATTGCGGGGACAGCGGCAATGATAATAAAAAATAAAAAAATAACAGGAGATATCCATAACAATTTACCACCAAAAGAAAGCCCAATTTGTCCTGAAAAAAACAAGGTATAATCCACCTGAAGCAGTTCTGATATGTACAGTTTTATTAACATATTTCAAAGTTGCAAAATTGTGCTTCTGTATTTCGATTTGTTTTAGGTGTGAAGGGGTTAATCACCACTGGGTTTTTTTTATCGTTTGCTATATAAATGAAAAAATACTAACAATTTTGAAAATAAAAAAACAAGTTTCTGTTGTAAAAATTTTGCAAGCAAATAATCTTCTTTCATAGATTTAGGCCAAAATCAGTCTGCTACATTTCTTTGGTAAAAAATAACTCAGATCACTGTATATTATTTAGTCTGAATGAAAGTTATAGTGTCTACAAACTTATATTTTATTTGAATATTATATTATGTACATATTTGAAAATTGGTCAGTCCTCATGGCCTATCTCATTTCTTGGGGCCCGTAAAATGCCATGACAGTACAAATACACCTCAAATTACCCCTTTTTGTAAAGTGGACGGTCTGAGGTATTTAGTAAGAGGCATGGTTTTCTGAAGTTGTAATTTTTTGCACACTTTTTTGAAAAATGTAATTAAATAAAAAAACGTTTTTTTTTTTTTTTTTTCAAACCACATTTTTTCATCATTGTGACACTGTACTGCTCTGAGGGAATATTTTTTTTACATGGTCATTGCGTATAACCGTGATCATCACTGTTTTATAAGCAATAATTTTAACTGGACCAATCACAGCATCATAACAGTAAGCAAGCTGTTCATGAATGAAAGCTATTCAGGACAGTTTGCTTACATAATATCATGCGATTGGTCAAAGTTATCACATGATACACCCCCCCCCCCATCCTGCTCAAAGAGGCCCAGGTACCAAGCACTGATCAGCTGTGTCCACGGACACAGTGGTCACAGGATTGCTCTGCTGCAGGATCAACAAGTAAACATTTTTACAGGGGGGGCTGCTGTGTTAATGTTAGTGGCAGACTAAATCTTACAGTGGGTAAAAAATGATTTGATTCCCTGCAGATTTTCTTAAGTTTGCCCACTTACAAAGAAATGAAGGGTCTATAATTTGTTTTTGTTTTTTTATCATAGGTGTATTTTAAATGATAGAGACAGAATATCAACCAAAAATCCACCCCCCCCCCCCAAAAAAAAAACACATGATACAAATGTTATAAATTGATTTGCAGGTCAGTGAGTAAAATAAGTATTTGATCCCCTACCAACCAACAATAAATTTTGGCTGCCACCGACTGGTTACAGTATGTGCTTATGTGGTACACAGATTAGTCCTGTCAATTTAAGGTGTTCCTAACGACAACTTGTTATGTATATAAAAGACACCTGTCCACAGAATCTCTTTCTTTCATTCAAACCTATCCATCATGGGCAAGACCAAAGAGCTGTCAAAGGATGTCAGGGACAAGATTGTAGACCTACACAAGGCTGGAATGGGCTACAAGACCATGAGCAAGAAGCTTGGTGAGAAGGATACAACTGTTGGAACAATTGTTTGATAATGGAAAAAATACAAAATAACCATCAATCACCCTCGGTCTGGAGCTCCCTGCAAGCTTGTTGGGGGCAGAAAAGGGAAGGAGTAACTTATCTATGGTTCCCAGACTTTCAAAAATTTTGCATGTTAATCTCTCAATATACTGGACATCTGCTCACAAACCATCAGAGAGGCCATCCTGATTTTCGCCCCCTGGAAAACAACAGACAGGTTCTTCCAGGCATGGGCAATGGTTCGCTTGGAAGGCCAATTTTCTGCTGGGGTGTGAAAAGGCCCATTAACCGGTTGCCGACCGCCGCACGACTATATACTGCGGCGGTCAGCCCCGGCCAGGCAGAGTGACGTATCGGTACGTCACTCGCCTGTCACTGACTTGCGAGCCTATCGCGGGCGCGCGCCGCGGCTCGTTCACAGACAAGTCAGTGCGTGTGACCGGCGGACTCGATGTCCGCCAGTCACACTACGATCGCTGCTGTGAAGGGAGAAAGACAGAGCAGCTTGTGTAAACAAGCTGCCTGTCAGTTCTCCCTGTGTAAAAGTGAAGATCTGTCCGTTCTACTATGTAGAACGGTTGATCTTTGCTTTTACACCAATAGGAATGTCCCTACACAGTTAGAATCACGCCCCTAGGACACACTTAACCCCTCCCTGTCCAATAAAGTTAACCCCTTCCCTGCCAGTGTCATTTTTGCAGTAACAGTGCATATGTATAGCACTGATTACTGCAGTAATGTCACTGGTACCCCCAAAAGTGTCAAAAATGTCAGTCAAGGGTCCGATCTGTCCGCCGCAATGTCGCAGTACCGAAAAAAAAATCGCAGATCGCCGCCATTACGCGTTAAAAAAAACAAAACACCAAAAATGACAAAAATCTTTCCCTTTGTTAGTAAACGCGATAACTTTTGCGCAAACCAATCAAAATACGCTTTTTGCGATTTTTTTTACCAAACATAGGTAGCATAAAACAAATTGGCCGAAAAATGTTAAAAAATTTTGATTTTTACTTTTTTTTTTGGGGAATTTCATATAAAAAAATGTGAAAAATATTGTTATTTTTGCAAAATTTACGCTCTTTTTTTGTTTATAGCGCGTGATCAAAAAATCGCACAGGTGATCAAATACCACCAA
The DNA here is from genome assembly GCF_965119305.1 of Pelophylax lessonae. Classification (NCBI taxonomy): domain Eukaryota; kingdom Metazoa; phylum Chordata; class Amphibia; order Anura; family Ranidae; genus Pelophylax; species Pelophylax lessonae. Next base: position 368,686,962 of record NC_138768.1, read on the forward strand.
AAGAAAGCTCTGTTTGTGGGAAAAAAAGGACGTCAAATTCGTTTAGGTACAGCGTCGCACGACCGCGCAATTGTCCGTTAAAGTCACGCAGTAAAAAATCGCAAAAAAAACCCTGGTCCTTTAGCAGCCAAATCCTCCGGGGCTTAAGTGGTTAAAGGGCAATGTAAAAGAGACGCATCTTTACAGACCATCGCATGAAATAATGTCAATCAGCCGATCTATGGGTTTAGAGCATCGATCTAGGGACTCTGAGGCGTTTATGAGCCCAGATAAACTGAGAGATTTTGTTTTGGAAAAGAGGTGCAAAGAAGGAGGGGACATGTATAGGCAAGATCCAAAAGAAATAGAGTACTTTGGGCAGGATTGACTGCATAGATCAAGTCTTTCCAAGAGAGGGAGGGGAATTGCAAGGATTGGATGAGAGGTCACTATGGGCCTTTTTTTTTTTTACTATATCTGCTGCTAATACACCACTGTGCTCTGCAGCCCCTGCATGCAGTATGCCAGTCATGGTAAAAGTACCAACCATTTCATTACCCCATATATGAGGAGACACATGACTGCTCCACAAAGCAGCATACTTTCCCAGGCAGGTGTCTCATCCACAGCTGCTGGAATTTAAAAAAAAGTCTGCAAATCACTCCAATGCCCAGCTTAACCACTTGAGGACCACACTTATTTCTGACACTTGTTGCTTACAAGTTAAAATCAGTATTTTTTGCAAGAAAATTACTTAGAACCCCCAAACATATATATGTTTTTAGCAAAGTCTCTGGAGAATAAAATTGCAGTCGTGCAATATTTTATGTCACACGGTATTTGCGCAGCAGTCTTTCAAACACATTTCTTTTGGAAAAAATACACTTTACTGAATTACATTTTTTTTACCAGTTTAGAGTTACAGAGGAAGTCTTTTGCTAGAATTTGTGCCTCACTCTGACGATCGTGGCGATACCTCACAAGCGTGATTTGAACACCGTTTACATTTGCGGGCGCTACTTAAGTATGCGTTTTCTTTGGTGTGTGAGCATGCTGGGATGGGGGCGCTTTAAAAATTTTTTTCCTACTTATTTTATTTTATTTTTTTCACTGTCCCTTTAAAAAAAAAAAAAAAAAGTGATCACTTTTATTGCTGTCACAAGGAATGTACACATCCCTTGTGACAGTAATAAGCAGTGACAGGTACTCTTTATGGAGGAATCCCTCCTTTTCACTAAAAAAGTATTCAAAACACCTAAATCATATAATTTTTTTCAAATTGGCGCCATTGGCAGCCGAGTAAACCAGAAGAGTCGTTGTGACGTCGATTCGGGGTTACTACATCGGAGATCTGATCAAAGCCGAATCTGCATGCGGACATGCCGGCTGGTCACTCGGGTCTCCTGGTGGGACAGGAGACCTGGGCGGAGCGGCGGAAGGTGGTGGGAGGGGGGACGCCCCCCTCTAGCTGCAGGCATCACCCCGGTACAACCACTTCCCCAAACCGACGAACAGGTATGTCTGTTTGCGGGAAGTGGTTAAAGAGGAAGTAAACTTGTTTTTTTATTCAAATGGGTTACAGGCAAGGTATTTATGACAGAAGAGACCCTATTGGTCTCTTTTGCCATAAATGCATTCCTATGCCTGTCAGCTGTCATGTTCACTGAGCCATAAATATGTGCAGCTTAGCAAACATTTATGGCCCCCTGCTGAGGTGATTTGACTCCCATGTACATGAGTGGCATCATCAGGGCCTAGCCTATAAAGTGGCTGAAGATACGGGACCCAGTAGGAAGGCCTGGGTGAAAATGGACGCATTGCAGGCCAGCCGAATCGGTCCTCATTTCAGCTTATATTATCCCTGCCCTCCACCAGCATGTGGAATGTAATGTGTCTGAGTCTCTGGACCATGCTGTCAGCATCAGGGTACACATGACTACGAATACATTCTTCAGCAAGAATGGGCAAGGACCCTACATATCATTTATGACATATCCTTGCTGGAAGGGATGCAGGACAGGGCCTACTGCTGAAGCTCAGGGTTTGGAATCTGGAAGCCTTCTGAAGAATATATGCCCACCCCTAGGTAAATAAGTAAGGGGTACTTTGTTTATTAATCACAAAAAAGTCAAGAGAAAATAAAAACGCACATACCTTAAAATTAAAAAATAAACAATGTTTTTCAAATAATACTTTTTAATGCTTATTTTAAGATATACCCTGCCAATATATAACCTCCCTCTTACAATGTGGCCTTAACAAGCTACTTACATACTGTCCATTCACGGTTTTTAATATTTCTGGCTATTGTCTCTCAAATAATACACTGTAATGTATGTTTCAAGGTAAAACCTGCTACCTCTCTACCTCTTATATTGAGGCCTAAGTTGCTTACATACTGTCCAACCTCTGAACTATATTTGTGGTTATTGTCTCACAGATAATACAATAATGTTTATTTCAAAATAAAATCTGCCTTGTCTCTCCCTCTTACTTTGAAACCTTACTAAGCTGCTTACATACTGCCATCCACTGTTCAATATTTCTGCTATTGTATCTTAACTAAAGCACTGTAATGTTTAATTTAAGGTAAAACCTGCCCCCTCTCTACCTCTTATATTGAGGCCTAACTAACTTGCTTACATACCATCCAACCACTGAAAATAATTTGTTGCTTTTATTGTTCAAATAATACACTCTAATTTTTATTTCGAGATAAAACATGCCTTGTTACTTTCTATTTGCTGCCCTTTCACGAGTTTGAGTATTGTCCTGACACTAGATACTTTCAATTTCTTCCAAAAACATACCTGAAGTCTATATTTTGAATATTGGATGAATAATTGGGGATAAGGAGATGAGAGGGGTTTCCAGAAATGTGTGGTTGTGGTTTTGAAGAGTTTGTTCAAACATTCTATTACACGTTTAAGATAAAACAGTGTGTTACTATGAAAAAAAAAAGCAGCCAGAGCAGGGAGGCTCTATTCATAAGTCCCAGAAGAAGGTAGTGATGGTTTAGAAGAGACTTTAACAGAGAATTATAATTCCATTCATAGTAAGTATTTAGTGCATCCCAAACTTCCAGTCAAAATATTCAGTGGAGAAGTTAAAGGTAAGAGATGTGTGTCATTTTTGGGAATCCGTGGCACAATACCAAAAGAGGACATACACAAATTCGACTCTAACTAAACCCAAAGTGTACAGTGGTTAGCATGCTTCTAGTCCAAGATCTGTGACAGAACCACAGTTTGGAAATATTTATTAAAACCTAGGATTGCTAGGCCACCCTAACGTTTTGATCTAATCAGAATATTGAGGTATACTTTATTTTTAAAACATGTTTTCTTTAAACAAAATCCCCCATGGTAATGCCCATCTCCCTGTATTTATTTTGACAATATATTGCCTATATGTCTTGCCTATTTACCTTATTACCTAAAATGACCAGAATTTACTATGAAAATTTGCCCCATTTCAACCATTCCTACCAAGAATTACAGAGTTGCCTACAAACATATGAATGCTTCCTAATCTGCACAAATGTTTAGATTTGGCCAACATTCTCTAAAGTCTCCAGTGAGCTCTAAAACACTTTTTTTATAGGACTTTAATACATAGCCATAGATATATGCATAACAAACATATATAGTATTTCTTGGGGTTACAGTTACAGCAGCAGGTTTCAGGCAAGACACATTTTATGGATTTCTCTACACAGACATATGTCTTCTAAACACATCAATGAGCTATTACTCATTCATGAATCAATACGTTTCTGGGAATTCCAACTGTTCGAAAATCAAGTGAAGACGGCTTCTAGGTTGCAAATAGACACCTAGGGAAAGCTCTATATTAGATGATGATATGAATTCTGCTTTGATGACTCATTCTAGTACACTGACAACTTCGCTATGGGACTACTAAGTGGGTACTCCAAGTCATCAGATATCAGCTGTGTACAAATATTTATAAACCTCTCAGGGGGTAAATTAAAAAAAAAAAAAGAAATCCAAAAATGATTTGTTTTTACACTTTCAGAACCATATATATCTTACCACTATAGGAGCACAACTTTTTTTTTTTTTTCATGTAATTATTGTCAGCAAGCTCTTTTTCTACTTTCTACGAGTTTACTTTATTTAAAAGGATTGTTATGAGATAAAAAATACAAAGTTTACCTTAACAATTGATATACACCCCTGTTGCCCAACCTTTGACCTGAGATCCATATGTGGCCCTTTGATACTTGTTGTACAAGACCAGACTCAAGCAGTAAGTAAGTAGTAGGAGCCTTGATTGTAAAGAGGTAATAGCAGTGATCCCGACTAGCCTTGTGTAACATGGCCACTCCTCAGCCTTTTGATGTATTCTGCAGCAGGTCTCCAATCTCTAGCCACACCTGTAGCATGTCTACATTCTCTGTAGTCAAATCATCTGGCATGTCTGCTGTCTCTACAAGTCCTCTCTGGCATTACATATACTAATTATGTGGGGCCATTTAGTAATTTCAGGGGCTGCTGTTGAGGCACCCTTTGCTTTATAATATGACTATTGGTTGGTCTGTGGTCTGCATAAGGTTCCTGCTATCCTCTCTGTAAAAATATCTTCTTACACAGCCAGGTCACGTGGGGTTGTCGCATCCTGCATACTTATTTAAAGGCATTTGCAATGATCTCTTTTACAAATGGTATGCAGCATAGGTAGGGGGCTGGGGGGATATTTTTAAGCAGACTTATATTTGCATATACAGTGGGTACGGAAAGTATTCAGACCCCCTTAAATTTTTCACTCTTTGTTATATTGCAGCCATTTGCTAAAATCATTTAAGTTCATTATTCTTCCTCATGAATGTACACATAGCACCCCATACTGACAGAAAAACACAGAATTGTTGACATTGTTGCAGATTTATTAAAAAAGAAAAACTGAAATATCACATGGTCCTAAGTATTCAGACCCTTTGCTGTGACACTCATATATTTAACTCAGGTGCTTTCCATTTCTTCTGATCATCCTTGAGATGGTTCTACACCTTCATTTGAGTCCAGCTGTGTTTGATTATACTGATTGGACTTGATTAGGAAAGCCACACACCTGTCTATATAAGACCTTCCAGATCACAATGCATGTCAGAGCAAATGAGAATCATTAGGTCAAATGAACTGCCTGAAGAGCTCAGAGACAGAATTTTGGCAAGGCACAGATCTGGCCAAGGTTACAAAAAGATTTCTGCTGCACTTAAGGTTCCTAAGAGCACAGTGGCCTCCATAATCCTCAAATGGAAGACGTTTGGGAAGACCAGAACCCTTCCTAGAGCTGGCCGTCCGGCCAAACTGAGCTATCGGGGGAGAAGAGCCTTGGTGAGAGAGGTAAAGAAGAACCCAAAGATCACTGTGGCTGAGCTCCAGAGATGCAGTCAGGAGATGGGAGAAAGTTGTAGAAAGTCAACCATCACTGCAGCCCTCCACCAGTCGGGGCTTTATGGCAGAGTGGCCCGACGGAAGCCTCTCCTCAGTGTAAGACACATGAAAGCCCACATGGAGTTTGCTAAAAAACACCTGAAGGACTCCAAGATGGTGAGAAATAAGATTCTCTGGTCTGATGAGACCAAAATAGAACTTTTTGGCCTTAATTCTAAGCGGTATGTGTGGAGAAAACCAGGCACTGCTCATCACCTGTCCAATACAGTCCCAACAGTGAAGCATGGTGGTGGCAGCATCATGCTGTGGGGGTGTTTTTCAGCTGCAGGGACAGGATGACTGGTTGCAATTGAGGGAAAGATGAATGCGGCCAAGTACAGGCATATCCTGGACAAAAACCTTCTCCAGAGTGCTCTGGACCTCAGACTGGGCCGAAGGTTTACCTTCCAACAAGACAATGACCCTAAGCACACAGCTAAAATAACGAAGGAGTGGCTTCACAACAACTCTGTCACTGTTCTTGAATGGCCCAGCCAGAGCCCTGACTTAAACCCAATTGAGCATCTCTGGAGAGACCTAAAAATGGCTGTCCACCAACGTTTACCATCCAACCTGACAGAACTGGAGAGGATCTGCAAGGAGGAATGGCAGAGGATCCCCAAATCCAGGTGTGAAAGACTTGTTGCATCTTTCCCAAAAAGACTCCTGGCTGTATTAGATCAAAACGGGGCTTCTACTAAATACTGAGCAAAGGGTCTGAATACTTAGGACCATGTGATATTTCAGTTTTTCTTTTTTAAAAAATCTGCAACAATGTCAACAATTCTGTTTTTCTGTCAGTATGGGGTGCTATGTGTACATTCATGAGGAAGAAGAATGAACCTAAATGATTTTAGCAAATGGCTGCAATATAACAAAGAGTGAAAAATTTAAGGGGGTCTGAATACTTTCCGTACCCACTGTACATCTACTTGAAATTGCAAATTCAGACCCAAAATTAGCACAGGTAGGTGTTTTACTACAAACATTGAGAAACTGCAGATAACACAGGAGTGAAAAATTGGCCAGCAGCGAAACAATTTTGAATAAGCAATTTTTGGCCCCAATTTACTAGAAAAAAAAAAAAAACACACATAGAGGGTTTATAGCAAAAATTATAAAAACCTCAAATGACACAGTAGTGTAAAATTGTCCTGCAGCAGGGCAGTTTTAATCAGGGAAATTGCCTACCTAATGTATGCAATGTATGCCCCTGAATTTGATGTTATCTCTAGTGGTGGTGGTGGTGGTGGGGGTTGTTAGTGTTGTAATGTAAGGTGGTTTAGGTGCACACTGTTCTTGCACTTTTTTTTTTTTTTAAACAAAGAAAAAATAAAAAAGGAAAAGGCCCCCAGATCTGTGCATAAAAGCAGGTCACATCATATATGAAAATGTATCTCAGCACTGCAATGCAAAGAACTTAGTCATAGTTTGTTAAAGCAAATGTAAACCCAACCACTAAAATCTCATATACTCTTCAACAGCTGGTTATACTTATTTAAAGGCCCTTGTTTTGGGCACTTTGTGTAATGCTCTACCCCTGTCCCCCACAATCTCCTGCCATTTAATCACCCTCCCTAAGCAAAAATTACAAATTTAACCCTGTGAAAAAAAATGACATGCAACATGCAATGATTGTAGTTCATGTAGAAAAATACAGGCTGTAAACAAAATCAATTGCTGACAGCAATAAATTGGAAATATGCACTGTGAAAAAAACACATGCAGCCTCTTATGGCTGTAGTGCATATAGAGGCTGTAAAGAAGCTGCAGGAAATATATCAGCAGCATCAAGATGTGAAAAAATATTTGTTCACCCACCCCAGTGCTTTCAAGCCCTGGAGCATTTAATATAACCCACACAAGCACAGCAAGCTCCATGCAGACAGCATCTTGACCAGGAGGCCCCAGTGCTGCAAGGCATAAGTGTTAATATGTAAACATCCTACAGACTTGCCCCATGTTGTAACTGTATTGTGCGTATTAGGAGCTTTGTGTATCCCAAATACATATTAATGCAGAATGGGGCCCTAGGCAGGGTAGCAGCTTTGGCCTCTTTTCCCTTTAATTGACATTGTTAAGGACAGCAATAAGCACAGAGAAGCCACTTCAGACTCAAATGTCTACAAGTAGAGCCTCCCTTGACGTAATAGTCAAGTGCCCAGCTATGATCAACCGCACAGTCCCACTGGTTTACTGCACGTGCATGAAGGTAGTAACTGTTCTCCAGGATATCCACCAGGCTCTAAAGCTGTCTATACACTAGCAGATTTTCAAACAAAAAATTGTACCAGTACATTTGATGACACGATGATTGTAATTTGAAAGTACTTCAAGAATATTTGCTTTTAACATTCAATTTTGGACTGAATATACTTTCCCGAATGAAAACCACACTCACTGTTCAAATTTGTTCACTTGAGAAAACTTTTCAATTAGACAATTTTCAAACAAAATTATGCTAGTATATGGCCAGCTTAAAGCGGTACTGAACCCATCCTGTTAAAGTTTCCTCCAAATTATTCATTGTAAACTGGTCAACTAGTTGCTCTGTGTAGATTGCTTCCTACCTCCTTCCTTTCTGTGCAATTAGTCCTGGTTTGATTGATGATGTCATTGGTGCATGTGCATTTAGTCCCATTTTTCTGGCAAAGTCTTCATGCCGGAAAAATGGTGTTGAAATGCTGGGGCTACTTAATTTCCTTTGCCTGGCGTCAGCCCGGACATCCCATGAGACTGGATTCCCATTGACAAGTTGAGCTTTAACCCCATGTGACTCGCTATGTCACAGGGGTTGACAAGGCAGCGAGCGCAACACAGGAGACATCAGCAGACCCCCTCAGAGTGGCAGAATTCAGTTGTCATGGTAGCCCCACAACAAAAATGGTTAAGTACTGCGCACACGTGAGATTATGGCCCTCGAGAGGGAGTAAGGGCGGAAGTTATAATATTATTGGACGTGGAAGACAGGATTCAGTATGGAGGAGGCTGCAACCGAGAAGAAGCTTTTATAAAAACATTGTTTATTCAAGTAAGAAATGATATACATGCTTTGACATGGCAGCACAACGATTCACAATTAGTGGTGGATCGAACACAGGATGGCTGAGATATGCAGGAGATTGTTCAGGATTCCGGCAGAGCTACTGCAAGACACGTCCGCTCACATCACATGCCGGCCACGCCCCCCCACAATTACTAATTAAATTGAATTATATAAAATTTAGGAATAAAGTAGCGGAGTTTACTGCTGCCTCAAGTTCCTGCCTAAGTTGTCTTGTGGATGATCCAGCTCTGGTGTATCCCACCATAGCTGTAATGCTGGATATACACAGCTCTAATTTCAGCTGATACTTGCTGAATGAGCTGTGGATGGCCCTATCAGCACCACATGGCTAGGCAAACTTTGTCCTGCAAATCGAAAGAGTCGGGTGGAAAGTGTTTGGCTGAACAGTGACTGCAGCCAATCATATGCAGTCACTGTTCAGGTATTTAGACAGCTATGGGAGCACAAGGAGATCTCTTCATCCAAACAGTTTAACATGTATGACTATCCTATGTTTAAAGTGAGCCATCTAGACCAAGTAGGTCAAAGGAAAGGGGCCTGACAATGTATCAGTCCATGACAAACTGCTGAAGGAGTATTACAGGTAGTAAAGACAAACCCCCTAAAGGAGTAAACCCTGCAGAAAATTGCACCAGGACTTAACTAATATGTGGTCCTGAATATTTTACTATTTAAGTGATTCCCTTGCTATTTGCAGCTTCCTGATGAATATCAACTCACCACGAACTAGTCAACTTTGCTGCATGTTGTGACTGGTGCAAATCAGTTCGCTGAACCTTAATGGAGAAAACCGGTTTGCAAAAGAGTCAACCAGATTGTCAACATTCAAACAGAAAAAACATAGTGGTCCAAATATGAGGATGTTAGGGTATACATGAGAGCCACTAAAGAAACAGATAATTTAATACTAGCTTTCAAGCTGTTTGAAAGATATTCAATGTTAAAAAATCTAGATGAAAGCAAGCGGATAACTATAACATAGTGATTCTGTCCAGACCTGCTTACCTCCCACTCTCTAATAAACATGCGCATGTGCACACCTGTGAGAGATGCTGCTGCCAAACAGGCTATTTAAACTCAGCCAGTACTCAAGATCAGTGGTGGTTTGTCTTCAGCCTTCTGTGTATCTGTGATCCTGTGAACCTGTATCCTGCTTCCAGTTGCTGACCCGGTTTGTCTTGACCTTCCTCTGAACTCCACCTGCATTCACCTCGGCTTGACCCCTGATTTCTGCTTCTGCCTGCTCCTTTGGCTCCTATTCCACTGATCGGTTCCAGATCTGGCCTGTCTCCTGACCACGTTCCTGTCCATACCCTGTACCCGATCCATCCCGTCGGTGTATGACCCAGCCAGTCTGACTTTGCTACTCTGCTTGCTGTCACCAGCACCTGCTGTCTGCCTACTTTCCCGATTGCTGAAGCCATCTGGTGACTTCTCCTGCCCAGCGTGGACACCTGCCCTGCTTCTAGCAAGACTTACAGGCACTCATGCCACTCTGTACTCCTGCGCCTCCTGTCTACACTATCAGGGGCCCCGAGTCAGAGGTGTAAGAGAGGCCTTCCTCATCATATCAGGCTCTGCTACCAGGTACGTGATAGGAAGTACAATCCCTGCTTGTAGACAGGTGCAGTCTACTTTCTCCACTCCAGGTGGTGCTCGTCCGCAGCAATGCAGGTGGAAGAGGAAGTCGAGAGGCAGCATCCGATTGGATGCTGGCACCCCATGTGACTTTGGTGGCCATCTTTGATCAGGGAGAGTCTATTTAATACCCTGACTCCTGGGTTTGAAGTGCGTTTTGCGTGTGCCTAAAGAAGGGACAGATCCACCCGTCTTTCAAGGACAGTGCTTAGCATCAAGGAGAGGTTCCAGATGGGTAGGGAAAGTGCAGGGACACTCCATTCTTCCTAGAAGCATCCTCTCTTATGTACGGACCAGCTAGACCACAGTTTGCCCCTCGAGACAGATGCTGTGAGCACACCTGAGACCTTCTGCTACTTTTCATCTCTGTCACTGCCTGTGAGTGTTCCCTGTTGGATGCCTTCCGACCAGGGTTGTTGTGCATGGCTGAACTTCATTTTCAATACATTCAATTTTCTTCAACTGGACTCACACTACGCTGCGCCTGCCCACACGCTGTGTATTTTCCATAGGGCTAACACTGCATTCCAGCTGATGTTTTAACACTGGCAGCTGCTGTCAATCAAGAAAACAGGGTTGGCTGGGTTGTATGGCCTCCAATCTGACCACAGGAGATACCAGCATGCTGTGGGTAGGCACAGTGTTCTGTATCTCAAAAGAAGAAGCAGGGATCCATGAACTTACCACATCAGCATGGATTTGCTTTTGTGCCTGGCATGGTCAGAATTAAAAATATAGAAGGGGAACTGGCAGGGTCACCAGGTATTTAGGAAAACTAAAAGAAGCAGGTAATGTTTAGCTTACATAAAACACAATCAGGATACATACAGTAAGGTATATACAATAAAAAGTTTAACATACACTTTAAACAACTGTCAGGTTTTTTTTACCATCTGTGTCCCATTCAAAAGATTTCCCTTAATTGTGTGTCCTGTGAAGACCACAGAAAGTGAAAAACAACTTCTCCAAAGTGAGGCAAGTTCCTTCTTAGACACGAATCACTGGAACAAGTGTCCCCATTTAAAAAGTTACAATTTTTTCCTGTTTTTGATGAAAAATTTTCAGACTCAGTGACGAGGCAACTAGTATAAGGTAGATCTTCCCAGAAAGATAGTGGAGGTGTAGTGATCAAAGAGTAAAAGAAGTATTTCTTAAATAATCTTTATTTAACCACTTGCCGACTGCCTAACGACGATTTACGTCGGCAGTCAGCCCCTCACAGGCAAAGCGACGTAGGTCTACGTCACTAGCCTGTGAGGGTCTAGGGAGCGAGCGGAGGCGCGCTCCCGCTCGGTCACGGACCACCCCCCCCCCCGCACGAGTGACCGGCGGACCCGATGTCCGCTGGGCACTCACGATCATCGGTTATAGAGGGAGAAAGGCAGGCGGCTAATGTAAACAAAGCCGCCTGTCATTCTCCCTGGTGTAACAGCACAGATCATACGGTCCTGCTATGTAGAACCGTTGATCTGTGCTGTTACACCACTAGCCACATCCAATCACAGTAAGAAACACGCCCCTAGGGACACACATAACCCCTCCCTCTCAAATAAAGTTAACCCCTTCACTGCCAGTGTCATTTTTACAGTAACAGTGCATATGTATAGCACTGATTACTGTAGTAATGTCACTGGTAACCCCAAAAGTGTCAAAAAGGTCAGTCAAGGGTCCGATGTCCGTCACAATGTCGCAGTCCAGCAAAAAAAAAAAATCGCAGATCGCCGCCATTACTCGTTAAAAAAAAAAACAATGAAAATGACAAAAAATTTTCCCTTAGTTAGTGAACGCAATAACTTTTGCCCAAACCAATCAAAATACGCTTTTTGCGTTTTTTTTTTTTTTTTTTACCAAACATATGTAGCAGAAAACAAATTGGCCTAAAATGTTAAAAAAATTTGATTTTTAATTTTTTTTTTTTGGGGGGGGGGGGGAATTTCATATAAAAAAATTTGAAAAATATTGTTATTTTTGCAAAATTGTCGCTCTTTTTTTGTTTATAGCGCATGATCAAAAAATCGCACAGGTGATCAAATACCACCAAAAGAAGATGCGCTGTTTGGCGTCACAAACTAATTGGACGTTCAGGGAGTGGTACTGCTTGCGGTTGCGGTACTCCACTTCGTGGCTCCTTGGTGGCCTAATGGCTATGTGGGTGCCATCGATTGCCCCTAGTATTTGCGGCATGTGTGCCCGCAGGTAGAAACCCACCAAATGAAAGCTTTGTTTGTGGGAAAAAAAGGACGTCAATTTCATTTGGGTACAGCGTCGCACGACCGCGCAATTATCCGTTAAAGTCACGCAGTGCCAAATCACAAAATAGGCCCTGGTCAGGAAGGGGGTAAAATCTTTCGGGGCTTAAGTGGTTAACAAGTTCACAACAGTGCAAGTATACGCAAAACGAAAATATAAAGCAAACAAAGTGCAGACAGTAGATACAGAGAGGAGGCACAATTGGCATATATGTAAAAGGAGAAACAAAGAGTAAAAGAAGTATTTCAGTGTGTCGTGCATTCATAATATATTAACAGTAAGTCTATATAATAGCATATGAAAAAAAATAATTATGCTTGCATGACTACTTCACAGGAAATCAAACTTCCAAAGAAATGATGCAAAGAGATATTTTAATGAAGGCATTCCTTGTAGATGCATTTATCCTCAGGTGCATATTACAGATTCCTGGTTTATCTTTCATGCGTAATCAACTCACTTTCCTTTCCCCTCGTCTCAAGTGCAGCGTAGGTTGGCATGTGACCCTTAAATGAGCTTATTGAAAATCGCAACAGACGTCAGTAGTGTAGAGAGAGATCTGGTCAGTCCAGTTTAGTTAGTATGTGGTAAAGCTGACTGGCATGTCAAAGTACAATTGCAGTTGTTATTCGTATGGATTCTCTGCTAGCTCTTAATACCAAATCTCTGTTTAATAAATGCATACACCTTGCAGGATAGTTACTGAGTCACCGGCAGACCTAACCGCACCCAAACAAAGAGGAAAAAGTAGTCTTGCCTTATAAGGCCAACTGTCATACATTTGTTCACGTGATCATAACTCTAATATAACTATAAAGTTATGTGTCTGCATAGTCCTGCTGAATCTAGTCCATTGGTAGGCTCGTTTTCCGGCAACAATGAGCATTGCTGTTGTCACAACCAGGATAAATAAACAAAAGATGTTCAGAGGTTTTTAAACTGATTAACCCTTTTGGCAAATGACAAAATTCCCTGACTTTTGGGCTCTACAGTAAACCCCCCTCCATTGCGGGGGTTACGTTCCGGACCCACCTGCGAAAAGTGAAATTCCGTGAAATAGAAAAACCCTATTAAAATGCATTGTAGGCATGTTTATTTTACTGTCACTGTACGTGTAGAAGCATTTTAAGGTCTTTAACCACTTTACCACCGGAGGATTTTCCTGCTAAAAGACCAGGGGTTATTTTGCGATTTTTTACTGCGTGACTTTAACGGACAATCGCGCGGTCGTGCGACGCTGTACCTAAACGAATTTCACGTCCTTTTTTTCCCACAAACAGAGCTTTCTTTTGGTGGTATTTGATCACCTGTGCGATTTTTTGATCACGCGCTATAAACAAAAAAAGAGCGTAATTTTTGCAAAAACAACAATATTTTTCACTTTTTTTTATATGAAATTCCCCCCAAAAAAAATGTAAAAATCAAAATTTTTTAAAATTTTCGGCCAATTTGTTTTACGCTACCTATGTTTGGTAAAAAAAATCGCAAAAAGCGTATTTTGATTGGTTTGCGCAAAAGTTATCGCGTTTACTAACAAAGGGAAAGATTTTTGTCATTTTTGGTGTTTTTTTTTTTAACGAGTAATGGCGGCGATCTGCGATTTTTTTTGCGGTACTGCGACATTGCGGCGGACAGATCGGACCCTTGACTGAAATTTTTGACACTTTTGGGGGTACCAGTGACATTACTGCAGTAATCAGTGCTATATATATGCACTGTTACTGCAAAAATGACACTGGCAGGGAAGGGGTTAACAGTATTGGACAGGGAGGGGTTAAGTGTGTCCTAGGGGCGTGATTCTAACTGTGTAGGGACAGGTCTACTAGTGTAAAAACAAAGATCAACAGTTCTACATAGTAGAACTGTTTGATCTTCACTTTTACACAGGGAGAACTGACAGGTGGCTTGTTTACACAAGCCGCTCTGTCTTTCTCCCGCTGTAGCGGCGATCGTAGTGTGACCGGCGGACATCGGGTCCGCCAGTCACACTCCCGCACTCCTCCGTGAACGAGCCGAGGCGGGCGCGCGCCTCGGCGGGTGCGCGCCCGCCCGCTATTGGCTCTGGAAGGAGTGACAGGCGAGCGACGTAGACCTACGTCACTCTGCCTGGCCGGGGCCGACTGCCGCAGTAAATATACTGTGCGCAGTCGGCAAGCGGTTAAACACACTTTTAAAACAATAGAAACTCATTTAAACACATAAAAGATACTAAGAGACAGAGCAAGAGCTATGGAAAACACAAAAATATTTCATTTCTAATGATTTATATAGTAAAATAACATTACAAAAAAAAAACGCGAATTACCGGGACCGCAAAAACTGAACCGCGATGGAGCGGGGGATTACTGTATACATGGAAAGTTTCCAGAAAGCGTTTACAGGTTCTCATTATTATGAAGAAGCACAAGTATTATTTATTATTGGAGAATATCATGTTGAAGTGTATGTTACCTCAACATTTTATATTCCTGATATGTGTCTGTTGTACTTTTTTGTTAAAAAGTATCCTGTTCTCTTTGTATTTCTTCCTTTGTGTGAAATACCTGGTGTTCCTGCCAGTCCCCCTGATTTCCTATTTCAAACTGACCACTCTAGGCATGACAGCACATCCATCCCAGTGTGGTCAAGTTTCTGGCTGTGTTGGGAGCACAGTCTGCCTGTCCTCCAGGCTTGTGCTGACACACCCCTTTGCAAAGCCATTCACTGGGAAGATCAGTGTACATCTCTTTCTCTGCCTCCTGCTGACACACCCCCTGCAGTCTTCTCCTCCAGCTTTGTATGCAGCTGGGAACAGAGGTCCTGCAATCACTTGTCAGAAAAAAAAGTATATATATATATATATATATATATATATATATATATATATATATATATACAGTGTATATATATATATATATATATATATATATATATATATATATATATATATATATATATATAAATATATATATATATATATATATATATATATATATATATAGTTATAGTATATATATGTGTATATATATATACATATATATATGACACACACATACACTCACCAGCCACTTTATTAGGTACACCTTGCTAGTACCGGGTTGGTCCCCTTTTGCCTTTAGAACTGTCTGAGTTCTTCGTGGCATAGATATTCAATAAGATATTGGAAACATTCCTCAGAGATGTTGGTCCATATTCACATGATAACGTCACACAGTTGTTGCAGATTTGTCGGCTGCACATCCATTATGCGAATCTCCCATTCCACCACATCCCAAAGGTGCTCTATTGGATTGAGATCTGGTGACTGTGGAGACCATTGGAGTACAGTGAACTCATTGTCATGTTCAAGAAACCAGTTTGAGATGATTTAAGCTTTGTGACATGGTGCATTATCCTGCTGGAAGTAGCCATCAGAAGAGGGGTACACTGTAGTCATAAAGGGATAGACATGGTCAGCAACAATACTCAGGTAGGATGTGGCGTTTAAGCGAGTCTCAATTGGTACTATGGGGCCCAAAGTGTGCCAAGAAAATATCCCCCACACCATTACACCACCAGTCTGAACCGTGGATACAAGACAAAAATGGATCCATGCTTTTACGTTATTTGCACCAAATTCTGACCTTACCATCTGAATGTTCCAGCTGAAATCGAGACTCACCAGACCAGGCAATATTTTTCCAATCTTTTGTTGTCCAATTTTGGTGAGTCTGTGCGAATTGTAGCCTCAGTTTATGGTCCTTAGCTTACAGGAGTGGCGCTTAGTGTGGTCTTCTGCTGTTGTAGCCGATCTGCTTCAAGGTTCGATGTGTTGTGCGTTCGGAGGTGGTATTCTGCATACCTTGGTTGTAACTAATGTTTTTTTTAAGTTACTGTTGCCTTTCCATCAACTGGAACCAGTCTGCCCATTCTCCTCTGACCTCTGACAACAAGGCTGAGCGAGCTGACCAGAGTGTTCTGGTGGCGGGGGGGGGGGGGGGGGGGGGGACGCCCTCCCAGTTGGAACACAAAAGAATAGCAGGAGAGATTGCTGTACTAACTTCCTCCTGAGTTGTCAGTTTTTTTTTCAGTTAGGAATAGTTTTCCTAGTATGTACCAGGCTTAAGCCTGGGACAACAACTCTTTACGTACCCAGTAGGGACACAGTGAGCATAAAAAACATAAAAAGCATAAAAAACCTGTACGTAGGTCTAACCCTTCCCCACTAGATCCTAAGTGTAAAAGGTTTCAGTTATATGTTAAAGTGGCCCTGTTGACACTGAAAATCCATAGACACAATGAACTTTAATACTTCTCTTTTAAGCGAGTGGTATGTTAAATATTAGCTCTCTTAAGGAGCTCTGGGCGCTATTGCTATCAGACAGTTAGGAGTGAGTTGGATAGTGTTTCCCCCTGTGGAGGCTCTACATTTTGGACATAGTAGCTCACAGCAAGGGACACACTAAATTTAAAGAATAAATGCACTTTCAGATGATGTTAAAATAAATTAAAAGGGAGCTAGGGCATTATCAAGCTTTGCACTTTGCAACATCGAGTGCCTGGTCTTCATTACAGGCTCTGACAGACTCAAATGGCCCTTTTTACCTCAATTTCTGGAGAG
This sequence comes from Pelophylax lessonae, assembly GCF_965119305.1. NCBI lineage: Eukaryota > Metazoa > Chordata > Amphibia > Anura > Ranidae > Pelophylax > Pelophylax lessonae. Next base: position 368,703,934 of record NC_138768.1, read on the forward strand.
CGTTGTAAATACGCCATTTTCTACAGTCTCTACGTGCCCCTAGTAATTTTTGCTGCACACTGTCTACTCTTGAAGAGTACTTTTTGGCAAGTGGCCCACTTTCCCACACATTTTCGGTGATGTACACCCTTCTGGTCACACCACCTTAGGACTTCCTACTGCCCTCTTGGCTAAATGGGAATCAGACTTGGGTAGAACATTTTCGAAGACGCAGTGAACCAATATAACTAGTTTCACCTTGAAATCCTCAATCTGCACAAAACCATTTCCAAGATCTTTACTCGCCGGTACCGCACCCCATCTTTTCTTCATGGGTATTTCCTGGGCACCTCTGCTCTGTGCTGGCAATGTTAGGGGGAATGTGGAAAGTTGCTGCATAACTTCTAGTCTTGCACTAAGTTGGAGGGTGTCTAGAAAGAGGTCCACAGGATTATCCAAAAATTGAATGACCAAGTTCTCTGAGGATCTGGCTTTCTTTTTGTTGAATGCTTTCACAATCCCCACCAAAGCATACAAGAAATCTATTCTTGGCCATTTGCTAAATGCGGCCAAAGCTTGCATTCCCCTCACTTGGAAGCAGACGTAGCCTCGGTCCATTGGTCTGTGGCTGAGGAAGGTGGAGGAGTTAAATTGGACGGAGGACCTGGTTTTGACCGCCTTGTGGAAATGAGAGAACTACACACAAACCTGGACATTATGGAACATGGTCATCTATTCTGAGGAAGGGAAAGCTCTCAATGTGGTGAATCCTAATGAGTGATGGTGTCCTTACATTTCGTAGCAGACTGATTAACTCACAATCCACTGCCCCTACCCTTCTTCCTCTCCCTCTTCCCCCCCTTTTTTTTTCTTCCCCTTGTTTTCTTTCTTTCTTCTCTCTACTAATTTGCCATCTGTTTTCCTACTTGCCATTAGAAATTGGGCATTTTTTTACTATGTATCGGGTTTGCACGGAGGTTACCCCGTTTCGGGATTATTTTCTGGAATTGCATCCTGACATGCCAGGTTACCAACTTTATGGGGTAATTCCTCATGATCCCTTTGTGGACTCCGGTTTTTATTATGGATGATATTTGTTATGATCCCCTGAAATTTACTGGCCAGCATTGGCCCTCTTTTTGACTCACTTAAACTCACTTTAGCCTTCTTAAACTCTATGGTCAAAATTTAAAAGTATATATTCCTTTTTGCATTGTATTTCAAAGTCAAATCAAGACCTTCTATGAGCCAATGAGAACTTTAAAAGTTAAAATGATATATTAATTTCCACATTGAATATCAGTTATTTCTAGCCAACTCCTACGTATTAATCTGAATGTTTTTGAAATTTGTAAACCTACTCTGAAGATCCCCACACATTTACTTCCGTGAATTCTATGACATGTAATCACTATGCCCTGTGAGTAAGTACTGCTGTGTCACACATTTCGCAGGGCCTACCTTCTAAACTACAGAGGTGCTGAGAGGAAGAGTTTCAGGAGGCGGAGTCAGTACAGAAATCACTGCTTGCAAGTAACAAGGTACCATGGGATATGTAGTCCTTAGAAATGGAAAGTAAACAGTAGAAGAGAGGCTGCAAAGCATGCAGGGAATACAGAAAGTTGTGTAAAGTGTTGGCCAGCAGACAGGCAGAACTCACAACATGAAAGGAGATTTTTCAAGTAAACGTATATTGCATTGTCAAATATAACTATTGTTTACATTGGTATTACAGTGCAGATGTTATAAAATGAAAGTGTATGCTGTGACCATACATCTCCTTTAAACCAAACACACATAACTATCCTAGAAGTCATTTTCCATCTTAGAGTTGCCAATTTGCATAAAAAGACAAAAGACTATTATATAGATTTCTCTAGGCAGTTGTATTACTTTATTGTGACTTTGACATCTTACATTATCCTGACAAAACATTACAGCCCTGAATGATTTGTATAGTAAAACCATTGTAGCATGTTGCTCCTATATCAAATGCATTATTGTCATGTCAGCTTGATCCTTTTATAACAATGTTTGTCTATTAGGTGTAGTGATGTGAATTAAAGTTTTGTGTGTTCTAGAAAGTTTTGGAAAGAATTATTACTTTAAAGCAGAGTTCCAGGCAAAAACTGAACTTTGAAATAAAAGAACATACCTTTTCATACCTTTTTTTGGTATGTTTTCTTTTGTCCCATGTCGCCACGGTGAGCTACTCTACGTCACTTCTGCGTTTTTATTGTGCCCTCCTTCTTCCCCCCTGTTGCCTTCTGCGACCTGTGTCCCCCCCAGAAGACGACAGGACCATTCAGAAAGTGCAGCACGACTCGAGCATGCGCAGTAGAAAACAGGCTGTGGGGCTGCAAGGCTTCACTTCCTGTTTCCCTTAGTTAGTCCCCTTTCACACAGGCTTTCCGATCCGGTCCGCCTGTCAGTTTTTCAGGAGGACCTGATCGGACGCTCCATGCACCTCTATGGAGCAGCGGATGTCAGTGGTGACATCTCCAGCGCAGTGGCGGTTGGTGAAGTTTTAAGATGGGGGGGGGCGCAAGACCCCGCCCTTCCATTTTGACCCCTCCCATTTCTCAGAAGCCCCACCCCTTATAGACTCCACCCATCTTGTCCCCTGTACTTTGCTTGCGTGAACCAATTCTCCCAATATATCACATATTAAGGGGTCCATCAGTGCTAGTATATCCTATAATAGGGAACAGGGGCCCTATTATGGGATATACTGTGAGAGACATCCTATTATGGGATACATGGACTGAGAGTGGCACAAACCCCACAGTACAAACCCCTCAAGCACAAACAACTCAAGCACAAACCCCACAGTACAGGCCCTCTAGCACAAACCCCACAGTACAGGCCCTCTAGCACAAACCCCACAGTACAGGCCCTCTAGCATAAACCCCACAGTACAGGCCCTCTAGCATAAACCCCACAGTACAGGCCCCTAGCACAAACCCCACAGTACATGCCACCTTCAATATAGTGACCAGTATAAATGCCCTCTTTCAATGTAGTGACCAGCATACATGTCCCCAATGCAGTGACCAGTATACATGTCCCCAATGCAGAGCTATGCGTGCGTGCCTCCAATGCAGTGACCACCAGTGTACATGTCCCCAATGCAGAGCTATGCGTGCGTGCCTTCAATGCAGTGACCACCAGCGTACATGTCCCCAATGCAGAGCTATGCATGCGTGCCTCCAGTGCAGCCAGTGACCACCAGTATACATGTCCCCCAATGCAGAGCTATGTGTGCGTGCCTCCAGTGACTACCAGTATACATGTCCCCCAATGCAGAGCTATGCGTGTGTGCCTCCAGTGCAGCCAGTATACATGTCCCCAATGCAGAGCTATGCGTGCGTGCCTCCAGTGCAGCCAGTATACATGTCCCCCAATGCAGAGCTATGCGTGCGTGCCTCCAGTGACCACCAGTATACATGTCCCCCAATGCAGAGCTATGCTTGCGTGCCTCCAGTGCAGCCAGTATACATGTCCCCCAATGCAGAGCTATGCGTGCGTGCCTCCAGTGACCACCAGTATACATGTCCCCCAATGCAGAGCTATGCGTGCGTGCCTCCAGTGCAGCCAGTATACATGCCCCCAATGCAGAGCTATGCATGCGTGCCTCCAGTATACATGTCCCCAATGCAGAGCTATGCGTGCATGCCTCCAGTGCAGCCAGTATACATGTACCCCAATGCAGAGCTATGCGTGCGTGCCTCCAGTGCAGCCAGTATACATGTCCCCCAATGCAGAGCTATGCGTGCGTGCCTCCAGTGACCACCAGTATACATGTACCCCAATGCAGAGCTATGCGTGCGTGCCTCCAGTGACCACCAGTATACATGTACCCCTATGCAGAGCTATGCGTGCGTGCCTCCAGTGACCACCAGTATACATGTCCCCCAATGCAGAGCTATGCGTGCGTGCCTCCAGTGACCACCAGTATACATGTACCCCAATGCAGAGCTATGCGTGCGTGCCTCCAGTGACCACCAGTATACATGTCCCCCAATGCAGAGCTATGCGTGCGTGCCTCCAGTGACCACCAGTATACATGTACCCCAATGCAGAGCTATGCGTGCGTGCCTCCAGTGACCACCAGTATACATGTACCCCAATGCAGAGCTATGCGTGCGTGCCTCCAGTGCAGCCAGTATACATGCCCCCAATGCAGAGCTATGCGTGCGTGCCTCCAGTGACCACCAGTATACATGTACCCCAATGCAGAGCTATGCGTGCGTGCCTCCAGTGACCACCAGTATACATGTACCCCAATGCAGAGCTATGCGTGCGTGCCTCCAGTGACCACCAGTATACATGTACCCCAATGCAGAGCTATGCGTGCGTGCCTCCAGTGCAGACAGTATACATGTACCCCAATGCAGAGCTATGCGTGCGTGCCTCCAGTGACCACCAGTATACATGTACCCCAATGCAGCGCTATGTGTGCGTGCCTCCAGTGACCACCAGTATACATGTCCCCCAATGCAGAGCTATGCGTGCGTGCCTCCAGTGCAGCCAGTATACATGCCCCCAATGCAGAGCTATGCGTGCGTGCCTCCAGTGACCACCAGTATACATGTACCCCAATGCAGAGCTATGCGTGCGTGCCTTCAGTGACCACCAGTATACATGTACCCCAATGCAGAGCTATGCGTGCGTGCCTCCAGTGACCACCAGTATACATGTACCCCAATACAGAGCTATGCGTGCGTGCCTCCAGTGCAGCCAGTATACATGTACCCCAATGCAGAGCTATGCGTGCGTGCCTTCAGTGACCACCAGTATACATGTACCCCAATGCAGAGCTATGCGTGCGTGCCTCCAGTGACCACCAGTAATGTACCCCAATGCAGAGCTATGCGTGCGTGCGTGCCTCCAGTGACCACCAGTAATGTACCCCAATGCAGAGCTATGCGTGCGTGCCTCCAGTGACCACCAGTAATGTACCCCAATGCAGAGCTATGCGTGCGTGCCTCCAGTGACCACCAGTATACATGTACCCCAATGCAGAGCTATGCGTGCGTGCCTCCAGTGACCACCAGTAATGTACCCCAATGCAGAGCTATGCGTGCGTGCGTGCCTCCAGTGACCATCAGTAATGTACCCCAATGCAGAGCTATGCGTGCGTGCGTGCCTCCAGTGACCACCAGTAATGTACCCCAATGCAGAGCTATGCGTGCATGCCTCCAGTGACCACCAGTATACATGTACCCCAATGCAGAGCTATGCGTGCGTGCCTCCAGTGACCACCAGTAATGTACCCCAATGCAGAGCTATGTGTGCGTGCGTGCCTCCAGTGACCACCAGTAATGTACCCCAATGCAGAGCTATGCGTGCGTGCCTCCAGTGACCACCAGTAATGTACCCCAATGCAGAGCTATGCGTGCGTGCCTCCAGTGACCACCAGTAATGTACCCCAATGCAGAGCTATGCGTGCGTGCCCGACTGAGAGTGCACTTACCTGTGAGTCACGGCGGCTTCTCCCTCTCCTCTTCTTCGTTCGGCGGTGGGAAGGTGAGCGGCTCTTCTCTCTCTCGGCCTCTTCTGCGGCGGGTGACCGGCGCCGGCTTCTTCTCAGGACTGGACTCCTCTTCGGCGGCGGGAAGCTGACCGGGCGGTGACGGTGAGTGACTGATGCATGCACCGGCACCGCCCCCATTGCGACGTCAGCGGCATCGCAATCGGATGTCCTGGATGATGATTGGTCCAGGCTGGAGCCTGGACCAATCACAGCCAGGATATCAGGAAAGTGGGGGTGACCAATCGCAATGACTTGCGCCCAGGTTCAGGGCCGGTGCTACCAGTAAGGCGACCCAGGCAGCCGCCTAGGGCGCAATCCAGCAGGGGGCGCCAGCATCCTGCTGCTGCACTTGGAATCAATCAAGTAATGACCGCTGGCGGGTGCGGGCGGTCAAGGGCGGACTGGCCCAGCAGGGAGCAGGCATGCATTCCCCCCCAGCCCCCAGGCAGCTCTGATGGACTGTAGATAGGCTGCTTAACCGTACCTCAGACAGCGGAAGCTATCACTTCTGCTTTTCCTGTCACAGCTAGATATTGCAGAGAAAGCTAGCTGTCCTGGGAATCTGCTGCCCGTCCCGTCCCATCACCGCCCACTGTCTTTCTAGCTCCTCCCTCACACTCGGCTGCCTGTTTAATCTGACACTCCTCCCACTTGTTTCTAGCCAAACCCCGCCTACACTCCAGCCCCCTACAGGCACTGTGTGTCTGTGCTCAGCCTACCTGTGGAGACCAGCCTGAGGGGGGAACTTAATTTGTGAGTGAACTATCTACACCCTGCACAACCGCCCCTATCTCCCCCTGCTACTCTTCTTTCCCTTGTCATTTCTTACAGTGAAGACTAGGAAGGAGGGGGATTGTGTAAACTGAGGGGGGCTGTGCATTCTGGGAGGGGGGGGGTTGTGTAAACTGAGGGGGGCTGTGCATTTGGGGGGGGGATTGTGAGGACTAGGGAGGAGGGGGATTGTGTAAACTGAGGGGGCTGTGCATTCTGGGGGATTGTGTAAACTGAGGGGGGCTGTGCATTCTGGGGGGGGGGAATCGTGAAGACTAGGGAGGAGGGGGATTGTGTAAACTGAGGGGGGCTGTGCATTCTGGGGGGGTATCGTGAGGACTAGGGAGGAGGGGGATTGTGTAAACTGAGGGGGGCTGTGCATTCTGGGGGGGGGATTGTGAGGACTAGGGAGGAGGGGGATTGTGTAAACTGAGGGGGGCTGTGCATTCTGGGGGGGGGGATTGTGAGGACTAGGGAGGAGGGGGATTGTGTAAACTGAGGGGGGCTGTCCATTCTGGGAGGGGGGGTTGTGTAAACTGAGGGGGGCTGTGCATTCTGGGGGGGGGGATTGTGAGGACTAGGGAGGAGGGGGATTGTGTAAACTAAGGGGGGCTGTGCATTCTGGGGGGGGGGGAATTGTGAGGACTAGGGAGGAGGGGGATTGTGTAAACTGAGGGGGGCTGTGCATTCTGGGAGGGGGGGGTTGTGTAAACTGAGGGGGGCTGCGCATTCTTGGGGGGATTGTGAGGACTAGGGAGGAGGGGGATTGTGTAAACTGAGGGGGGCTGTGCATTCTGGGACGGAATTGTGAAGACTAGGGAGGAGGGAGATTCTGTAAACTAAGAGGGCTGTGCATTCTGGGGGTGGGGGGTTGTGTAAACTGAGGGGGGCTGTGCATTCTGGGGGTGGGGGGTTGTGTAAACTGAGGGGGGCTGTGCATTCTGGGACGGAATTGTGAAGACTAGGGAGGAGGGGGATTCTGTAAACGAAGGGGGCTGTGCATTCTGGGGGTGGGGGGTTGTGTAAACTGAGGGGGGCTGTGCATTCTGGGGGGGGGATTGTGAGGACTAGGGAGGAGGGGGATTATGTAAACTGAGGGGGGCTGTGCATTCTGGGGGGGGGGATTGTGAAGACTAGGGAGGAGATGGATTGTGTAAGCTGAGGGGGGCTGTGCATTCTGGGGGGGGGTTGTGAAGACTAGAGAGGAGGGGGATTGTGTAAACTGAGGGGGGCTGTGCATTCTGGGGGGGGATTGTGAGGACTAGGGAGGAGGGGGATTGTGTAAACTGAGGGGGGCTGTGCATTCTGGGGGGGGATTGTGAAGACTAGGGAGGAGGAGGATTCTGTAAACTGAGGGGGGCTGTGCGGCCTGGGGGGGGATTGAGCAAACTGGGGGGAGGGGGGATTGTGTAAACTGAGAGTGGATTGTGCAGACTGGGGGAGGGGGACTAGGGGGAGGAGAAATTGTGCAGACTGGGGGTGGTATGTACAGACTAGGGGAGGGGGGATTATGCAGACTTGGGGGGATTGTGGAGACTAAGGGGAGGGGGGCTTGTGCACACTGGGGGTAGGAGGGATTGGGCAGACTGGGGGGGGGGGGACTGAGAGCAGCACAGAAGAAACTACAACTGGAGTTTTGGAGGCAGGCAGAGGCAGGGTGCTCCAGGCGGGCTAAGGCTGCACGCCGGCTGCCGCAACTTGACCCCAGGACCAGGAGCATCACTCCCCCAGGAGGCTGTGCAAGGACCTGCTGAGCTGCCATCGCTGAGGTGAGAGATCATAACACAGCTGACCCTCACATCAGGCTGCATTGATAGGTACTGGTGAGGCTGATCTAATGGACACTTATGAGGCTGAGCTGATGGGCACTGGTAAGGCTGCATTGATGGGCACTGGTGAGGCTGAATTGCTGTTGAGAAAGGGGTGGGACATATGTGATGTCATGATATGGGCAGATCATATGGGTTTGTGATGTCACATCGTGGGCCGAGCATATGGGGGGGCAACAATTTTTATTTTGCCTAGGGCGGCAAAAATCCTTGCACCGGCCCTGCCCAGGTTATGCCCCCAGAAGGCAGCCAATCGGCCCCTCTTCTGGGACGTAAACCCCACCCCCCCCCCCATAGCCAACAGTGCCACCGCATATGCCTGCGAACCCAATTTTTTTTTCCCAACTTTATTTGTTCTTTTTGTAATTTTTTTTTCTCTTTTTTTTTTAGGGGCAGGGGGCGGCGCCCTGGTGCCCCCTATGCACGGGCCGCCACTGCTCCAGCGACACCTGCTGGCCGCTGCTATCCGATCCGATGTGGTCTGTGAAATCCAGACGGATGGAAACCCTATTTTCCATAAGTCTGGAGAATTGGATCAGATAGGATTGGATGAAAACAGACAGGCGGTCAATTTTCATCTGATCTCCCATAGAGGAGAGCGGGGATCTGACAGCTCCGTCTCTGCAAAGTAAGCAAAGACGGAGCTGTCATCCACCTGCTCAGCGGAGATCGGTGGATTGCTAAACAAAAAATGAGTTCGCCGGGCGGAAAGCCCGTGTGAAAGGACCCTAAGGATGCTGGCGCCTGCACCAGTGTCCTTATATTAAAAGTACGCAGCTCCAGTATTTGTAGCTGCTGACTTTGAACTTTTTTTTTTCACCCAGGCTGGAACTCCACTTTAACACATTGGATGATGAATCTGTGGCTGAAGAGTATTCTATTAGATGTCTACAGAGTGTGCATTGGTTTAATTGAAACCTGTGATGAGAGAAACATGGATGCTGTCATTGTTCAATCCTTCTTCTGAAACGCTGCCTAGCAGTTACACTGACCCTTTCATTTTAATAACTTGAGCCAATGAGGTTAAGTAGCTAAAGTCAAATAGGCAGTTCACTTTGCAAGGGAAGTTACACTTTACAGGGGAATTTTCCCTCGAACTTAGTGAATGTGGAGAAGCTCTGTTAACTTCCATCATTCAACCATGGGCAAGCAAAAATTATGATGTTCTTTGCAAAGTGAAACTTCACTGCATTCACTAAGCTGTAAGGAAAATAAATTTAGAAAATGAATGATCTCTACGCTAAAACAATTACTCCCTTTTTGCTTCTCAAGCTAACTACAAAGAGCTGCCAGAATAACTTGTGATTCGCACAACAAACTAAGCAAAATCAAAAATAAACAGTGCTGCACTCCCTCACACACTGGATATTAATATCATATCCATATATAAATCATGTGAATCATGTACAAAAAGAAGAAAAAGCAATTGAAATGCATTAAACAATATACAGCAAGTATAAATAGGATAATCCACATTTGTGTATAAATGCAAATTGGTAGAAATTAAGCATTCAGCAACCATAAATAATACATAATTAAATAATATAAATCCACAAAACTATGCAAAAATCTTGTAAGCATACAAAGCTGAACATAAAAGTGTCAGTTTTCAAAAAGTCTTGGGCAGTATACAAAAACCTTGCTTCTCAACACAGTACCACAAACAATATATCTTCTGTCCATAACACCTTTTCCACCCAGTGCTCTCTAGTTGTGCTCTCACCTCTTCAGATGAATCCCAGTATTAATAATAAGAGGCCATAAGCAGCATATGTGAACCCCCAGGTGAGATGACACTTCCACTCCGGCACCCTCGCTGTCCGCTCCAACAGGATCAACATCTCATCCAATTGTAGCACCCTACAAGGTAGGTGCTAGGCAAAGTATAGTGGGCCTTGGCTGCCTAACAGCAGGGCCATGATTTTTTAGCTGGGCTGTCATGTCTCCCAGGTGTAGCTGTTGAGACTGGGGAGTCTCCCCACTGTGCTCCATGAGAGGGTTCTCATTGGGCAGTGGAGGAAACCCAGCCAATGGCACACTCTGGCCTTTAGCTACCCCAGAAAGGCAGATTCTGCCACGCAGGATTCTGGGAGTGGGTATAAGTTTGAGGGGAGTGTATGACACAGCATCTTTGGCGAGAAGCAGAGTCCCAGGAGGGAGAGTACGGCTGTCTCTTCTCCCGTCAGCAGGATCAGGTGTCCCCAGCGGCTTGCTTGAGGGGACGGAGTGAGCTGCAGAAGAGGATCCGGTGTGCCGAGGACCAGCGGAGTAAAGGGGGTCCAGTTTCAGGAAAGCATTCCCAGTTCATGAGTACTGTAAACTGCCCCTGGGGGTCTGCCTAGCAGAGGGGACTGCTCGGTGAAGGTCCAAGGGATCCAGGAGCCAGCTAGCTGTAAAGGGGGTGCCAGTGTTGACCCTGAAGTATAGAGGGGGTGCCTAGTGAGAGGACCCTGAAGTTCAGAGGGGGTGCCTAGTGAGAGGACCCTGAAGTTCAGAGGGGGGGCCTAGTGAGAGGACCCTGAAGTATAGAGGGGGTGCCTAGTGAGAGGACCCTGAATGGTAAAGAGGGCGCCAGCGGTTGGGCCCTGAAGAGTTAAAGTGTACAGCATGCAATGTGCAGTGTACAGTGTTGAGAGTTGCAGCAGTACAAGCAGTTACAAAGAGCTACCTCAGTCAGTGAAGGGTTGGAGGGAGCTGGACTTTTGAGCTAATCGGAGTGTCAAGAGTCAAGTCTCAGTCTAGTTCAGGACTTTTGAGCTAACCAGAGTGTTAAAAGTCAAGTTCAAGCACAAGTTCAGCAAGTCAGTATTTTTAAAGCGCCAACAAGCGTTGGTCGGCATTCAGCTGGCATCAACACAGCGCTAACAGGCATTTTTCTGCAAAGTGTCCCAGTTGTAGCTAGTTGAGCCAGAGGAGTATCCCACTCATTCCCTTCTCCCATCCCCATTATCCAATAAACAAAACAAACCAAAGATGCCGGAATGGTCATTGTCTCCAATCTCACACTTGGGTATTCAGCTTAAATGGGCTGAAGGTGTCATCGGTAACAATGGCAGACCCACATCAGGCCCAATGCCTGGAAAACCTGCTACGCAATTATAAAGGTGTTGCTCATATAAAACAAAAGCAGACCTCATAGTGCTCTATGCAAGTAGTTTATTAAAATAAAAACAGACAAAGCTAATCAAATGGTCACAAACATGTTTGGCTGCTCGCTTAGGTAAAAATTTCTGAGAATAGTGCAGCCACATAGATCTCAATAGGAATGGTGGGCCTCTCAAATCGCAACTTCCCTTGCAAAGTGAACAATCTATTTATCATTGGTAAAGGTCAACAATGTCTCCTCTGACAGGTATATTTAACATGTGTTGTATTTAAAAGTAGACTATATTGGCAGTCATGCCTCTCTTCCTAACAAAGTTACCAGTCGTCATCATGAGCAAGGAAAGGATTAAAAAAAAATAAAAATAAGGCAAACCTAGTTGCCCTCTTACGTCTAGTGGCTCTTATACAGTGGTCCTTAACCTTTTTTTCCACTGGGGACCGGTTTCACAGATGTAGCATGTCACCTGCCACCGTCGCCTGCCACCAGATGCAGAGTGTCACTTGCCACGATCACTTGCCACTTTTGTCTGCCACTAAATGCAGGGTGTCACTTGCCACCATCACTTGCCACCTTTGCCTGCCAACAGATGCAGCATGTCTCTTGCCACCTTTGCCTACCACTAGATGCAGCATGTCACTTGCCACCATCACTTCCCACCTTTGCCTGCCACCAGATGGAGCATGTCACTTGCCACCATCACTTGCCACCTTTGCCTGCCACCAAATACAGTGTGTCATTTGCCACCATCACTTACCACCCTTGCCTGCCAGTGCTGCCACTAGATGCAGCAAGTCACTTGCCACCTTCGCCTGCCACCAGATGCAGCATGCCACTTGCCACCTTCGCCTGCCACCAGATACAGTGTGTCACTTGCCACCATCACTTTCCACCCTTGCCTGCCACTAGATGCAGCGTGTCACTTGACACCTTCGCCTGCCACCAGATGCAGCGTGTCACTTGCCACCTTCGCCTGCCACCAGATACAGTGTGTCACTTGCCACCATCACTTTCCACCCTTGCCTGCCACTAGATGCAGTGTGTCACTTGCCACCTTCGCCTGCCACCAGATGCAGCATGTCACTTGCCACCATCACTTGCCACCTTTACCTTTCATCATTATTAGCTTACTTGTGGGAAGCAATTTAAGTAATGTAAGTCAAAAGGGCTGCAGAATCAGGTGCTGCAGGCCACCTTGATTTTCATGTTCAGCATAAAGTAGTGAAAACTCTTTGCTAACACTCTAGTCTACTGAGTCATTAGACCTTGTATACTTGTCTGGCTTGCTCTTTTGAGTGCTTATGAGTCAGTTGAACCTTTCAAAGCAGCTAGAAGAGCTTCATCTAGATTCAAAATCATAAACAAGAGAGCTTTCATATACTAGCACATTTTTTCTCAGTGTGCTATATAAGCATTCAGCATAGTGCACAAAGCATGGAACAATAGAATAGAGCACGGTGTACAGAGTGAAGCTGTGTGGATTATGTTATATACAATGTATAAAATGAAGCAGTGTGAAGTATATAGAAGTGTATAGAACATGCAGTGCAGAGAAACATAGTTCTTTACAGTCCCTAATTTCAAGGGACTGTCCCTGGTTTGGAACAAAGTCCCTCTGTCCCTCTTTCCTCCTCATGTGTCCCTCATTTTGGTCTGATCTATATAGTTGTGTATAAAATGCACTATTTATCCATTGGTAGATTTCAGAAGCCAGTATAAAGGAATAGCAGTGGTTAAAAAAAGGCATTTCTGGGTTTAACTAATCATTTTTTGTATAACTCCTTTAACCCCTTCCTGTCTGCCCGCCGCAGTTCTACTGAGGCAGGGCGGCCCTCCTGCGCAAACCGACATATGTATACGTCAGTTGAGCGCCAGCAGCTAGGGGGCGGGGATGCCAATGCACAGGGCAGGTGGCTCCGATTGCCGCCTGACACCCGTGATCGCTCCCCGCTGAGAGAGAAGAACGGTTAGCTGTTGTAAACACAGCTGACCGTTCTTCTCCCTGGAATGATCATAGAGCGCCTGTGATCCTTCTATATAGGAACACAGGTCTCTGTGATCATTTCACAAGCCACACCCCCCCCCCCACAGTTAGAAACACGCCCCTAGGTACACATTTAAACAGTAACAGTGCATATTTTTAGCACTGATTACTATAGTAATGTCACTGGTCCTCCCAAAAGTGTAAAAAATGTCAGTCAGGGGTCCAATCTGTCCGCCGCAATGTCACAGTCCTGTAAAAAATGGCAGATCGCCGCCATTACTAGTAAAAAAAACAATAAAAAGGACAAATCTTTCCCGTAGTTAGTAGTCGCGATAACTTTTGCGCAAACCAATCAAAACACGCTTATTGCGATTTTTTTTACCAAAAATATGTAGCAGAAAACAAATTGGCACAGAAATGTTAAAAAATTTTGATTTTTAAATTTTTTTGGGGAATGTTATATAGCAGAAACTGAAAAAATATTGTTTTTTTTTTTTTTCAGAATTGTCGCACTTTTTTGTTTATAGCGCAAAAAATAAAAATTAAACAGGTGATCAAATACCACCAAAAGAAAGCTGGGAAAAAAAAGTGTGCACCCTCTCCACCTGTGCTCTTTGTGTGCTATCAAAATATTAAAAATAAAGGTATCTCTACTGTTGCTATAATCTCTCTTTATACTACACAGGATTGGAAAAAATAGCCTAACATTTGCAGGGAGCAGCAGGTAAGTCCCCTGCAAAAACAAAACCCCTTTTGGTAATATAAATATTACCAAAAGTATTAGGGCGCCAAAGCAAGGTCCATAAAGACATGGATGAGTAAGTTTGGGGTGGAGGAACTTGACTGGCCTGCATGGAGTCCTGACCTCAACCTGATAGAACACCTTTGGGATGCATTAGAGCAGAGACTGCGAGCCAGGCCTTCTCTCCAACATAAGTGCCTGACCTCACATTCTAAAAGAATGGTCGAACATTTCCATAGACACACTCCTAAACCTTGTGCACAGCCTTCCCAGAAGACTTGAAGCTGTTATAGCTGCAAAGGGTGGGCCACCCCAATATTAGACTCTATGGACTAAGACTGGGATGCCATTAAAGTTCATGTGCGTGTAAAGGCTGGCGTCTTAAAACGCTTGGTATTATAGTGTATGTAAAAATAAAACAGAATAAAGAAAATAGTGCAGCGCTAAAATATATGATGTGCATAAACAATATGTATAACATGGATTACATATGCAGTAAACAATGATACATATTAAGAGTCCATATAAGTCCACAACAATTGGCAAATCTCCAGTGCATGAAAGGTAGGTATAAGACACCACTGCAAACGTGATTCCTTCACCATAAGGTATTACAGCCTCTCACCTCCAGCATTCGACCACCAGGGGTCACTAAGCCTTGTGTACTCATTGAAGACAGTCAAAGGACCACGATCTTCATAGGATTCTCACAACCCCAAAGGACTTATGATCGATCATCCAAAAAAAAATATATAAAGCAAGATCTACTGCTCTCCGTTTCAACATTAAATTTATTAAAAGCATAAAAAATATCACTCACATGGAAGGCACTGTCAAAGTGCTAAAATGCAGGCATGTAATGACTAGTACAAACATCGGTGTGCCGCGGGTGACGTCAGACTCCTCCCCCCGTACGCGTTACGTCAATGGGCGTGACTTCGTAGGCAGGCTCAGTTGTATGCTTGCATTTATCTTTCTTTTTTTTCTTTTTGTCGATCTATTGGTTTTCTTCTAAGAGACAAGGGTGTATTTACCCAAAGGGCTTTTTATGGGCTGTTTCCTAGGGTACCTCAACTCTATTCACACCTTTGCTTGCCACCTCTGATCACTTATAGCTGAATTTTGACTTCTAGTGTGTGCAAAGGATATTAAAAGGAGTCAGAAGATTCACTACAGTTCATGAAACCTAAAACCGTCTTTCTTTTATCTAGTTTGTTGGTTTACACCAAGGGTCCCCAAACTTTCTAAACAAAGGGCTACTTTTTTTACCTGCAGACCTTGAAGGGGCCGGACTGTGGCCAGTGTGAGTAGAAAATGCCCTGGCCCCAATGGAAGTAATAATGCCCCATCATTGGTATCTGGGAAGGAATAGTGACATATCATTGACATCGGTATAGAGCAGGGGTCTTAGAACAATGGCCCTCCAGTTGTTCAGGAACTACAATTCCCATCATGCCTAGTCATGTCTGTGAATGTCAAAGGTTTACAATGCTGCATGGGACGTGTAGTTCCTCAACAGCTGGAGGGCTGTAGTTTGAGGATTCCTGGTATAGAGGAATGGTGTCCCATCATTGGTGTCAGTGAGATAAATAGCTCCCTATTGTTGGTGTCAGTGGGAGGAACAGCACCCCATTGTTGGTGTTAGCGGGAGTAATGCCTCGTACACATACAGCGATTATCGGCCGACCGACCGTCCGACTTTTGTCCAGAGTTGTGTTTTGTTTGTTGGAATGTGCTCTAGACTGCACACGAATTTTCTCGGCCAACAAAAATCTACCTCAGAAGTGATGTCATGTGCTGGTTTACTTTCCGTGTGTTTTTTCTTCTCTGAGCATGCCCAGTCTTGCTCATCAGATATTTGTCGACCGAAATCTGTACTGACTGACGGAAAATCGGCCGTTGTGTTGTTGGCCAACAAAAATTTTATAGCCTGCACACCAGATTTTTTTCGGCCGAAAAGTCTGAGTCGGTTGTCGGAAGCATCATACTAACAAGCCGAAAAACGGCCGATCGGAAGTTGGCCGAAAATTCCCGGCCAACAATCGATGTGTGTGTACGGGGCATTACAAGCCGAAAATTCGCCGATCGGACGTTGGCCGAAAATTCCCGACCAATAATCGATGCGTGTGTACGAGGCATAAGAGTGCTTTGTATCAGTGGGAGGAATAGTGCACCAAGGGGCGAATAAATGCAAGCAAAGGGCCACTGGTCTATACAGCAGCAGTGAATATAAAGCAGACTGTTTGCTTATGCGATAGCACATTCTAGCAGTTGGTTTTACTAATATAATTGCATGATACAAGAAGGAGAACTTGTACAAAGGATGTTATTAGTCAGGAGTGTCTCTAGGGCAATATGGTGCCTAGGACCTAAGGCCTCATGATGTCTCAACACCGTCTGGCAAGAAACCTGTGTGCCTTTGGTCAAGCAAGAGAGCTTTTACTCTAACAAAGACTATTTCAGTTTAACAGCTGAGAAAACTGCAATTTTTTACTTGTGTTTTCCAACCCATACTGCAAGATGGAAACCCTAAAATAACCTTTCCAGTTATATATTTGGCACAGAAACCTCTTTTAGAACAAAGCTAGAAGCAAACACAGTTCTTATGTGTGGTTGTTATTTATTACACGGTATGCGGCTGTGACACTGGTGAAATCTCTGTGGGATAGCAGAGTACAGAATGTATGGCATTAGTAGCTAATCAGCAGACCTAGATTTCACCATGACTTAATAAACATGCATAGCTCAATTTCTCTTTAGATTTGTACAGATCTAATTTGTTATGGCATGCAAGTAAATTGGTTATCAAAATACATCATCCCAGAAATGTGAGCAGTGTTGCTTATTCAACCATTTAAAACCCTCTTCTGTGCCAGAGGCAATCTGTGCCTTAATATTTCCCAAGTAAACAAATGCTTTGTGCTGCTCCATACAATGTTCTACTGATCTACATGGACTTAACCTTTCTTTACATATGATGATAATTAGCATTGATTTCTTCACCATTAATGATGTCAGCACAATTGATTATATGGACAACAGGCAACAGCATTTGTAATGGTCTGTTTTAGGATTTCACCTTATTCAGATCAACATATATTAAAATAATTGGGTAAAGTCCAAAAGCTGTGTGCATACAATGTATATCCGGTTACATTTTAAGGTCATATATACAAGCACTGGTTGTTGTATCCTGTGTAAGGGCATGTGCATTATTATAATTATTATTTAATATATATTAAAATATATATATTATAATATAATATAATAGGTTTTAGGGGGCCTGACTAGCAGAGTTATTTTACTGAACAGATACTTTAGCATTAAAATTAGGGATCACGACTGGGTTCTCTGCTACCATATGTTTGAGGCAGATTCAACAGTTTTAACATTTTTGGTCCTGAAGAACTAATGTGGAAATTTGCCGGACTGAATTTTTTGTAACCATTTGAACTGACATTTGAACTGTAATCGTCAGGGTTACAATAACCAATATTGGGGGATTTGTTATGTGTCAGCCCTCTCACTTTAAAAAGATGGGATCCAAGCAGCCTTTTGTCAGTGTTTGTTGGAGTCGTCTTTTTTTTTTTTAATCTTTTTATTAAATTTGTTGGAGTAGTTTAGGGAGAGTTGATTGTCTGAGCACTAGGGTCATTAGTTCATATCCCAACCACGGCACTACCTGCATGGAGTTTGCATGTTCTCCCTGCGCCTGCGTGGGTTTCCTCTGGGTACTCTGGTTGCCTCCTACACTCCAAAGACATGCTGGTAGTGTTAGCACCGAGTTCGTCTGCTGGTGGCACAGGAGTGCTCTAGAGAGAAAGCTGCAGTTTTAGTGTCCAACAGGTGTCTCCCAGCAGCCAGCAAGTTCCAATAAACAGCTCCACCTGGCCACACCTGCTGGGAGTGTACTTAAAGCGTAACTTTACCCATAACAAGTTGCTTCTTGCTGGAGGCTTCCATTTTGCTGAAGCCCAGAGCCCCCAAACAGCAATAAATCATAAAGTGATTTATCAGGAACCCTGATGACGTCAGTTACGTGCTGACGAAACGCTTTGGGACGTTGGATCGCAATCACACTACTTCCGGCTCTGGGTGGAACACAGTTGGAATGCGGAAGCGGCATTCTTACCCGGAGTCCGCGTTTTTAATTTCTTTATGCCAGACTGAAGCAACCTTTATGTAAGTGCATCTGATTTTTGCATTAAACACTTTCCCATACGTACTTCACCATGAGAATCCTCCTTATTGTCTTTTACATCATGGCATTCGGGAGATCTATTCCTTGTGATTAAGGATACTTATAGGTGGATGTTTGAAGGTGTATTGGAGGTGTCCATTGGAAATTGAACATACTGGTCGTTACTGGCAAAATACCCTGTCTTCAACTCAAACTGACCCCCTGTAATAAGGGGTCTGTTTAATCTGGTAAGCAATTTTGTGCACACCGGGTGATCCTGTGTTTGGTGGAGGTGCCGGAGTTCATTATTAACAAGTGCTGCATCTGTTGCTACCAGAGACTTTAGCCATCCCTTCCAGAATTGTATATTGGACGTTAAATATATTGGATTGTCAGTATATATTGGACTGTCACCAATTTTGTTCCCTTACCACACGTTTGCATATCATACTTATTGCATGTTTGCACCTTGGTTCCATTTTGCACACACGTTTGCATATCATATCTATTGCATTTGGAATATTTGTTATTATCTATATTAATTATTAATTATTTATTTTGCACTTTGCACTTTATATATGCTTTTGACTTGCACCTTAATCCAAGTGTATTTTAGTTGAGCGTGACTTTTTATATAGCATTATATAAGTTTACTCACTCAAATCATAAAGTGGAACTAAACACATTGATTTAACCAGTGGCGGCTGGTGCTCAAAATTTTTGGGGGGGGGCGCAAAAAGAAAAATGTAATAGGTATTGCTTCGCGCCAAAAAACGCAGTAAAAAAATTGCGTGACTTTGAAGCTGTGCCCCCTTCAATGCAATGAACACTGTGCTGTGCCCCCTTCAATGCAATGAACACTGTGCTGTGCCCCCTTCAATGCAATGAACACTGTGCTGTGCCCCCTTCAATGCAATGAACACTGTGCTGTGCCCCCTTCAATGCAATGAACACTGTGCTGTGCCCCCTTCAATGCAATAAACACTGTGCTGTGCCCCCTTCAATGCAATAAACACTGTGCTGTGCCCCCACAATGCAGAGTTCAGCGTGCATGCCCCTTTCAATTCAGAGTGCCACAGCATTGTCCCCAATCACTGCAGAGCGCCACAGCATTGTCCCCAATGATTGCAGAGTGCCCACAGCATTGTCCCCCAATGATTGCAGAGTGCCACAGCATTGTACCCCAATGATTGCAGAGTGCCACAGAATTGTACCCCAATGATTGCAGAGTGCCCACAGCATTGTACCCCAATAAATGCAGAGTGCCCACAGCATTGTACCCCAATGATTGCAGAGTGCCCACAGCATTGTACCCCAATGATTGCAGAGTGCCACAGAATTGTACCCCAATGATTACAGAGTGCCACAGCATTGTACCCCAATGATTGCAAAATGCCACAGAATTGTACCCCAATAATTGCAGAGTGCCACAGCATTGTACCCCAATGATTGCAGAGTGCCCACAGCATTGTACCCCAATAAATGCAGAGTGCCCACAGCATTGTACCCCAATGATTGCAGAGTGCCCACAGCATTGTACCCCAATAAATGCAGAGTGCCCACAGCATTGTACCCCAATAAATGCAGAGCGCCTCAGCATTGTACCCCAATAAATGCAGAGCGCCACAGAATTGTACCCCAATGATTGCAGAGTGCCACAGAATTGTACCCCAATGATCGCAGAGTGCCACAGCATTGTACCCCAATGATTGCAGAGCGCCACAGCATTGTACCCCAATAAATGCAGAGTGCCCACAGCATTGTACCCCAATGATTGCAGAGTGCCACAGCATTGTATCCCAATAAATGCAGAGTGCCACAGCATTGTACCCCAATAAATGCAGAGTGCCCACAGCATTGTACCCCAATAAATGCAGAGTGCCCACAACATTGTACCCCAATAAATGCAGAGTGCCACAGCATTGTACCCCAATAAATACAGAGCGCCTCAGCATTGTACCCCAATAAATGCAGAGCGCCACAGAATTGTACCCCAATGATTGCAGAGTGCCACAGAATTGTACCCCAATGATTGCAGAGTGCCACAGAATTGTACCCCAATGATTGCAGAGTGCCACAGCATTGTACCCCAATGATTGCAGAGCGCCACAGCATTGTATCCCAATAAATGCAGAGTGCCACAGCATTGTACCCCAATAAATGCAGAGTGCCCACAGCATTGTACCCCAATAAATGCAGAGTGCCCACAGCATTGTCCCCCAATAAATGCAGAGTGCCCACAGCATTGTCCCCCAATAAATGCAGAGTGCCCACAGCATTGTCCCCCCAATCAATGCAGAGTGCCCACAGCATTGTCCCCCAATCAATGCAGAGTGCCCACAGCATTGTACCCCAATAAATGCAGAGTGCCCACAGCATTGTCCCCCAATAAATGCAGAGTGCCCACAGCATTGTCCCCCAATCAATGCAGAGTGCCCACAGCATTGTACCCCAATAAATGCAGAGTGCCACAGCAATGTACCCCAATAAATGCAGAGTGCCACAGCAATGTACCTCAATAAATGCAGAGTGCCCACAGCATTATCCCCCAATCAATGCAGAGTGCAGCGTGCGTGCTCCCTTCAATTTAATGCACTTACCTGGCGGCGGCGGCGGGTTCTTCCCTCCTCGATCCAGTCCGTCCTCTCTGCGGCGGCGGCAGCGGGAAGGAGAGTGGCTTCTCCCTCGTCCTCCTAGCGGCGGTGACGGTGAGTGACTGACTCACGCACCGGCACCGCCCCCATTGTGACGTCAGGGATCGGATGTCCTGGATGATGATTGGTCCAGGCTGGAGATTGGACCAATCACAGCCAGGATATCCGAAAGTGGGGGTGTCCAATCGCAAGGACTTGCGATCGGGTTACGCCCCCAGAAGGCTGCCGATCGGCGCCTCTTCTGGGACGTAACCCCACCCCCCCCCCCCCCTAGCCACCACTTCCATTACAAAGGCCGGCGAACCCAATTTTTTTTTTTTAAAAAACTTTATTTGTTCGCTGTCATTTTTTTTTCTTTTTTTTTTCTTTTTTTTAGGGGTAGGAGGGCGGCGCCCTGGCGCCCGCTATGCATGGGCCGCCACTGGATTTAACGGTTTCAAAAAACAGTTACATTCCTGGAATGCTGGGATTGCTAACTGTCACATTTGCTTGTGTCATAACTGATCATATGTGCAGCACCTTGGCAGTTGCAGTTTAAACAGAAGCAGCTTCCTTGGCTCTAAAGGATAGGAGGGTTTAATTCTGCTTTAAAGTGATTGTAAAGTCTCAGTTTTCTTCTATAAAAATAATAAACATGATACTTACCTGTTTGGTGCAGTTGGTTTTGCACAGGGCATCCCAGATCCTCCTCTTCTTGGGTCCCTCTTTCGCTCTCCTTGCTCTTCCCTCCTGTCAAGTTCCCCCACAGCAAGCAGCTTGCTATGGGGGCACCTGAGCCGAGCCACCCTTTGTCCAATCAGACATGGAACCCTGGTTTGGCCTGGCCCCCTCTCTCTCCTGATTAGCTAACTGACTTTGATTGACAGAAGTGGGAAACAATGGCGCCGCTGCTGTGTCTCAGCCAATTTAGGAGGTGGAGTCTTTGATGGCCAAGGGCATCGCTGGATAGAGATGAGGCTCAGGTAAGTATTGGGGGGGCTAAGGGGGGCTGCTACACACGGAAAGGCTTTTTTTTTTTTAATGCATAGAATGCATTAAGATAAAAAAAAAACCTTCTGCCCTTACAACCACTTTAAGGCTATCAGCAGATCAGCCTCTACAAACTCAGTGTGTGCAGAGTAGGGTGAAAACAGTGTATTACTAGATTTTAAACAGAAGAGACCAGCCTTTTTCAACCAGGTTGCCCAGGCACCCCGGGGTGCCTTGAGGCTTCTTCAGGGGTGCCTTGGCAAAATACCTAAAAATTGCTCAAAAATTGTACACAAGCCAGTGTGTGGATGAAGGCTTCCTTTTTAGTTACACTAAGTCCCAGATTTTCATTGTGCACCATTACATCCTTCTAGCTGTTGTCATCCTAACATTCAATGGCATCATCAGTTGATAAGGAGGAGGTTAGTCGCCTGCATAGCATCCTTGTTTGACAATCCCCTGCCCCTCTCCGTCAGCATTGGTGTGACATTAGATTGAGTGATGGAGAAAAATTGAGAGAGAAGAGAAATATTGGAATACTAGTCAGTAGCAGTTTGGAAAATATTTGCTTTGGAAGAATAAATCACCTCGAACGTTGGGTGTCCTACTTGGACTTGTGGATGTTGCTGCATTATGTAAAACTATTAGAATAGTTTTAACATTTTATAATGGGGTGCTTCAAGACTGTCCATAATTTTTAAAAGGTGCCTCGAGATTGTCCATAATTAAAGAATGCCTTGACTGAAAAAAGTTTAAAAAACTGGTATAGACACTTTTAAAGTTTTTCATAGCTATACCTGCAAAAAGGGGCCAGCCTAAAGTGATATAGCAGGACTTCATTTTCTGACTTTTTATTAAAGTTCCTATTTAGGTACTGCTCTTTGATTGATTGCCATCCTTGCTGCCAGATCTTTCTGCCTGTGTACCCTGCTGCTTAATCCTGCTCCTTGTTTCTGTACCCAGTCTTGATTCCCCTCTTCCTTGCATCCCTTGCATCCTTCATTTTGTATATAGCTAGTTGTTAGATCTCTATTAGGTTATTTAGGTATTTTGTCACTGGGGTTTGCTCATGTTTACTCTTTGCTGGTGTTTGATTGTCATTTGTTTCACTGTAAATAAATCTCACTTTAAAGATATATACAAATGGTCTAGTCCCAGTTTCTGTGTGTAGCTACCTATATCTGGTCTCCCAGCTGCTGATTCCTGACAAATAGATTACTTGGCTCCTGGATAAATTGGCCCTAGTATATGAATGTGAGTTAGGGACCTTAGATTGTAAGCACCTTGAGGGCAGGGACCAAAGTGAATGTGCAATATATATATATATGTAAATCACTGCTCAAATTGATGGCGCTATATAACTACCTGTAATAAATAAATGTCTGGGGAGGGGGAGGTAGTTGCTATATGGTGCTATACTGTGCTGACTTACTGTGGATTGCAGCGTAGTGGGCTACATATTTTTTTGTATCCCCCCTGTGTTCAGAGACCCAACAGTCCCTTTAGGTCTACCTTTTTATGCGAGTCAGCAATAACTGTAGGTGATTTTTACCTACTGCCCCCCAACATACTTTGGTTTTATGGTTCTATTTTTTTTTCACATGTAGCTGTATTTCTTTATTTTCTGGTAGGTTAAAAAATGGTTTGGGGCTTAGTGGGAGGTTTAGATTTAGGGATGGTATGTTTTTTTTTTTTTTTTATCTGGTTGGGCTTTTTTTGTTTTTATTTCGTGGCCTGCAGCATACCCTTTTTGCTGACACAATCAAAGCTGCACTAAGGCAGCAAGAGGCAGGGATGTCCCAGCAACTGCAGCTTACTGCAAAGGGAGCTCCAGCCATAAGAAGGGAGAGGATAATGAGGTGGCAAGACATAAGTGAATACCACCAATTAGAGAGTAGGGCATTTCACAGACAGATGCAAAGAGGGAGAATTTTGTCCAGGGGCAGCGGCAGCGGCAGCTTGCAGAGGTTTAGAAGGTTTGTAAATCAAGTCGCGCTATGATATGATCAATGGAGATGTAAAGTCCATATAGTCCAAACAGTAAATGGGGATATAATCCAGGACCAGACTCCCTTAAGGGTGTATGCTTACCAAATTGAGGTAAGATAAAGGCAGACTCTCTAGGTAAATCTTGTCACCTTGACAGTAGATCCAGGCCCATGTGAACGATTACCTCAATGGTCGTTGGATCATGAAAGTAAAATAAAAAACGCAGTAGCGTAAAAAACCCAACAAACTAAAATTATAGTGACTAAACACCACAGTGTTCATTGAATGATGGGTTAAGTGTAGAATAACCTCCACCAATGTGATTGCTCACTAATAGCGGTTACATTTTTGCATGGTCTAACTTTTTATTAATTTAACCGCTATTAGTGAGCAATCACATTGGTGGAGGTTATTCTACACTTAACCCATCATTCAATGAACACTGTGGTGTTTAGTCACTATAATTTTAGTTTGTTGGGTTTTACGCTATTGCGTTTTTTATTTTACTTTCATGATCCAACGACCATTGAGGTAATCGTTCACATGGGCCTGGATCTACTGTCAAGGTGACAAGATTTACCTAGAGAGTCTGCCTTTATCTTGCCTCAATTTGGTAAGCATACACCCTTAAGGGAGTCTGGTCTTGGATTATACCCCCATTTACTGTTTGGACTATATGGACTTTACATCTCCATTGATTATATCATAGCGCGACTTGATTTACAAATATTCATTAGGGTGTGGTCACACTTGAAGTTGCTGCTGCATATTTCTGCTTCCTTCAGCGCGGTTAATTTATTGTTTTATATAGAGGTTTAGAAGGACCAGTCAACCTAATCCATCTGGCAGCCATTTCCCACAGGCAAAGTTCACTGCTTCCCCCATGGCCAGACCACAAAACTGTGCACTGTAAAGCCCACACTGCAAGCTTTTTTTTTGTTCAATCCAGCAGTATAAACGAAAAAAAAAAAAAAAACCTGACAGGTCGCCATACCAACACAAGCGATGTTGGTGCGGCAATCTCTTCCGCTATGCTATTGTATTCTGATAGGGAGTCCCCTGCCAGAATACATTGATCAGGGCTCACAGCCATTGGCTGTCAGACAGTCCGCTGCACACATAGGCCGAAAGTTGGCCAGTTCCTGCTGAACCAGCTGATTTTCGGACAGTGTGTACCCAGCTTAAGCCTTTTCTACTTATCTGCTGCCAACAGCCCTGTTGCGGTCTGAAGCCTCTGTCTGCAGTGTATCCGCTTTGATAAAAATACCAGCCATTTGTGTACCACATTTATAAGGAAACTCATTTCTTACTTTTCACATCCCCTATTCCCCCACCTCCAAAAAATTCTCCTACTGCATCTGCCACAACATCTACAGCCTCTAGTAATAGAGAGGGAAGCCTTATAAGGGGTTTCAGAAGTTTTAGAATATGCCCTGTGAAGTGGGGAAGAAAGTCAAAGGCCATGCTAATGAGGAGTAAGCAAAGGCATAAATGTATAAAGACGTCTCCTACACCAACCTTCTGTCTCCAGCATCTCTCCCAAAGCAGGTGTCTTTGTGGGAGAAAACCAATAACCCCATGCCCAGAATCTTAATGTTGTTTTTAGAATTGCTGGCTTTAAAGTTGCTCTCATTCCAGGTTATAGAATCAGCCCTAATTCCACTCCCCCGCCACTACAAGTATTCCACACTTCCAAGTGTGTTGAATACCTGCCCCTCTGTTCCAATGTGCAAGCTGGTGGAAGAAATCACAGAATACAGCAGGCAAAACAGGTATTTGATTCATCTGACTGGCTGAATACTAGTATCGATATTTCATGATATAGGCCATCACAAAGGTAAGTATATTCCTTTTTGTTTCAACAAGTGAGA
Source organism: Pelophylax lessonae (assembly GCF_965119305.1). NCBI lineage: Eukaryota > Metazoa > Chordata > Amphibia > Anura > Ranidae > Pelophylax > Pelophylax lessonae. Next base: position 368,729,541 of record NC_138768.1, read on the forward strand.
TATTGGGGTTCAAGTGAACTTTTGCTGACAGGATCAATTTAGGGTGCTCTTCCACATTTTTTTTTTAGCAGATTTGCCTTTAAAAGCAAATCAGATAGATCTAACTGGCGGTCAGTTCCAAAATCAAATAATTTTACCATGCAAGGAACAATAGAAAAAAATAATAGAATTACTCCTTATCAATTTACATTTAGCATGCCAGGTTTTCTTTAACCAAGGCTTATTGACCAAATGTAAATCTAAGTGATAACCTACGTACCTAAATCTAAAAAAATCTATGGCAATCAGTGGCGGCTGGTGCGTTGGGGGCGCAGGGGCGCCGCCCCCCTATCCATGCGTCCGGCCCCCTAATTTACATGCGGGGCGCCGGACGCATGGAGTTCAATGGGGCTTTTTTTTTTTTAATCACCTGATTAGAGCCAGAGGTTCTGATAGGCTTCAGAAAAGGGTGGACCCGGGGCGCAGAGCAGTGCGCCCGGAGCCTGCCCATTGTGTGACAATAGCGAATGAAAACATGGTCCTCCCGCTTCATGATTGGCCGAAAGGCAAACCCCATGCCATTGGCCAAGGAGGAGGCTGCTCACTCTGCATTGAAAGGGGGCACGATGATCTCTGCTTTGAAAGGGGGCACACTGGAATCTCTGCATTGAAAGGGGGCACGATGATCTCTGCATTGAAGGGGGCACGCTGGTATCTCTGCATTGAAAGGGGGCATGCTGGCATCTCTGCATTGAAAGGGGGCACGCTGGTATCTCTGCATTGAAAGGGGGCACGCTGGTATCTCTGCATTGAAAGGGGGCATGCTGGCATCTCTGCATTGAAAGGGGGCACGCTGGTCTCTGTGCATTGAAAGGGGGCACGCTGGTCTCTGTGCATTGAAAGGGGGCACGCTGTGCTCTCTCTGCATTGAAAGGGGGCACACTGTGCTCTCTCTGCATTGAAAGGGGGCACACTGTGGTCACTCTGCATTGAAAGGGGGCACGCTATACCTTAATTACTGAAGGCCCCTTTCACACTTTTGTGACCTCAAAGTCACGCAATTTTTTACAGCGTTTTTTGCCGCAAAGTAATGCCAATTACATTTTTCTGTTTGCGCCCCCCCCCCCCCAAAAAAAATTTTGAGCACCAGCCGCCACTGATGGCAAATTGGCAATAATTGCCTGAATATAAGCATACTTCTTTGTGCTTTGGCCATACGGCATAGAAGCTTCCAGGGTTAAATTCCAGAACAAGGAGGCATTCTTTGAAACTACTGTAGTAAAACTTATGAGACCTGATAGACTTTTTATTGAAGAAGTTAAGTTGATGCATGAAAAACAAATCAAGCATATGAAGTTGGATAAACAGTAATACAGGAGTTTGAAAACACTTGGAATGCATACAACTCCGTTTGGTGAATAAGCTATTAATAAAGAAATGCCAATGGTCAGCTTTAATTATTCCATAATAACTTTAGACAGCCATGAAATATAGAGGTAAATGTTTAATAGTGGTTCTAGGGAAACAACCATACATGAAAACTGTGACAAAGCACTGCTCTGACCAATTAGTAAGTATTCTCCTTCCTCTTGAATTTCCTCTTGAAACAAGATTATATATAAAAAAAAATAACATAAGGGGAAACAGATGTGCTGTCCCTAACACAAATCAGGTATTTGTTCAAATGCCAACCTTCCAGTAGAAAAATAACTAATTTGATTGGCTGCTACAAGGTTTTCGGTTTAACCCAAAATCTCAAAATAAAAGCTTTTTTTAAAGTTGAACTTCAGTGCAGTATTTTTTCAGATTTTGCCAGATTGGGGAATGCTTAGAACTTTTTTAATTTTTTTTTTATTTCTTGGAAAGGACAAAAAATTTCATCTCACTTCCTGTCCCAGTGACAATTTAAAGTCGTGAATATCGCTTCACTTTCTGTCCTGATGAGAATAGTTACATTCTGTATGTAGTAATACCTCCTTGGTTCTACAGTAGTTCACAGTTGGAGTTTAGCAGTTGTGCTGAAACTAGATTTGGGTTTGATTATTGCATAGTAGCATACATTAGCGTGCCTCCCAACTTTCTGAAATTATAACGAGGGGCACCCTTTAGGATACCGCAAAGGTCATGTCCCTGCCAGTGTCCTGATTACAAAGACAATAAAGATCCAATTTGCAGAAAATGCTAGGCTAAAACACACAAGTGTTTTTGTTTAACCTATATTAGTGATTTATGAGGGCGTGGCCTGATGGCGGACCGAGCAGCACACTAGTCTCCAAGCTCCGCGCTTCCTCTTCACATCCTGCCGTCGTTCCTGCCCCGATCAGCCTTTGGTTTGTATCGCCGGATTCCCCGGGACTTAGTACACATACTGTCTGCCTGACATGGTAAAAATAGGCCCCTATAAATCGGCTATGACAGCCGGAATGATGGACCGGTTCCTCAGCCAAAATGGCACTGGTGATCCTCCTCGGCCATTGCAGCCTCGCTACTCCTGCTCAGCACACAGGAGGATTTCTTCCGCTCCACAGCCCTGGGACTCCCTGACACCCCACTGTCCCCTGCCTGTGAAGAAGAGGTTATCAAGGATACAGAGGGACAAGATGAGACTATACTTCCCCCTGCTAAGCCCACATTAGCCCAGATAATGTTTGCTATACAGGACTGCAAGGCCACATTAACTGTGCAAATAGAGACTATACATATAAATTTTTCTTTATTGAAGCACGATGTACAACATTTGCGTGATCACACAGTGGCTACTGAGGATCGTATTAGTACTATGGAAGATACATTAAATCCACTAACTGTCACTGTGCAGGAAACTTCCAGTGGACTGATGGCGCTTCGCGCCAAAGTAGATGATCTTGAAAATAGATCCCGCCAAAATAACCTGCGAGAGCAATTTTTACTCACCTGGCTGAGAAAGACACTGGGCCATGATGTTGTTCCATCCACCTTCGCTTTTGAACGGGCACATCGTACTCCTCATCGCCCCCCCTCCTGGGGGCGCCCCATCTCTATCCCTTATTGCTCGCATTCTTAATTTTCAAGATAAGGTGGCTATTCTGCGTGCTGCATGACTGAAGGGTGAACTACACTACAACAGCCAGGTTATTCGAATATTCCCAGATTTTTTAGCTGAAGTTCAAAAACAAAGAGCTTCCTTTACCTCTGTTAAAGCTAGACTTCGAGATCAAGATATACCATATTCCATGCTATACCCAGCAAAGCTCAAAGTCATTCATGCCAGTAAATCCCAGTTTTTCAACTCTCCTGCTGACGCTTCCACCTGGCTGAACGACACCTTTGGTGGCCTGCAATGTTCTAGAAGGCGCTAACCACTAAGGGCCTTGTTATTGCTGCCCTATATATCACAGTTAGACTTTCTTATAACTGCAGTTTGTGTCTGTAGAGTAGTTACCTCCAAGCTGGTTGGCTCTACATTATCCTGTTTGTCCTCTTTGCATGGCTGAGGACGGTCCCCCACAGTCATCCGGACCATTGTTTCTTTTGAAGTTCACACTTCTGATATCCTGAGGGTCGGTAGGCCTGGGGAGTCAAGACATACTTTTCTAGTAATTTTTGAAACATTGCACTATACATGTTTCTCCCTGAAGAGGTTCGCACATGATGCTTGGTTCTTCATCTCTGTTCTTTTCCCCTACCTGGTTGTGATGTCCGCATCATGGGGTTAATTGACTATTGTTTCACTTGTTCGGGTCATAGGCTCTCTATATTTGGGATGGACGAGCAGGGTGGGTGGGTTAGGATTTCCATTTGTTATTGTGCTCATTTTCTTTTGTGGCATTTCAGTTTTTTTAGTTTCTTCAACTTGTTACCTACTGTTTACCAGTGCCTCCAATATGTCTCCTCTACTATAATCACTTCGCTATACTGCATATGGAATTTCGGATGCCCCTTGGGATATCAGACATTTGTTCATATGTTTCATGACCTGTTAATATGGCTGATCGGTTGAAAATTCTTTCTTGGAATGTTAGAGGGTTGAACTCCTTTCTTAAAAAATATAAGCCTCACATAGTCTGTTTGCAGGAGACCCACCTGGTAGCCCTTAGACATCTAGCCTTGAAAAAAGCTTGGATAGCACGTTCCTTTCATGCTTTCCATACTTCATATTCCAGGGGGGTCTCTATATTACTGGCCAAATCCCTTCTGGCAGAGATGTTTCAAGTCAAAACAGACCCTGAGGGCAGATTTGTTCTTTTGTAATTGCAGGTTGGTCGTTCAATTTTGAATCTGGTGAATCTATACATTCCCCCAGCCTTTTCCTGCTGAGCTTCTGACTAAGGTCACCTCATACACCCTTGCCCTACCTAGTGGCCCAGTGCTGTACATTGGTGATTATAGAGCTGTAATTGATCCTGTCTTGGACCGTTTGCGGGGGAAGGGGAGGGTTTTTCAGTCTCTTTTGGATTGGGTGCAGGTGTATGGTCTTACAGATGTGTGGAGATGGAGGCATCCAGATGTTAAGCAGTTTACCTGCCTCTCAGACTCTTTTTGAGTAATGTCTCATATTGACATGGCCTTTGCTACCCCCCTTACTATCCCTTTTACAACTGATACTGGAATCCTATCCTGGGGTGGGGGTGCTATCGGACCATGCCCCACTAATGGTGGAAATGACTATGCTCCCCACCTCTGGTCCCCCACTCTGGCGTCTAAACACGCACTGGCTGGGTGACCAGATAGACCTCGGTGCCTGTACAAAAGGCATTGCGGAATACTGGACTAACAACCTACATACCACCAGTCCCCTTACGGAGTGGGAGGCATTCAAAACTTCAATTTTGAGATACCTTCATGGCCATTACTGGAATACTTAGGAAAAGCAATAAGCTTTGTACTGAGGAAGTCAAATCTTCCATGCTACGGGCGAAGGCTGATTACAACACTAAGGCTACTCCTCATACACATAATATTTGGTTGCACGCCCGTAGAAGTTATGAACTTCACCTTTTAGACCTTACACAGAAACATATGTTATACACCTCTCAAAAATTAACAGGCAAAAAATTTGGGGGAGCATACCCATGTATTTCTAAAGCTGCTGCAGCTATGAACCAAAAGACATGTATATTAAAAAAGAATAGCGCGCAAATGCAAAAGAAATAACTACCAAATCTGAAGACAATCCATAAATAAAAATGGGGGTTTGGTCCCACCATATGGCCATATCGTGCTCAAGCCCACTACTGCGTCAAAGTACCCCATTATCAGTGGGTCCTACACTATCCATGAAAAAGAGATGAATCCAGCCTTTCTAACCCTTGGAGATAATACTCCTTGCTGGGAAGGATGTGCAAATGCACTACAGGGGACTCCTCCTATATCCACTTGATGGTGGACACTGATTGAGTACAGGTGTGTGTGGGGGGGTGGGGAGGGTTGCTCAACCTCGATAGTCTGGTCAGACCGAACACATAATAAACAGGCAAAAAATTTGGGGGAGCATACCCATGTATTTCTAAAGCTGCTGCAGCTATGAACCAAAAGACATGTATATTAAAAAAGAATAGCGCGCAAATGCAAAAGAAATAACTACCAAATCTGAAGACAATCCATAAATAAAAATGGGGGTTTGGTCCCACCACATGGCCATATCGTGCTCAAGCCCACTACTGCGTCAAAGTACCCCATTATCAGTGGGTCCTACACTATCCATGAAAAAGAGATGAATCCAGCCTTTCTAACCCTTGGAGATAATACTCCTTGCTGGGAAGGATGTGCAAATGCACTACAGGGGACTCCTCCTATATCCACTTGATGGTGGACACTGATTGAGTACAGGTGTGTGTGGGGGGGGGTGGGGAGGGTTGCTCAACCTCGATAGTCTGGTCAGACCGAACACATAATAAACAGGCAAAAAATTTGGGGGAGCATACCCATGTATTTCTAAAGCTGCTGCAGCTATGAACCAAAAGACATGTATATTAAAAAAGAATAGCGCGCAAATGCAAAAGAAATAACTACCAAATCTGAAGACAATCCATAAATAAAAATAAAAATGGGGGTTTGGTCCCACCATATGGCCATATCGTGCTCAAGTCCACTACTGCGTCAAAGTACCCCATTATCAGTTTGTCTTCAGATTTGGTAGTTATTTCTTTTGCATTTGCGCGCTATTCTTTTTTAATATACCTCTCAAAAATTATTTGAACATGGCAATAAAGCAGGGCGATTGCTGGCTTGTCTGGCACGTCCAGATTTCTCTCCCACCTCAATTCCGAGAGTTCGTAGCTCTCCAGATAGGGTAATTGACACTCCCCAGGCTATTCTGGATGCCTTTGTTTCCTTTTATACTAAACTGTATATGACAGCTGTTCAGTATGATGGCAATTCCTTATCTGTATATTTGGCGGGTGTCTCCCTTCCTTCCCTGACTAGATAGTGTAGTGAGGAGTTAGATGCACCTTTTACCAGGGAGAAAATTGAGATGGCCATTGGGCAAATGCCACAGCATAAAACCCCTGGTCCAGACGGGTTCCCTACAGAATGGTATAGTACATTTAAACACACACTGAGTCCCCATCTTTTACACACCTTTGAGGCAGCCTTAGAGGCAGGTATTCCCCCCCCCCACCTCCATGGGAGAAGCTCTGACTGTCCTTATTCTCAAGCCACATAAGGACCCTCTGGAGTGTGACTCCTACAGGCTCAATTGGCTGATTAATGTGGATGTGAAGATACTGGCAAAAGTGCTTGCTAATCGATTAAACAGAATAATTCCCTCCCTGATACAGAATGACCAGGGGGGTTTTATCCCCGGACGTTCTACCCGAATGAACATGCGTAGACTTTTCCAAAATATACAATACCCCCATGCTCATTTCTCTACTCGTGTGATTGTGTCCTTGGACACTTGTAAGGCATTTGATAGCGTGGAGTGGCCCTATTTGTTCCGAGTATTGCAACTGTATGGATTCGGACCTTGGCTGATCGCCTGGATTCGACTCCTATACACTGGCCCGATGGCTAGGGATCGGGTTAATGACTCGGTCTCCCTGAAGTTCTCCATCTCCTTTTCGCGTTGGCCATTGAGCCTTTAGCCATTTGTATTCATTATGCTTCTAATATTCAAGGTCTTGTTATTGGTGCCATAGAGGAAAGAAGATCCCTGTATGCTGACAATACCCTCATATATTTGGCTGATCCCTCTGACTTTCGGATTCTCGGGCTTCCGGAATATTTGGTCCAAGTCCAGTCTCTTTCCTTTAGACCCCGGGGCAGAGCGGGTGATTTACCATGGTTCCCAACTTCAAGTGGCTCACTGGTTCCACTACCTGGGAGTAGTGGTACAAATACCCTTACACTCATATGTAACTAACAATTTATGCCCTCCCATCACACAACTTCAACATCACACAAATCAGTGGATGGATCTTTCACTAAACCTCATGGGTATAGTTAATATGATAAAAATGATTTTCCTCCCAAAACTTTTATATGTGCTAGCTAATGCCCCCTGCAAAATTCCTAAGGCTTCATTTAAACAAATCGATTCCCTCTGTATAACTTTTCTATGGAACAAGCAGTCCCCTAGGAAAGCCTTGGAGATTTTAAAACTACCCTCTTAACTGGCCGGCCTAGCCTTTCCAAATTTTACCTCTACTATTTGGCATCCCAGCTGATGGTGGTGCATGATCGGCTGTATCCTTCCCCACATAATGCTTGTACTACTCCAGAGGCCGCTATAGCCTCCTCACTCGAATCGTTACATAACATCATTTACCACAGATGACCTCCGGCTGGTACGGGTACGGTGATGCTGCAAACCACATTGTCCCTTTTTAAAACAGTGGTGACTTGTTTCTCTAAGGAAACTTGGACTTCCTCTCCCAATGATCCACTTTGGCACAGGAAGATTTTGGACTCCCTCCATCACCCTTATTTTTTTATTTTCAACTTAGACTATGAGTGAGCTATGAGCACAGTTTGGCTCACTCACAATCCCTCTACAAATGACAATCCTAGAAAAGTTAGGGACCCAAACAATACCAAACGGATCTGTCAATATTACTCCTGATTGTTGACTGGCTCCAATCCCAGATTTACAAGGGCACAAACTCGTTGGACTGCCCTAGCAGTTCAGCCCACTGAAGATGACTGGACTGAAACTTACAAAGGGTCAGTTCTGGCTTCCAGAGATCGGCTTAATCAAATTAAAATATTCCATCACAGTCATCTCACTCCTTATCGAATGCATAAAATGGGTTTAAGATCTACTCCAGAGTGCTATAGGGGTTGTGGGACAGAAGCAGATTTCTTCCATTGTTTTTGGTCGAGTCCACTGGTCTTCTCATTCTGGTCTGAAGTGGGCTCCTTTTTATCTACTGTTCTTGGAGTTCCTAATATTTTACATCCTAAAAATTGTCTGCTGGGTGTGTTTGGGGAATTGATGGTCTCCAGATATACTAGATGGTTACTTTGCATTTTATACTTTTTTTGCTAAAAAAGCTATTCTCCTGAGCTGGAAGGAAACCTCAGGGCCTACTATTGCCACTTGGCTCCAACTAGTCAACTAGTCAACAGTAGCCTGCCTCTATATAAACTCACCTTTGAACTAAGAAACCACCCTCTCCTCTATGATAAAATTTGGGGTGGCTGGGTTTCTAGCCCCCCTACCTTATCACCTCCGGGCTTGAGAGATTAATACATAATGTTATCACTATTATTGCTACCGCTTTCTGTGTGATTAAAGAATATCCTATACACTGATATGCTTCGGTGTTCTCTGTATGGTGAAATTAGACTCTACTGCTAAAATTGTACTCCACCAATTGTGTGTAATGTGGGAGAGAGACTTTGGGGCACTGTTGATTGCTGAGTTTTGTTGTGGTCGCAACTGCGACTGCTTTCTTTGTAGTTTGTGGTTTATTTTCTGTGTTTCTTAAAAAACCTAATAAACATATCTTTAAAAAAAAAAAAAAAAGTATTATTGCTTTATATTGGCTTTATAAATGAAACAATGTAGTAATATAAAGGTTGGATAAAAAGTATAGTGAAGCATAACATTTTGTTTGTAAAATAGCAAAGTAGTACATTTTGTATAGAGATGTATACATCAGACCAAAAAGAGGGACAACTGTGACTGCATGAGGGAAAGAGGAATTTAATCTCAAGAGGTACAGTCCCTCTAAATGAGGGACGGTTGGGAGCTATGCACTAGTTCTATAATAAGATACTAGGGGTAGTGATGAGTGAAACGGTTTGTGCAAATTAGAACTTGCACTGAATCCAGATGGTTTGCTGTGAGTCAATTCATTCCACTGTAAAATGAATTTAAAGGACCACTTACAGTACCCGTTCTCTTTCAGTTTCAAGAGTGACAACAGGCCCTCAAAACAGAAAAAGAGGGGTTGATTTACTTAAACTGGAGAATGCAACATTTGGTGCAGCTGTGCACGGTAGCCAATCAGTGTCTAATTTCAGCTTGTTCAATTAAGCGACAAAAATACCTGGAAGCTGATTGGTTTCTGTGCAGAGCTGCGCCAGATTTTGTACTATCCAGTTTTAGTAAATCAACTCCACTGAGTATTTATTGCCTTCTAGGTGACTTTCAAATGCCTGATAGCATTTTGGACAAGAATCCAAACCCACTGTAATGTTTGCCCCCTAATAAAGAATAAGTATACTTATTTATAAGGTCCTACCCTATTCCTAATATACATGGACACAACATACAGTGCAAAGAAACGGCTGTGATGTTTCCAGTTAGCCAAAAATCAGTTTTAGCTAAGTAAATTTAAACCCCCATCTCTAGCTTAAACATATACTGTATTTCTTTCAGTTTTGCATTATTATTATTACTGTATTTTCCGGCGTATAAGACGACTGGGCGTATAAGACAACCCCCCTAATTTTCAAGTTAAAACATAGGTTTTGGGCTATACTCGCCGTATAAGACTACCCCCCTTCCGAAGCAAGGCAACACCATTGAAAAACATCAGATTTCTCATAGATCTCCAAGGTACCCCAAGTACTGTAATACATGTAATCTCTCATAATATCTCCAAGGAACCCTAAGTATTACCGGTAGATGTAATCTCAAGACGCTGGCTGTGCGGTAATCCTATACCGGTATACCGTATGTACCGTAGCTTCGGCTACATACAGTATACCGCGCTGAGCCAATCACGGAGAGCGATGCATTCTATTATTTAATCCAAAGCCTGCTTGGATTGGCAGAGTCAGAGAGGCGGGCTGATGTTACTCTGATCCGAGCAGGCTTTGCATTCAATAATAGAATACATCGCTCTCCCTGATTGGCTCAGCGCGGTACACTGTATGTAGCTGAAGCTACGGTACATACGGTATTCCGGTACAGGATTCCCACAAAGCCAGCGTCTTGACAGATTACATCTACCGGTAATACTTGGGGTACCTTGGAGATATTCAGAGATGTATAGTAACGAAGTAGAACTACTTAAGTACTGTACTTAAGTACCGAAATGCAGTATCTGTACTTTCCTAGAGTAGAATTTTTGTCTCCTACTTCTACTTTTACTTCACTACATTTTTTCCATGATTTCGATACTTCTACTCAAGTATTTTTTTTTTGTGCTGCATAGTTACTCGTTACTTTAGAAAAAAAATTACCACTGCCAGAACAGTAGATGGCAGGTTGCATAAAGCTCAAAAAAATGTGTATAATGTCATTTGTAAATCAGCGCATACGAAAATAAAGGCTGTGTATAATAAAAGCTGCTATACCAAATCTTTCCAATAAAAAGAAAATATGAAACAAACAAATAAATGGTGCTACAGCGCTTAAAGTGCATCAAGAAACTACTAACAAACTGTAACGCTCATGCGTTTTATGTATAATGTGGATTTACAGCTGCAGAAATATTCCACTTCAGTAGTCATGTAGAGAAACGCTGAGACACCAATCCCAACTCCCAAGACTCATCATGTGTGGATGATCTCAATTCAGCAAGTAAATACACACACTCAATAAGATGTTCCTAGAGTGACTTATGTATATAGTAATACAGTGATGATAGCTGAAGAGACAGGTTGGGTAGAGATGGTAGATGACAGACACTTGAAAGGAATGTTCTTGAAAGTAAGATAGTAGCAGATGGGATGCAGATAGGTTAGCAATCATGTATGGTAGCAGATGATAGAGTAGCAGGTGAACATACAGGAGAGACCAACCCAGTGCAAGAGCAGATGGTAGTAGGCTCAAGAGCTAGCAATCTTAGATAATGCAGATGTAGTAATAGTCTTTAGTATGCAGCGCTAGATAGTGTAAGCTTTTAGTATGAAGGGTATAGAGGTTTCCCCTGTGGGGTACTTATCACTAGTAGCAATGTAGCAGAGGAGAGGTTCGGCAAGAGCGGATGATCCGGTAGCGGGATACAGGGATCAGCGCAGCGTGGTTCCGACAGCGAGGTATGCTTGCAAGCATGAGAGCTTCAAGGCAGGTTAGCATCAAGGCAACAAAGCAGGTTGAACGAACACATGTGAGTGAAAGCTGGTGATTTAAATAGCTGTTCAGTCCGGCGCTCAGTGATGACAGCATCAGTCTTAAAGGTGTATGTGCACCTTACCAAAAGAGAATGGTGGGGCGCATACACTTAGGAAAAGAGTAATTAGGGTACCCAAGATACCAGAACATTACACAAACACAGGTTAATCATTTGAATAAATCATTTGAAATAATAAAAACAATATGATGTTCAAACTTTTGACTTCTTTCTTTAATAATTACATAACACAGTACTTGTACTTCTACTTTCAGTACTTGAGTAGAAATTTTTTTTCAAAACTACTGGTACTTTTTACTTTTAGTACTTAAGTAGCAATTTTTTTGAAAAAACTACTTGCAATACTTAAGTAAAAAAAATGTTGAATACTTTAGTACTTCTACTTAAGTAACTTTTTCTGCGAGCACTTCCACTTCTACTCAAGTCACTTTTTGATCGAGCACTTGTACTTTTACTCAAGTAGAAATTTTGAGTACTTTATACAAGTCTGGAGATATTATACTCGGCGTATGAGACGACTCCCCATTTTTGGAGGATTTTTCTGAGGTTCAAAAGTAGTCTTATACGCCAGAAAATACAGTATATAAGATTTGTATAGCGACAACAGTTTGTGCAGCGCTTTACAATACTGTATAAATATCTCTGTGAGGTTTCGTATTGCTGTCTTTGTGATACTTGGTGAGATTTCCTTTCACTTATTGGCTGCCATACCTGGTCAAACAGGCAGGGAGGCAAAAACTCTCATAATTAAAGGAGAAGTACAGTCAAAGCTCATTTGGCTTTATTTCTCCAGTGGATCACAGGAGTGCAGTTCGTTCTGCATTCCTGTGACCCATTTTCAGCAGACAGTGTGCTGAAGCCTGCTGTCAGCTGATGGTAAAGAGCTGATGCAGGCTCGGGAAAGATCACGACCATATGGTGAGAATCCATACCTGGACCGGCACCCAGGTCAGCCTTTTAGAGAGCCACTGAGAGCCTGAGCGGGCCGCTCCTGCCCCCTCCACAGCCCAGCACTCCTGTGAGTGCACAGGGGGGCAGAGTAAAAAGCCATAGACTGACAGTTACCAGCTCCCTGCTCAGGGAGCTCTAAAAACCAAGCAGTCGACAGTGTCTGTTCACTCAGTTCTCAGTCTTAGAGCTGGTGGGGGACAGATGCAGCATTGAACCAATGCTGCATCCACCTAGGGAAGTATGATAAAAAAAAAAAAACATTCCCATACTTCTCTTTTAATAAAAAAAAAATCATTAAAAATGTGTGATAGCCTAGGAACCTTTTTAAAGCAGTAGTAAACATCTGTGTTTTGTTTCTTTTAAATCCTTCAAGGCAATGCCATGATGTGCTAGTATGCATCACATACTAGCACATTATGTGAAACTTACCTTACCTTAAGTGAAACCTTATGTGAAATTTATGTTAGAATGAAGCCCTGAAGTGGCGTGCTGTCACCGCTGAAGGCACTTCCATCTTCGCCCAGTCTTCCAGGTTTGCAGACTCCGGCTGTGTTCACGGCACAGGACTCTGAACAGTACAATATCCCAATCCTTTGGAGCACATGCACCGGTGACGTCACTGGCTGCATCAAAAGTAAATACCTCCTAAATAGTGCATGTTTACGAGATATTTACTGTACCTATAGCTAAGCCTTACTATAGGCTTACCTATAGGTAAAAGTCGTGCGTGGGAGTTTTCTCAGCATCTAAAATGAATAGCCACACCTTTCAAAAAGATTTTCTTTGAATAGGTCTTAAATTGTGTTTTGTATGTATCACTAATCTCCAACAAATGGACTTATAGGTACCAAAATCAGGTAATTAAAGGTACCAATATATCAAAAAGTATGATCATCAGCACCAGAAAAGCTGATTTCTCCTAATGCATAATCCATTATCATACAGTAAGATAAACATAATTGTCACCCCTATTTTGATTGGTATACATAATATTTGTAATCCATAGAATCCTGTGTGTCTCAAGAGCCTTATATCACATACTCTCTTGCAATGGTCAGAGTGAAATAAATCATAAATAGCCTGAGCATAACTATATAGTGAGGACCCAGTGAACAGCAGGTGCTTATATAGTACATCCTGTATGTAATAAACTACAGCAGAGTATGCATACACCAAAGTCCCTCAGAAACATTTATGTGTGTCCACAAACAATCTCTCAGATTGTATTAGAGAGAATGTGCTGTCCTCTGCTCAAACACATCACCACAGTCAGCAACGTAGAAATATAGACTTGTAAAATGATGAACGTTGAATAGAATTCATGCTAGAGAACCACTGTAGAGCCGTTATATGGATCAAAAAACAATTCCCTGGCTTACAAAGAACTGATGGATCAATAGCAAGCTCATTTCACTGGTAATAAATATCCGACGTATACATACACAGTTGGAGACTATGTGCCTCTCTGTGATACTGTGGCTCAAAGAAGTATAAATTGCCTTGCAGCAATGTCCAAGTTATATCCATTATGAAATCCAGTATACAGCAATGTGTAAAACAGTAAGGGCAGATATATGTCACCCCAGTCCAGATCAACAGATGTTAATATTGCTGCATGGACATGGGCCAGAAATGGAAACTGTATCCAATTATGGGTGAAGAAGACAAACACAATCATGGTTCCTATGGGGCAACCAGAAAGGGAATATACAGTGCCTTGCGAAAGTATTCGGCCCCCTTGAACTTTGCGACCTTTTGCCACATTTCAGGCTTCAAACATAAATATATAAAACTGTAATTTTTTGTGAAGAATCAACAACAAGTGGGACACAATCATGAAGTGGAACGAAATTTATTGGATATTTCAAATTTCGTTAACAAATAAAAAACTGAAAAATTGGGCGTGCAAAATTATTCAGCCCCTTTACTTTCAGTGCAGCAAACTCTCTCCAGAAGTTCAGTGAGGATCACTGAATGATCCAATGTTGACCTAAATGACTAATGATGATAAATAGAATCCAGCTGTGTGTAATCAAGTCTCCGTATAAATGCACCTGCACTGTGATAGTCTCAGAGGTCCGTTTAAAGTGCAGAGAGCATCATGAAGAACAAGGAACACACCAGGCAGGTCTGAGATACTGTTGTGGAGAAGTTTAAAGCCGGATTTGGATACAAAAAGATTTCCCAAGCTTTAAACATCCCAAGGAGCACTGTGCAAGCGATAATATTGAAATGGAAGTAGTATCAGACCACTGCAAATCTACGAAGACCTGGCCGTCCCTCTAAACTTTCAGCTCATACAAGGAGAAGACTGATCAGAGATGCAGCCAAGAGGCCCATGATCACTCTGGATGAACTGCAGAGATCTACAGCTGAGGTGGGAGACTCTGTCCATAGGACAACAATCAGTCGTATACTGCAAAAATCTGGCCTTAATGGAAGTGTGGCAAGAAGAAAGCCATTTCTTAAAGATATCCATAAAAAGTGTCATTTAAAGTTTGCCACAAGCCACCTGGGAGACACACCAAACATGTGGAAGAAGGTGCTCTGGTCAGATGAAACCAAAATTGAACTTTTTGGCAGCAATGCAAAACGTTATGTTTGGCGTAAAAGCAACACAGCTCATCACCCTGAACACACCATCCCCACTGTGAAACATGGTGGTGGCAGCATCATGGTTTGGGCCTGCTTTTCTTCAGCAGGGACAGGGAAGATGGTTAAAATTGATGGGAAGATGGATGGAGCCAAATACAGGACCATTCTGGAAGAAAACCTGATGGAGTCTGCAAAAGACCTGAGACTGGGACGGAGATTTGTCTTCCAACAAGACAATGATCCAAAACATAAAGCAAAATCTACAATGGAATGGTTCACAAATAAACATATCCAGGTGTTAGAATGGCCAAGTCAAAGTCCAGACCTGAATCCAATCGAGAATCTGTGGAAAGAACTGAAAACTGCTGTTCACAAATGCTCTCCATCCAACCTCACTGAGCTCGAGCTGTTTTGCAAGGAGGAATGGGCAAAAATTTCAGTCTCTCGATGTGCAAAACTGATAGAGACATACCCCAAGCGACTTACAGCTGTAATCGCAGCAAAAGGTGGCGCTACAAAGTATTAACTTAAGGGGGCTGAATAATTTTGCACACCCATTTTTCAGTTTTTTATTTGTTAAAAAAGTTTGAAATATCCAATAAATTTCATTCCACCTTATGATTGTGTCCCACTTGTTGTTGATTCTTCACAAACATTACAGTTTTATATCCTTATGTTTGAAGCCTGAAATGTGGTCAAAAAGTTCAAGGGGGCCGAATACTTTTGAAAGGCACTGTATTATGAGTAAGGTCCCACTGTGTCTGGATGATGCACTTCAACATTCATATAGCAACTTTCTAAGAACCAAAACAGTGAGTAAAATATGGAGGACTAATGCAGCTCCTAAAGGCATTAGTGAGCCACTAGACACTGTTCTATGAGGTTATAGACTTCATGTAAAGACATGACAGCACCTCTCATCAATCTAAATGATGTATATTACAGAAATGTATTTTCTAGTTAGGAGTCAGGAAGAATAGCGCGTTCCACAAATGGAATGCAAACTGGGTCTCAAGACTGGGATACCTGTAAAGATAAATATAGTATCTTTAACCAAATTATTATGAAATTATTATGGAAGGGTTTAAAAAAAACAAAACAAAAAACAAACATGTACATACACACAAATATATAAAATAAAGAATATATAAAAAAAATACATACTGTATATAAACCCAGATAGCAAGCAATTGTGCTGCAAGTTTGAAAATGACTTGCTAAGCTATTGCTAGACTTGCCAGGCTTCACAAGTTTGTTGCACAATTGCAGCAAGTCCGCATTGAATGACTCCAGATCAACTTTCTTTACAAACATCCTGCAAGTCTCCTGCAAGTTCTGGTTCAGTTATGTTGTGCAAAAGTCATCCCACCACAGGGGTCACTGTGACTGAATTTCCATGCTGTAGACTTGCAGAGCTCTTGCTGTAGAGTAGACTCACCACTGCAATTTTGGAAAATTGGAAAAATGCCAACTAGAACTTGTGCTTCAAGTGCTCTGTGAACTTGCCAGTGAAAATGTGCAGCAAGCTTAACAGACTTACAATTCAATACTGTCTGCCACATATTTGTGGCAAGTTATCCTTGCTATCTTGGTATATACTGTATATAGAGAGAGAGGGAGAATGGGGGGGACAGCTTAAAGTGGTTCAAAAGATTTTTTTTTTTTTTTTTACCTTAATGCATTTCCTGCATTGAGGTAAAAAATGTCCCTGCAGTTGTATGCCCCCCTCCGTCACCTAACCACTCCCACTCCAAGACCACAATATATATAAATTTATCAGCCATAACCCTGGTATTGTTTTTCCCAGCTAAGGGCTCGCTTTCTCATGAAAGTGTTCTGAGTGGCTGGAACGCTTTCAAAAGTGACAGGAGGGAAAATCCCCCCGCTTGCCAATATTTCTCAGGCTTATCGTTTTTACCTGCGGGCCTGAGAAATGATCCGACGGTGCAGCCAGCTGGTCACAGAGGCAATAAAAGACCACAATGTCTTTGATTGCCTCTATGGCCTCTGAGAACCCGGAGCGATGTCATAACGTTACTTCTGGTCAAGGGTGGAAATAAACACATTTTTTTTTTTAAACCAAAATATCAAAAACTTTTTTTTTTTTTTTGATCTTTTGCTTTTAAAGGTAAATGAGAAATCTGGGGTCTTTTTGACCCCAGATCTCTCCATAAACAGGAACTGTCATCCTTATTTCTATTGCAAGGGATGTTTACAAGTGATAAAAAAATGAAAAAAAATAAATAAAATAAAGGGACAGTGTAAAAATAAAAAATAAAATAAATAAGAAAAAAAAAAAAAAAAAATGAAAGGGCCTCCATCCCTCTGTGCTCACGGGCAGAAGTGAACGTATACATAAGTCACCCACGCATATGTAAACGATGTTCGTACCACACATGTGAGGTATCCCTGAAAACGTTAGAGTGAGAGCAATAGTTCTAACTCTAAACCTCCTCTGCAACTCTAAACAGGTAACCTATAAAATATTTTAAAGCGTCTCCTATGGATATTTGTGGCTTGTCAACAAGCATACGCAAATTTAAAGCGTGACATGTTAGGTATCTATTTACTCAACATAACTTGGGGTATATATGCTTTTAAAATATACTTTTTTTAAAAAAAAAATTTGCGTTTGAAAAATGCCGCGCAATTACCATGTGACATAAAAAATTGCAACGGTTGCCATTTTATTCCCTAGGGTGTTTGCTAAAAATAAATATATAATGTTTTGGGGTTACAAGTAATTTTTTTGTAAAAAAATACTGAATTAAACTTGTAAACATAAAGTGCCAGAAAAGGCTTGATCTTCAAGTGGCTACCTAAACAATTACCTGATCCCTCTCTCGTTCCAGAGCTGTGGCCATCTGCAACCCTCTTTCTCTCATTGGACACAAAGGCAGCAGCGGGAGCTATTGGGTCCTGCTACTGTCAATTAAATCTCTCTGAGGAGGGAGCAGGAGGTGGGCCCAAGCCGTGCTGTGTCTGTCTATGAACCCACACAGCCTGGCTTGGGAGCATGCCCACATGAGTGCTCCCATAGCAATTGGCTTGCTATGGGGGCACTCGCAGAAGAGGAGGAGCAGAGAGTGCTGGTGGGGGACCCCAGAAAAGGAGGCAAGAGAAAGTTCTGTGCAATACCATTGCACGGAGTGGGCAAGTATAAGTTCTTTTTTTAAGAAAAAATTTAGCCGTTTTAAAATTTAAAAAAAAAGGAAGAAAAGAAAAAAAGTTACTTCTCATCTTTTAAAAAAACAAGCAACATTTATTGAGTCATTCAGGCCTGGAGGGATGTTACATTTCAAATTATAGATCTGTTTGTTTTCTAGTTGTAATAAACTCTTATAATCTCATTCTCTGCAGTTTTTGTATCCTATCAAGAAACCAGAATGATACTTGATGAATGTGTCCTGCATGTTTGAACAGAGCATGGCAAGCTATGAGTGAACTTAGATTCCCTGAAGATTTGTCAGAGATATGATCAGATATCCTAAATTTTGTTTTACCAACATAGTAACCATCACTGTCAGATAGAAGCAAATAAATAACACCTTCTGTATTACAATTGGCAAAATAAGTGAACAAAAAAATATTTCCGTTGGGTAGCTGGATATTTGTATCCATTACTATGTATTTGCATATACTGTAGTGCGAAAACAATATTTGCAAGTGCCCATGACAAAACTGGTCATAGTTGATGTGATTTAGTTTCCTGCAACCATGGGTTGCAGGAAAGAAAATCACTCAATTCCCCCATCAACTCCCTCCCACAGAACTATTGCGTTCTTCTGGCGGGAGGGGGCATGGCTTCCCTCCTGGGAGAACACACAGTGATTATTGTTATAGCCCTTGCAATCATTTCATATACAAAATCTGACATGCTGGTTGTACCCAAGTCGAACGATGGATCAGCTTGGGTGCAATCAGCCTGCCCATACATGGTTTGAACCTTGGCTAATCTCTGCTGAAACAAGCAAGATTTGAACTATATATGGCCAGCTTAACACAGCAACGGGATCATCTTTTTTACGAGTTAGGCCCCTTTCACACGGTCTGACCGATCGGGTCTGCCTGTCCATTTTTCAGACAGGCCCGATCCAGTCCCCCATTGCCCTCTATGGGGAGGCGGATGTCAGCAGACATGTGTGCGCTGATATCCGATCCAACAAAATCCACTGCAAACAGACGTATGGTGATACATTCGCCATCTGTCCAGCGGGTCGGATCGGATGGGATAAGAGAAAAATGGACATGTAAATCTGATCACCCCATAGAGGAGATCAGGACTCTGACACTGTGCAGAGATGGACCTATCATCCCTCTGCATCCCCGCTGAGCAAGCAGCATCTGTCAAAACGGATCCGCCCGTGTGAAAGGGGCCTAACTGTGTACTAAATAATCGCAAACTGACTTGGGTCTTTAAATAATAATCATGAGGAAAAGGCATCAAAAAATTGGTAGCTAGTAGATCCTCTGTAAGTGCCATTGTTGAGATGAAATTCTTTTTACATGTTTGAATTGTGTAGAATATTTAGTGATAAATCTAACTGAATTATCTCCTTATTTTCTGTTTGTCACTACCTGGTTACCATGGTCACGTCTCATCTTTTGGCTCTTTGATCAAACCTTTCTGGGATCTTTATCCCTAGATTCTTTTTTGTTTTAACTATATGTGTAGTTGTTTGTCTTCATTTTCCAGAGCTTAGTTCTTTGAGTTGTTTCCGTAGGCTCTCCCGATACTGGCCTATGGGGATTCCTCTTCTTAAAAGTGGAAACTTTTAGCATGTAAAATTATATTGAACAGACAAGGAGTCACTGCTCAAGGTGGTGTAATTGCCTGATGACTCACACAGGTGCATGCCCCGGCTCGCCTCCGTGAAAACTTGATAAAAGAAAAGGAATTGGCAGCACTCCAGGTTGAGTCAAAATCCAGGTTTATTGACTGGACATCCAAATTGTCATGGTCTTACCTTCTTGCTGTTCTCCTTCGTTTGACATGTGCTGGCGGCCATCTTGGTTTCTGGGTTTCTTGTAGCCTCCCACCCTGCGGCTCCTCCTTCCCACTGGGAGGAGCTGGATGCCTAGCTCATATATATAGGAGGTCTGTGGCTTCAGTTCCCTGCTTGGTCCGCCTGTGTTCACATGCTACTAAGACTGCTGCTACTTCTGGTTCCTGTTCCTGGCTTCGTCTGACTACCCTGTTGGTTCCTGATCCTGGCTTCGTCTGACTACCCTGTTGGTTCCTGATCCTGGCTTCGTCTGACTACCCTGCTGGTTCCTGACCCCTGGCTTCGCAAAGACTCTGCATCGGTTTCGCCATCCGTTTGGACTTTTGCTTTATAGCTTGTTTTTCAATAAAGCTGTCTTATTTTCACTTATCTGTTGTTGTACGTCTGGTTCATGGTTCCGTGACATTAGGACCAAGCCATGAATTCTGACGGTACAGGGCCATCCTCGCTACCCACGCTGGTTGCCAGACTTGATCAGCAGGATCACCTGTTGGGTCGGTTCGCCGTGGCGTTGCAAACCCTGCTTGAACGCACGGTACCACAGGCCACGAATTCTGACGGTACAGGGCCATCCTCACTACCCACGCTGGTTGCCAGACTTGATCAGCAGGATCACCTGTTGGGTCAGTTCGCCGTGGCGTTGCAAACCCTGCTTGAACGCACGGTTCATTTCGCTCCCGTTGCCGATGGGTCGGTTGTCGCTCCTGGGTCCGCTCCTACTGCCGCTCCGGTTGTTGCGCCAGAGTCTACCCCGACACCTGTTGTTGCGCCCGCGGTGTTTCGGGGTATGTCCGGTTCTGCCCCCCTTCCACAGCGCTTTGGGGGAGAGCCAACTCAGTGCCGAGGTTTCTTTAACCAGGTGGGCATTTATTTCGAGTTGCTGCCACATGCCTTTCCTACTGAGAGATCAAAGGTGGGCTTCTTAATCTCGCTGCTCTCGGACAAGGCCTTGGCCTGGGCCAGCCCTTTATGGGAGAACAACAATCCGGTGGTTGCCGAGTTTTCCGGTTTTGTTGCTTCTCTTCGGAAGGTATTCGATGTGCCGGCTCGTGCTGCCTCTGCTGCGAAGCTCCTTATGTCCATCAGACAGGGTTCACGATCCGTAGCTGAATACGCCATTGAGTTTCGTACCCTGGCAGCAGAGGTGGGCTGGAATAATGAGGCTCTGGTCGCTGCTTTCTCTCATGGTCTCTCGGATGCCTTGAAGGATGAGGTTGCAGCTAAGGACCTACCAGTGGAGCTCGAGTCTCTTATTTCTTTCCTGATTTTGATTGACACCAGACTCAGGGAGAGACCTTCCTTTAAGGAGAGTCTGCGGAGGCCTCCTAACAGATTGGCGCCTACCTTTGTTGTCCCACCCGTGCCTCCCTCTCCTCCCACGCCTCCTGGGGATGACTTGTCTGGGGGTGAACCCATGCAGCTGGGGTTTGCTCGCCTGTCCGAGGGGGAGAGGGTACTCCGGAGACGCGAGGGCCGATGCATGTACTGTGGTCTCGGTGGGCATTTTCGGTTGGCATGTCCGAACCGTCCAGGGAAACGCTCGCACCTGAGATCCTGTCGGGGGCAGATCTTGGGTGGAGTCTCCTCGTCCCCGGTTTCCCGTGTTGACAAACCACTGATCACTGTTGTCCTTTCCTGGGTCGGGGGCTCGGTGACGACCCAGGCGTTGGTGGACTCTGGTGCTGGTGGTTTGTTCATTGATAGTGTGTTCGCTGCCGCCAATTCCATTCCTCTGCAGGCTCGAGGTTCTCCTCTGGCTCTTGAGGCGATAGACGGCAGACCCCTTCTGCCGCCACACGTGACTCATGAGACCCTTCCAGTGGGGTTAGCCATTGGTGCCGTCCACAGAGAGTCTGTCTGCTTCCAGGTTATTTCGTCTCCACACTACTCGGTGCCCCTGGTTCCAGAAGCATAATCCGATTTTCGATTGGAGATCGGCCGAGATCCTCTCGTGGTCACCGCAGTGTGGGACTAGTTGCATCCATGGGCCTGTCAAGTTGCTGTGTACTTCCTCGGACTCTCTGTTGCCCCCTGAATACGAGGAGTACCGGGATGTATTCGATAAGGTGCGCGCGGTTGCCCTACCTCCACACCGCCCATACGATTGTGCCATCGAGTTACAATCTGGTGCCGTTCCTCCTCGTGGCAAAGTCTATCCACTGTCGGTAGCGGAGAATGAGGCCATGGAGGAGTACGTGAGGGAGGCGCTTTCACGTGGACACATTCGCAAATCCTCGTCCCCGGCAGGGGCTGGATTTTTCTTTGTGAAAAAGAAGGGCGGTGAGTTGAGGCCTTGCATCGATTACAGGGGTCTCAATCGCATCACGATCAAGAACGCTTACCCGATACCCTTGATTTCCGAGCTGTTCGATCGCCTTAAAGGGGCAACGGTCTTTACCAAACTCGACCTGAGGGCGGCATATAACCTCGTAAGGATCAAGGCGGGCGATGAGTGGAAGACCGCGTTTAACACCAGGACCGGTCATTATGAATCCTTGGTTATGCCCTTTGGGCTGTGCAATGCGCCCGCAGTCTTTCAGGAATTCATCAACAATGTTTTCCGTGACCTGTTGCAGCAGTGTGTGGTGGTCTACCTGGATGACATCTTGGTATATTCTGAGTCCATGGAGACCCACATTCTGGATGTCAAACGAGTGTTGCAACGGTTACGAGAGAACAAGCTGTTCGGTAAGCTTGAGAAATGCGAATTTCACCGATCCCAGGTAACCTTCTTAGGTTACATCATTTCCGCTGAGGGGTTCTCCATGGATCCTGAGAAGGTTTCGGCTGTCTTACAGTGGCCCCAGCCCAGTGGTCTTCGCTCCCTGCAGCGCTTTTTGGGCTTCGCCAATTATTATCGGAAGTTCATCAGGGACTTTTCCAGGCTAGCCAAGCCTCTCACGGATCTGACCAGGAAGGGCAGTAATTCCCAGGTCTGGCCGCCCGAGGCCATCCGAGCTTTTGAGGCTCTAAAGTCCGCCTTTGTGTCGGCTCCGATTCTGTCGCATCCCAACCCTGGGTTGCCCTTTGTCCTCGAGGTGGACGCGTCTGAGACGGGAATAGGCGCCCTTCTGTCTCAGCGTAGAACACCAGAGGGTCCTCTGCTTCCTTGTGGGTTTTACTCCCGGAAACTGTCTTCCGCGGAGTGCAACTACCAGATTGGTGACAGGGAGTTATTGGCCATCGTGCAGGCTCTTAAAGAATGGAGGCACTTGCTCGAGGGTTCGGTGGTTCCGGTCCTCATCCTGACGGACCACAAGAATCTGACCTACCTCTCTGAGGCCAAGAGATTGACACCACGTCAGGCCAGATGGGCTCTGTTCTTGTCACGTTTTAATTACGTGGTCTCCTACCTACCCGGTTCCAAGAACATCAGGGCTGATGCCTTATCACGGCAGTACTCCGACCTGTCCAGGGAGGAGTCGATTCCGACTTCGGTCATACCTCCGAATCAGATCCTGGCTGCCATTCGCACCAGCCTGACCTCTCCCCTGGGTGAGCAGATTTTGGCGGCTCAATCTGGTGCTCCCTCTGGGAGACCCAACGGCAGATGTTTTGTGCCTGAGGAGTTGCGCACTCGGTTGTTGCGAACCTACCATAACTCCAAGACCGCGGGGCATCCTGGAAAGAATCAGCTGTCCTGGGCTGTTTCACGTCTGTTCTGGTGGCCTTCCCTACGTTCCGACATCGCCGCATATGTAGCGGCATGCTCCGTTTGTGCCCAGAGTAAGTCCCCTCGGCACCTTCCGTTGGGCCTTCTGCAACCCTTAGCCACCGGGGAGCGCCCATGGTCACACCTGGGGATGGATTTCATTGTGGACCTCCCTGCATCCCGAGGCCATACGGTCATTCTCATGATTGTGGATCGGTTTTCCAAAATGTGTCACTGTGTTCCTCTCAAGAAGTTACCCTCTGCACAGGAGTTGGCCACGATTTTTGCCAGGGAGGTCTTCCGGTTGCACGGTTTGCCCAAGGAGATTGTGTCGGATCGGGGGAGTCAGTTTGTGTCCAGGTTCTGGCGCGCCTTTTGCTCCCAGTTGGGGATTCATCTCTCCTTCTCCTCGGCCTACCACCCTCAGTCCAATGGGGCCGCAGAACGATCCAATCAGGCCTTGGAGCAATTCCTTCGTTGCTATGTCTCCGATCACCAAGACAATTGGGTTGACCTCCTGCCTTGGGCTGAGTTTGCCAGGAACACGGCGGTGAACTCTTCCTCTGGGACGTCTCCCTTCATGGCCAACTATGGGTTCCAACCTGCCGTGTTACCGGAGGTATTCTCTCCCCAGGATATTCCGGCTGTGGAGGATCACCTTTCCGTCCTACGTGCTTCTTGGGTACAGATCCAGAAGTCCCTTGAGGTCTCTGCGCAGCGCCAGAGACTCCAGGCTGATCGCAGACGAGCGCCTGCTCCTTCCTACCAGGCCGGAGACCGTGTATGGTTGTCCACCCGCAACCTCAACCTTCGAGTGCCCACTCCCAAGCTGGCGCCTCGCTTTGTTGGTCCCTTCCGAGTGCTTTGCAGGGTAAACCCGGTAGCCTATGCCCTTGCGCTTCCTCCTGGCATGCGGATCTCCAACGTGTTTCATGTCTCCCTGTTGAAGCCTCTGGTGTGTAATCGTTTCACTTCCTCGGTTCCTCGGCCTCGTCCGGTCCGAGTGGGCAATCGTGAGGAGTATGAGGTGAGCAATATCCTGGACTCACGCCTGGTCCGCGGTCGGGTGCAGTTTTTGGTTCATTGGCGTGGTTATGGTCCAGAGGAGCGTTCCTGGGTTCCCTCCGCAGATGTCCATGCTCCTGCCTTGCTCCGAGCCTTCCACGCACGCTTCCCTCAGAAACCGTTCTTTACTCCGCGGAGGAGGGGCCCTTGAGGGGGAGGTACTGTCATGGTCTTACCTTCTTGCTGTTCTCCTTCGTTTGACATGTGCTGGCGGCCATCTTGGTTTCTGGGTTTCTTGTAGCCTCCCACCCTGCGGCTCCTCCTTCCCACTGGGAGGAGCTGGATGCCTAGCTCATATATATAGGAGGTCTGTGGCTTCAGTTCCCTGCTTGGTCCGCCTGTGTTCACATGCTACTAAGACTGCTGCTACTTCTGGTTCCTGTTCCTGGCTTCGTCTGACTACCCTGTTGGTTCCTGATCCTGGCTTCGTCTGACTACCCTGTTGGTTCCTGATCCTGGCTTCGTCTGACTACCCTGCTGGTTCCTGACCCCTGGCTTCGCAAAGACTCTGCATCGGTTTCGCCATCCGTTTGGACTTTTGCTTTATAGCTTGTTTTTCAATAAAGCTGTCTTATTTTCACTTATCTGTTGTTGTACGTCTGGTTCATGGTTCCGTGACACAAATATGACAATCGTGACAAGGTAGACGCGTTTCACACACTGACTGTGTGCTTAACCATTACGAGTAAAATTATATTGCCTGTTGTTGGCTTGTGAGATAAAGTTATAAAACAGAAATCATCAGATTTCTTGTTAATCTTAACATCCAAGAAAGTTAAACCAGTTAGGTTCAACTTCACTCTAAAAAGTAACTTCTCTCCATTAGTGATGAGTCTCCACAAATCCCTGCAACAAATGCTCTGTTCAGTTTCAAAAGAAAAGAATGTTGTCTATGTACCTTTGCCACAACAAAATGTGGCACAGGTACATAGACAAGTCATTACCGATTTACTCTTACACTCCAAAGACATGCTAATAGGTTAATTGGGTTCTGTCAAAATTGACTCTAGTATGTGTATGTTTGTGAGTTAGGGACTTTAGATTGTAAGCTCTTTGAGGGCAGGGACTGATATGAATATACAATGTATATCTGAAGCACTGTGTAAATTGATGGTGCTATACAAGTACCAATAATAATAATAATAATAATAATAATAATAATATCAAAACTATCCCACTCCCACGATAAAAACGAGAAAAGTTCTAAACCTTCCTTATTTAAAAAAAAAATGTGTTGGCTGGTGTTGGGAGCGGATAGCTCATTGGTTTGTATATAGCAGTGGTCGCAAACCTTGGCACCCCAGATGTTTTGGAACTACGTTTCCCATGATGCTATGCACTCTGGAGTGTAGCTGAGTATCATGGGAAATGTAGTTCCAAAACATCTGGGGTGCCAAGGTTCACCATCACTGGTATATAGTATTGAACATCGCCGCTATTTGCATTTTCAATAAATAAAGCCCGTAGTATCTCTAAAAAAAGATATGCAGTCTGTTTACTTTATAGATCTGAGATAACTGAATATATTGAAAGTTCACAGTGTAATGTTTATTATCATAGAGCAGTAATGAATGTAATGTCAATTCATAAAAAAAAAAGGCAATGATTATATTAATACCTCTGACATTTTAATCTCCTTAATGTCAAAATTATCAACGCAACATTAGTCCTCTAGTATTCATGTTGTCCCTCTCTTATGAATAAATTAAGCTTGTATCAAAAGCCTCTGGTATATAGTGACTGCATAAAGCTCCAAGGGAATGTTTTCAGTGTTAATCAATTACTGCTTATAACAAAAGGGGATTTGGGAATGTTGTCTTTTATTTGTACCAAAGTCATTATCCAGACCGTCATGTTAGTTTTACATCCCTCAAGTATACACGCCAGCCAAAAAAAAATAAAAAATCACAAGCACAGAGAGTACCTATTTCAAGGCCAAAAAATATTTTTTAGCTATTTATATATACTTGCAAAACCAGGAAATTCTTTAAAACCGTGAATGGAGATAAAACTACACATCAAGCACATGCATTGATATGTCTAAAATAAATGACTACAGTAAATTAAATAATTAAGCTTGCAGACAGGACCATTTTAGACATTGGGCTGCCCCAGGCATAACTGAATATTGATTTCTTTTTTGTACAGGCTCCATCCCTTGCATCATTTGAATATTTTAGTAAAAACTAAAGCTTTAAAGGCATCATGCTGTCTACTTTATATTCACAGCCATTTTTCACTTGTAAAAACCACTGAATAGGAAAGTGAAAGGAAGGATAGCTTCATGTTTTCTGAACTAAAAGTAGTCTCTCAGTATCTCCTGTACCTGCTTCCCCTATAGCTCTTTAACCACTTAAGCCCCGGAGGATTTGGCTGCTAAAAGACCAGGGTTTTTTTTGCGATTCGGCACTGCGTGACTTTAACGGACAATTACGCTGTACCTAAACAAATTTGACGTCCTTTTTTCCCACAAACAGAGCTTTCTTTTGGTGGTATTTGATCACCTGTGCGATTTTTTGATCATGCGCTATAAACAAAAAAAGAGCGTCAATTTTTCAAAAATAACAATATTTTTCACATTTTTTTATATGAAATTCCCCCAAAAAAAATGTAAAAATCAAAATTTTTTAACATTTTCGGCCAATTTGTTTTATGCTACATATGTTTGGTAAAAAAAATTGCAAAAAGTGTATTTTGATTGGTTTGCGCAAAAGTTATTGCGTTTACTAACAAAGGGAAAGATTTTTGTCATTTTTGGTGTTTTTTTTTTTTTAACGCGCAATGACGGCGATCTGCAATTTTTTTTGCGGTATTGCGACATTGCGGCGGACAGATCGGGCTCTTGACTGACATTTTTTACACTTTTGGGGTTACCAGTGACATTATTGCAGTAATCAGTGCTATACATATGCACTGTTACTGCAAAAATGACACTGGCAGGGAAGGGGTTAAATGTATTGGAGAGGGAGGGGTTAAGTGTGTCCTAGGGGCGTGATTCTAACTGTAAAGGGACATGGCTATTGGTGTAAAAACAGAGATCAACGGTTCTACATAGTAGACACATAGTAGAACCGTCTGATCTTCATTTTTACACCAGGGAGAATGACAGGAGGCTTGTTTACATAATCCGCCTGACTTTCTCCCTTCACCGGAGCGATCGTGAGTGACCGGCGGACGATCGGGTCCGCCGGTCACACGCACTGACTCACACGCACCTCGGCGGGTGCGCGCCCGCCCGCAATTGGCTCACAAGTCAGTGACAGGCGAGTGACGTACCCATACGTCACTCTGCCTGGCCGGGGCTGACCGCCGCAGTATATAGTCGTGCGGCGGTTGGCAACCGGTTAAGTCACAATAAAACCACAAATGTCCACTGATGTCCTGAGGATGGAGAGCTATAAATCAACACTAAGGTGACCTTTCACATGGACTATCTGATCAGGTCCACCTATCAATTTTTCAGGAGAACCTGATCGGGAGGTCCATGCATTCCTAAGGACCTACAGGTGTAAACAGACTTGTGTCCATTTACAACCACCTACCTCTCTGTCCGATCAGACCTGCTAAAAAAAAAAAAATGGTGGAGGACTGCCCCCTCTTCCATTTGGGTGGACCGGATCGGAGGCAGCCAATTTTTGTAAGTGGACAACAGAGTCCATTTACTCCCGGCCCCCATAGAGCAGAGCAGGGTCTGTCCACATCCGCTCTGTATAAACTTTAGGGGCCACACACCTGTCATCTGCCCCACTCTGCTCCGATCAGCAGGGGATCAGCTCACAGATCCCCTGCTGAACAGAACGAAAGGCGCCCGTATGAAAGGGCCCTCAAGCTTTTCTTAGCATAAAATAATAATATTAAGATGCAACTATAAAAACAATCCTGGGAACTAGTTCTGGCTAGCTCAGGAGACTGTTTAAAAGAGAGCTGGGTGCATTCCCAAATGCACAAAATATAACTGGATACTAACATTCATAGGTAATAACACCTGAGATTGTTGACCCAGGGAATATCCAATTGCTTTCTGGGCAATCAGGACAGAATTTTTTTGTCCCCGTGGAGCAAATTGGTCCATGCTTTATAGGGCTTTTTTTGGCCTTCCTCTGAATCAACTGTGGGTATAGGATTGTATAAATGGAGGTTTTGGATTTGTTTATTGGTTGAACTAGATGGACTTGTGTCTTTTTTCAAACTAATAATGTAACTATAAAGACGTACACAGATGGTCATAGGTGCAGTTAATATGCCCATACTGTATATAACATCACTGTCATTTTTGAGCAGTCAATATCTTTGTCTTGTGTGATTTTCAGCTGCACGTATACAGCATCAATTCCACAAGTACATAATTAAAGTCACCCCATTACAATTTAGGATTTGTCATTAGAGTGCTCGGTATTTGTAAAGGAACTCAGGCAGATCTGTTTAGCACCAACTCCAAACTTTGGTTACCTTTGTGATCTTTGTGTTGTGGTCCATAGGACACCATTGTGCAGGGAAGATTGTGTGCTCCATTAGCAAATACCTGGTTGTGTGATATTATTTGGGTCAGCTGTTTTTATTTTTTAATGATGTATTAAAACTGTATCTATATGGGTTATATACTGTATATATATATATATATATATATATATATATATATATATATATATATATATATATATATATATATATATGGTTAAATAGTTTCTTCATACAATGTTTGCCATATTATTGTTGTAGAACTGTAGCAGCCCCATATTGAGGGATATGTGCTTGTGAATAGGTATTATCAATTAAAATAATTTGTTAATTGCATGTTCTGATTTAATTTATATGTACATTGTGATTTTTTTTTTGTTGTATACTGACTTTTGGCACCATGTCTCCCTATCATTATTGTACTGGATTAATATCTCTGTATGTTTTTAGGTCATTGTTGGATACTGAATGAAAAAAAATGTTTGTTGTGAATCTGCTGTTGATGGTCTTGGTTGCTAGATTCTATTTGTTAGAGTTTTATTTTAAATCTAATGAGATATGTCTTTTAATGTATCGGCCATTTCATATGGTTTAATATCTCCTGCTGAAATACAGGATGACTGTAAACACATGGCTTATGTGTGATTCCTAAAATACATAGTAGAGTTGAAAACTCAGGTCCCAGAAAAGAAGCAGCTATACAAACACAGCTGCTGAAATAATCTTTTTTTCCACAGAAACTTCAACATCTCAGTCTTCTAATATCCAACTGTTGATATTACGCTAAAGTTCAGATCTTGGCGCTTTGGTGCATTGGGATAATGCAGGTGCACTAATGCAGGCAAAACATTTGTATATTAAAACATAATAAATACTTTATTCCTTTTTTTATAAGTGACAACATACCCTCTCTTCTCAGCTGCAAGAGGAGCTTAGAGAGCTGGGGAGGAGAAACAGCAGGACACTGAACATCCCAGTAAATGGCTGTGCAGAGGGGAAGTCATGTCAGCACAAGTCAGTCATTGGAGGGGAGCAGGCTGAGTTCCGAGCACAGCTAGAGAACTGATCACGCTGTGTTCTCCTGCTTAGTGTGGTCACTTTTTAATAGGAAAGCAGAGGGATTGGCAGGTACACAGGTAGCAATATAAAGAGAACAGGATACTTTCTCATACAAGTACATAGTACAGCAAGCACAGGAATATGCAAATGAATATGAAATGTTGGGTGGACATATTCTTTAGGACAGCCATTCAAATAAATTGCTGCACACCAGAAAACTGGCATGCACTTTTTTGGCAATGCAGCACACCACAATGCTAGGTAGTGCATTACCATGCATTGTGCCATGCTGCAGCGCATGTACATTAACCACTTCTGGACCGGAAGATTTCCCCCCCTTAATAACCAGGCCATTTTTTGTGATTCAGCACGGCGTTATTTTAGCGGAAAATTGCATGGTCGTGCGACACTGTACCCAAATCAAAATTGATGTCCTTTTTTTCCCCGCAAATAGAGTTTTGTTTTGGTGGTATTTGATCACCTGTGCGATTTTTATTTTTTGCGCTAAAAACAAAAAAAAGAGCGACAATTCTAAAAAAAAAAAAAAACAATATTTTTCACATTCTGCTATTTAACATTCCAAGAAAATAAATATTAAAAATCTAATTTCTTCATCATTTTAGGCTGATTTGTATTCGGGTACATATTTTTGGTAAATAAAAATCCCAATAAGCGTATTTTGATTGGTTTGCGCAAAAGTTATCGCTTCTACAAACTAGGGGAAAGATTTATGTCATTTTTTTTTTTCTACTAGTAATAGCAGCGATCAGCGACTTTTAGCGGGACTGCGACATTGCGGTGGACAGATTGGACCACTAACTGACATTTTTGACACTTTTGGGGGGACCAGTGACATTATTACAGTAATCAGTGCTAAACATATGCACTGTTACTGTTATAATGACACTGGCATAAAAGGGATTAAGCCAGGGGCGATCAAAGGGTTAAGTGGGAGCCTAGGGGGTGTTTTCTAACTATGGGGGGATGGGCTAGTGAAATCAACACAGAGACCTGTGTTCCTAAATAGAAGGAACATAGGAGCTCTGCATTGATTCTAGAGAGAACAACGGTCTGCTGTGTTTACAACAGCAGATCAACGTTCTCTCTTCATGGGGAGCGATCGCGGGTGCCCGGTGGCAATCATGGCCGTCGGCCTCGTGGATGGGCTTCCCCACTGGTGAGTGGGCGCTCCCCAGGATTGTTCACGTGGACCGCCATACAGGTACGGCGATTCATGGGAACCTGCCGACCTGCCCCTGTATAACTGCGGCGGCTAGTCAGTAAGTGGTTAAATGTGCCTTGCCTTAATGCATTGGGGTGCTATTCAAAACAAACGGCTCCCTAACACACATAATGTACGTTAACAAGCGTGGCAATAATGCACTAAATCGGCCCTTCTCAACTGGGGCCCGCGGCACCCTGGGGTGCTGTCTGAGGTCCTCAGGGGTACCACGGCATCATAGTTAAAAAGGGCTGTTAGATCCAACCAAACTCCCACTCCACCGAACTTTAGCACAGCAAGGATCATGGTTGGCACAGTGCAGAGTAGTATGATAAATGCTTGAGGGTCCCCGCTCAGGCTGTCAAAGTCCAAGTTAGTTGAATGCCGCTGAACAGTGAGGGTGCAGGCTGTGGAAAGGTCTGTCCAGACCAAAGCATACTGCAAAACAGAAAAAGAGCTGTGGTCTGGATGAATCGAGCTGAGGCTGCTTCTACTTACTTCCTTATCAGTTGGGCCAAGTGAGGTGTGCGGCGGTCAGGCTACCTTTTTCTGTTTTACAGTTTGGAGAAGAACAGTGGAAGGGGGAGGTGTCTTCCTGAATTCTGAGTTCTCTGCCTCCCTCTACAGGATGAGTACCTGGCATGAGTGCAAGGCTATGTGTAAATATGTGCAGGGCCAGTAGAAGATGGGACTGGGAGAAGCATACATCCTACTAAGAGCCCCCAGTTCTGACTCTGCAACTGGCTGCTGAGGCAGTGCTACTGTGTGTTCTATCAGAATACCTCTACCTATCATATTCTGCAACCAGAACTGACATACGGACTAGAACAAATTACTGTGCAACATGGCCGCTACGTGTTCCAATAGGTTTCCAATGTGACAGAGCACGAAGCAGCGGCAGACATCTTCTTACACCCTCACAAGTCTTGAATTTTACATTTTTTTTAGCAGTACACTCATCTTATATACTGAATCACAGTATTACATTTGTATTGATATTGTATTCTAGAAAGTATAGCGAGAAACCTGCAGGTAGAAGGTGGCGACGGCCATCTTGGTACACCCCGCACTGCTCAGCGACAAACTCATTATATAGGGATTTGGCACTTGGTTGCGGTGAAATAGTCTATTTCAGTCTACTGTTTACTGCTAAAATAAATGTAAAATTCAAGACTTGTGTGGGTGTAAGAAGAGGTCTGCCGCTGCTTCGTGTTCTGTCACATTTGGAAATCTATTGGAACATATTGGAAAGCCATTTAGGAACGCATGACGCATGCACAGAAAGTTGTTCTTGTCTGAATGTCACTTTCGGTTGCAGAATCTGATAGGTAGCGGTATTCTAATAGAACACCGGCAGTCAGCCACTCGCTCCTCACTTTGCCAGCAACCGCCCACAGCTGTGTGGATTGTAATGAAAGAATGGTCCTGCCCTGAGGCTCTGATGAGAGGAAAGCAAGGTTCCCAGAAGGGATCAAAAGGTTGGAGGGGTGGCTGGAATAGCCTTACAGAAAGAGTGGGCCAATAGGGGGGTTTGGAGTACAAAGGAAGGTGAGCAGAGAGGGGGGGGCATGCCTTTCCTGCACCATGTTCTGGTGTGAACCGGTCCTACTGCAACCATTTTTTTTTAATTGTCATGTACCGAAAACACATTAATGGTTGTTATTGCATGGTGGCACCATTAAGAATTAATAAGAGCAACACGTTAATCTGCGTGTCAAGAACATAGCAATAATGTGAACCAAACCTTAATTGGGGTGCCTCATAACTGAAAATACTTTTAAAGGGCGCCCTGACTACAAAAAGATTGAGAAACACTGCACTAAATACTGTGACACACCCAGGGCTGCCATCAGGGGGGTACAGCCCATACATATGTAGGGAGCCTAGGCGTCCCAAAGGGGCCCAGTTCCTCGGGATGCCCCAGGCTCCAATTTGGCAACTCCCCTTTTGTTCCTTTTCACCCCTACACTGACTCCCGCTGGTGCCACCCACTGCACTTGCTCCTGACTCCCATCCTGCAATCAATCCTAATCAAAATTATTGGTTGCTAGGACCACCTGGGGTCCTAGCAGGCAATCATATGCATTCACAGGCCCCCACAGAGGAGTAGGACGTAACCTGGTGGTCAGGTCCTGGGTGCCCAGACCTAAAGCTGTGTAAGGGGCCCCAAAATTTCTGATGGCTGCCCTGGACACACTACACTAGAAAGGTGTATATGGTCCATCGTTTTTTTTTACAGGTTAGATCTATAATTAGTTTAATCTTATGTGCTATGTTAGAAACAATAAAGATAACATTTTAATTGCATTCATTTTAAATTAGCATGTTTCAGGCAACACCTGCTGAAACACATTCCAACCTCTTATCTGCATACAAATGAAATGCAATAAATGTTGGTCAGCGCAATTATTTGCCACTAAATTAAAAGGGTGCTAATTTCTGGTGACAGGTTCACTTTAAAATGATAATACCATGACGAGACAGACAATGGACAATTATAGTTAGCGGTAAATGCTAATGGAAATGAAGAGGAGGCTTGTTCCTTCTCAGAATGTACTTTGTACTGTAAGTGGTGATCTCATGTGCAGTACACAGCTGAAAAGTAGGCTTGCCATGATATATAAATGAACTAACACAGCATGGGATTCAGATACTGTGTAATGTTAGAAACAGCGTGATTACTTATAAACAAGACAAGCAGATGTTTACTTGTCTCCAGGAATTACCATAAAATTCAAAGGGATTGATTAGCCATAAAGTTGGTGCCATCACATCAACCCTGTATTCGGATTGATTTAAAGGATCCATTTTTGGGTATATAATACAGGTACTCGATTCAGTGGGAGTTCACTGACAACAGCACTGAATCTGATTGGCTAGCTCCACCTGCCTGCCAAAGATATTAAACCGCTTGTCGACCGTATACTGTACATATACGGTGGCAAGGCGGCTCTCCTGTGCAGAATCATGTACCTGTACGTGATCCTGCACTTTCGGGTCTGGGGCACGCTGGCTACCAGCTCCCGTTATGATTGGACACTGCGGGAGCCAATCAGTGAGTCCAGCAGACTCGATACCTGCCGGGACCTGCCGATTGTTCGGGAGAGAAGCAAAACGGCGGTCATGTAAACAAGGCAGATCACTGTTCTTTGAGAAGGGAAGGTAGTGATTCCGTGTTCCTACAAACCAGGAACATGGATCTCTGCCTTCCCTTAGTACAAGCATCTC
The DNA here is from genome assembly GCF_965119305.1 of Pelophylax lessonae. Classification (NCBI taxonomy): domain Eukaryota; kingdom Metazoa; phylum Chordata; class Amphibia; order Anura; family Ranidae; genus Pelophylax; species Pelophylax lessonae. The sequence continues at coordinate 368,764,266 of NC_138768.1, forward strand.
CCCCACAGTTGGTAAGCACTCCGAAGGCACACATTTAACCCTTTAATCGCCCCTGATGTTAACCCCTTCCCTGCCAGTGCCATTAGTACAGTGACAGTGCATATTTTTAGCACTGATCACTGTATTAGTGTCACCGGTCGATAAAAAAGTGTCAAAAGTGTCACTTGGTGTCCAATCTGTCTGCCACAATGTCGCAGTCCTACTATAGGTCACTGATCGCCACCATTACTAGTAAAAAAATAAATAAATAAAAAATCCATAAATACCTGTATATCCCATAGATTGTAGACGCTATAACTTTTGCACAAACCACTTAATATATGCTTATTGAGATTTTGTTAACAAAAGATATGTAGCACAATACATAATGGCTTAAACTGATGAATAAATCTGATTCTTTACATTTTTTTATTGGATATGTTTTATAGCAGAAAGTAAAAAAATATTGTTTTTTTTTTTTTTTCAAAATTGTGGGCCTTTTTTTGTTTATAGCGCAAAAAAAAAAAAAAAAAATCTGCAGAGGTGATGAAATACCACCAAAAGGAAGCTCTATTTGTGGGGGAAAAAGGACATCAATTTTCTTTGGGTACAGCGTCACACGACCGCGCAATTGTCAGTTAAAGTAATGCAGTGCCGTATCGCAAAAAATGGCCTGGTCATGTAGAGGGGTAAACCTTTCAGAGCTGAATAGTGGAATTTTGCTTTAGTTTACCTTTTGTAGAATACAGCAAGACAAGAGCAATTTTTCATGCCAGAGAAGTAAGACTCTACAGAAGCAGAGGACATAGCCAAAAATATTGCCAGGGAGAGGTTTTTTTACTAGAATTCCTGAAAAATATAGACAATAGCAAATGGGTGTTTACCCTATCAGTCCCACCTACAGTATAACTAATTATCTGTTTGATGAGGACTTACTATGGTCATATACATAAATAAATGCCTGTCACTGTTAATACTACTTATATGTTGCTCTGAATCCCGTGAACCTTGCCACTGCTATGTGAATATGTAATAAAACATGCAAAATTAACAACCAATCATAATGTACCTTTTTTTTTTTAACATTATTTAAAAAAAAACAACTGTACAAATCTACTGAATCTATTACAATTCGGTTCAGTAAATGATCCCAACTTAACCAATGATATGTACTATTATTAGTAGTAATAATATGAATAATAATAGTAAAAATAATGTAGCCACTCAGTTTTACTAACAATAGTCTAGTGAAAGCAATTCTTTTTATTTTTACAAAAGTAAGATCGGTTTACCTTTACAAAGGAATGATATTATATCAAATGAAATGTCTTTACCTTTTAAACAGTAGATACTAAATTGTGCACTTATTCATTTTAAAACATGTCATTTAATTAAATATAACATTAGCAATAGTCTCGCCTGCAGTAATGAGAGTGCTGTATGTTTTCTCATACAATCAGTTATTTTTAACAGGGCTGTTCTGCCTCCAGCTGGATATCTATTAGTTGTTTGCCTGCAATATCAGATTTAACCACAAGATGGAGCAGGTGGTAAAATTACAGCTTTGCAGAAACTGTTCACCTTTAGTAAAACTTCCCATCATTTTTCAGTTCAAGAAAAGGAAGCAGGTGCATCATGGGAGTTCAGACTCCATCTTGGGGACTGAAAGGGATGGAACCTGCTACCAGAGCACATGTTGACTGAGACTTGTATTCTTTTATGCCCTCGTCGCAGCAACGCTGGTATGAACCCTTCAGCCATCCATCACTTTTTTGTACTGTATTTCTATTTGTTTCACATACTGATTATGTGTACTTTGTCTGTTTTCTTCCCATAGTTTCACCCACCCTGTTTTGTTATTAAAGATTCAAAATGACACTCAGTCTGGCTTATTGCAGAATATGAGGGTTTAGCTGCATTTCAAGCTACACACAGGGAAACTTGCACGGGGACAGAATGACAGCCATCACTAAATATCCTAGGAGGATAATGTGTCTGGTTTAAAAGGTTTAAAGCTTTTTCCCCCCAAAATAACATTAGGACAAAACCATAGGTTACAACAGAAGCTGTCTTCATTGTTGCAAGCTCTAAAACAGGGATATCAGACACAATTTAATTGTGGGCCTGCATCAGCATTATGTTTGCCCTCAAAGGGCCAGTTGTGTCTGTAAGACTAGATGTTCAGAGCACCCCACACCCTCTTACATCACATTGCACTCCTTACCTTGTGCTGCTACTGGGATGAAGCTGGGGGCTGAGCTGGGAAGCAGAAGGTGTAGGGTCTGAAAGAGGACCAGAAGAGGGCTGAAGTCTGCTGAATGCTGAGACTAGGGGGTGCTGCAGCTGCAGGATCTGTAGGAGAAGTTCAGTCCTTCTCTCTGCTGCCAACTGCTGAGACTGAGGGGATAGAGACTATCCTCTCTGCGGCTGCATGGAGAAGCACAGGATCTGGCGGGGAGTTCCTTACTGCTGACTGCAAGGTGGGAGTGGAAACCAGGAGGGGGGGGGGGTGCTGTAGCTGCAGGAGAGGTTCAAAGGCAAAATAAAATGTCTTGTGTTTGACACATGTGCTCTAAAGCAGTGGTCCTCAACCCTGGCCTACAGGGCCCACTAACAGGCCAGATTTGCAAGATAACTGAAATACATCCCAGGTGATATCATTTGCTGCTCAGTGATTGCAGTATTCTAGTCTGCATCTTCTCAAGGTGATACTTAAAATCTGGCCTGTTAGTGGGCCCTGAGGCCCAGAGTTGAGGACCACTGCTCTAAAGCATTGATCTGAACAATTATTTCTGTATATTGTCAGTTGCATAGATGTGATATACCATGTATGTATTGTTGCAATATTTATCCTATATTTCCTATATTTTCTCATAAAACCACACAGGTATGTCACTTTCCCAAGCCAACATCTTTGATGTTATTTCTGGTAATATAATTTGACAACTAATAAATACAGCCAAGAAACAGAAACACTTGTGACTAGTTAAAAAAGATTAGATACTCAGATTTCCCAATTTGGCTAGGCTTCAATGATCAAAATTGGAAATTAAACTTCTACAAAAAGGTAGATCAGTAATAAAATATTGATTTAGTGGCACATGTTCTTCTGCCATGCAAGTTGCCATTTATCTTTTTACTACCTATGATTAGCCATTTTTGTTATATTGTTTTTTTTATATCCAAGAGGTTTTTGTTAATCTAAAAGACAAAATTATTTATAACAAATATGGAGAGTTCATGACTTCTATTTAATAATTCAGTTATATTATTATTAAATGATTGTAAACGATTACCTTGTAAAACAACCCATTTAGTTTAAACTAGAAATGAAAGACAAAACATTTTTGTAACATTATAAATACCCTTTTTCCCTTTAAGTGATCATATTCCCTCTATTCTCAGCTGCATAAGAGCTGGGGGAGGAGAAGCAGCAGCACACTGTGCTTCCCGATGAATGGCTGTGCAGGGGGGCGTTAGGAGTAGGACAAGTCTGATCATTGAAGAACACATTGAGTTCCCAGCATTACTAGAGAACTGATCATGGTTTGTTCTCCTGCTTAGTGTGGTCAGTTTTCAATAGGAAAGCAGAGGGACTGGAAGGAACACCAGGGATTTCATACAAAGTAAATGATACAAAGTGAACAGGAGACTTTTTCTTACAAGTACATGATACAGCAGCCACATATCAGGAATCTGAAGTGTTTGGGTAACAAATACTTTGAGTATTGTATTGAACATTGCTATCAACTAAATATTCCTCGTAATCTGGCCCAACATAAAAAGTGTAGTTTATACTATTACCTGTTTGTCCCACCTCTGTTGGCCTGCCACATTACCAGTTCTTGCCACATCTGCTGGACTGCCACCATTTTAAGCTCCTGCAATATCTGCTGGTCTGCCACATTACCAGCTCTTGCAACATCTGCTGCCCTGCCACCATTTTCAGCTCCTGCCACCTCTGCTGGCCTGCCACATTACCAGCTCCTACAACATCGGCTGGCCTGCCATATTACCAGCTCTTGTAACATCTGCTGGCCTGCCACATTACCAGCTCCTGCAACATCTGCTGGCCTGTCACATTACCAGCTCCTGCAACATCTGCTGGCCTGCCACATTACCAGCTCTGCAACATCTACTGGCCTGACACATTAACAGCTCTGCAACATCTGCTGGCCTGCCACATTACCAGCTCCTGCAACATCTGCTGGCCTGCCACATTACCAGCTCCTGCAACATCTGCTGGCCTGTCACATTACCAGCTCCTACAACATCTACTGGCCTACCACATTACCAGCTCTGCAACATCTACTGGCCTGACACATTACCAGCTCTGCAACATCTGCTGGCCTGCCACATTACCAGCTCCTGCAACATCTGCTGGCCTGCCACATTACCAGCTCTGCAACATCTGCTGGCCTGACACATTACCAGCTCTGCAACATCTGCTGGCCTGACACATTACCAGCCCTGCAACATCTGCTGGCCTGACACATTACCAGCTCTGCAACATCTGCTGGCCTGACACATTACCAGCTCCTGCAACATCTGCTGGCCTGCCACATTACCAGCTCTGCAACATCTGCTGGCCTGCCACATTACCAGCTCCTGCAACATCTGCTGGCCTGACACATTACCAGCTCCTGCAACATCTACTGGCCTGCCACATTACCAGCTCCTGCAACATCTGCTGGCCTGACACATTACCAGCTCCTGCAACATCTACTGGCCTGCCACATTACCAGCTCCTGCAACATCTGCTGGCCTGCCACATTACCAGCTCCTGCAACATCTGCTGGCCTGCCACATTACCAGCCCCTGCAATATCTGCTGGCCTGCCACATTACCAGCCCCTGCAATATCTGCTGGCCTGCCACATTACCAGCCCCTGCAATATCTGCTGGCCTGCCACATTACCAGCCCCTGCAATATCTGCTGGCCTGCCACATTACCAGCCCCTGCAATATCTGCTGGCCTGCCACAATACCAGCTCCTACAACATCTGCTGGCCTGCCACATTACCAGCTCTTGCAACATCTGCTGGCCTGCCACATTACCAGCTCCTGCAACATCTGCTGGCCTGCCACATTACCAGCTCCTGCAACATCTACTGGCCTGCCACATTACCAGCCCCTGCAACATCTGCTGGCCTGCCACATTACCAGCCCCTGCAATATCTGCTGCCCTGCCACATTACCAGCTCCTGCAACATCTGCTGGCCTGCCACATTACCAGCTCTGCAACATCTGCTGGCCTGACACATTACCGGCTCCTGCAACATCTGCTGGCCTGCCACCTTACCAGCTATGCAACATCTGCTGGCCTGCCACATTACCAGCTCCTGCAACATCTGCTGGCCTGACACATTACCTGCTCTGCAACATCTGCTGGCCTGCCACATTACCAGCTCCTACAACATCTACTGGCCTACCACATTACCAGCTCTGCAACATCTACTGGCCTGACACATTACCAGCTCTGCAACATCTGCTGGCCTGACACATTACCAGCTCCTGCAACATCTGCTGGCCTGCCACATTACCAGCTCTGCAACATCTGCTGGCCTGACACATTACCAGCTCTGCAACATCTGCTGGCCTGACACATTACCAGCTCTGCAACATCTGCTGGCCTGACACATTACCAGCTCTGCAACATCTGCTGGCCTGACACATTACCAGCTCCTGCAACATCTGCTGGCCTGCCACATTACCAGCTCTGCAACATCTGCTGGCCTGACACATTACCAGCTCTGCAACATCTGCTGGCCTGACACATTACCAGCTCTGCAACATCTGCTGGCCTGACACATTACCAGCTCTGCAACATCTGCTGGCCTGACACATTACCAGCTCCTGCAACATCTGCTGGCCTGCCACATTACCAGCTCTGCAACATCTGCTGGCCTGCCACATTACCAGCTCTGCAACATCTGCTGGCCTGACACATTACCAGCTCCTGCAACATCTGCTGGCCTGACACATTACCAGCTCCTGCAACATCTACTGGCCTGCCACATTACCAGCTCCTGCAACATCTGCTGGCCTGCCACATTACCAGCTCCTGCAACATCTTCTGGCCTGCCACATTACCAGCCCCTGCAATATCTGCTGGCCTGCCACATTACCAGCCCCTGCAATATCTGCTGGCCTGCCACATTGCCAGCCCCTGCAATATCTGCTGGCCTGCCACAATACCAGCTCCTACAACATCTGCTGGCCTGCCACATTACCAGCTCTTGCAACATCTGCTGGCCTGCCACATTACCAGCTCCTGCAACATCTGCTGGCCTGCCACATTACCAGCTCCTGCAACATCTACTGGCCTGCCACATTACCAGCTCCTGCAACATCTGCTGGCCTGCCACATTACCAGCTCCTGCAACATCTGCTGGCCTGCCACATTACCAGCTCCTGCAATATCTGCTGGCCTGCCACATTACCAGCCCCTGCAACATCTGCTGGCCTGTCACATTACCAGCCCCTGCAATATCTGCTGCCCTGCCACATTACCAGCTCCTGCAACATCTGCTGGCCTGCCACATTACCAGCTCCTGCAATATCTGCTGGCCTGCCACATTACCAGCCCCTGCAACATCTGCTGGCCTGCCACATTACCAGCCCCTGCAATATCTGCTGCCCTGCCACATTACCAGCTCCTGCAACATCTGCTGGCCTGCCACATTACCAGCTCCTGCAACATCTGCTGGCCTGGCACATTACCAGCCCCTGCAACATCTGCTGGCCTGGCACATTACCAGCCCCTGCAACATCTGCTGGCCTGACACATTACCAGCTCCTACAACATCTGCTGAACGGCCCCATTACCAGCTCCTGCAACATCTGCTGGCCTGCCACATCACCAGCTCCTGCAACATCTACTGGCCTGCCACATTACCAGCCCCTGCAATATCTGCTGGCCTCTCACATTACCAGCTCCTACAACATCTGCTGGCCTGCCACATTACCAGCTTCTGCAACATCTGCTGGCCTGCCACATTACCAGCTCCTGGAACATCTGCTGGCCTGCCACATTACCAGCTCCTGCAACATCTACTGGCCTGTCACATTACCAGCTCCTGCAACATCTGCTGGCCTGCCACATTACCAGCCTCTGCAACATCTGCTGGCCTGCCACATTACCAGCCCCTGCAACATCTGCTGGCCTGCCACATTACCAGCCCCTGCAATATCTGTTGCCCTGCCACATTACCAGCCCCTGCAATATCTGCTGGCCTGCCACATTACCAGCTCCTGCAACATCTGCTGGCCTGCCACATTACCAGCCCCTGCAATATCTTCTGGCCTGCCACATTACCAGCTCCTGCAACATCTGCTGGCCTGCCACATTACCAGTTTCTGCAACATCTACTGGCCTGTCACATTACCAGCTCCTGCAACATCTGATGGCCTGCCACATTACCAGCTCCTGCAACATCTATTGGCCTGCCACATTACCAGCTCCTGCTGCCTCTCTGTCATAGTCCAGTACTCTGGTACTGTAAAGGTGCCATGCATAATATCTATGCAACTGGGTTTCAGTTGCAAATTTTGAAATGTTTGCTGCAGGGTAAATTATATTTTGCTTCCCTTAGTTTGCAGCCTATTTGCAGCCTATTCCAGTACTCCAGCGCTCAAAAATATTTGTGGCCGTTGTCTGAAATAATACATTCCAATGTTTAAGATAAAACATGTGTCCTCTCCCCCGCTTAAATAGAAGCCTATTACATACTGTGCATTGGCTCCTTGCATACTGTTAATCAACTGTACAATATTTCTGGATGTTTTTAGTGAAATAATACACTCTTTTTTGTTTGATAAAACCTGTTTTGTCACTCTATGTTAAAGTGGGAGTAAACTCCCTTCTCTAACTTTTACCTATAGGTAAGCCTATAATAAGGCCTACATATACAGTAGGTACTTTTAATATCTCTTAAACGTGCGCCGTTTAGGAGATATTTACTGTACATCCAGCCAGTGATGTCACCGGCGCATTCGCTCTGAAAGAACAGCCACTCGGGCCGTTCCTTAAGAGTCACGTGCCGCAAACGGCGGCTCCTACGCACATGCACTAGAGTGACGTCATCGTGGCTCCCGCCAGTCCCAATGCCCGGTCCATGGACCCCAAAGGAAGACCGGGTGAAAATGGAAGCACCTGCACAGTGACAGCTCAGTACTGGGAGGCTTTGTTTTCAGGTAAGTTTAGCATAACGTACTAGCATGCTAGCACATTATGACATTACCTTTTTTACCGCTTTAAGTTGTGCCACACTAAAGCTGCCTACATAGTGTGCATCGACTGTACAATATTTTTGGTCCTTTTATGTGAAATTTTACACAATTACTTTTTCTTAACAAAAACCTTATCTTATCTCTTCCTTTTAGATTGTCTCCTAAAAAAGGTGCTTATATATTGTGCAGTGACTGTACAATATTTTTGGCTATTTTCTGAGAAATAATAGATTCAAATGTTTATTTTTTGATCAAAAATGACTCATTTTTGATCAAGAAATAATGAGCCTAATTAGGCTGCTTACATACTGTAATGTTGGGTGCTCTATGTGTGTGTGTGAAGGTTACTTCGCTATGTAAAACTATTGGTTTCGTTTTTCACATTTTAGGAGGGGTGTACATACAGGGTTCACAGGGGGTCGTAATTGCTATTTGCCCCCCATAGACTTTATTGGGGTTTTGTTTTTTTCTATATTGATTAAAAAGATAAAATTTATCTGAATCTAAAATATTTGTAGGCAAGGCTTATAATTTGCTTGGGCTCACTACCAAGAAAGAGTAACCACATCTGGTCAAAATAGTGAATAATTATATTAGTGTAATAACATTGTTTGAGATAGACAGAAATTGATCACTGGCAAAAGCAAACATTTGAAATTTTCTTAGATAATGTCAATCCTTTTAATATCCAGACACTTCTAAAATGATGCACATCAAAAGTTTAACTGTGAACACAAATAGCCAAGACACAGGACAAAGTGTTAAGGATTTATTTTTTTTCTAAAAAGTATGGATATATTAAAACTGTGGCAATTTGATTATTATTGAGGCCAAATATTAACTTATCTGGCATCCCGATTTTTTTTTTTTTTTTTTACTTTTTAACTATTTAGCATTTGAGAGACTCACTGGTGTGATTTTCAGCTTTATTGTGTCACCAGAGACCAGTTATTACCCTTTTGGGCACTTTTGCCTCTTGCACATCATACAGAAAGTGAAGCCAGACTATTAATTACAGCCTCCACATTAAAGACACCTTTGTTTTCCTGTGACAGTCATATTACTGCTGTCTGTATATATACATCAACATTCAAAGGGAATAGTTAAAGACTGAAAAAATGACTTAGCAACTGACTTTTGACAAGGTCAAATTTTGCATATTAGTAACAGTGCAGTTTAGTGTGCATAGTCTTCTTATTTTGGGGTTTTGAAATCCACTGATGGAGCAGATTATTAAGGTGAAACTATGACTAAATGTTTGTGTAGCAAGATTCCCAGCCATTTTGCTGGATATGGGTTCCCCTGAGCCACCGGGTGCAACAATACAAGAACCCCTGTGCATGTTCCTCCAAGTGTGAGCGCTGAGACAATGACCAATACGGTATCTTTGGGTTGTTTGTATTTATTGAGAACTTGGATGGGAGAAGGGAATGAGTGGAATACTCATTTGGCTCAACTATGCACAATTTGCTAGGGACAACTGAAAACACTTCTTGACGCTGACTTGACACTGGCTAGATGCCGGTCAACGCCGGTTGACGCTGGTTAACGCTGGCTTGCTGCCTGTAACTCCAAACTGACCTTGGGCTGCTTTCACACATAAATAAGTCCTTTTCTTTAGCTCCCTTAAGCACTCCTTGCTGAGGTAGCTACTTGTGCTGCTGCTGCTCTACACTTCAGGGCCCACTCTGGCACCCTCTTCCTAGGCACTTATCTTCAGGGCTCAAACACTGGCACCCCCTTTCTCTAAACCTTCTCCATAGGTTAGCTGGCTCCTGGATTCCGTTGACCCTCTGGAGTGGTCCCCTCTCCTAGGTAGACCCCTGGGCAGTCTCATGTACCCACGATACTGTTTTTCCCCAAAACGTCTGCCCAGCAGCTCCACTCAGTCCACAGCACTCTGGATTACTCTCTGCAGCCCAGCTCAACCTTTATCCTAGGCCGACCGCCCAGGACACTCTCACTTGCGCTGACAGGAGGAGAGACAGCTGTCGCCCTCCTCCTGGGATTCTGCTTCCCGCCAAAGACACTGCGTCATGTGCTCCCCTCAGACTTATACCTTATCCCAGGATGCTTTGCGGCAGATTCTGCCCTCTGAGATGGATACAAGCCCTGGTGTACTATTGGTCAGGTTTCCTCCACTGTCCAATAATAACCCTCATTGGACACAGTGGGGAGACTCCCCAGACTTAACAGACACCCTGGAAAGCACATGACAGCCTAACAAATTGATCAGGCCATCCTGATATACAGACAGGGCCACCCATATGCTTCTTCCTAGCACCTACCTAGGAGGTTGCTACATCTAGGAAAGGGAAAGGTTCATTTTAAATCCAAGAGGAAGTGTCCTAAAAAACTGCAGTGGGAAGAGGTCTGCAGCAGCTTTAGAACATAATAAAGATGGGTGTGACACCCAACTGTTTGTTTTACCCGTAAATGTTAAATGGTATTCACCAGCTGATTTGGGGTCATCTTACATTGCCCAGGTGAAGGAAGTGCTACACACCAATGCTGGAAGCCAGATGTCTTACTTACAGTATATCTTAATGTAGCTCGCCCCACTTAGAAGCTGCTGGTGAATAGGGATCCCCCACCCTGCACAGCCAGGCACACCGAATCTCCACACTATCCCAGAGTCAAGGAACAGTCCAGTGCTTGTTTTTATGTTTTATTCAGGGGGTAAAACTTGGATAGGATAGAGGGAAAATAATGGGATGCCCACTTGACTTTAGAACTCTTCAGGGACAGCTTGGCTATTTACAGTCTATATACACTCTCCTACCTCAAGCACGTCACTTGCTTGCAGAAACAACACAGATCCAGCTGGAATACTGTTTGAGGAATCTGAAAGGCACTTAGATTGAGCAAAAAGCCCTTTAAAGGCAGGGTCCCTTTGGTTGTGTAGAGAAAAGCTACATTCCTGTGGCTACTGATCCCAGCTCCACCTCTTCAGGCACTGCCAACCTGCCTGGCTGCAGCGGCCTCTTTCATTAGCCCACCTGGCTACTTCCTACAGTCCTACCAGACTGCACACTCAGCAGCCCACCCGGCTGACTTCTCCTGGAGACCTCTTGGACATGCTCACTGGCTCCTGCTGTCCTCACTCTTGCTCCCGTTACTCTGGACAGGACTCTTCTGTGGGTTGTAAGAGGATCTCTGCAGCACCTGAGCCCCCAGGCCCAAGTTTACCCCCCCCCCCCACCCAAGACTAGGCGGTTACCCTTAAGGGCCACCGACAGCCTCCTCAGCAGTCCTTCTCCATCTTCCAAGTGACTACCCCTGCTGGAATGACCCCAGATTCTTTAAAAGATGCCTGCCCCTGCCAGCACACTTGCTGGGCATTGGTCCTCTTAACCTCCCTCTCATTCATCTGGAAGCTTCTCCAAGGTTCCAGCAAGTAGGGTGAGGTGACAGTGGTGCTGCCTAATAAGTCATGCTGCCTGATGAGTTGTGCTGCCCGATGAGTCACTCACCCTGACGCACAATAAACACAGGCTTGGCTTGCGAACCACATTACATAGTTATATGGTGGCAGAGTGGCTCTCCTGCGCCGGATCACATACCTAGTATGTGATCCAGCACTTTCAGGTTTGGGGCGTATGCCACTTCTGCTGTGCATAGTCACAGCAGAAGCCAATCAACGGGTGAGGAGCCTGTACGTCATCACGCTGATTCCCGGAAGAATACAGGCAGAGTTTGATGTGCTGACAGCCCGCACTGCTTGAAGTGCAATGAAATGTAAGTGTATTACCATTGCTTATGCTGAATAAATAGCCCATCCTAGCAGAGAGCACTAGATTCTGTTTTTTATTTCCACACCGATGCTGCATACATTTGGAGAAAGGAGCAGGAGGCAGTGATTGGAAGACCAGGCTATTGGAATTGTCTAAGGTGTGCTTTGACTCTTAGGAGTCTATCCTTGAGGTGAGCTGCTAGTTTGTCACCAGTCACTTGGAGCACTTGGAGTGGAGCGTGCAGCACCCTTAATCACATATATGGATGAAGATTTTAGTCACGATTTTTGACACGATCTTTTATGTGTGATTGGGGACAATTTATTTATTTTTAGTGATTCTTATATCACCAGATTGAGACAATTTGATTGATTTATATCACTTGATTATTTTTTACATGCTATTTATTTTTCACTTGCAATTTAAACACCGATTTATCTTCAATTAATTGATGTTCACTTGGCGCAGCAATATTATTATTTTTAGGAATCAACGGGTGCTGGCCAATGGATATCTGCCGGCACCCACTGACCGGCGAGGAGAATGACAGAACAGAACAGAGCTTTGCCTATATAAACAAGGCCAAGCTTCTAGCAGGGGTGGGCTGGATTCTCTTTCCCTGCAAAGCAGGGAAAGAAAATGCAGCACATCCCTTAGTAAAAGCACTACATTGTAATAAAAAAAACACTGGTTAGGCACACGTTTAACCCTTTGATCGCCATAGATGTTTAACCCCTTCCCAGCCAGTGTCATTATTACAGCAACAGTGATCTTGCTGCCCCCTCAGGACCAAGGGTATCCAAAAACACTGAAAGACAACAACAAGAGAAGGGCGTGCTAACCTTGTGCATTACCACTAAAAAGTTTATTAAAATCAAAATGGGTAGCGTACATTATACTCACAAACGTAGGATGTATACATGCATGTAGGAAATTGGAGCCTCCAGAACCAGGCCATTGCGACCTGGAGCCTGGGATTTGTCCAGCGCTTCCCTATAAACCAATGTTTCTGGGATGAACTCTCCTCCAGACACCAAAAACAAAAAAACTGACAGATGTTTGAATTTTGACAATGATATTGGAGCAAGAGGTGTGGGGCATAGTGGGGGACATAGCAAGCAATAAAAGCCTGAGATTCTAAGTCTTCTTCCTTCATTAAGGAAGAACTATTATCATTTTTTTTAACTTGTACTGCCCCATGGGGCAAAATACGTGTAGTACTTTGTTCCATGTAGCTAGGTACTTCCTAAAGCCGGCCATAGATGATTAGAATCCCAGCCCATTCAGCAGTTGATCAAATTATCAACTTGGGTACAACCAGCATGTTGGATTTTTCTACACACGGTTACTGCCAGGTGCCAGCAGCTATAGCCATTAGCAGTAGCCAGTATATTCAGCTGAACAGGAATGCTCCCTGCACCCTCTGCTGGCAGAATACACAAGTGCAGCAGGAGGCACATCAACACAATCAATGTAGTGGAAGGAAAGAAAATCATATCATCTATGGCCAGCCTAAGTCTTGTTGTGAAGTTCAATCTCCCCCGCTCTTCCACAGCAGATCTGACAGCAGCTAAGAAGGAGACAGATGCATCATAACGTCAGTTTCTCTCAGCTCCCTTCCCCAAGTCAAGGAGGGGGGGGGGGGGTGCATCGTCCCATCTCTCTGCATTCTTCCTACTGCAGCTTGTCTGGGGAATGTGCTCTGAGATGAAACAAGCCCCTGTGGATGGATCCATCTCCTTTTTAGCTGTTGGTAGATTTGCCGCAAGGGGTAGGGGGGCAGGTTGGACCTCATATATAGACTTAGGAAGCACCCAGCTACATGGGACAAAGTACTACATGCTCATGAGGTGGCAGAACATTAAAAAAAAATTATAATGATAGTTCTAACTTATTAAAAAATAAAACATTTTGACTGATGTTCCACTTTAATTTGGCCCCAAAACCTAGATGTAAACATATACAGTACTTACATGGCCACATAGCATTGACAAATATTACACAGCTTGTACATAAAAATCCTACATTGTCAGGATAAATCTGAAAAAAAATTGATCCTCAGTTCCTCCTGGTCTCAAGTAGTTTTTGTAACCTATTCATGAAGATGCATTTTGGGATATTTATGTTATCAGGTTTCCTTGTCTTTCGCAGGAAACAGTATTTTATAAAACTCTGCATACCTTGATTTTCTGGTGTTTTCTTTACTGAAATGCATGCTTAATACAACAGAAAGGCTTTAGAATGTTTTCAGTAATTATAAGAAAAGCAGAATAAAAGGTTTTTTTTCCTGCATGGTATTATAAATGTTGTATCTCTATTGAAATGCCTCCTCTGGTCTCTGCGCCATTTGCATACAATCATACTCTTAGTGCCGGTTCACACTGCCGCGACCACAAAAGTAGCGTCGCTTCCAGCGCGACTTTGGCGCGAATTAGCGTAACTTTGGCGCGACTTAGCGCAACTTTGGCGTGACTTTGGCGCGACTTCAGCGCGAGGCGACTTTTTATTTGGCCAATCACAATATGATGTTTTGTGACCTAATTTCCTTTTCCTTTTTTTTTTTTACATATTTCCTTTTTAAGAAAAATGCTTTTTTTTTTAGGGGTTCTGGACATGCTACAGAGCTGAAACTTGGCAGGTACATTTTTTAGACCCCCCAGACACTAAATACAAAAAAATGACATGCCTGCCTAAAAAATGCCCGATAAATGCCAGAAAGAAAAAAAGACAGCTGGAAAGACACTGCATTCGTTTTCTACTAAAAATTATAAGAAAAATGCTATTTTTTTAGGGGTTCTGGACATGCTACAGAGCTGAAACTTGACAGGTACACTTTTTAGACCCCCCAGACACTAAATTACAAAAAATGACATGCCTGCCTAAAAAAATGCCCGATAAATGCCTACAAGAAAAAAAGCCAGCCGCAGAGAAGCCGTATTACTGAAAATATAATAAAAATGCTGTTTTTTAGGGGTTCTGGACATGCTACAGAGCTGAAACTTGACAGGTACACTTTTTAGACCCCCCAGACACTAAATTACAAAAAATGACATGCCTGCCTAAAAAAATGCCCGATAAATGCCTACAAGAAAAAAAAGCCAGCCGCAGAGAAGCCGTATTACTGAAAATATAATAAAAATGCTGTTTTTTAGGGGTTCTGGACATGCTACAGAGCTGAAACTTGACAGGTACACTTTTTAGACCCCCCAGACACTAAATACAAAAAATGACATGCCTGCCTAAAAAAATGCCCCATAAATCCCTGCAAGAAATACGGCCAGGTTGACAGAAGACATATTCATGTTTTAATAAAAATTATGCTCTTTTCTTGTTCAATACCATTTTTTTGCAAAGTCGGATGACAAGTCGGATCACAGGTCGCTTCAATTAAGATAAGGAGGCGACTCCCATTGAAGTATATGGGACAGGTCGGATCACTGGTCGCCTCAAAGTAGTACTGGACCCTTTTCTGAAGTCGGAGCGACCTTAGTAGCGGCAATTAAGACGGCACTGATTGAATTACAATGCTTTGGTTATGTCAAGCGACCTGGGGCGACAAAAGTCGCCTCGTGAGTCGCCCTAGTGTGAATGGGCACTTATGGTTCCCCCTAGCATGTGATTTTGGCTCACACCAGAGTGCACAGTTTAACCACTTGCCTACTTTGCACTTAAACCCCCTTCCCATCCAGACCAATTTTTAGCTTTCAGTGCTCTCACACTTTGAATGACAATTGCGCGGTCATGCAACACTCAACCCATATAAATTTTTCGTCCTTTTTTTCATAGAAATAGAGCTTTCTTTTGATGGTATTTATTCACCGCTGGGCTTTTTATTTTGTGCGCTATAAATGAAAAAAGACCGCAAATTTTTTAGTTTCTGTTATAAAATTTTGCAAATTAGTAATTTTTCTTCATAAATTTGGGCCAAAATGTATACTTCTACATATCTTTGGTAAAAATAACCCAAATAAGTGTACATTATTTGGTCTGCGTGAAAGTTAGAGAGTCTACAAGTTATGGTGCTAATCATTGAAAATTGATCACGCCTAATGTACTGACAGCCTATCTCACTTCTTGAGACCCTAACAAGCCAGGAAAGTACAAATGACCCCCAAATGACCCCTTTTTGGAAAGTAGACATTCCAAGGTATTTAATAAGAGGCATGGTGAGTTTTTTGAAGTTGTCATTTTTTCCCACAATTCTTTGCAAAATTAAATTTTTTTTTTTTTTTTTACAAAATTGTCATATTCAACAGGTTATTTCTCTCACATGGCATATGCATACTTACAACTACACCCCAAAACACATTCTGCTACTCCTCCTGAGTATGGCGATACCACATGTGTGAGACTTTTTTACAGCCAGGCCACATACAGAGGTCCAACATTGAAGTAGCACCTCCAGGCGTTCTCGGAGCATAAAATACACTTTTCATTTCTCAACCACCTATTACACTTTTGAAGGCCCTGGAGCACCAGCACAATGGAAAAGCCCACTAAATGACCCCATTTTGGAAAGCAAACACCCCAACGTATAATCTATGAGGCATAATGAGTCTTTTGAAAATGTCATTTTTTTCCAGAATCTTTCGGAAATGTGGAAAAAAAAATGAAAACGCATTTTTTTTACACAAAGTTGTTAATTTATAAGATATTTCCAACACATAGCATGTACATAGCAAAAATGACACCCCAAAATACATTCTGCTACTCCTCCTGAGTATGGCGATACCACATGTGTGAGACTTTTTTATAGCCAGGCCACATACAGAAGTCCAACATTGAAGTAGCACCTCCAGGCGTTCTCGGAGCATAAAATACACTTTTCATTTCTCAACCACCTATTACACTTTTGAAGGCCCTGGAGCACCAGCACAATGAAAAAGCCCACTAAATGACCCCATTTTGGAAAACAAACACCCCAACGTATAATCTATGAGGCATAATGAGTCTTTTGAACATGTCATTTTTTTCCAGAATCTTTCAGAAAATGTGGAAAAAAAATGAAAACGCATTTTTTTTTTTACACAAAGTTGTCAATTTATAAGATATTTCCAACACATAGCATGTACATAGCAAAAATGACACCCCAAAATACATTCTGCTACTCCTCCTGAGTATGGCGATACCACATGTGTGAGACTTTTACGCAGTCAGGTCACATACAGAGGCCCAACATGCAAAGACACATAGCATGCACATACCATGAATTACCATGAATTACACCCCACAATACATTCTGCTGAGCAAAGGGTAAACAAAAGATTACCTGTAGTTTTAGAAGTGCAGTTGTCCACAGGAGTTGAGTCCAGGCAGCAGGCAGGGACTTGGTCAGCAACAGTGCATGCAATTCTCCAGGCAAGGATATCAGTCCAGTGTCAGTGCATGCGGCAGGCAGAGGCATGATGGTAGTCCTGCAGGCAGAAGTAGGGCCTCTGTCGGGATAGAATGGGGACAGGGGTAGAGGCTTCTCCCACCCAAATCGCTTTGAAGCCTCCGGGATCCAGACCCTAATCTGAGAAGAAGAAAAACAAAAAAAATTGTTTTCTTCATCCAGAAAAACAAGGGACACGGCCAACACAGCTTTTGCCCGATGCGCGCTCGCGGGAGCGCGCGGAGGGCGTGTTAATGGGAGGCCATTTAAAAACGGCCTCCCGAAAATTCAAGTCCGCGCTGCAGCCGTATATAGGCTGTAGCGCGGATGGGACCAGGTTAAGAGGCAATTGGTCTTTACTAGAGCTTCTGATGGTGCAGATGGAATGGGAACCCTAGTGGTCCTGGTTTCCTTGTCTGCCAATTGGCACCAGGTTGCTGCCTTCAGGATCGCCCCACCAAGGGGTGACTGGAACGGAAAGGCTATGATACATAGACTGTTCACAGTGCTGTAGACAAGAGAGTGATCAGGTCAGGCAGAAGTCTTGTAAAGTGGCAGATGAGAAAGTAGTCAGGTCCAGACTGGGGGCAAGGCAGGCAGCAGGCAAAAGTGTAGTCAAGTTAGCCCAGGTTGGCAAAAAACAGGTAGTTTGCAGGAAAGTATTACAGTGTTTTTAGCTTGCAGGTAACTGGCATCAATGAATCTTGTGTAGCCAGGTGCTAGGCTACAGAAATAGGGAAAGGGGATACATTTCCCCCGTTTTCAATCAGTTTACTTTCACTTTATGCTGTTATGCGGAATGTTTTGTTGCATTATCTCCTCCAGTAAACAGAGGGAGAACTGTAGCCAGGAAAGCCAATAAACATCTAAGCAGAATGCTGAGGATCATAGGAATTATAGCCTAAAACATCAATCACAGAATGGGTCCTGGTACACACTGTTATCCATGGGGCGAGTGACCAGAGCCAGAGACCGAGACCTGGGGCAATGCAGCACAGACTGTGGTGATCACGTCTGCACTGTTGCCATAGGTCGAATGGAGCAGCCTCTCTCCCTGTACTTCCCACCGCTGATCATGGAGGCATTCTGTAGAGAGACTGAGGGAGCCCTCCATTTCTACAGAGATAGGTCACTGCAGCATCCAGGAGACTGGTGAGAGTGCTATTTGCCCATTGCTGATACTACTAGTAGGGAGTGAGCCACTGAGAGTAGGACACCAAGTATACCCGTTTCATATGGCACCCATAATGCATAAGAGTCCACACTTATTACAAACCTAAACTGTACCTATAGCAACCCTTTACCACATTATACTAAACCTTTACTGCATCTGAGCTACATCTACCTTGCACCTGTGCCGAGACTATACCGTATCTATACAGGATGCAGGTTAATTGGGACTGTTATTAAGTGCACCAAGACTCTTAAAGGGCCCAACTTTAGCCAGCAGAAGAAGATCTCAAAGGACTACCGCTACGGTAAAAATTATTCTGCAAGTCCCCTTTGTTCTCTGCCCCCTCCTCTACCATTTTCCTTTCTCTTAGACAGTGTATAGCCAGTCAGTCTAGGACTAGCATCGCCGGCATAAATGCACTCTGGCAATATAGTTCTAGCACTCGCTGGATTAAATTTTACCACCGATCACTGCTACACTTTGGGTGGCTTTGCTACTGTTTATGCTGATCTGGACACCAAATGTCATCCTTTGCCTAGCCCTTACTATTAATCATGTTTTATGATAAATTGTGTTATCGCCATTATTATTTCATTTTATGCTTGCCTAGTTCTCAAACATATTGGATGACAATATATTACGTTTTCCTTTACTATTCTAATGGTGCCTGTTTTCTTTGATATAGCACTACTAATGGGTACTAAGTAGTATTATTTACAGTGATTTCCTGTGATATTGTAAGCGTCACTTCCCCCCTCTCTCCGATGCAGAGCATTAATGCCCTCCTCTACCTCCCCAGAGCACCAGTGCACCCCTCTGCAGAGCATCATGCCCCCTCTCCCGAGTGCCAGTGCCTACCCCCTCTGCCGAGCATTATGCCCCCCTCTCCTCCAGCAAGTAGGGGTGTAACATGTTGCTAAAGGTGGAGGTAGGATTTAAAGTGGAACTTTAACTTAAGGAAATAAAATTTGCAAACGGGCAGGATTTGCAGAAGAGACGTGCTTTGTCTTTCCTGCATTAGAGCTATCTAACTGCTTGTCCACCCTTGTACAGTGAGCAAATTAGTCAATGCAGAATCTTACTGTTACGTCATCCCCACCCATCCATGGCAATGGCTGGCGATCGAGACCCAGAAGCTGAATGCCCTAAGATGTCAGCATGGGGGGCACGTGCGGCAATATGTGAGAGGGGAAGCTAATCTGCAGGACCGGTGGCCGAGATTGCCGCTGGGAACCCACAATCGCTCCCCGTGAACTGAGAACGCCAGTCTGCTGTTGTAATTAAAGCAGACCGTTGTTCTCTCTGCTATCAACACAGAGCTCCTGTGTTCCTCCTATTTAGGAACACAGGTCTCTGTGTTGATGTCACAAGCCCATCCCCTTCACAGTTAGAAAACAACCTTTAGGCTCACATTTAACCCTTTGAACGCCCATGGGTTAACCCCTTCCCTGCCAGTGTCATTAGTACAGTAACAGTGAATATTTTTAGCACTTATTACTGTAGTAATATCACTGATCGCCCCAAAAGTGTCAAAAATGTCAGTTAGGAGTCTGATCTGTTTGCCGCAATGTCGCAGTCCCGCTAAAAATCACAGATCACTGTCATTACTAGTAAAAATAAATCAATAAATAAATAAAAATGACATAAATCTTTCCCCTAGTTTCTAGACGCAATAACTTTTGCGCAAACCAATCAAAATATACTCATTAAGACTTTTTTTTACCAAACATATGTAGCAGAATACAAAATTGGCCTAAAATGATGAAAAAATGGGATTTTTAAATTTTTTTTTGGGTAATGTTATATAGCAGAAAGTGAAAGATATTGCATTTTTTTTTTAGAATTGCCACTTTTTTTTTTTTTAATAAGTAAAAATTGCACAGGTGATCAAATACCACGAAAAGATAGCTCTATTTGTGGGGAAAAAGGACATCAATTTTATTTGGGTACAGCATCCGTTAAAGTAACGAATCACAAAAAATGACCTGGTCATTAAGGGGGCAAAACCTTGCGGTCCTTAAGTAGTTAACTTTGTTCCTTTAGGCCATGGGCAATATCCAGCACAATTAACCACACCCACTTTTCAACCTGCAACTTTTTGCCTTTCAGGTTGTCCCTCATCATCAATTTCAAATGTTGGGAGGTACGTAATTACTCATATCAGTTTAAAAACAAGTTTAGCATTTTTCATTAACAGTTCATACTCTGCATACAGTATCATTCACCCTTTAGTGGATTCCTATAGGAATATAAGCTGGTAATACAAGTAGCTCAAGCAGCTCAGATTTCAGCCAAACTCTCATCTCTGTACTGGACATTGGAAAAATTCTCCCTATAATATTCCTTCCTAGAAGAGAGAACCCTGTGGGGTACTGATCCCAGAATTACTTTTTTAAGCTTAAAGTAGAACAAAAGTTAAATATTAAAGAATTGGTAGCAGATAAAGTTTTATGGCAGGGGATACTCAGCCATAAAACCTATTTCCCTCTCTGCTATGAGTTTTTTTTATTTATTGTACACCAACACAAATTTTTTGTTAATATTTGTATACTAAATGCGCAGTGCAGTATATATATTCAACACCTGTAAGATGCATGGAAGTTACATTATCATTAGGTGCCCATGTGGCTAAAGACAAAAGACTCCAGAGCAATGAATGCAGGCCATGCATTGTTAGAGGGGGCACACTGAAAGGTAAGTCTGCCAAAATGTCTAAGTATGTTGTACATGCTTTCCACATTATAGCAAAAGCTCTAAGAGTTCTGTTTCAAGAAGAGGACCTTTAAAGAGTAAACTTTTTTTCCCCTAAAACATCTTATTTTTTTGCAGGACCCAGCTCTGCACTTTTGGCTGTCTCACCTAGGCAAGAATAATGCCCCCCCCCCCCTCCAAAATCTCCTGGTATACTCATGTCACACAACCCAGCAGGGCCATCTTTAGTATCAATTGGACCCTGGGCAAATGTTTCCTTGGGCCTTCCCAAATCCACTTATCAACTATTTTTTGGTTCAAGGGGCAGCTGCTTTGGGCCCCACAACAATGACTGGGCCCAGGGCAGCTGCCCCTTTTGTCCTGCGTTAAAGACAGCCCTGCAACCCAGCATTAGAAGTAAGAGGGGAAGAAAAAACATAAAGGGGGAGTGATAATCTACAGGTAACGTCTAGAGGTAACTTCTTTGTAAACAGCCCCAAAAACGCTTTTTCCTAAGGCCTTAGGCTCAGTTCACACTGCTGTGACGGCCATGCGACTTTCTTCCAACCTGATTCGACTTGGATGCTATTTTTAGGAGCATGTACAAGGGCTGAAATCACACCCAAGTCAGACCAAAGTAGTGCAGGAACCTTTTCTAAAGTTGGAGCGACTTGTGTAGCATCAGCTAAGAGGGCTCTCATAGGGAACCATTGAATTTGATATGCCATGCGACTTGGGGTCTCACAAGTCGGATCCCATGTCGCAGCAGTGTCAATCGAGCCTTATATACACTTGTGCATTTGAAACTATAAATACAATGAACAAGAAAATCTGTACTTTTATGCCATTATTCAGATCTCTCCATTTTTCATTTAATGCAGTTATTTACTTATTCATAATAACTTAGGAAAGTACCCTCTATCTGTAAGATACATGCCAAAAGCATGCATTTAAAAAACAAACAAAAGTATGAACCAACCTTTACACAAATGGTCTTAGTCAATAAATATTTTTTATTTTTATTGTGACTTTTAAATTAATAAAAAAAAATACTTAAAATTTAGATCTACCTGTAAAGAATAGAGTCAATACTTACCTCTCCTGCTGCCTGCGATTCCAAGCACTGCCCCACTGAATTGAAACAGTCCCCTTTCTTCCCTCCTAACATCACTACAGGGCAAAGTAAACAGCAACTATTATAAAACTGGTAAATTAATATTTTCTTACTTTCACTAGTGTTCCTCTTTGCTAAACCAACAGGACAAAAATGCAAACATTTTCATCTTCTATAAAAGTCAAATTGAGTTAAAGCAGAGTTCCGGCCTCGGCGGACAATTTGAGCTAAATATACCCCCGGGACAGTCAGGGCTAGTGCATTCCACAATGGATAGCCTCTGAACTGTCCCGGGTCGCACTTACCTGTAAGAAGAAATACTTACCTTGAAAATTTCTTCTCCAGCGCTGCTATCTCAGGTGTGGGCAGCGTCCCTCTTCCGTGTCCTCTTCGTGACGTCAGAGTCCCACAATGCCCAGAAGCTGTTTAGCAGGGAATGACGCCTGCACCAGAAGTGACGAGCGGGGCCGGTGCAGGCGCATTGATTCCTGGGAGCGATGACATTCAGCTCCCAGGAATCATCGCAAACCGGAAGTGACGGCGTGGGCCGCGGCCGCAGAGGGAGGAAGTGGAAGGAAGGTGAGTATATTTTCTTCTATAATAAGGTAAGTGACCAAAAAAAAAAAAAAAAATCGGCACTATCCATTTCTCTTTCAGGTTGCCCTCAGCAAGCGGATGGCCTAAAATCGTTTTTTTCGATTTTGAGGCCTGAACTCCACTTTAATTAAGCTTAGCGCCTCTCCCAATATGAGAAAACGTGCGGCATGTAAAAACCTTATATTGTAAGATCCTTAAGGCTCCATTCACACCTGAGTCTATCGTTTTCAGGCATTTTTTGTTAGCATTTTAGGTTTTTTTTCGTGTGGTTTTTGGGTGTTTTTCTAGCGTTTTTTGCAGGTGTTTGGAGGCAGGTTTTGACATCTAACAAAAATGCTTGTAATCTGCCAAAAAAAAAGCTCATATACTTTTTTTAAGCTTCAGGCGACAAAACGCTCATACATGAACATACATGAAATGAATGGGATTTTGCTTGTTGGGGAGTTTTGAGACTTTAGAGACTTTTGAGACTTTACGAGCTGAAAAACGCTGGGGTGTGAACAGGGCCTTAAGGTAAGGATTGATGTGAATGTAAATATGTAAAGAGCTCCTTAAATTGTTGACACTATATAAGTACCTGTGATAATAATAAATAAGACAAATTAGAAGTAGTGTATCATATATGAATATGATAGTAAAGTGTACTCAAGATATGTTTGTAAAAAAAAAAAAAAAAATCACTTCCTACACCAAAGGCACATTTATTTCACAATAAAAATGTTAGTTTTAACAAAAATAAAAGTAAAATAAGTGTTATATCACCATCTTGTGGACTAAATGGGAAGTTCTATGGTTTCATAGGTTTCACACACTGGCCTACTTCAGTTAATTGTATTATTACTTCAGAACTGGAGTCCCTTTTAAAAAATAAAAATAAATAAAAAAAGGAAATTATCAATGTGATTTTTTTTTTTTTAATAAGGTTTGATGAATATGTGTACTATTAAAGCTACCATATTTAAGTCCCTTTCTTGCTTGTTTTGCTGCATTTTGCCAAAAATGTAACTTTTCCAGCTAAGTCCATTTTGAAGATACGTTTCACCACCATTTGAATTTTTTGTATCTAAATAGGCCACTCTGAACTTCTATCAATCAAGATATTTTATAATACCATTCAGTATGACAGTTTCTTAGTCACCTTGCATAAATCGGTGAATAAAAGTGGACAACAAAGTGTGGCCTTATGATAATCAGTCATTTTTATCCGATCTAAAAAAAAAAAAAAAAAAAGTTGCATTGTGCTTTTCTATTTTTCCAGCAACCATAGAGTCTTGCTGATGCTGTGGCTTTTCGTGTAAGGGGAAAAATAAAAATCCAACATGTTTGATGTTCCATTAGAATAACCATGACATGTTTTCACACCAATCAATGTATAGAAATCTCACCACCACAGCCTGCATAAGATGTATTTATTACAGGTATTTATATAGTGCCAACAGTTTACACAGCACTTTACATACTATATATTTACATCAGTTTACAATCTAGATATGCATGCATACACACACACACACACACACATACTAGGGACAGATTTGGAGAGAAGCGAGTTAAACCAATTAGACTCCGAAAAACGGAAAATTGATATCAATACTTACCGTAATTTTCCTTTCCTGATGGACTCCATGGCAGCACACGTATGGGTAGGCTCCGCCTCCTCTCCTACCCTATAGGACCCCACTCCCATAAATCTTTGCTCCATACCAGGAGCCGTGTTCCATAACTAGAACTACTCCAGCAGATGGGAGGGGACTCCTGCTGCCATGGATTCCATCAGGAAAGGAAAATTACGGTAAGTATTGAAGTATTGATATAAATTTTCCGTTTTCCTGACAGACTCCATGGCAGCACACGTATGGGAAATAACTAGCCATACACACCCGGGCGGGTAACTGCTGGTTTAATAGAAAAAGGTTTAATTTGCATCGTCAACAGACAAGACTTTTAAACCAAAGTTGACCGAAGATAAAGAAGCCGGTTCAACACAGTAATGCGACATGAAGGTATGAATTGATGACCAAGAAGCCGCTCTGCAAATCACGTCAGGTGCTACATGAAGAGAAACTGCCCACGACGTAGAGATCCCTCTAGTGGAATGAGCTGTCACCACCTCTGGAGGAGCCAGTCCCTTGGCTTTATATGCCCACTGGATGGTCTGAACTATCCAACTTGCTATAGATCTTGAGGAAGCTTGTTTGCCCTTGTTTTTTCCACAGATGAGGACAAAAAGATGGTCTGACTGACGGAAAGGAGCTGTAGTCTCCAGATATAGCCGAAGAGTTTCCCCCACGTCCAAAGGATGGATAGAATTTTCATCTTGAGATTTGAACGTGGGTAGGACAATTTCCTGGTTGACATGGAATACCGACATTACTTTCGGATTGGAGCCAAGCATCGGAACTAATACTACCCGATCAGGGAAAAACGTAAGGAATGGTTCCTTGTAACCCAAGGCACCGAGTTCAGAAACCCGTTTGGCCGAAGTAATAGCCACCAGAAAGGCTGTTTTCATGGAGATGTTTTTAAGGAAGAATGGATCCTTCTGATTCAAGGTGAGTGAGAAAAGAAACTCCAAGACCGTAGGAAGATCCCACTTAGGGAACCTGGGCTTTCTAGGAGGTCTTAACCTAGTAGCGCCTCTGAAGAACTGGCGAACCAGGGAGTGTTTCGCCCATGCAGTCCCAGTGAAGGCCGAAATGGCTGAAATTTGGACCCGAAGGGAGCTTACTGCCAATGACAGGTCCAGACCGGACTGGAGGAAGCCCAAAATATCCTGGATTCCTGGGTCAGAGACAGAGCTAGATCTGCTATCCACATAATCCTTGAACTTGGACCAGATTTTTTCGTAGACCTTGTTCGTGCCGGGTCTTCTGGCACTCATCATTGTAGCGATTGCCTCGTTTGGACAACCGAGCGCTTTCAATCTTTCCCTCTCAACAGCCATGCCATGAGATGAAGCTTTGCTGGGCAGGGGTGAAGAATAGGCCCTTGGGACAGAAGGTCCGGCCTGACTGGCAGAGGTATCGGGTCCCGACAGCTCAGCTGGAGCAACAGAGGAAACCACGGTCTCTTTGGCCAGAAGGGAAGAATCGCTATGATCTGCACTCTCTCTGTCCTGAGTCTGTGAAGAAACTTGAAGATGACTGGCACTGGAGGAAACGCATAAGCCGTTTGAAAATTCCAATGATCCGTCAGGGCATCTACCCCGTAGGCCTGGGAATAACGCCACCTCGTGTAGAATCTCTCCAGTTTGGCATTGCTTGGAGATGCGAACAGATCTACCTCTGGACGGTAACCTAGAGACATGACCCATATGAAGGTCTCTGGTTGGAGTGACCACTCGTTGTTGTCCAGAGCAGACCTCGAGAGGAAGTCTGCCTGGACGTTCTGGGCACCTGGAAGATAGGCGGCTGACAAGTTGGACAGATGTTTTTGAGCCCAATCCATAATTGGTTTCACTTCTTTCAGAAGAGAAGGACTGCGGGTGCCCACTTGTCTCTTGATGTAGGCGACGGCTGTCGTATTGTCCAGTCTTAGGAGGACCGAGGCATTGGTCGCCAGATGCTGAAAGGCCTGGAGAGCACAGAACGCTGCCCGAAGCTCCAGCACATTCGAGACCACCCCGCATGTAGGGAAGCCCCATCTGCCCTGGGCCACCTCCGACAGGCAGTGCGCTCCCCATACCGTCCTGCTGGCGCCTGAGGTCACGACCAACCAGGACGCTGGAACGATTGAATGGCAGTTTAAAAGATTCTTTCGCTGAAGCCACCAGGTTAAGCTGTCCTTCATGGACGTAGTTATCCGAATGAGGACTTCTGGATTCTCGAAATTCCATTGTTGGAGGAATCCCATCTGAAAGGGCCTCATCTTCCACTGTGCCCACTTCACCATGGGAGCCGTGGAAACCATGGTCCCAATTATCTTCATGCACTGGGACGCCCGGAGATGAGAGGCTGATAATGCCGGACGAATCCTGTTGCGAATTGTCGGAATCTTCTCTAATGGAAGGGAGATAGTGCCTCTGGAAGTGTTGAAGAGGGCCCCTAGGAAGACCAACGACTTTGTGGGTTCCAGATGGCTTTTTTCCAAATTCAGGAGCCACCCGAACTCTTGAAGGGTGGAAATTACTTGAGATCTGTGAAGCAGAATTTGATCCTGATGTTCTGACAGAAGGAGCAAGTCGTCCAAGTAATGGTAAAGACGAATCCCTTTTGCTCTGATCAGGGCTACTACAGCCAGTAAGATCTTGGAAAAGATTAGAGGTGATGTGGTAAGCCCGAAAGGGAGACAGGTAAATTGAAGATGCACCTGACCCACTGCGAATCAGAGAAATTTTTGCATTTCTGCTGCGACTGGGACGTGAAAGTAGGCATCTTTCAAGTCTATGGATATCATCCAATCCTCTGGCTGTACCACTTGCCGAATTGTAAAAAGTGTTTCCATCCTGAACCTCTCTTTCTTGATGAAGGCGTTTAGGTGTGTTAGGTCTATAACCGGCCTCCAAGAGCCGCTTTTCTTCAAGACCATGAAGAGCGGAGAGTAGATGCCTTGGAACCGTTCCTCGGTTGGGACAGGCACTGCCGCACCCTGGGCAACCAGGGATTCTACATATGTAAGAAGAGTTGACTTCTTCTCTTCTGAACGGGGTAAGGCCGTAGGAATGAAGCGAAGAATGGGGCTTATGTCGAAAATCCACACATGTCCGTGTGATACGGTTCTGACGGCCCATTGATCTTCGATCGAGGCTGCCCAGACGTGCGCAAACTGATGCAAGCGTGCGCCTACCCGCACCGTCTGGACAGGCTCGATATCAAAAAGACTTCGTCGCCTCTCGGCTTGCTGAAGATTTTCCTTTGGAGAACTTCTGCCCTGTAGATTGAGGGCGCTTCCAGTTCTTCCTGAACTCACGACCGGGCCTGTAAAAACGGGCCTCTCTGGCACGATCAGGATTTTGTCTGTTTTGAGGTCTTCTCTGATCTATCAACCGGCGATCCTGGGGAAGGAAACCCGATTTACCACCAGTGGCAAGGGTAATAGCACTGTCCAGTTTATTACCAAAGAGGGAGGAACCCTCAAAGGGAATTTTGCACCAGGCCTGCTTAGAGGCAGGGTCGGCCAACCAGGGGCGCAACCACAAGGCGCGTTTGGCCGTGACAGAGGACAGCATGACCCGCGCCGCCAAGCGGATTATATCAATGGATGCCTCACCCAAGAAAGCCGTTGCCAGTCTCAACTCCTGAATGGCTGAACTCCTGGCCACCTCTTCGGAGACACTCTGAAGTGTAGCCTCCAATGCTGTCTACCCAGGCTTCCATTGCCTTGGATGTGGCTGCCAAAGCCAGAGCCGGCTTACACGCCATACCTGCGGAGAGATAAATCTTCTTAAGATCTGTGTCAATCCGCCTGTCAAGAGCGTCTTTGAATGAGACTGAGTCTTCCAATGGCAAGGTCATGTGTTTCACCAACCTCATCAAGGCCGCATCCACCGTGGGAGCGGAATCTAGATGTTTCACCTTATCATCCTTAAAGGGATACATTCTGGAGACCTTAGATGACAAAGAGTTTCTCTTTTCAACTCCCTGCCACTCGTCTGTAATAATTTCTCCCAATTCCCCTAGGAGGGGAAAATGGGAACTCTCTTTTTTGAGATGTTTGAAGTATTTCATCTGTTTGGCTGGGGACTCAGCTGGATCTTCCCATTTTAATGCCTCCTTAACCGCCTTAACTATTGGTGGGACCATAGCAAGTTCAAAACCTACATTCTGGTCTGCCAAATCATCTTCACTGTCTGTAGAATCTTCTGACAGACGACTTGGTTGTGAAGTACCTGGCTCCACTTCATCCCTTGGGAGGAAACCAGGAGCCTCTGAAGAGTGACCCAAAAGCCTGCTGGAATCCCAATCTCTAAGGGATTCTTTTACAATCCGCCTGACCATAGCCTCCACTGGTTGTGCAGTGTCTTGCTTTTCCCTCAAAACCCTGGAATAACAGGTATCACATAGGGATCTATCCTCAGGGATACGGGCTCGACAGCCCCAGCATGATTTCCCTGAACTGCGGTCAGAATGGCGGGATTGCCGCGGTGCGACTGAACTGGAAGTGTGCTCATGTCGTTTAGACCTGGAGCTAGACCTATGACCAGACTTTGATGAAGAATGCCGATGGGCTGAAGGAGAACGATCCTTTGATCCAGAAATAGGGCGTTGGTCAGACCTAAAAGGGCTGAATAGGGAAAGAAAAACACACTTAGGCTCCATTCCACCAGCCAACGCAAGCAGGTAAGGGTTAAGAAAAACTAGCTCACCTGTTGCGCAGGGACTGGCCACCGGGGGGTGGTGAAGCATCCATTTGCAGATAGAAGCAAAAGCCTGCACAGGAAGAAAGTAAGCATACATGTACTGACTTTTGTTTCCACACCATCCCTTTTACCCCAAATGGCACCTGGTTCAAAGCATGACTCACCGCTGAAAAGCAGAGAAACAGCACGGGGAAGCCACCGCAACGCCCGCAGACATCCCATTGTAAACAGGAATGGCAGCTGCTTAAATCTCCCGGGCGCCGCAAAGCCACGCCCCAAACGACGCAATAGCGTCATAGGAGATCGGGATCGATGCGCGCGCATGCGCAGACGATACCAGGGCCAAGCCTCATCCTGGACAACCAATTGAAGGTCCAGCGAGGCAGGGGGAGGAGCCTAAGCGACGATCTGGAACGCAGGAGCGCTCCACCGCACAAACAGGAAATGCAATGAAACCAAAAGAAAGTTTTATACTTTACCACCATGACGATAACCGAACAGTCTCAGGCCTGGATGAATTAATGCGTGTGTGACAGGGCATCAGGGCCTATCCGCTCAATAGCAAGGACGTATTGGCCATCAATGCAGCCCACCTCTCATTCAGGATTTACGGCATCTTCAGCATTTAAAATAATATTGCCCGGGTCCACCCGATAAATATCAAGATTGCTGGACATAAAACAGGAGGCATCCGACATCAATAAGGTCCACACGCCACCAGCTCGCCTGAAACCGATAGACGTCCTATAAGGTAAGACTTCCTTCTCGCAGGAGGAGGACGAAAAAGGAACACGGCTCCTGTTATGGAGCAAAGATTTATGGGAGTGGGGTCCTATAGGGTAGGAGAGGAGGCGGAGCCTACCCATACGTGTGCTGCCAGGGAGTCGGTCAGGAAAGTCCCATTCACAACCAGAGCATTTTCTTTGCTATTCAGCACAGCTCTACTTTTTTTTTTTTTGCATTTTTGTTTACACGCGAATAGAGATTTCTTTTGGGGGTATTTGATCAGCACTGGGTTTTTTTTTTTTTTTTATTATATATATATAAATAAAAAAATACTGAACATTTTGAAAAACAAAAAACAAAAAATGTTTTACTTTATATTATAAAACGTATCCAATTAAAAAAAAAAATGTCAATACTATACACTGTCACTGTACTAATGGGTTAATTGTGTGCCTAATAAGTGTAATGTGTGCAATATGTGCTGCTTGCACGAGTAGATGTGACTGATTTAAAAAAACAGCCATATCTCTGCTCCGTGTACAGAGCCTTGTGTTGATAGTAAATACAGAGCTCTGTATTGTGATTCGTAAGTCAATCAGCAGTAAATCATTGGCTTGGACTTGCTGATCGGCTTGTGCTGTACTGAATCACAGTACAGATGGCACATGCGGGCACCCCCTACCCGGAAATTCCGGATCACCTACATGTAAGTGAATTTTCGCAGAGCAGCCGCCCCGTTGCCATATATGAGCATGTGTCCCATTGCTGTCAATCAAATCATCTGATGAGGGACGGGGGTGGGGCCAACCGAGCTGTCTGTGACTATTGAAGCAGGCAGTGCAGCTCTGGATCGAGCCTGCAGGTGTACCATTATAGGAAGCAGCTGCCTAGGGTGGCACACCTAGAAGAGAAGGAGCCTGGAGCGTTGACGGGAGACCCGTGAAGAGGAGGTTCGGGGCCGCTCTATGCAATTCCATTGCACAGAGCAGGTGAGTATAACATGCTTTAGTATTTAAAAAAAAAAATTCCTCTGCAAAAATTGAAGCAGCAAATACAGGAAGGAAGTGCAAATATGTAAATATGTACTGATCTGCTAATTTACAGCTACACAGGTATTGTGGTGTATGCAGAGTTATGGACCGACAATCCAAATGGCTTTGTCAGCTGACACCATCTGATCGGTCTGTGTAAAAATTACTGTGTTTGGATTTAGGATGCCTAAAAATTGTTATGGAATTTTCCTGAATTTTCATTATATCTATCCATTTACTGTTAAAGATTTATGTCAGTAAGAACATCACCACCAATTTCCTTGTTATGTTAGATTTTAATTGTTTAATTGTGTGTACTGTATCATTATCCTGCGCCAGCCCTTTTTGGGTTTGAGCTACTTGGTATATATATTAATCCAGAAAGTATTCACAGCGCTTCACTTTTTCCACATTTTGTTATGTTACAGCCTTTGTCCAAAATTGTTTAAATTCATTATTTTCTTCAAAATCCTACAAACAATACCTCATAATGACCACATGAAACAAGTTTGTTTGAAATCTTTGCAAATTTGTTAAAAATATTCACAGCCTTTGCCACGACACTCAAAATTGAGCACAGGTTTCCACTGATCATCCTTGAGAGGTTTCTACAACCTGATTGGAGTCCATCAGTTGATTGGACATGATTTGGAAACACACACCCCTGTGTATATAAGGTCCCACAGTGCAGAGCACAAACCAAGCAATGAACTCCAAGGAATTGTCTGTAGACCTCCAAGACAGGATTGGATCAAGGCACAGATCTGGGGAAGGGTACAGAAAAATGTATGCGGCATTGAAGGTCCCAATGAGCACAGTGGCCTCCATCATCCATAAAAGGAAGAAGTTTGGAACCACCAGGACTCTTCCTAGAGTGGGCCACCCAGGCCAAACGTAGCGATCAGGGTGAAGGGCCTTAGTCTGGAAGATGACCAAGAACCCTATGGTCATTCTGACAGAGCTCCAGTGTTTCTCTGTGAAGAGAGCAGAACCTTCCAGAAGAACAACCCTCTCTGCAGAACTCCACCAATCAGGTCTGTATGGTAGAGTGGCCAGACGGAAGCCACTCCTCAGTAATAGGCACATGACAGCCTGCCTGGAGTTTGCCAAAAGGCACTTGAAGGACTCTCAGACCATGAGAAATAAAATTCTCTGGTCTGATAAAACAAAGATTGAACTCTTTGGCCTTAATGGCAAGCGTCATGTCTGGAGAAAACCAGGCACCACTCATTACCTGGCCAATACCATCCCTATAGTGAAGCATGGTGGTGGCAGCATCATGCTGTGGTAATGTTTTTCAGCAGCAGGAACTGGGAGACTAGTCAGGATCTAAGGAAATATGAATGCAGCAATGTAAAGACATCCCTGATAAAAACCTGCTCTGGACCTCAGACTGGGGCGAAAGTTACAACAGGACAACAACCCTAAGCACACAGCCAAGATAACAAAAGAGTGGCTTGGGACAACTCTGTGAACATCCTTGAGTGGCCCAGCCAGAGCCCAGACTTAAACATGATTGAACATCTCTGGAGAGATCTTAAAATGGCTGTACACCAACACTCCCTATCCAACCTGATGGAGCTTGAGACGTCCTGCAAAGAATTGGAGAAACTGCCCAAAAAATAGGTGTGCCAAGCTTGTAGCATCATACTCAAAAAGACTTGAGGCTGTAATTGATGCCAAAGGTGTTTCAACAAAGTATTGAGCAAAGGCTGTGAATACTTATGTATATGTGTTTTTTTTTTTTTAATAAATTTGCAAAGATTTCAAACAAACTTCTTTCACGTTGTCATTATGGGGTATTGTTTGTAGAATTTTGAGGAAAATAATGAATTTAATCCATTTTGGAATAAGGCTGTAACATAACAAAATGTGGAAAAAGTGAAGAGCTGTAAATACTTTCCGAATGCACTGTACACTATATTGTCAAAAGTATTGGGACGCCTGCCTTTAGACTTACATGAGCTTTAATGGCATCCCAGTCATAGACCGTAGTGTTCAATATTGAGTTGGCCCACCCTTTGCAGCTATAACAGCTTCAAATCTTCTGGAAAGGCTGTCCACAAGGTTTAGGAGTGTGTCTATGGGAATGTTTGACCATTCTTCCAGAAGTGCATTTGTGAGGTCAGGCACTGATGTTGGAGATGAGGCCTGGCTCGCAATCTCCGCTCTAATTCATCCCAAAGGTATTCTATCGGGTTGAGGTTAGGACTCTGTGCAGGCCAGTCAAGTTCCTCCACCCCAAACTAACTCATCCATGTCTTTATGGACCTTGCTTTGTGCACTGGTAAAAAAAATTTGATGGAGGGGGATTATGGGATTATGGTGTGGGGTTGTTTTTCAGGGGTTGGGCTTGGCCCATTAGTTCCAGTGAAGGGAAAGCTTAAGGCATCAGCATACCAAGACATTTTGGACAATTTCACGCTTTCAACCTGGTGGTAACAGTTTGGGGATGGTACCTTACCTGTTCCAACATGACTGCACACAGTGCACAAAGCAAGGTCTATAAAGACATGGATGAGCGATTTTGGGGTGGAGGAACATGACTGGCCTGCACAGAGTCCTGAGCTCACCCCAATTGAACACCTTTGGGATGAATTTGAGTGGAGACTGCGAGCCAGGCCTCCTTGTTCAACATCAGTGCCTGACCACACAAATGCGCTTTTAGAAGAATGGTCAAACATTCCCATAGACACACTCCTAAACCTTGTGGACAATCTTCCCAGAAGAGTTGAAGCTGTTATAGCTGCAAAGGGTGGGCCAACTCAATATTGAACCCTACCGACTAAAACTGGAATGCCATTAAAGTTAATGTGCGTGTAAAAACAGGCGCCCCAATAATTTTGACAATATAGCGTATGTTCTGTCTTTTTTATTAAGTAATATGCTATGAACAAGGCTATTTGCCGAAACGCTTCAGTTTGCTTTTTATGCCATAAACAAAGTCTTCAAAAGGATTTTTGGATTTGCCGGCTCTTTCCATGCATTCCACATTGTATCCAGTGGATGGAGAACACTTTAGAGCTTGAGCACCCATGTATGTACTCCACTACTTAATTTAGGGTGTGTTCCTATGCCTTTTGCTTTTCAAATTTATGGAATATTATATGCTGTTTTGGTGATATCTTGCTAATATATACTCTATGTACTTTTTGGAAAGTTTATGGATTGCTTTTTTGTTTTGTTTATTTTTTGGATATAGCATTATTTATGTTTGATGCATTTATATATCATTTTTGAGATCCATGACGAACAATTTGACTATCATTGTGAGAATTTTAGGATAGAAGAATAATAGAATTAGTTACAGCTGTTTAGGGGTACTAATGTGCGTAGTGAGTATAAAGACATCAGACACCTGGGAATATGGGCATCTGTTTTATGTAAGGATTAGTCAGTAAACTGCTATATCCTTAAAAAGCATAAAACAATCGATGTACTGAATAGCAGAATGTAACTCCATGTAACTCACAACAGATTGATGAAAAATGCATACTCATGCAAACAGAGGGCTAGCATTGCATTAACTGATTTATGAATTCTGTGTCATTCACATCCACTGTGACTAATTGCTCTTCCTTCCCTAACTATTTTGGAATTAATGTTTAACCTAATGTTCTCAAAGGTTCTTTGAGGTGCATACTCAGCTAAGTGTCCTAATGCTTTTATCAGTTCTTGTTTGGTGACTCTATCTGCATGTATGTGCCTGCTAGCACAGTTTTAGAATTACAATAGAAAATCAGTATTATGTGAGCCTTATCTAAGCACCACCAAGGGGCCCTAAATACGTGGGCATTGTTACATTTTAGCTTGCAAATGGCAGAAAGCATTTTATTGTCTTCATATCTTCACCTCTGCTATGACATAAGGTATATAAGATCTGATTAAGGTGATTACTGAGACTTGATGAATAGGAACTGTACTGTATACACCAGCACATACAGAATGAATCTTTTTTCATAGCAGAAACAGGTGGACACGCATGGATTACAGCACCTGCATTCAATAAAATGCAGACATTGTTTGGGTAGGTTGTAAGGTGAGCAGCACCGCTAGAAATACCTTAGATTGTCACTTAGGTATGATTGTCTTATTAGGCAGAAATAAACCCATCGATTTAAAAAAAAAACAGTTACATTTCTGGAATGCTGGGATTGCTAACAGTCACATTTGCTTGTGTCCTTAACCAAATTGTCAAACTGATAAATGGCTGGCATCATAATTGGTCACATGTGCAGCAACATGGCAGTTTCAGATCAATCAGAAGCAGCTTCCTTGGCTGTAAAGGATAGGAAGGTTTATTCTGCTTTGAGGCTGTCAGCAGATCGGCCCTAACAAATTTGGCAGTGCCTAAAAATGGTAACAAACTGGGCATTGAGAAATGAGAATGTGCAGAGCAGGGTGAAACTGCATATTACTGGATTTTAAACAGTATAGGCACTTATTTTTAAAGTTTTACATAGCTATACCTGCAAAAAGGGGCCAGCCTAAAGGGATTGAGCAGGGCCTAAACTTGTAAAAAAAAAAAAAAGAAAAAACAGAGATCCTTTTCCCTTATAGCAGGTTAAACAGCACAGTGCTTGTGCTGTCTAACCTGTCCCTCTCTAAACTATAAAAAACCTAGTTGATCCTGCCTGTTCCTGTGTCCCCCTTGGTGTGCTGACCATGAAAATCATGGCGGCTGATCCCTGATTACCGTGGTCAGTTTACCTGCCTCAGTCATGTCGCTGCTTTCCTCTCTCCCCCTCTCCCCCTCCCTCCCTGCCTGCCTGCAAGCTCCTGTGTGTGTATGCCGCCTGTCCCCTCTCCTCCTGCCACTAATAACCACTTCTGGTCCGTAAGAATTTCCCCCTTAATGACCAAGCCATTTTTTGCGATTCAGGACTTCGTTAGTTTAACAGACAATTGCACGATCGTGCAACGCTGTACCCAAATAAAATTGATGCTTTTATTTCCCACAAATAGAGCTTTTATTTGGTGGTATTTTAACACTTGTGCGATTTTTATTTTTTGCGCTATAAACAAAAAAAGAGTGCTATATAACATTCCCAAAAAAAAATCTAAAAGTTCAAAATTTTTCATCATTCGTCATTCATTCATTTCATCATCAATTTTTTTTTTTTTATAATTTTAGGCCAATTTGTATTCTTCCAGATATTTTTGGTAAAAAAAATTCCCAATAAGCGTATTTTGATTGGTTTGCGCAAAAGTTATCGCTTCTACAAACTAGGCTAAAGTTTTACGTAATTTTTTATTTATTTATTTTATGAGTAATGGCGATGATAAACGATTTTTAGCGGGACTGAGACATTGCAGCAGACACCTAACTGACATTTTTTACACTCTTGGGGGGACCGGTGACATTACTACAGTAATCAGTGCTTAAAATATGCACTGTTACTGTAAGAAATGGCACTGGCAGGGGAAGGAGTTAACCCAGGGGCGATCAAAGGGTTGAGTGTGAGCCTAGGGGGTGTTTTCTAACCGTGGGGGGGGGGGTGAGCTTGTGAAATCAATACAGAGACCTGTGTTCCAAAATAGTAGAAACACAGGAGCTCTGCATTGATTTCAGAAAGAACAACGATCTGCTGTGTTTACAACAGCAAACCGCCGTTCTCCCTTCACTAAGAGCCATCGCGTGTGCCCGGCGGCTATCGCGGCCACTGACACCGTGGATCAGCTTCCCTACTAGTGAGTGGGTGCGCATGCGTGCCCCCCAGGATCGTTCCCGTGGACCGCCATACAGGTATGGCGATTCGTGGGAACCTGCCGCCGTATAACTGTGGTGGCTGGTCGGCAAGTTGTTAATAGTGAAGTAAAGTTAGATAAATATTAATGCCAGCCTCTCTGTTTTATGAATCCATCCTACACTGTGTAAGTGTTAGTGTAAAATGATGGCTGTAAATACCTTATCTCTGATCTGTTCTAGCCGGTTACGCGCCGCTCTCCTCCTCCGATCTAAAGGCTACAGCGGGAGGGGCTGAGCAGAAAGCACAGCAGTCATCTGACCTCCCCGGCTGACATCAGACGGGATCTCAGTCCCTCCCGCTGGAGGAGGAGATTGGCCGGAGGTCAAGTGACTGGCCATAAAAAAATCGGAGATAACGTTTTTAGAGGCATTGTTTTACAGTAACACACAATGTAGGATGGATTCATAAAACAGAGGGGCTGGCAGTCATTTTGTTGTAACTTTACAACCATTTAATGTTCTGACTAAAGTTCCACTTTAAGTGTGCACTTCATAGGGTTGGACTGCATTTTATTATTACAATTATTAAAACCTTTACACTCACAGATGCATTATAAAGGCCCATTCACACAGGCATTAATAGAAGGTGTGTGATACATTTGCAAAGCATTTAAAATGCCTCTCAAATGTTTAGCATAATCTTGTAGCTGTACTACTCTGTAAGTACAGTAAATGTGTTAGTTTAAAAATAGTTTGAAACATGCTCTAGATTGTATTTCATCGCTGTGCTTTTATTTTGCAACTAGCAATTGCCGGTTGCTGAAGCCTGTGGACACTTTTGATGCCTGAAGTAGAAAACAATGGAAGGGCGTCTCAAACTATTTTCAAATGCTTCCCAAAGTGCCTTGTATTGCCTGTATACAGTGTTTCAGGAAGTGTTTGAGAAGCTTTTAAAGTGACTCTGTCATAAGGAAAATTTGGAGAATGCCATTACTAGCCTCCTTCTAAAAATACATATTGCCTGACTATTTTTGTTGCGAAAGAAAGAAAAAAAAATCTGGGTGATCTATGTATATTGCAGGGATCTTAACTTTGTTGCAGAGTCCTTACCTGTTTCTTATTTAACCACTTAAGCCTTGGAAGATTTTACCCCCTTCCTAACCAGGGCCTATTTTGCGATTCGGCACTGCGTGACTTTAACGGACAATTGCGCGGTCGTGCGATGCTGTACCTAAACGAATTTGACGTTCTTTTTTTCCTACAAACAGAGCTTTCTTTTGGTGGTATTTGATCACCTGTGCCATTTTTTTGATCATGCGCTATAAACAAAAATAGAGCGTAAATTTTGCAAAAATAACAATATTTTTCACATTTTTTTATATGAAATTCCCCAAAAAAAAAATATGTAAAAATCAAAATTTTTTAACATTTTAGGCCAATTTGTTTTATGCTACATATGTTTGGTAAAAAAAAAATTGCAAAAAGCGTGTTCTGATTGGTTTGCGCAAAAGTTATTGTGTTTACTAACTAAGGGAAAGATTTTTGTCATTTTTTTTTTTTTTTTTTTTTTTAACGAGTAATGGCGGCGATCTGCAATTTTTTTTTGCGGGACTGCGACATTGCGGCGGAGAGATCGGACCCTTGACTGACATTTTTGACACTTTTGGGGTTACCAGTGACATTACTACAGTAATCACTGCACTGGCTTGAGGTGTAAGAACAGAGATCAACGGTCCTACATAGCAGAACCGTATGATCTCAATTCTTACACAGGGAAGAATGACAGGTGGCTGTCTTTACATTAGCCGCCTGCCTTTCTCCCGCTGTGACGGACAATCGCGAGTGCCCGGCGGACATCGGGTCTGCCGGGCACACACGCGCGTGGGGGGGGGGGGGGTCTGTGAGCGAGCGGCAGCGGGAGCCTCACAGGCTAATGACATAGTCCTACGTCGCTTTGCCTGTGAGGGGCTGACTGCCGACGTAAATCAGTCGGCAAGTGGTTAAGAAAAAGCTGTTTTTTCTACTATGTCCTTGGAAGTCTGGTTCCTGAAGGGGAATATCTAATCTGCTGATGCTCTTGTAATTTTCTAATGAGGAAAGTTGCAGGGTCAGCATCCCTTTAGAAGTGATTAACCCTAAGTAAGAATCTCACTAATAATATAATTTCCATTGAAGAGTGTAACATTTTACCTACTTATCTTAGTGCAGACTTCTAAAAAATAATCAGTGAGTCAATCACACAAGCAGGAAATTACATTGTGCTGTACAAGAACTGTGTACAGAAGAGTACTGTACTCCGGATTGCCATATTGCACTGAATTTTGCAAAAAAATTACAGAGCTGCAGATTGAAGAGGAAAGGAAGGTACTTTTTGGCTTGTGTAGCAATAGTACATAATGTAATATTATTTATTTGTTACATTGTTTTCCCACAAAAGTAAAGTTACTCTTTTAGTACTTTTGTGCCACAGATGGCAGGTAAGTGGGCATGCATTTCCGGAATTCCTGGTAAAATTGGTTCTCTGTTTATTACTTGTAACTTAGAAAGCTCAATTACAAGCAAAATGCACACAGTCAGTCAGAAGGGCTCTGTTCCTTGTAATCGCTTTGATGGCCAGTCACAGTTATCACAACTCCCTCTTTACAATTCTTTTCAATTTGTAATCCTCCTACATCAGAGAAATTAGAATTTAGCCACTTGCAGACCACCAGCAGTACATATACTGCGGCAGGTCGGCTCTGTCCCGCTAAACAACGTAACGGTACGTCACTCCGCGGGACTGCGAGTAGGGGGCGCACACGCACCCATTCGCCACAGAGGAAACCAATCAGCGGGTCTGGCAGCCGCAATTGCTGCCAGGTACCGGTGACAACTCTTCGTGTAGACAGAACGGTGGTCTACCGTTGTAAACACGGCAGACTGCTGTTCTGTCAGTAAGGAACACAGGGATCCTGCGTTCCTCTTATTTAGGAACACACGTCTTTCAGTAAATATATCCCCCATACAGTTAGACAGCACGGTTCAGGGCACAGGTGTTAAACCGGTCGCCCTCCAGCTGTCGCAGATCTACAAGTCCCATGAGGCATTGCAAGGCTGGCAGTTACAAGCATGACTCCCACAGGCAGAGGCATGATGGGACTTGTAGTTCCGCACCAGTTTGACACCCCTGCCCTAGGGACACATTTAACCCTTTGATCGCCTCTGGTGTTAACCCCTTCCCTGCCAGTGTCATTATTACAGTAACAGTGCATATTTTTAGCACTGATTACTGTAGTAATGTCACTGGTTCCCCCAAAAGTGTCAAAAATGTTAGTTAGGGGTCCGATCTGTCTGCTCCAATGTCGCAGTCCCGCTAAAAATCGCTGATCGCCGCTATTACTAGTAAAAAAATAAATAAAAATGACATAAATCTTTCCCCTAGTTAGTAGACGCTATAACGGTTGCGCAAACCAATCAATATACACTTTTTGGGATTTTTTTTTTTACTAAAAATATGTATCAGAAGAAAAATTAGCCTAAAATGATGAAAAATTTTGATTTTAAATTTTTTTTTGTTTGGAATGTTATCAAGCAAAAAGTAAAAAATATTGTTTTTTTTTTTCAGACTTGAATGAGTTTGTGACGTTGTAAAGATGCAATATTCTAGAAATCACAGGATTTGAAACGACAAACTTCTCTTGCTCGATTTGGCCTTTATCTTGACAACCTGCTGCTGGGGGGTTTCAGTCACTTAGAATGGCTCGCTTGACAAAGTCAATGCAAAACTGCAAAGATAGGCTGCCGGTTAAATAGGGTTTGTCAGATAATTAAAGGAATTAGCACAAGGTGCCAGATTAACACCAATAACTGGGAGGTATCTGAAAGTGTTCTCTAATTTTCATCAATGATCTCTTTCAAATCTCATTGAAGTTTTTTATTCTGTGCTTAAAAATATTTGTAACTCATGAAATATGCTTAAAGCGGAGTTCCACCCAAAAGTGGAACTTCCGCTTTAGGGAGTCCTGACCCCCTGACATGCCACATTTGGCATGTCATTTTTTTTGGGGGGGGGGGGGGAGCGGGTACCGAGTTTTGAAAGGTACCCGCTCCCACTTCCGCTCGGAGCGCCGCGGCGCCCTGAACGGAAGTTCTCCTCTCCCCCTCCCTCCCTGCAATCTTCTGGGACACGTCAGAGGTCCCAGAAGATTGCCGGCCAATCACTGCGCGCAGCGCGACTCGCGCATGCGCAGTGGGTACCCGGCTGTGAAGCCACAAACTGTGACAGCCGGGTGCCCACAGCAGTGATGCCGGCGCCGAGGGAGAGGATCGAGGCTTCGGGCGGCCGCATCGCTGGACCGTTGGACAGGTGAGTAAATGGCTGGAACTCCGCTTTAACAAAACTACTCTTTTGCTCCTGTTTAGATCATTTCAAATGGGACTGAGCAGTGACCTTGACATTTAGGACATGATCTCCAGTGTACACTTGTATTGCACACTTGTCCTATACAATAAAACCTTGGATTGCGAGCATAATTCTTTCCGGAAACATGCTTGTAATCCAAAGCACTGTTATATAAAAGCAAATTTCCCCATAAGAAATAATGGAAACTCAGATGATTTGTTCCACAATCATTTATTCATACATCATTCAGTTTATAGTTCATGTAAAAAGATAATAGCAATGTGATAGGTTGTGTAACCATAAAATGTCCATCCACAAATGGCGCCTCCACAAGGGGATTAGAAGCTACAGAGTATAAAGGAGAAGAGAGGCGCCTCTAAGTGTAGCAATATTGTTACATTTAATGAAGGTACAACATTTAGCGACTCACATGGTTGATGATTAAAAGAGGCACATCTAAGTATGCAGGCATCCGGGGTAAAGCTGTCCACATAGATCATCCTCCGCACCGCCGGCTCTCACCGCTGTCAGTCTGCAATCATGACCGGGAATCTTATAAGGAAAGAAAGGCACCTCTAAGTGCAGTATTAAAAGGATTTAATATCTGATGCAGGAGAAAGGTGTGGAGTGTATGGAGGTAGGTAGTATGTGCAGGTAAGGTGTGTGCGGGGGGTATGGAGGTGGATAGATGTGCAGGAGAGGAGTGTGGAGTGTACGGTGGTGGGTATTATGTGCAGGATGGTGTCAGTAGTTCTTTTTCCAAAATGCTTTTTGGAGGCCAGTGGATGGTGTCAGTAGGGCAGTGGAGAGTGTAAGTGGAGCAATGGACAGTGTCAGTATTTTTTGTTTTTAATAATTTATTATCTATTATTTTTTACAATTTGTTTTTTTTTTTTTTTTTAATAATTTTTTAAATATTTTTTTTCAAAGTGCTTCTGGGGAAGGGGGTGGAAGGGTATGGGGCAGTGGATGGTGTCGGTAGGGCGGGAAGGTATGATGTCAGTAGTTTTTTATTTTTTTTATCATTTTATTTTTTTACAATTTTATTTTTTTAATATTTATTGTTTTTTTTTTTTTTAATCAGCCTTGTTGGTGGGCTTTGGAGAGATATCAGGGGTCTAAACATACCCCTGACATCTCCCCTTTGAGACTGATGAAAGGGACTGAGGACAGAGATTCCCCGTCCCTTTCTCAGCAGCCTCAGCACTAAATATGAATGGACAGGAGACAGCAGCAGTGTTACTGCGAGATTCCTCTGTTTCCTATGGCTGCAGAGAGTCCAGGGACAGTGAAAACACTTTTTATATACCCTGCACGTATGTGTGATGCTAATTGGCTGCCTTGTAGTTATGGGATTTGCATTGTGGCCTCTCTGAATGCCATAATGCAACCTCTTATCCTCACATACATGTTACATGTATGTGTGCCATTCAGGGCCTGGAGAAGGGATGGGCAGGAGGGACAGCCGCCCTGGGCACTGTAGTACATGGAGATCGGGGGAGGGGATTAGTGTTGGGTGGGAAAATTTGAGTGGCAGCAGGGGGTAAGAATTGTTCTAGGATGGGAAATTTAGGGATAGTGGAAGAGGATTTGTGCTAGGAAGGGAGATTTTGGGTGTTTGTGCGAGAAAAGGTGATATGGTAGAGGGGGGATGGGATTTGTGCTAGGAGGGGGATGTTTTTGGGGGGTATTTGTGCTAGGAGGCGGGGTTTGTGCTGGGAGCAGAGATTTGGAGTGTTTGGGTGGGGGATTTGAGGAGTAGAGGATTTGTGCTAGGAGTAGTGGGGGGGGGGGGGGGGGATGCGTGCTGGGGGGGGGGACTTGATGAGAGAGAGAAGCTGGGAGTGGGTATGGGGGAGCAAAGATTACTGCTGGGAGGGGGAGTTTCAGCAGGGGGCAGATTTGTCCTGGGAGGAAGGGGAATTTATGCTTAGGGGGTACATATTTTTCTGGGGAGGGGGGGATTTTTTCCAACAAATAATGCTTATATATCTTGGGGGGGGGGGGGGGCACAGTTTGGCATGTTTAACCTAGGCTCTAGATCATGGGTTTCCAACATTTTGGCTTCCCTGGGCCACATTGAGTGTAGAGAAATTTTCTCGGGCCGCATAAGTAATAAAACACTCCTGTGCCCTTCCCGCGGCGCCGCGCCCCCCCCCCCCCCACACTAATTTAACACAACTAGAGGATGATGAAATGAAATGGAATCAGTATACAGAGGTTTACTTCTTCTGAGAGATATTAAAGGAACACTCTAACCACCGTGATCACTTCAGTGATTTAAAGTGGTCATGGTGGTAGGAGTCTCAGAAACACTGCACATGCTGGGATATTTACAGTTATTTGCTAGGGGTGCAACTAGCCCCCAGCACATATGACTTAGACACCCAGAAAATGTCATGTCCTTATTCATACATGTAAAAATAAGGACATGACATATTATGACAAAACATAACTAGTTATTAAAAAACATATTGCAACAATTTACACACGCTAATGCACATACCTATCTACTTATTTTGCTGACTGCTGGCGGTTACTGCTGGCGGGTACTGCTGGTGCGGTTACTGCTGGCAGGTAATGCTGGTCATGTGGGTACTGCTGGTCATGACGTTGGGTACTGCTGGTGGGTACTGCTGGAGGAAGCAGCGGCTGCAGTAAAGAGCAGAGCCGCTGCTTCCTGAATGGCTCCTGTCACAGGCAGAGCGCTTTTCATATCACTCCCCCTGTGACAGAGTCGGAACTATACAGGAAGCAGCGGCTCTGTCACTGACTGCAGACATTCTAAGTCTCCCGTAGCAGCCAGGAGATCGCACGGCACTGCAGCCTAGTGCGTGCCCATCCAATGCAGCCAAAACAGTGCCCATCCAATGCAACTTCACCAGTGCATGCCCATCCAATGCAGCCTGATCAGTGCCCATCCAATGCAGCCTCACCAGTGCATGTCCATCCAATGCAGGTTGATCGGCGCCCATCTAATGCAGCCTCACCATTGCATGCCCATCCAATGCAGCCTGATTAGTGCCCATCCAATGCAGCCTCACCAGTGCGTGCCTATCCAATGCAGCCTTACTAGTGCATGCCCATCCAATGCAGCTTCATCAGTGCATGCTCATCCAATGCAGCCTGATCAGTGCCCATCTAATGCAGCCTCACAAGTGCATGCCCATCCAATGCAGCCTGATCAGTGCCCATCTAATGCAGCCTCACAAGTGCATGCCCATCCAATGCAGCCTGATCAGTGCCCATCTAATGCAGCCTCACAAGTGCATGCCCATCCAATGCAGCCTGATCAGTGCATGCCCATCCAATGCAGCCTGATCAGTGTCCATTCAATGTAGCCT
This sequence comes from Pelophylax lessonae, assembly GCF_965119305.1. Lineage (NCBI taxonomy): Eukaryota > Metazoa > Chordata > Amphibia > Anura > Ranidae > Pelophylax > Pelophylax lessonae. The sequence continues at coordinate 368,808,629 of NC_138768.1, forward strand.
CACCAGTGCATGCCCATCCAATGTAGCCTCACCAGTGCATGCCCATCCAATGCAGTCTGCAGTGAAGAGAGAGGAGAGCCGCTGGATTACAGAGCGGGGTTCTCCCGCTTACCCGGCGACCGCTGTCATACGAAGTCCTGCCTCCATGTCACCAATGTGTCAGGGGGCAGTGGGCCGCATTGCCTGCGGTTCCGGGCCGCATTCGGCCCCCGGGCCGCAGGTTGGACATGCCTGCTCTAGATGGCCTTGTTCCGGCACTGGTGCCATTATAGCATCACACGTACACATACCTCCCAACATTCTGAGATGGGAATGAGGGACGCCTATAAGCAAAAGTATACAGGTATAGGACACACCCCCTACCACGCCCCCTTAAAGGAGAATTGTACCCAGATAAATGATTGGTAAGTGCTTTTAAACCACTACTATTTCTTTATATCGGCTTTTGGAATTTACAAATTCAGAAATTTGATGAAAGGTGTATCACTTTAAAACACTTTTTGAAAGATAAATAGAGCATTTTCTATACATCTCTATAGATCAGAGCAAAATAAGGAGGAAAGAGGGACATTGTTCCAAATCAGGGACAGTTGGGAGTTATGCATACATATGTGTGTAATGCTAGAAATTGAATGGCTGCATCGGGGGCGCGCACGGGGGCGAGGGAAAGGGGAATAAAGTAATGTTCTATAAACATGGATTAAACGAAGGGAGAATGGGCGGAGCTGGAGTGCAGAAGGCTGGAGGGGCGGAGCTGGAGTACAGAAGGCTGGAGGGGCGGGGCTGGAGTGCAGAAGGATGGAGGGGCGGAGCTGGAGTACAGAAGGATGGAGGGGCGGAGCTGGAGTGCAGAAGGCTGGAGGGGGCGGAGTTTAAATCCCAGCCTAGAGTCAGGGGAATCGGGTGTTCTTGAGGAAAGCAGTTTCGGCACAACACCGGCCGGCCGGCTCCTGCACAGGGGGCAGCACGCCACACTCACACACACACACAATACAAAGTGAATAAATAAAGCAGCCTGGCAGGCAGCAGTTCCTTTGTTGTGTAGAAGGAAGCTCTGGGTCGGGGTGGGGAAGGCGGCCGAGACGTCATTTCTGGGAGGAAAACTTTGTACAGCAACCGGTGCCTTATGTGAGGAGAGAAGAAGAGCCCGGTGACTGTGCCATGGGAAGGAGGGCAGCAAACAGCCTGGTGCACGTGTGAGCGAAGCATCCCCATCCCCGGTAAGTGGTCACAGTGTGTGTGTTTGTTGGGGGGAGGGCAGAGGGGGTCTCATGTGATTCATCCTGCTGAGGACTTGTATGGGCACAACAGACTGCGATCTCTGATCATGTGATCTGCTCTCCTTTCTCCTACAAGAAGGAGCTGGTGAACTACAAGAGCCAGCATTCTCCTCTCAGCCTGTTCATCACCATTGGCAGAACTTCCAGGGAGCTCATGGTACATAGCTATGAACACTAAGGAATGGGGCGTATTTCACAACCACTCTATAGTATAGGTCTGGACATTGTTTCCAATGATGACAGTCAGATGAAATCCATTAGTCATCAAATGTAGAAAGGCAAACTTTGATTTCTTGTCTGGTGATCAGTGAAAGCATGCTATTGGTCTTTGGAAAAGTGCCCCCTTCCATTGGTGATCAGTGGAGAAGGGTCTCTGTAAATCGATGGTAAGTGGGAGGACCACCTTATGTTGGCGGTCATTGGAAGAAGGGTCCCCTTCATTCATGGCAATTGGGAAAATGCATCTGGCATTGGTGGTCAGTGGGGGAAGAACCACCTTCCATTGGTGGTCAGTGGGGGAAGAACCACCTTCCATTGGTGGTCAGTGGGGGAAGAACCACCTTCCATTGGTGGTCAGTGGGGGAAGAACCACCTTCCATTGGTGGTCAGTGGGGGAAGGAGCACCTTCCATTGGTGGTCAGTGGGGGAAGAACCACCTTCCATTGGTGGTCAGTGGGGGAAGGAGCACCTTCCATTAGTGGTCAGTGGGGGAAGGAGCACCTTCCATTGGTGGTCAGTGGGGGAAGAACCACCTTCCATTGGTGGTCAGTGGGGGAAGGAGCACCTTCCATTAGTGGTCAGTGGGGGAAGAACCACCTTCCATTGGTGGTCAGTGGGGGAAGAACCACCTTCCATTGGTGGTCAGTGGGGGAAGAACCACCTTCCATTGGTGGTCAGTGGGGGAAGAACCACCTTCCATTGGTGGTCAGTGGGGGAAGAACCACCTTCCATTGGTGGTCAGTGGGGGAAGGAGCACCTTCCATTGGTGGTCAGTGGGGGAAGAACCACCTTCCATTGGTGGTCAGTGGGGGAAGGAGCACCTTCCATTAGTGGTCAGTGGGGGAAGGAGCACCTTCCATTGGTGGTCAGTGGGGGAAGAACCACCTTCCATTGGTGGTCAGTGGGGGAAGGAGCACCTTCCATTAGTGGTCAGTGGGGGAAGAACCACCTTCCATTGGTGGTCAGTGGGGGAAGAACCACCTTCCATTGGTGGTCAGTGGGGGAAGAACCACCTTCCATTGGTGGTCAGTGGGGGAAGGAGCACCTTCCATTGGTGGTCAGTGGGGCAAGAACCACCTTCCATTGGTGGTCAGTGGGGGAAGAACCACCTTCCATTGGTGGTCAGTGGGGGAAGAACCACCTTCCATTGGTGGTCAGTGGGGGAAGAACCACCTTCCATTGGTGGTCAGTGGGGGAAGGAGCACCTTCCATTGGTGGTCAGTGGGGGAAGAACCACCTTCCATTGGTGGTCAGTGGGGGAAGAACCACCTTCCATTGGTGGTCAGTGGGGGAAGGAGCACCTTCCATTGGTGGTCAGTGGGGGAAGGAGCACCTTCCATTGGTGGTGAGTGGGGGAAGAACCACCTTCCATTGGTGGTCAGTGGGGCAAGAACCACCTTCCATTGGTGGTCAGTGGAGAAGGACCTCTGTAGATCGTTGGTAAGTGGGAGGACCACCTTAAGTCTGTCTTCTTTCATGGCAATTGGGAAAATGCATCTGGCATTGGTGGTCAGTGGGGGGAAGGACCATCTTTCCATCGGTGGTCAGTGGGAACAATATTTCTTACAATGATGGTAAGTGAGAGAAGAACCGCCCTACATGGTCATTGAATAAACCTCCTTTTAGTAAGTGGGAAAAATTTCCCGTACATTGGTAGATAATGGCAATGGCACTACCTTACATTTGTGGTCAGTGGGAACACTCCTTACAGGGGAGGTCAGAGGGAGAAGGACCACCCTATATTGGTGGTTCCTGAAATGAGGACCTCCTTGCATTTGTAGTCAGTGGAAAAATGCTCCTTACATGCTTGGTGGTCAGTGGGCAAAGGACCAACTTATGTCTGAGGTCAGTGGGAATAGTACTTCTTACAATGGTGGTCAGTGGGAGAAGGGCCACCCTATGTTACTGGTCATTGGGAACAGTAGTGCTTACAATAGTGGTCAATGGGAGAAGGACCAACTTACATCTGTGGTAGTTGGGAATAGTACTCCTTACAATGGCAGTCAGTGAGAGAAGCGCCACCCTGCATTGGTGGTCACTGAGGACCTTGTTGCACTTGTAGTCAGTGGGAACATTGCTCCTTACAGAGGTAGTCAGTGGGAACATTGCTCCTTACAGAGGTGGTCAGTGGGAACATTGCTCCTTACAGAGGGGGTCAGTGGGAACATTGCTCCTTACAGAGGGGGTCAGTGGGAACATTGCTCCTTACAGTGGTGGTCAGAGGGAACATTGCTCCTTACAGAGGGGGTCAGTGGGAACATTGCTCCTTACAGTGGTGGTCAGAGGGAACATTGCTCCTTACAGTGGTGGTCAGAGGGAACATTGCTCCTTACAGTGGTGGTCAGAGGGAACATTGCTCCTTACAGTGGTGGTCAGAGGGAACATTGCTCCTTACAGTGGTGGTCAGTGGGAACATTGCTCCTTACAGTGGTGGTCAGTGGGAACATTGCTCCTTACAGTGGTGGTCAGAGGGAACATTGCTCCTTACAGTGGTGGTCAGAGGGAACATTGCTCCTTACAGTGGTGGTCAGAGGGAACATTGCTCCTTACAGTGGTGGTCAGAGGGAACATTGCTCCTTACAGTGGTGGTCAGTGGGAAGAATGTCCCTTACAGTGGTGGTCAGAGGGAACATTGCTCCTTACAGTGGTGGTCAGTGGGAACATTGCTCCTTACAGTGGTGGTCAGAGGGAACATTGCTCCTTACAGTGGTGGTCAGAGGGAACATTGCTCCTTACAGTGGTGGTCAGAGGGAACATTGCTCCTTACAGTGGTGGTCAGAGGGAACATTGCTCCTTACAGTGGTGGTCAGAGGGAACATTGCTCCTTACAGTGGTGGTCAGAGGGAACATTGCTCCTTACAGTGGTGGTCAGAGGGAACATTGCTCCTTACAGTGGTGGTCAGAGGGAACATTGCTCCTTACAGTGGTGGTCAGAGGGAACATTGCTCCTTACAGTGGTGGTCAGTGGGAACATTGCTCCTTACAGTGGTGGTCAGTGGGAACATTGCTCCTTACAGTGGTGGTCAGAGGGAACATTGCTCCTTACAGTGGTGGTCAGAGGGAACATTGCTCCTTACAGTGGTGGTCAGAGGGAACATTGCTCCTTACAGTGGTGGTCAGAGGGAACATTGCTCCTTACAGTGGTGGTCAGTGGGAAGAATGTCCCTTACAGTGGTGGTCAGAGGGAACATTGCTCCTTACAGTGGTGGTCAGAGGGAACATTGCTCCTTACAGTGGTGGTCAGAGGGAACATTGCTCCTTACAGTGGTGGTCAGTGGGAACATTGCTCCTTACAGTGGTGGTCAGTGGGAAGAATGTCCCTTACAGTGGTGGTCAGAGGGAACATTGCTCCTTACAGTGGTGGTCAGTGGGAGGGGGGACCAATCTTATAGTATTGGTAATTGAATGAAGAGCCTGCATACATTGGTTGTCAGTGGGAACAATGCTCCGTACATTGGTGGACAGTGGGAGAAGGACCACCTTGGAATAAAGGTAATTCTAAGAAAGCTCACTTACTTTGGTGGTCAGTGAAAATAGTTTCACTTTACATTGGTGGTCCTTTTGCATTGGTGGTCAGAGTGGAAAATACTCTTTACATTGGTGGCCATTGGGAAGAATGATCCCTTACATATGGCTATATTACCAATGACCATTCTGTTCTCTATAGCTAAGATGCTGGCATGGTTAATTGCTCTAAGAACTCCCTATTAGTTGAGAAAGTCTGCTCCAGCATGAGATCATGGTTCAGAATTTGCAAAGAAACTTCCAGTGGGACAGTGTTGTCAGAGTGTCACAACAGAGCTGTCAGGACACAGGGATTTTCATTACAAGCAAGAGCTTCTGTATTCTGTCCTGTCAGACTCATGTTAAAGCAATCCTGCTTCTAAAAATGCCAGCTGTCAGCCTGTTTTTCTAATGCAGTTGGCTTCAGTACTTTCAGTCACTGGCTTGGAACACATGGGCAGATCAAAAAAGTCCAGAAGCCCTTATCTACTTACTAGTTCTGGGTCAGGAAATCAAAGTTATACAGCAAGAGGGTCTGCATAGCAGCCTACATTGTGCAGAAGGGAAAGATCAGCTAGGATTCCTTCATAACTGGATTCAGTTAAAGAATGCTGCCATAGTACAAGAGACTTGTTAGAAAAGGACGAGTTTCATGTCCATATAAAAAGCCAAGTGGCCTGCAGATTATTGCATGCAGTCTGCGGATCCCAATGTGCACCTGAGCAGCTGCAGGTTGCCATGGGTAAGATACATAGGCAGGAGCTGGAGATCAGAAGGCTTCTGGCAAGTTCCACTTCTGCAGTGATTTCTCCTGTCTCTGTATATACTTATGGAGTGTGAGATTGCTGTGTGCTCAGGCTTGTATGTGTGTGCTAGAGGTAACAGCTGGGATTCAGGGCTTTTGTTCTACTGTTTTTAACCATTTGCTCTGTCAGACAGACATTTGTACTTGGTGGTCTCAGAATAAGATTAGTATGGCCTCTACATGCTCAATTTTCCTCTTCCCCTGTGTTTTTCCTCGGTGCCAGTACTGGATAGAGTAGTTCAAGCAACTTCTACCAAGGGTCTCATCTCCGATACGTATTCGGCTCTATTAGCAAGCACGTTTTTAATAAATTGAATTTGCCCGCCATAGAAAAATGGGAATAGGCTATTGGGCCCATCTCTAAGGATGCTTGGGAAGACATTCTCTGGGTAATTCCCTCTGTGTCTATTTCTCTTTCACATAGGCCAACTCAGTTTTTTAAATTTTGCATAGGGCATATAGAACCCCAGAATTCCTGTGTGCTGTAGGTCTAAGAGCTGATTTGGCTTGTCCTGATGTGATAACTTGGGGTCCCTTGTACACTTACTATTGCAATGCCAAAAGCTCCAGAGGTATTGGGCGGAGGTTGTGGGAACACTTAATGGGATTTTAGGTGTGGATCCTTTTTTATGCTTTTTTGGGCTATGTTGACATTCCAGTATATGTCACCAAAGCGGACTACTGTCATACAAGCGCTATTTGTGGCTCGAAGACAAATTGCCCTAAAGTGAACCTCCCCACATCCTCCAAGCATATCTGACTGCATCTTTGGGCGGCACAGTGGTGTAGTGGTTAGCACTTTCACCTAGCAGCAAGAGGGTCACTGGTTCGAATCCCAACCACGACACTACCTGCCTGGAGTTTGCATGTTCTCCCTGTGCCTGTGTGGGTTTCCTCCAGGTACTCCGGTTTCCTTCCACACTCCAAAGACATGCTGGTAGGTTAATTGGATCCTGTATAAAAAAATTGGCCCTACTGTGTATGTATGTGAGTTAGGGACCTTATGGCGCTTTTCCACTGCATGGAACCGAACGGTTCGGCTTGCTTTTGTGCTTTTCCACTGCTGGTACCGCATGGTACGGTGTAGGAATAGTTCGGTATGGTACGGTACGGCAGCGCTTTTCCACTGCATGGAACCGAACGGTTCAGCACGCTTTTGTGCTTTTCCACTGCTGGTACCGCATGGTATGGTGTAGGAACGGTACGGCGGCGCTTTTCCACTGCATGGAACCACACGGTATGGCTCTCTAAAACAGTACCACCTCGATTGTGGTTCCAACAGGTACCATACCAGTACCATATCCCACAATCCTTTGCATGCAGTCACTACTAGCCACTGATTGGTTAGAGAATCGCTGTTATCCCACCCACTTAACTTTAGTACTACTTTAGTGGAAAAGCAAACCATACCGTACCGTACCGAACCGTTCCAACACCGTACCATGCGGTACCAGCAGTGGAAAAGCAAACCGAGCCAAGCAGGGCCGAGTAGAGCCAAGCTGGTACTTGCAGTGGAAAAGTGCCATTAGATTGTAAGCTCCTTGAGGGCAGGGACTGGTGTGAATGTACAATCTATATATGTAAAGCGCTGTGTAAATTGACAGCGCTATACAAGTCCCTGAAATAAATAATAAATAAAATCTTTGATATCAATAAGTGCATCTCCAACGAGAGACATACCATCTTTCTCAAAAATCTATCTAGGAAATTTGATTTAATTTGCTGACCATGGGTAGCTCATGAGTCCAGTATTGAGTTAGGCTATAGGCTGTGTTAGCATTATTAGAACTGTTTAGTTCATTAAAAGTAGGCCACCTAAGCCAATGTTAGATGTTTGCTGTGTGTTTTTTTCCTCTCCTCTCTCTCCATTAAATTGTGGTTTTTGAAACCTGATGTTTTTATGCATATTCCAAGTCATGACTTTGAGACATGTCTTGTTTGTTTTCTGTGTAAACAAAAAAATTGAAACTAAAATCTGATTATAAAAGATTATTATGGCATGTACTGGGCACACGATCTTTAGTGTTAGAGATGATTCGATATGATGTGAAAGGTCATGGCAATGGTATGTTTACATTTTGCTAAAAGCAGTCTGTCCCGCACCGTACTTTTCATGGTCAAAAGTAAGTGATATTACCTTTTTTATTGTGCAAGATAAATTTTTTTTCATTAGAACATTTGGGAAACTTACAACTCAAAGCAGAACCTTCACTCTCGAAATGGTAACAATGCATAGCTCTACATACTCAAATAACTTTGCACACTGGCATTACTAAAATCCAGTTATTTAATACATAGTGACACATTTTCCACCTTCTGGATTTTCTTAGGACTCTTGCACACTGCTGCCTTGGACCATACAGTATATTAAAGTCTGGGCATATTTTTCTGTCTGAGCAACAGGTGCTGCATACAGTCATCCCATAGACTTGAATGGTTATTGGGGGTATACGCTGGTAAACTCATACATGCTGAGAAATGTAAAACCCCAAACACAGTCTGCTTTACATTGTACAACATCAGGTGGCTGTGTGCATGAACCTTTAGGTACTGGTGACTAAGCCACTTTCTTCCAGTTGCCTCCTTGGAAGGTTACCAGTGCCTTCCAGGCAGTTTCCCGGCATGAAATGCAAGTTCTTGCAAACTTTTTGGACCTTTTCAGGCCATGCCAGACCGCTTATGTCCAAATGCACAGAACATGGCGTGAATGTCATCGGTGGCCCGGTCCCAGAAAGTCATCGGTGGACCGGTCCCAGAAAGAAGCCTTCTGATGTAAAATGGTGGCACTAGATCCTAAAGCTTGGACTGGACAGAGTAGTCAGAGGTGGAATTTCTTATGTACGAGGTAAGGGTAAGAAGGCTGACTATTTGGCTTTCTGAAAAACGAAAATTATTTAATGCTGCCCCTAAGTAACAGGTGAGAACGTGGGAGGTCCACTTTAAGGAATCATACTTAGTACAACAAATTTCCATAATATATCAGTAACAACTAGAAAAAAAAAGTTTGAGACAAACTTTAAGTTGGCTTGAGAAAGCCTGACCAGAAAGTTTGAAAAGTTTAGATCGATCGATCGATAGATAGAAAAGGTTTGAAGATCAATCGATCGATAGAAAAGGTTTGAAGATCAATCGATCGATAGAAAAGGTTTGAAGATCGATCGATAGAAAAGGTTTGAAGATCGATCGATAGGAAAGGTTTGAAGATCGATCGATAGAAAAGGTTTGAAGATCGATCGATAGAAAAGGTTTGAAGATCGATCGATAGAAAGGGTTTGAAGATCGATCGATGGATAGAAAGGGTTTGAAGATCGATCGATAGATAGATTAGATGAGTTTGAATGAGTTTAAATTGATTAGCATCAAAGCTTGATTGCGTCTAATGGGATTTGGAGCTTGGGTCATCTGAACATCCTGTCAATGAAAGTCTATGGGCAACCGTAACTCAAACCAGTCTGAAAAGATATAGCACACGAGTCAGAACAGTATGAAGGTCTGTGCCGAGTTTGGAGTATGTAGCTTGAACGGTCTAGGAGGAGATAGTGTCCAAAAATTTTGCGGCCAGAAAAATAATAAGAAGAATAATATTACGTTTAAATACAATATTAGTAAGTTGGCTGTCCCAAGCCAACTTAATTACTGCAAATTTCCAGCGTACTGGAAAATATGTTCAGCTTGCTTTTACTATTGGGCTTTAAATTAGATAAGAGTAAGGCTGCATTCACATGTCCGCTTATAATCGCGGGCAGAACCGCCGCGGTTCCGCCCGCGATTCGGAGATTTATTGCAAATCGCGGGACGCCTAGCGTTGCCCGTTGATTTGCAATAGCCCCCCAAACGCCGAGCGATGTTGCCGCGATTTACGCCCGCTGAATCGCGGCAACATCGCGCAAACAAAATCGCGGGACGCAATACGCTCCAAAAAAGTACAAGAGCTTCTTTGGAGCGTATTGCGTCCCACGATTTTGTTTGCGCGATGTTGCCGCGATTCGGCGGGCGTAAATCGCGGCAACATCGCTCGGCGTTTGGGGGGCTATTGCAAATCAACGGGCAACGCTAGGCGTCCTGCGATTTGCAATAAATCTCCGAATCGCGGGCGGAACCGCGGCGGTTCTGCCCGCGATTATAAGCTGACATGTGAATGCAGCCTAAGGGTGACTTACCTTATGTACTTTGGATGAGGGCCATGCCGGTTTGGTATTTTCTCACTAAAAACTCTTTGGCATTTTTGCAGTTTATAAAAGATCTGCTGGTTGATAGTCAGCTTCAGGGTTAAAGATTATGCCTACCTCATTTGACATATATGGATATCTGTCTACATAAAAGTAAGCATTGCAGTATAAATATTCCATTGCCTGTATATATAAATTTCCTGATGGGTCTTGGCACAGCAAGCTCTGGTTCACTTACCACAAGTATTGGAGCGATGGCACTCTAAGAACAGAATTCCTTCTTTCAAATTATTTGCAGATGTGTGTGTGTTTGTCCAGGATTATTAAAAACTTGGACACACTCAGAAAATGGATATTGTTACTGAAAGAAAAAAATTCACGATTCTGCAATTATCACTCTAAGCTTTTGTAATCCCGCAAATTTTGCTACTTGGAGGTTTTCATTATTGACACACATTGTTGCATAGCTATGTAGGTAGGAAAATTGAAACATCTATTGCTCATCTAGATGTATCATTTTTGTTTCCTTTTTCCGGAACAAAAAAAGAAGCTGAAAATATGTTTTGACACTACAGGGTAGCATGTGGTTAGCATTTTTTTTTTTTTTTTTAATCACTTAGTAATGGGCTTCTGGATTCAGTTTCTGCAGGGAACACCTCTGAGTGGATTTTTCTGGGTCTATGTACGTTTTTGTTCTGTTGTTCTTCACACAGTCGGCATATAAAACCCAAAACAAGTCTGCACTGGTGTCTTTGCAAAAATGACCAACTGCAAGCAGGGGTCCAAAAAATATATCCACACTTCAGCATTAAAAATACAGTATCTCACAAAAGTGAGTACACCCCTCACATTTTTGTAAATATTTTATTATATCTTTTCATGTGACAACACTGAAGAAATGACAGTTTGCTACAATGTAAAGTAGTGAGTGTACAGCTTATATAACAGTGTAAATTTGATGTCCCCTCAAAATAACTCAACACACAGCCATTAATGGCAACAAAAGTGAGTACACCCCTAAGTGACAATGTCCAAATTGGGCCCAATTAGCCATTTTCTCTCCCCGGTGTGATGTGAGTGTTTGTTATAAACATAGCACTGTTTTAGTTTTAAAACGTGTACGGGGGAGGAGCCTGTACGTAATCACACCGATTCCCGGATACAGGCAGATTCTGATGTGTTGAGAGCCCGCACTGCTTGAAGTGCAACTAAATGGAAGTGTATTACCATTGCTTATATTGAATAAACAACCCAGCCTAGCAGAGAGCACTAGATTCTTCTCTTTATTTCCACACCGATGCTGCACACATTTGGAGAACGGAGCAGGAGGCGGTGATTGGAAGACCAGGCTATTTGAATTGTCTAAAGGCTTGCTTTGACTCCTAGGAGTCTATCCTTGAGGTGAGCTGCTAGTTTGTCACCAGCACTTGGAGCACTTTGAGTGGAGCATGCAGCACCTTTAATCACGTGTATGAAGGAAGATTTTTAGTCACAATTTTTTTGACACTATCTTTTATATGTGATTGGGGACAATTTATTATTTATTAGTGATTCTTATATCACCAGATTGGGACAATTTTGATTGATTTACCACTGGTTTTTCACATGTTATTGATTTTTCACTTGTAATTGAAACACTGAATTATCTTCATTTATTTATGGTCACTTGGCGCAGCAATATTATTAATTAAAGGTAATGTACTGGCCAAGCATGTCTCCAGACCTAAACCCTATTCAGCATCTGTGGGGCATCCTCAAATGGTAGGTTGAGGAGTGCAAGGTCTCTAACATCAACCAGCTCTGTGATGTCGTCACGGAAGAGTGGAAGAGGACTCCAGTGGCAACCTGTGAAGTTCTGGGGAACTCCATGCCCAAGAGGGTTAAGGCAGTGCTGGAAAATAATGGTGGCCACACAAAATATTGACACTTTGGGCCCAATTTGGACATTTTTACTTAGGGGTGTACTAACTTTTGTTACCAGCGGTTTAGACATTAATGGCTGTGTTGAGTTATTTTGAGGGGACAGCAAATTTACACTGTTATACAAGCTGTACACTCACTACTTTACATTGTAGCAAAGTGTCATTTCTTCAGTGTTGTCACATGAAAAGGTATAATAAAATATTTACATAAGTGTGAGGGGTGTACTCACTTTTGTCAGATACTGTATATGCATAAATAATATGTTATTACTAGATTTTATATAAACCTCAAAGGCTAGCTGTAAGTCATGTTTACATTATGCAATCATATTAGGTGCTCAAAGTGGTCACCATTAGCATCCAGACACCTGATTTGGCCGAACTACTGCATGAACAGCATTGACAAGAATGGCCATAGAAATTAATTGCTCTGCACAAGGTTTCAATTTCTTCCTTTTGATGTTTTTATAAATCTAGTAATAACATTTTTATGCATATGTTTTTTCATGTTGAAAGGTGGATACATTTTTTAGGTCCATCTATATCAAAGACACATAAAATTAATATGCAGTGCCAGTAAGTTAAATACAGTTGGTGAAAAATACAAATACTATAATCCAATGTCCCACAATAAAGAAACTAAAGCCCCGTACACACGTAGTGATTGTCGGCCGTAAATATTCGGCCAACGTCCGATCGGCCAATTGTCGGCTTGTTAGTATGATGCTTCCGACAACCGACTGCGACTTTTCGGCCGAACAGAATCTGTCGTGCAGGATTTAAAATTTTTGTTGGCCAACACCAGAACGGCCGATTGTTCCTCAGTCAGTACAGATTTCGGCCGACAAACAGCAGATGAGCAAGACTGGGCATGCTCAGAGAAGAAAAAACACACGGAAAGTTAACCATCACATGACATCACTTCTGCGGTCGGCTGTTGTTGGCCGACAAAATTCGTGTGCAGTTTTTAGCACTTTTCAACCGACAGGACAGCACCGGACAAAAGACGGCCGATCGTTCGGCCGACGATCGGTACGTGTGTACGGGGCTTAAGTGTCCACTGTGCAGTTGTATGTCCAAAAGGAACTTCTTTAAAACTCCAAAATATGCAATTCCATATGAAAACCCTCATCTATGTACTTCTCACCACCAAGTCAAGCCAGCCAAGGAGGCTGACCAGGTGATGAAGACACATAAAACGAGACATGATGCGCTTAGTGCCGGTTCACACTGAAGCGGCACGATTTCGGGGGTGACCTGTGAAGTCGCGTGCACCGCGACTTCGGCACGACTTGCACGGACTTCATAAAATGAATGTCTATGCAAGTCGCTCCGAGGTCGCCCCGAAGTAGTACAGGACCCTTTTTCTAAGTCGGAGCGACTTGTGTTGCTCCTATTAGAACCGTTCCTGTACCACACAATGGACCGCGACGGTGCACGACTTGTCAGGGTGACCAAGTCGCCTGACAAGTCGTACTAGTGTGAACCGGGACTTATAAAACCTTGTTTTTATGTTTTTATTTTTATTTTGTTATCTGGTAAGCGCTCCACAAGCTTGTGAGGTCAACTTTAGTTTTCTAGAAAGTTTATGCACATGCAGAAGGTAAGGAGGTAGACAGTACCAATCAGGACCGATTATCCAACCTGCTAGATAGATTACTATTCCAATACTGCCACCTGGGACAACTCTTAGAAGTGACCCGTTAACTATATTCTTATATCTGTGTGTAGCTTTAGGGCTCTTTCACACGGGCGTTCCGTATGTCCGTTTTTCATCCCATCCGTTTGCGGATGAAAAACGGACATAATGTATCTCTATGTAAATACGGATGTCATCGGATGATCATCCTCTGACATCCGTTTTTTGTCAGTTCAGTTCAGTTTTTTTGAACGGAGGAGAACCCTATTTTTTCTTCCTTTCAAAAAATGGAACTGAAGCAAAAACGGATGTCAGTGGTGTCATCCGCAGACATCCGTATTTACATAGACATGCATTATGTCAGTTTTTCATCCGCAAACGGATGGGATGAAAAACGGACATACGGACCGTATGACACAAGTGTCATCCGTGTCCGTTACAAAAAAAAAAAAGGACCTGATCGGGCAAAAAAAAAAGGAACGCCCGTGTGAAAGAGCCCTTAGATAGTTTAGGCTTGGTTTGATGTGTCTAAATATTTAATGCTAATCCAAAGGGCAGACATCAGGCAAACATGAAGTGTATTTAAAAGTTGTATTGTGCTCCTGTATTGCAAATCTTTAGTCATATAAACATTTCTATGGGTCTTTTTAACCTAATTAGCTTGATTGAAGTTACCCCTATATGCAATCCCTCCGAAGTCTGAGATTTGGATGGAATTCTTGTTTGGACTGGGTGGTCACAACCATGTCACAAGGCATTAGCTCTTAAATCAGGAAGATCTCTAGCTCAATGGACATGTCTGTTTAGTTTTATATTCATCATTAGATCTGGATTGTTAGTTCCTGTTTGAAATACATTAGAAGCCTGCTTTAACAACTGACTACAAACACGGGGAAGAATTTTGTTTGGTATTCTGTATTGTTTGTAGTCCACTTCTGAGTTTTTTTTTTTTTTAAAGATTTGATTGCATTTTCCCAAATACCCTATAGGCTTTAGCAGAAACATGCTCAAAAGACCTCAGCAGGATTTGACTGCTTTGTTATAAATACCAACAAGAGGTCAAAAGAATTGGCTTGCGTTGACCTAAGGTATTTAAAAGGCATTCAGAACTTCCTAAACTGCCAAACTCACGGACAGAATGTTAAAGTGCATTCTAAATATGACAACGTTTACTAGCCAAACTTATAACAATGCCTGGCATGCAATAAAGTGTGCTCAGGTCAAGTTGCAAAAAACAAAGGGGGGCTGTATACAGCCTGATTAATACACGCAGTATGTTTTGGGCATTGCCTTCAATAATGTAACTGTGCAGGGGAGCAAGAATGAGAGTTTTTGTTCTGAGACATCGATACCTAGTGGACAATGTGTGCACCCCTTCAACTTCTTACTGAGAGTGTACTGCATCCATTAACTGGTTGAGTTAGGTAAAAGGGCATGCCAGGTCCATTGGAAGCCAGATCTTGTATAAACAGCCAAAAACGACACCACACCTTTTTCTGAGAAAGGTCTGCTACCAGCCAACCATAGAGAAGCCCAAATGAGGTCAAATATGCTAGCGAAAGTGTAGCCCGACAACTTTATTTTCTAACATATGGGGGTTATTTACTAAAATTGCAGAGTGCAAAATCTGATGCATATCTTCATAGAAACCAATCTGCTTCCAGGGTTTATTGTCAAAGACTAATTGAACAAGCTGAAGTTCGAAGCTGATTGTCTATGTCCAGCTGCACCAGATTCTGAATGCTCCAGTCTTAGCAAATCAACTCCACATATGTTCAGGCCAAATATACATGTGGTGATCACTTCTAGACTAAGGTTGGCACCCACATTGAACTTCTGTAATATGTTACAACATGGATTGAAAAAATGATGACTCTATACACTGTCAGATGTGGTCATTACATTACTGGATCTTCCAGCTCATCCAGTTACCTAGGTGTCTGACTTTCTAGCTGAATCTGAAACATCTGGGCATTGGACACTAAAGATAATCAAGACTGTTGTGTAAAAATGCCCAACTGTGTACAGGCAGGTTATACAGATTTAAATTACCATTGCAGTGGCACCTAAATTTGATGCCAAAAAAAAAAAAGTGTATGTAAAGCCGGAGGCTCGCTCCCGCTGTATTCAGTCACAGTGGGAGTCGCGCCAGGGGAGGAGCAGCGGCGATCGCCGCTGCTCTTCCCCGATCGTCGGGGAATCGAGTCTGGAGATCCGCCCGCTTGTGTAAACAAAGCGGGCGGATCTCCTAAGTGACAGACAGGGTCAGATTGCAGGGTTCAGCATAGCTGAACCTGCGATCTGTCCTTGTGTCACTCAGTCACCTCCCCCCACACACGTCAGTAAGCACCAGGCATACATTAACCCCTCCCTCTCCAATAAAATTAACCCCTTCCCTGCCAGTGTCATTTTTACAGTAACAGTGGATATTTATAGCACTGATTACTGTAGTAATGTCACTGGTAACCCCAAAAGTGTCAAAAATGTCAGTCAAGGGTCCGATCTGTCCGCCGCAATGTCGCAGTCCCGCAAAAAAATAAATAAAAATAAAATCGCAGATCGCCGCCATTACTCGTTAAAAAAAAAAAAAAAACACCAAAAACAGAAATCTTTCCCTTAGTTAGTAACGCAATAACTTTTGCGCAAACCAATCAAAATACGCTTATTGCGATTTTTTTTTTTTTTTTTTTTTTTTTTTTTTTTTTACCAAAAATATGTAGCAGAAAACAAATTGGCCTAAAATGATAAAAGATTTAGATTTTTACATTTTTTTTTTTTGGGGGGGGGGGGGGGGATTTCATATAAAAAAAAAATGTGAAAAATATTGTTATTTTTTCAAAATTGTCGCTCTTTTTTTGTTTATAGCGCAAAAAGTAAAAATAGCACAGGTGATCAAATACCACCAAAAGAAAGCTCTGTTTGTGGGAAAAAAAGGACGTAAATTTCGTTTGGGTACGGCGTTGCATGACCACGCAATTGTCAGTTAAATTCGCACAGTGCCGAATCGCAAAAAGTGGCCCAGACGTAAGACAGCAAAGTCCTCCGGTGGTAAAGTGGTTAAAGAATAGTTAAACGAAAAAAAGGGCAAAGAAGCCAGTTGGGACTTTAAATTGAGGTGTGGTCAAACATGATTAGAAACATTGATAGATAATGACAAAGACCAGCAGAAAGTAATAAACGCTATTTTATTGAACTGTCTATGGACCAAAATACGGGTAACCAAGTTGCTCACTGTAGCCACATATCCCATGGTAATGGAGTATACATGAGTAAGACAAAATGGGGGGCTTAATGGTACACGACAGGAATACATGATAATGCGTTATTCTCCTGGTACATACAAAATATTAAAAATTGTAAACAAAGGTCTGAGGTACATAATGTAATAACTTGTGATGGATAAAATAGCCTGTATGCAGCTCGACGCGTTTCGTGACTTAGTCACTTCTTCAGGAGCAAGGCAGGGTACAAGTATCTATAGAGAAATAATACACATAATAAGTAATAATATGAATGGTATGTAGATAAACCTCACACAAATTATGGGAGGTATAGCTTACAGTGTGCTGGTATGAAGTCCAAAGGAATGGATCCCAACCGGGAACTGAGGGAACGATGCCCACAGGCATCAGGCAGGTATAGGAACATAGAGGTGTTTAATGTGAATGGCTCCATAGAGGGATCACCGACAGCCACAATAAAGCACAGCAGCAGGAAATCTGCAAGGGTACAGGGGTAATAAATGTCTGTATACATAGTAGATATTATAAGAGTGGTAACAATTAGGGCATGGGCTGATGGTGAGAGCCAGAGAAATTAAAGGACCAAGGGGGTGATAAAGATAGAATAGGAAGTGAAGTAAAAAAGGAGCCAGAGCTCAAGTGTAGGTAATGACCCCAATAAATAAAGATGAGTAGAAAGTGTAGAGCAACATAAAGCATGAGGTGACTAGTACCGTGAGATAAGGGTGAGTGTGCTTCGGAATGAAGAGTGACCACAAGGAAGACCCAAAATGCCAAGTAGTTGATAAAAAATGAAAAGTACATGTGAATACTATGTGACAATGGGGAAAGTAGGGCATAGAAGGAAGTGAATACCTGGAATGGTGCCAGAGTGGGGATCGTCCCCAGCGTCACGCAACTGCACATACACAGGGAAGCCGCCGGAGTGACAGAAGCCGCCACGGCAGCCTCCATATATGCGCAGGATGGAAAATCACATGGCGGGGCACGGACGCTCAGAAATGACGTCACATCCCGCACGGAAAGCGTGGCGCCGATGTGCTGCGGCCGCCACCCGCCCTCCAGTCTAACCCCGCCCACATGGGTAGGGGGAAGAAGGGGAGTGACAGGGGGAGGACGGAACACATCGCAGTTCCCGGGAAGGAAACAACCCCGGGACAAAGCCAGCAAACTGTAATGTGAATCGTATCAACACAGTAATTTAAAGAATATATATGCTGAGAATGAAGGGCTTCTTTGCCCTTTTTTTCGCTGAATGCAACAGGGATGGAGACTCCACTGGTCCGGAGTCTCATATAAAGTCCCAAATTCCCCCTCCCCTTTTTGTAAAGAATAGTTAAAACCCGACAGCTTTTTCTATGTTCTGTTGGGAAGATTTCCTCTCACGTGCTGTCCTAGCCACTTGAAGACCAAGCCTTTTCTCGCACTTTTTTATTTACAAGTTTAAATGTAGTATTTTTTGCTGGAAAATTGCTTATAACCCCCAGAAATATATATTTTTTTAGCAGAGACCCTGGGAAACCTAATGGCAATTGTTGTAATTTTTAAGTCACATGGTATTTTTGCAAAACTGCGGAAAAATCTTTATTGGAGAATACAAAAATCACAAGATAAATACAGGATAACATATCCCTAGTTAGTATACAGTCACATCTCTCATGATGATTATTTTTAACCCGTATCGTCATAACATATTACTCCAAATAAAGTCAATGAGTTTCGCATGAGTGCTTCCTCAGGACCTTTTTCATATGTTCATGATGGAGTGACCTGAGAGAGTACAAGTAGAAATATCCATCTAATAAACTTACATTTGTATATGACTAATCAACTTTTCCAATGCACAGACTTGCATATCACCCCATGATACCATCCATCTTCCAGTGATATCACCCCAAGATACCATCCATCTTCCAGTGATAGGCCAGTTTTGTGGCTGAGGGTGTAAGAGATATATTGTATAGTGTGGAGATCCTCTTTTCTGTACCACATATCACAGCTAACAAGGGGATAAGTGTTAACCTAGGGAAGGTAATGGGGAATTGAGTTTGCAGGGCATGTAATTGTAGATACTAAAGTGGCATACAAATGGGAACTGAGATTAGTCTTTCAGTAAATGAAAGGGCTTGAGGCCATCTGATGTGAATACATGTTTATTTTTTTTCTTTTATGCACCTGCACCCCTGGTGTAGCTGTGTTGCAGAGCTTTGCAACTCAAAACTCCTGTGGTGCAAGCATATTTTCTAGTGTGTTCTGGTGCCAACTCATTTAAATGAAATGTGCTGCCTTAACAAAATTCCGGGGAATTCAGTAAAGCAGCACCATCACTTTTCTGGCAGTTTCTTTAGAACTATGTGTGCCTGATTCAGGCAAGCATTTGTATCAGTTTCAGTAACAGTATTGATATTTGTGACAAATTCAAGCAGTTTTAACTACCACCACTGTTAGTGTGACCAGGACAGATTTTTAAAGACTTGCCACCAGTTCACAGATTAGGAAACTGGTGGTCATTTAGACCACCTCTCATCTGGCTGATGGTTTCCTGGCCAAAAAACAAAGGGGACTGGGATAGTGGTGAAGCCATTACCCTGATATAGAAAAACCCATATTTGCGAAAGGACATGTCACTGGGTGGGCGGAGCCTGATGGAATACTGAGCTCCCCATCAGGACCAACTCACCTTTGGTCACAGTGGCAATGAGGGAGAGAAGGAGTGTCCAGTATGGACACTTCAACCTTAGTGCCTGACTCAGACAGATTAATGAACTCCCCTCTGAGAGGTAAAGTACGTGAATCGACAACTTTGGAGTGCTACAACGGAATTCTGAAGGGTTTCTAAGAAACCCTTTATGAATTTTCCAGGCTACCAAGTCTGTGCTGCCAGTGAAAATAAGGAGAAATGAGCTTGGTCTCTACTGGGAACTTCTCCACTGTGCCTGCTGCTCCAAAGGACAGGTTTAAGGTTGCGTGCACACAAGCGTATGAATTTGTTAAAAACAATGCCACAAAAAAAAAAAAAAAAAATGCCTATAATGTTCCTATAATGTTGGATATGTATGTGCTGGAATACATTTGTGAACTCAGGTTTGGGGCTTTTTTTTTTTACGCCCAAAATGCTACACCTAAAATAAGCCTGTAAACAACAATAAGCAAATTCGATAACCTAGAGCTGCTGTCAGAGGCAAACAAAAAAAGAAAAAGTGGAAGAAACCATATTTCTTCCACCCGTGTACATGAGTCCTTAGGCTCTTTTACTGCTGGTTAAGAAGACCTTTATTTCAGTGACCATAGTCTGGGAACAGGTGGGCTGTACGTTTCAATTTTTCTTCACATTTTTTCTTCTTTCCGGGGGAAGGTTCGGGGGGGGGATATTAAAAGGTTTTAAAAGAAGGATGGGTCTAGAACAGCCCTTTTCAACCAGGGTGCCTTCAGGGGTGCTGTGGCAAAATGCCTGGAAACTGCCCAAAAATTGTATACAAGCAAGCAGGTGGAACAAGCCTGCCTATTAGTTACATAAAGCCAAAGGTTTTCATTGTGCGCCATTAAAACCTTTAAGCCACCAGTGTCCTGATAAAGGTTGATAAGGAGGACGTTGGGCACCCGCACAAGTGCACAACACCCTTGTTTACCCCTTTCCATCAGCACTGGGGTCACATTAGCTGAGGAGCGAGGGGGAGAAACTGAGGGAGAAAAACATTGGAAAACTAGCCAGTACCACTGTGCAAAGGCGTTTGCTTTGGAATAATAAATTACCACCGATGTTGGGGGCCCTACGCATATGGGTGTTGCTGCATTATGTAAAACTATTAATTTTGTTTTTTAACCACTTTGCCATATTTTGCGATTCAGCACTGCGTTATTTTAACTGACATATGCGCGGTCATGCAACACCGTACCCAAACGAAATTTATGTCCTTTTTCCCCCACAAATAGAGCTTTCTTTTGGTGGTATTTGATCACCTGTGCGATTTTTTTTTTTTTTTTTTTTTTTTTTTTTTTTTTGAAAAAAAGAGCGACAATTTTGAAAAAAAAAAGATTTTTTTACATTCTGATATATAACATTCCCAAAACAAACTTTAAAATCAAATTTTTTTTAACATTTTAGGCCAATTTGTTTTCTGCTACATATTTTTGTTAAAAAAAAATCACAATAAGCGTATTTTGATTGGTTTGCGCAAAAGTTATCGCGTTTTCTAACTACGGGAAAGATTTGTCATTTTTATTTATTTTTTTTTTACTAGTAATGGCGGCGATCTGCAATTTTTTTTTTTTTTTTTGCGGGACTGCGAAATTGCGGCGGACAGATCGGACCCCTAACTGACATTTTTGACACTTTTGGGGGTACCAGTGACATTACTACAGTAATGAGTGCTAAAAATATGCACTGTTACTGTAATAATGACACTGGTAGGGAAGGGGTTAACTTTATTGGTGATCAAGGGGTTAAATGTATGCCTCATGCTTACTGACGTGTGTGGGGGGAGAGGGTTGTGTGACACAGACACAGATCGCAGGTCCAGCTATGCTGAATCCTGTAATCTGTCACTTAGGAGAGCCGCCCGCTTTGTTTACTCAAGCGGGAGGATTTTCTCACTTGATCCCCGACGATCGGGGAAGAGCGGCAGTGATCACCGCCTCTCCTCCCCTGGCCTGACTCCCGCTGTGTCTAAATACAGCGCGAGCGAGCCTCCGGCGCCACGCGCGCCGCCGAGTGACGTAGGTCTACGTCGCCAGACGATAACGAGCCACTGTGCCGCAGTACCAGCTCAGTGAGCGGTCGGCAAGTGGTTACGTTTTTTAGAATGGGGTGCCTCGAGATTTGTGCGGAATTCTAAAGGGTGCCTTGACTGAAAAAAGGTTGGGAAACTCTGGTCTAGAATAATTGAGAGATGCTTTATGAATCTTGGGGGCTGTTTAATGCTCATTGCATGTTTAAAAACATCAAACGCCTTCATTTCGCTTTCCTTGTTGACTCCAATGCACTTTAAGCAATATCAGGCAATCATCCCTGTCATCTTTTTTAATAGCTGCCTGTGTGTGTTTCTGCAATAGTTCTTCCAAGTCACGTGGATGTTTTCCTATTTAGCATTACCAGTAATATGTTTGTCACAGTGCGTGTGTGCCATTTGAGGTGTGATGAAATAGTCACTTCTGCTTGCAATCAGGACAGGAAACCTGTTTTACAACACACTGAGCGCTGCCTCTCCTCTATGAGACTTTGATGTCCCCTCAGGCACTCAGCAGGTTATTATATTGAAAGATTAGATGTAAAAATTGCTTCTGCTGCCCTGACCTGAGCCCCATTTACCATCCATATGGAAACAGCAGCATGCTGAAAATGATGAAATGAAAGTTGTTGCTTGGAAGGCCTGAGCTGGTGTGTATTACAACCACAGCATACATTCCAGCTCTCCACATGTCTACTGTTAGGCCTAATTCCTGTACATTAATATCATCACTTGTGTCGGCATTCACGAGAAGATGGAAAAGGCTCTTAAGGTAGACCTGTTAGTAATACTAAATTCATACTAATGGTGTATTCTAGAGATTAAGACAATGGTTTATTCTATCCAGTAAATTCATTGAGGCTCTGAGTGCAAATGATGGAATGTAGTCATTACACCAACAGTTTCCAGCCAGAAGAGGACAGATGACCTGAGAAGAAGGTCAGGCCAATTTTAAGGAGCATTAGACTTCTTGGGTGTTACTTGTTCTTCCAGTGGTGTACATGTAGGTCAGCGATGGCGAACCTTCGTACTCCAGATGTTTTGGAACTACATTTCCCATGATGCTCCTGCACTCTGCAGTGTAGTTGAGCATCATGGGAAATGTAGTTTCATAACCTCTGGGGTGCCAATGTTAATCTGATGCAGGCCATTACAAAGTCTGGATTTGGAATTACACCCCCCCCCCAATCATTTATGGTCCACGATTAAACCTTGCAGTAGCAGTGATGGGAGATCTGAAGATTTCACAAGGTTCATAGCAGGACTGCATGGGAATGTAAAGGTCCTAAGGAGCGAAGCTTCTGCTATTTTACTCAGTTACTCGCCATAAAAATCTTTTTTTTTTCGTTTTTTTCCCCCTTAATTTACGGACACAGCACCCACCCCTCTATTGGCATTTATGCTTTCTGACGCTGCTTTTTTTTTTTTTTTTTACTCCATTAGATTGTAAGCTCTTCTGAGCAGGGCCCTCTAAATCCTCTTGTATTTTATTGTATTGTATATGTACTGTCTCCCTCTAATATTGTAAAGCACTGCGTAGATTGCTGGCGCTATAGAAATCCATAATAAGTGGATGCCTATAGCAGAGAAGGGGGGGGGAATTTATGCCAGAAGGGATTGGCCATAGGCGGTAGGAGTTATTTTTTTAAATCAAAACAGTGCAGCGCTATCAATAAAGAAAGTGTCCAGCACTATCATTATTCGCAATGAGAGGAAGTCCCCAGGTGATAAGGTGATTCATGCACAAGTTAAGATAGGATGTGCTCAACTCAGTGCTAATGCAGCTTAAACTCTCAGAGCCTTATAGATGGATAGCAATAAATCAGGATAGAGCCATCCGTCCTCTCCCCAAGCAAACAGGTTACACTAGATAGGCAGCAGATCGATGGTCCACATACAAAGCAAAAAGGTCCAAACCTAGTGCTTATATCGCTAAACGCATCCTTTATTTTGCTTCACACAACATACATTAAAATTACCTTGTAAGGCACTTTACCAGTGCATAGAACAAAGCGATATCATGAGGTGCAGATACTACAAGAATCGCGGCTGACCACGATGGATGGTGGGTGACGTCACCGGCCCCTCCCCCTTCGAACGCGTTACGTCCCTCTGGGCGGGACTTCATTAGCGATGAGTTCTTTTTTGCCTAGTGTCCGACTCCTGTAGGTGGCGATATAACCCTATGGTCCATGTTAAGAAGAGCGGTGTTCATCAATTAACTCAGAGAAAGGGATATTATGGTGAGTTAAACAATTTTTTTTTTTTCAAATGGTCATATTGTTTATTAATTCCAGGTGGCTAATTAGTACAGATTACAGTAGTAAAATTTGATAGGGACTAGACGGCAATTGCGTATAACCTGCCATATGTCGAATAGATTTAAGGTAGGAAAGCCTGCCGCTTGGAACATGGAGCCTAAATACAAAGCCAGATGTCTCAGTTTTGTAATTGAAATGAACACTGCAAACCTATTTAGAAGAAAATAAGTGTAGAAGAATGAAATGATATGTAATACTTGGCTATAGGGCAGCACAACATACTTAATAGGCAGGGATATTTTTAGGGATTTCTGTCTTCATTGTGGTTTTTCCAGGTATGCTTTCCATTTGCAGTTGCCAGTGTTTTGATCATCTATTTCTATGGAAAATGTGCAGGATCTTCCTTGGAGGAAAGCCTCACGGTTGTTGAACACAAGCAGCCTAGATATGCAGGGCCTATTGTTTAGTAGCTGGCCCCAGTCCATCAGAGCACGTTGTTGTCATCAACCCACAATTGCTTAAAAGGAATTTTGTCAGGGTTTTTTTTTTTTTCCCCCTCTTTCGTAAAGCTTTTGACAGTTATATTAGCAAAGCGACTGTTTTGGTGTGAAGAATGTAGTTGTATACTAGTCTGCTTTCAAAAAGACATAGATTAAATAGAAAGAATGAAAATAGTGAAAATGTTGTGTATTGCTCTATACCTTGGTTAGAAACCATACTTTTTTTCAATTGTCTAGTTTATCGTCCTTAGACCAGGTTCGTTATGTAGGTTTTGATGGCATTAGCATTCATATGTGTGTGTCATATTTTTTTTTTTTGTCTTTTTTATTAGGGATTTTTTGCTACCAGATGTCATGACCTTTAGATTTTAAGCTCCTTTAGAACAGGGACTGATGGGAGTAGTTATGCATGTGCTGTAAAATATAACCAGACACACAAAGATTCCAAGCTCTCCTTACTGACCAGTCTGTGACCAACCAAATTGACCTTCCAACAGTATGCGTTAAAACAGCGGTTTAGTTGCACACATTTGCAAATACATGTGTAAGCCACAGAGCCCTGACAAGGCACCCCATTATAGGGTGACCACATTTCCTAACTGCCATTCAGGGACACTTACTTTCCCAAGTGCATTTCGTCAAACTTATACGCGAGACTGGCAAAAACATATCTTGCCCTAACATCTACATATACATTGCTTATATGTATGTTGCCTGAGCCTCTCTCCAATGTCTCCATTTATCTTTTTTTTTTATCTTACATTTCCATTTCCTTTCCTGCCTCTAATTCCATGTAGTAACTAACTTACTACACGCTTTACAAGTCCAACTTTCTAAGTTTCTAAGCAATAAATATTTGCTGCTCTGTACACAAAGGAACGAATAGGCACTGGCAGCAGACATCCATTAAAAAGTTAAACTTACATTTTGTCCTCCTTAAATGCTGATAATAACGGCCGGCCGTTGGATTACAGACAGTCAGTGACTCAGTTACAGCAGGCTGACTCGGCTGAGGCGGCGCCGCGCCGCACAGTAGATCCCGGCTCCGGCTGACGTCACCGTCGTCACGTGACTCTCACTCGGCCGCGCACTGCGTGCAGCAAGGCAGGGGAGGAGCCTGCCACACACACTGGACAGACAGTACTATGCAATGCCGAGTAAGGAAGGGACTGACTACTATCTGTCACAGCACAGCAGACATTCTATTCATTTACACTCCTCTGCTCACTGCTCTCATATTGGCTCGAATTGTCTTGTACAGCCCGCCCTCTAACATGGTACAGCCCAGCCATCCTCCCTCATCCAGCGGACATGGTAGTGGTACAGTCCAGCACATGCACTATGAATGCTCGCGCACTTCCTCTTCCTTTCTGCCGGTTCGGTTGGGGAGCGGCAGTGCGGCAGCAGCGGCACGTGTTCTCACGGTCGGCGGACGGCGGCTCACACGGGCTCAGATCATTCCGGGACACTGCATTGTCCCGGAATGAGGGTGACCGGGACCCGGGACAGACTCTCCAAATGCGGGACTGTCCCGGGCGATCCGGGACACGTGGTCACCCTACCCCATTATCTGTGGTCCTAACTCTAAATTCTGTGAGTCTCCAACAATGGAAGCACATGCATTTAAATGGACAGGTGTAGGGCAGATATACCTGAAGGGAGCCCACCCCTTCTTTAATGCACAGGGGCACACTGAACACCCAGCCTATAGCACCATGGCTGCAAAGGTGTCATTGCGCGGTCTCGCATGTGCTTCCATTGTTGGAGGCTCACAGAATTTAGTTAGGACCACAGATAATAGGGTGCTTTGTCGGAGCTCTGTGGCTTACGCATGTATTTGCAAATGTGTGCAACTAAACCCCGATTTTTAACACATAATGTTAAACAGGTCAATCTGGTTAGTCGCAGACTGGTCTGTAAGGAGAGCTTGGACTCTTTTTGTGTCTTGTTATATATGTTGCCCTTCCAATGCTCCTTGCTGCAGAGACCAGTTACAGGTGTGGGCAGTAATCATTTGTATGTGTTGTAAAATGCATTTAGAGATGGCAATTACACTGTAAACCTGCAGAGCTTCTTAAAGAGGAAGTAAACCCTTCTCGGGGAAGTTGTACCTATAGGCAAGCCTATGATAAGGCTTACCTATAGGTACTGTAAATATCTCCTAAACATGTACCGTTTAGGAGATATTTACCTTTAATGCAGCCAGTGACGTCACTGGCGCATGCGCTCTGAAGGATTGGCTGATCGTGCCGTTCCTTCAGAGCCCCGTGCCGTGACCATCGGCTCCCGCGCGCGTGCGCGGGAGTGACGTCACCGCGGCTCCGGCCAATCAGATGGCCGGATGCCGCGATCCCGGAAGACGGGCGACTGAACATGTCGCTCGTCATACAGGTGAGTGAGCGGCACGGCGGGGGCTCGTTCTAAGGTAAGTATTTCATAATGAGCTAGTATGCGATGCATACTAGCTCATTATGTGTTTCTCTTGCAGGTTGTAAATGCGAATCTTATGTCTTCTAGAATGCAAAGATTCGCATGTCAACTGAAAAAAACATTGCTTCCTATGAAGGCTGTTTACACACAGTAGATGCGGTGTGATATTATTTATATATATATATATATATATATATATATATATATATATATATATATATATATATATATATATAATATAAAAAGGGTCCTGTTCCAGTTTAGTGCAGAGCAGTGCGATTTTTTTTTTTTTTTTTTTTTTTTTTTTTCTTCCTATAGCCTGTGAGAATCTCGTTTGCAAAGCACAAATCGTAAAGGGAAAAAAACAAAAAAAAATTGCACTGCACTAGCACTCTAAATGACTTGTAAAATTGCACCGCATCCTTGCGCACCTGGGCAGAGGTAGCTTTTTTGTCCTAATTACCTGTTGATCCTGCCAGTTTTTACAGTGACTGGTTTATCTCAGGCGCGTCGAACCCCTGTACAGGTGCAGCTATCCTGGCCAGCTACCTGCAGCTTGTCACGTGTATGGCAGGCAGGGACTTGCTGCTGCTGGATGGAACTGAACACTGTACCTAGTGGTACTTACATTTATTGTTGTGGACATTTGCCTGGAATATGGAGTGTGTGTAGGACACCATAAACTGCACATCTGCAATATTAGTGATGTTTCTGGCTTTGCAGTGTGGTAGGGGGGTATGAATCACAAGAGTGGCTGGAAAAAAAAAGCGACAAATATTTTGGCAGGTAGTTCATTAAACGTTTTGAATGATGTTGCCATTTTAGTAATCAGTTTATAACAAGTATTGGTTTATAACTTGTTAAGTTCTAAGCATTTGTTGGATTGAACTGGTGTATTCAGTGGCATTCTTAGATTATCATTTTTTTGTAATTCTTAGGCTGGCCATACATGTTCAATTGTCTTGTGCATTTTTCCTTTAGATTTACCTTAAGCCCAAGGGCCTGCCTGATTGGATACAAATGAAAGTTTAGTTTTGACCTCATATTGTATGGTTTTTGGTAAAGGAAGAGTGTACAAGAGAATTGAACATGTATGGGCCAGCCTTCGTTATACTTTGTATTTTCAATGCACCTGCCTTTCCTGATAGGAAATTCGCTCAAATTAGTGAAACATATTTGCTTGCTTCTTTTCTTTTCTGTCCTTTGCATCGCCTTATGAGACAATAGTTGGACAGTTTTAAGCAGTTTAGTATAGGATTTGGGAATAGGTTTGGTCTGAACGAGGGCTGGATCATATTCATGTAATGGGTGAAGCTTTTTAAAAGTGTTGGAAAGGTCCTCAACACGACAAATCCAAACTTGTATTATACTTTGATTATTATTCTAGAAATTCAATAAAATGTCACTATTAGCTACAACTATGTACAGTTTACTATTTAGTAATAATGGTTTAAAAATTGCTGACAGAATAAGGCCTCTTGCTGACAGGAGTAAAAAAAAATAAAAATGGATTGCTGCTTTTTTTATGGATTTTAAATGGGATACATGATTGTCTATTGAACAATGCACACAGCTGAATAAAGAAGTACGGAGCTGTAAAACAAAAATAGAAAATTTTACATTTAACAGCTTCCCGCTCTCCCAGAACCCTGCCTTCCGTGCACCCTCCAAAGGGCCAACCACAGCAGCCCTTTACCATGTGATCAGCTGTGTCCAATCACAGGTGATCACATGTAAAGACACTGGTTATTGTCAGTCCTTTACTCATGGGATTGCAGGCAGGATGTGTGATAAGTAATTTATACCTGAATAAGCTTATCTAAATTAATAACACAAACACGACATTGGATTGGAATAAATAGGCTGGGGCCGTTTTATTATTGGTATAGTAAACTTAAATAAAAATACTTTATTTCAAAATATTACAACATAACACTTTCTGAGTCCATTCAGACTAGTGCGACTTGTCAGGCGACTTGGTCGCCTGACAAGTTGCGGTCGGTCGCTCGCCATTGAGTAGTACAGGACCCGTTCTAATAGGAACGACACAAGTCGCTCCAACTTAGAAAAAGGGTCCTGTACTACTTTGGGGCGACCTGGAGGCGACTTGCATTGACTTCAATTATATGAAGTCCGTGCAAGTCGCACCGCGCGCTGTGCACCGCGACTTCACAGGTCGCCCCACAAAGTCGTGTCGCGCCAGTCTGAATGGGCTGTTAAACAAGCTAGCCACTACGGCTCAGGTTGAAAATACACAACATGAAATTCAAATAAATTTATCCAACCAAATACTTCAACTTGAGAAGAAAAACACCAACGTCCACCTAAGCATTACACAAAGGCAACATTATAACCAATAATTAATACTGGCTGCAACAACCAAATAAAAAGGAGGGAGGTAGGGGGAACACCACAGCTCAGTTTCTTGAGGCGGCTGAGTCAGAGCTGCCTCCTTAAATAGCCCTAGAAGAGAACTGGATGGGACTGGCTGAGCTATCCAGGCGGGAGATTTGAGCGGGAAAGCTGGGCTCACGCCAAAATCTCCCCAGAAACAAGCTTAATTTGGGCGGGAAAGCTACAGCTGTTTGAAAAACTACCCAGATACAGGATTAAATTGAGCGGGAAAGACGGCTAAATAACCCCAGAGAAAAAGGTCAAATGACCCTTACCTCAGGGAAAGCCTTATGCTTAATTTTAGGTAATTTTAAGAGTTTAGGAAGCAGGCTGATTTATTTGCTTTATACAAACATATAGTACTCGGGTGCAAATAATTTCCATGTCATTTGCACCACTTGAGTGTAGCAAACTTCTTTTGCGTGTTGATGAAATTATGTTAACAGCAACAAAAGACCACATTTGCATTTTTCTTACATATAGTAAGAAGATAAAATGCTTGTCAGTGTTTTTTTTTTCCTTTCTCTCTGGGATTAGTGTTGAGCGAACACGGACTGTATTATTCGTGTTCGTACCGAATAATTGGATTTTTTGTACCCGAACACGGACACGGACACTTTACTGTATGTTCGGGTAAAAATCCGTGTTCGGTCGTTTTATTTCCGGGTTTTGCATGCTTTGGCGCTCTTTTCATGGCGGGCTTTCAACAGCCAATCAACAATCGTTTAACTGGTGTGCCTTAAGCCATCCCAGCCATGCCTGCAAATGTCTCAGTAGCTGTGATTGGCCGTCTGAAGCATGTGACCAAGTCTTTATAAGTTCGAGGCAGCCGCAGCGGCGTCATTATGCTGCTTAGATTCAGGGACAGAGCACACATCAACGTGCTGGCTGCTGATTAGGGAAAGATAGGCAGGAAAAAACCATTTGTGTCCGGATAGAATTGAGGGACAGGTCGGAGTGTTTAGGCAGGGCAAGTTGTAGGCATTTTAGGGATAGAGTCTGCTGAATTATATAGGGTCAGTGTCTTCTACAAACTACAATCGATATTGCTGTGTGGGGGGTGGGGTGAATCTGCACTCAATCCTGATCTACGATCTCTTCTCAATCCTGTTAGGGACAGAGTCTGCTGAATTTTAGGGAAACTGTGTTCTACAAACTACAATCGATATTGCTGTGTGGGGGGTGGGGTGAATCTGCACTCAATCCTGATCTACGATCTCTTCTCAATCCTGTTAGGGACAGAGTCTGCTGAATTTTAGGGAAACTGTGTTCTACAAACTACAATCGATATTGCTGTGTGGGGGGTGGGGTGAATCTGCACTCAATCCTGATCTACGATCTCTTCTCAATCCTGTTAGGGACAGAGTCTGCTGAATTTTAGGGAAACTGTGTTCTACAAACTACAATCGATATTGCTGTGTGGTGTGGGATTGGAGATAGGCAGGTGTCAGTGATCCACATCCATTTTTCTGTGTGTGAGCTGCAGTGAACACAATCTTTTTGGGCTGCAGTGAACACAATCTTTTTGGGCTGCAGTGAACACAATCTTTTTGGGCTGCAGTGAACACAATCTTTTTGGGCTGCAGTGAACACAATCTTTTTGGGCTGCAGTGAACACAATCTTTTTGGGCTGCAGTGAACACAATCTTTTTGGGCTGCAGTGAACACAATCTTTTTGGGGTGCAGTGAACAAAATCTTTTTGGGGTGCAGTGAACACAATCCTTTTTGGTGTGCAGTGAACACAATCTTTGTGGGGTGCAGTGAACAAAATCCTTTGTGGGGTGCAGTGAACACAATCTTTTTGGGGTGCAGTGAACAAAATCCTTTTTGGGGTGCAGTGAACAACATCCTTTTTGGGGTGCAGTGAACACAATCTTTTTGGGGTGCAGTGAACAAAATCCTTTGTGGGGTGCAGTGAACACAATCTTTTTGGGGTGCAGTGAACACAATCTTTTTGGGGTGGAGTGAACAACATCCTTTTTGGGGTGCAGTGAACAACATCCTTTTTGGGGTGCAGTGAACAAAATCATTTTTGGGGTGCAGTGAACAAAATCATTTTTGGGGTGCAGTGAACACAATCTTTTTGGGGTGCAGTGAACACAATCTTTTTGGGGTGCAGTGAACACAATCTTTGTGGGGTACAGTGAACAGAATCTTTGTGGGGTGCAGTGAACACAATCTTTGGGGGGTACAGTGAACACAATCTTTGTGAGGTGCAGTGAACACAATCTTTGTGGGGTGCAGTGAACACAATCATTGTGGGGTGCAGTGAACTCAATCTTTGTGGGGTACAGTGAACACAATCTCATACTGAAGGTTTGAGGGTGCTGCCTGTTCCATACTCCCCCTACTCCTCATCTAGCCTTTTAGGGGTACAAACAATAGTAATTGGGGCCTAGTGTGGTTGTGTACGTGTGATATACATACACTTTTTTGGGATCATATTTTCTATTCCGCTATTTAATCAAAAACCTTTGGGGATCAGTTAAATTGGGGGATAGTCTGTGTTGGTACGTGTGAGAGAGATCCACCTTTCCAAGTTGTTGGGGTTCATCTCATACTTCTGAAGGTTTGAGGGTGCTGCCTGTTCCATACTCCCCCCTACTCCTAGCCTTTTAGGGGTACAAACAATAGTAATTGGGGCCTAGTGTGGTTGTGTACGTGTGATATACATACACTTTTTTGGGATCATATTTTCTATTCCGCTATTTAATCAAAAACCTCTGGGGATCAGTTAAATTGGGGGATAGTCTGTGTTGGTACGTGTGAGAGAGATCCACCTTTCCAAGTTGTTGGGGTTCATCTCATACTTCTGAAGGTTTGAGGGTGCTGCCTGTTCCATACTCCCCCTACTCCTAGCCTTTTAGGGGTACAAACAATAGTAATTGGGGCCTAGTGTGGTTGTGTACGTGTGATATACATACACTTTTTTGGGATCATATTTTCTATTCCGCTATTTAATCAAAAACCTCTGGGGATCAGTTAAATTGGGGGATAGTCTGTGTTGGTACGTGTGAGAGAGATCCACCTTTCCAAGTTGTTGGGGTTCATCTCATACTTCTGAAGGTTTGAGGGTGCTGCCTGTTCCATACTCCCCCCTACTCCTAGCCTTTTAGGGGTACAAACAATAGTAATTGGGGCCTAGTGTGGTTGTGTACGTGTGATATACATACACTTTTTTGGGATCATATTTTCTATTCCGCTATTTAATCAAAAACCTCTGGGGATCAGTTAAATTGGGGGATAGTCTGTGTTGGTACGTGTGAGAGAGATCCACCTTTCCAAGTTGTTGGGGTTCATCTCATACTTCTGAAGGTTTGAGGGTGCTGCCTGTTCCATACTCCCCCTACTCCTAGCCTTTTAGGGGTACAAACAATAGTAATTGGGGCCTAGTGTGGTTGTGTACGTGTGATATACATACACTTTTTTGGGATCATATTTTCTATTCCGCTATTTAATAAAAAACCTCTGGGGATCAGTTAAATTGGGGGATAGTCTGTGTTGGTACGTGTGAGATCCACCTTTCCAAGTTTTTGGGGTTCATCTCATACTTCTGAAGCTTTGAGGGTGCTGCCTGTTCCATACTCCTCCTCCTCCTCATCCATCCTTTTAGGTGTACAAACAATAGTAATTGGGGCCTAGTGTGCTTCTGTACGTGTGAGATACATACACATTTTTTGATCATATTTCCTATTCCGCTATTCAATAAAAACCTTTGGGGATCAATTGAATTGCGGGATAGTCTGTGTCGGTACGTGTGAGAGAGATCCACCTTTCCAAGTTGTTGGGGTTCATCTCATACTTCTGAAGGTTTGAGGGTGCTGCCTGTTCCATACCCCCCCTACTCCTCATCTAGCCTTTTAGGGGTACAAACAATAGTAATTGGGGCCTAGTGTGGTTGTGTACGTGCGAGATACATACACTTTTTTTGATCATATTTCCTATTCCGCTATTCAATAAAAACCTTTGAGGATCAATTGAATTGCGGGATAGTCTGTGTCGGTACGTGTGAGAGAGATCCACCTTTCCAAGTTGTTGGGGTTCATCTCATACTTCTGAAGGTTTGAGGGTGCTGCCTGTTCCATACTCCCCCTACTCCTCATCTAGCCTTTTAGGGGTACAAACAATAGTAATTGGGGCCTAGTGTGGTTGTGTACGTGCGAGATACATACACTTTTTTTGATCATATTTCCTATTCCGCTATTCAATAAAAACCTTTGAGGATCAATTGAATTGCGGGATAGTCTGTGTCGGTACGTGTGAGAGAGATCCACCTTTCCAAGTTGTTGGGGTTCATCTCATACTTCTGAAGGTTTGAGGGTGCTGCCTGTTCCATACCCCCCCTACTCCTCATCTAGCCTTTTAGGGGTACAAACAATAGTAATTGGGGCCTAGTGTGGTTGTGTACGTGCGAGATACATACACTTTTTTTGATCATATTTCCTATTCCGCTATTCAATAAAAACCTTTGGGGATCAATTAAATTGCGGGATAGTCTGTGTCGGTACGTGTGAGATCCACCTTTCCAAGTTTTTGGGGTTCATCTCATACTTCTGAAGCTTTGAGGGTGCTGCCTGTTCCATACTCCTCCTCCTCATCCATCCTTTTAGGTGTACAAACAATAGTAATTGGGGCCTAGTGTGCTTCTGTACGTGTGAGATACATACACATTTTTTGATCATATTTCCTATTCCGCTATTCAATAAAAACCTTTGG
Organism: Pelophylax lessonae; assembly: GCF_965119305.1. NCBI lineage: Eukaryota > Metazoa > Chordata > Amphibia > Anura > Ranidae > Pelophylax > Pelophylax lessonae. Next base: position 368,842,438 of record NC_138768.1, read on the forward strand.
GGATCAATTAAATTGCGGAATAGTCTGTGTCGGTACGTGTGAGATCCACCTTTCCAAGTTTTTGGGGTTCATCTCATACTTCTGAAGCTTTGAGGGTGCTGCCTGTTCCATACTCCTCCTCCTCCTCATCCATCCTTTTAGGTGTACAAACAATAGTAATTGGGGCCTAGTGTGTTTCTGTACGTGCGAGATACATACACTTTTTTTGATCATATTTCCTATTCCGCTATTCAATAAAAACCTTTGGGGATCAATTAAATTGCGGGATAGTCTGTGTCGGTACGTGTGAGATCCACCTTTCCAAGTTTTTGGGGTTCATCTCATACTTCTGAAGCTTTGAGGGTGCTGCCTGTTCCATACTCCTCCTCCTCCTCATCCATCCTTTTAGGTGTACAAACAATAGTAATTGGGGCCTAGTGTGCTTCTGTACGTGTGAGATACATACACATTTTTTGATCATATTTCCTATTCCGCTATTCAATAAAAACCTTTGGGGATCAATTAAATTGCGGGATAGTCTGTGTCGGTACGTGTGAGATCCACCTTTCCAAGTTTTTGGGGTTCATCTCATACTTCTGAAGCTTTGAGGGTGCTGCCTGTTCCATACTCCTCCTCCTCCTCATCCATCCTTTTAGGTGTACAAACAATAGTAATTGGGGCCTAGTGTGCTTCTGTACGTGTGAGATACATACACATTTTTTGATCATATTTCCTATTCCGCTATTCAATAAAAACCTTTGGGGATCAATTAAATTGCGGGATAGTCTGTGTCGGTACGTGTGAGATCCACCTTTCCAAGTTTTTGGGGTTCATCTCATACTTCTGAAGCTTTGAGGGTGCTGCCTGTTCCATACTCCTCCTCCTCCTCATCCATCCTTTTAGGTGTACAAACAATAGTAATTGGGGCCTAGTGTGCTTCTGTACGTGTGAGATACATACACATTTTTTGATCATATTTCCTATTCCGCTATTCAATAAAAACCTTTGGGGATCAATTAAATTGCGGAATAGTCTGTGTCGGTACGTGTGAGATCCACCTTTCCAAGTTTTTGGGGTTCATCTCATACTTCTGAAGCTTTGAGGGTGCTGCCTGTTCCATACTCCTCCTCCTCCTCATCCATCCTTTTAGGTGTACAAACAATAGTAATTGGGGCCTAGTGTGTTTCTGTACGTGTGAGATACATACACTTTTTTTGATCATATTTCCTATTCCGCTATTCAATAAAAACCTTTGGGGATCAATTGAATTGCGGGATAGTCTGTGTCGGTACGTGTGAGAGAGATCCACCTTTCCAAGTTGTTGGGGTTCATCTCATACTTCTGAAGGTTTGAGGGTGCTGCCTGTTCCATACCCCCCCTACTCCTCATCTAGCCTTTTAGGGGTACAAACAATAGTAATTGGGGCCTAGTGTGGTTGTGTACGTGCGAGATACATACACTTTTTTTGATCATATTTCCTATTCCGCTATTCAATAAAAACCTTTGAGGATCAATTGAATTGCGGGATAGTCTGTGTCGGTACGTGTGAGAGAGATCCACCTTTCCAAGTTGTTGGGGTTCATCTCATACTTCTGAAGGTTTGAGGGTGCTGCCTGTTCCATACTCCCCCTACTCCTCATCTAGCCTTTTAGGGGTACAAACAATAGTAATTGGGGCCTAGTGTGGTTGTGTACGTGTGATATACATACACTTTTTTTGGATCATATTTTCTATTCCGCTATTCAATAAAAACCTTTCTAGGGCAAGATCTTAAATTACAGAAATATGAGGAGACCGTCAAATAAGGGCCGTGGCCTGGGTCGTGGTGCTGCTGGTAGAGCTCCTGTTGCAAGGAGAGGACATGGTCGATCTGTGCCAGCTACACGCACAAGTGAAACACCTTCCTCAAGTGTGAGTAGGCGACAGAACCTGCATCAGTATTTGGTAGGGCATCAAACGCCCCTAGAAGTGATGAGGCCAGAACAAGTTGAGGCGATAGTAGATTGGTTTGCTGCTGACAGTGCCTCCAGTTCCTTCACATTGTCTCCCACCCAGTCTACTGCAGAAAGGTCAGAGTTGGCACCTGCAGCCAATGTCCAACCGTCTTTCACCTCACCCCCTTGCAAATCAGGCCAGCAGTCTGAGCCCCAAGCCATACAGCAGTCTCTTATTCTTTTTGAGGACTCTGTCAGCAGGGTTTCCCAGGGCCATCCACCTAGCCCTGCCCCAGAAGTGGAAGAGATTGAGTGCAGCGATGCCCAACCACTTATTCCTCAAGATGAGTACATGCAAGGATCATCGCAGCACGTCTCCGATGATGACGAAACGCAGGTGCCAACTGCTGCGGCGTTCAGCATTGTGGAGACCGACAAGGAGGGCAGGGGTGAAGACTGGGTGGAAGATGATGTGGAGGACGATGAGGTCCTCGACCCCACATGGAATGAACGTCATGCAGGTGAACTGAGTAGTTTGGAGGAAGAGGCGGTGGTCGCACAGAGCCACCAGCACAGCAGAAGAGGGAGCAGGGTGCAGAAGCGGAGCGGCCGTGCCCTAGACACTACGCCCGCTACTGCCCAACGCAGCAAGGGAACGAGCGCACCAAAGTCAGCTCAAAGGAGTTCTCTAGCGTGGAAGTTCTTTAGAAAATGTGCTGATGACAGGACACGAGTGGTTTGCACCCTGTGCAATCAGAGCTTGAAGCGAGGCATGAACCTTCTCAACCTGAGCACAACCTGCATGATCAGGCATCTAAGTGCAAAGCACGAGCTGCAGTGGAGTACACACCTTCAAAACCAAGAAACGTCTCTGGCTCATCCTGCTTCCTCTTCTGCTGCAGTCTCGGCCGCTCCAGCCACATCTGTAGTGATACCGGCACCTGCCACCCCGCAAACAGACGATCTGTCAGCAACACCACCACCTGGGTCACCAACAACCATCTCCACAATGTCCCGTGGAAGCGTTCAGCTTTCCATCTCCCAAACACTTGAGAGGAAGAGGAAGTACCCCCCTACCCACCCGCGATCCCTGGCCCTGAATGCCAGCATTTCAAAATTATTGGCCTTTGAAATGCTGTCATTCCGTCTGGTGGAGACGCACAGTTTTAAAAACCTTATGTCGGTGGCTGTCCCACAGTACGTCGTGCCCAGCCGCCACTACTTTTCCAGGCAAGCCATCCCTTCCCTGCACAACCAAGTGGGGGAAAAAATCAGGTGTGCACTGCGCAACGCCATCTGTGCCAAGGTCCACCTAACTACGGATACGTGGACCAGTAAGCACGGTCAGGGGCGTTATATCTCCCTAACGGCACACTGGGTAAATGCAGTGGCGGATGGGCCTGAGGCGGATAGCAATTTGGCGCATGTCCTTCCACCACCGAGGATTGCAGGGCGCTTCAGTTTGCCTCCTGTTCCTAACTCCTCCTACTCCGCTTCCTCATCCTCTACCGCCTCCTCATCCGGACAGCGTAACACCTTCACCACCAACTTCAGCACAGCCAGGGGTAAACGACAGCAGGCAGTTTTACAACTTGCCTGTTTGGGGGACAAACCACACACCGCGCAGGAGTTGTGGAGGAGCATGGAACAGCAGACAAATGAGTGGTTGCTGCCAGCGAGCCTCAAGCCCGGCCTGGTGGTGTGCGATAACGGGCGAAATCTCATAGCAGCTCTGGGCCTAGCCGGTTTGACGCACATCCCTTGCCTGGCGCATGTGCTGAATTTGGTGGTGCAGAGGTTCCTTAAAAACTACCCCGATATGTCAGAGCTGCTGCAGAAAGTGCGGGCCGTTTGTGCGCACTTTCGGCGTTCTCACCCTGCTGCTGCTCGCCTGGCAGCGCTGCAGCGTAACTTCGGCCTTCCCGCTCACCGCCTCATATGTGACGTGCCCACAAGGTGGAACTCCACCTTGCACATGCTGGAAAGACTGTGCGAGCAGCAGCAGGCCATAGTGGAGTTTCAGCTGCAGCACGCACGCGTGAGTCGCTCTGCGGAACAGCACCACTTCACCACCAATAACTGGGCCTCCATGCGAGACCTGTGTGCCTTGTTGCGCTGTTTTGAGTACTCCACCAACATGGCCAGTGGCAATGACGCCGTTCTCAGCTTAACTATCCCACTTCTATGCCTCCTTGAAAAAACAATTCGGGCGATGATGGAAGAGGATGTGGCACAGGATGAGGAGGAGGAGGAGGATGAAGAGGTAACATTTCCAAGGCTTTCAGGGCAGTCATTCGCAAGGGGCTCCGAGGGTGGGTTCCTGCACACGCAAACGCCAGGGACGCAATTGTCCAGCAGGGGCACAGTTCTGGAGGATGAGGAGGATGAGGAGGAGGAGGAGCTGGAGGAGGAGATGGAACCATGTTCACAGCAGGGTGGCACCCAGGCCAGCTCATGGCCATCACTGGTGCGTGGCTGGGGGGATACAGAGGACACGGACCATACACCTCCCACAGAGGACAGCCTTTCGTTGCCTCTGGGCAGCCTGGCACACATGAGCGATTACATGCTGCAGTGTCTCCACAACGACCGCCGAGTTGCCCACATTCTAACTTGTGCTGATTACTGGGTGGCCACGCTGCTGGATCCCCGTTACAAGGACAACGTACCGTCCTTAATTCACTCACTGGAGCGCGATCGCAAGATGCGCGAGTACAAGCGCACGCTGGTAGACGCCATGCTGCTGGCATTCCCATCTGACAGCGGGGCCACAGTGGAAGCACAAGGCAGAGGAGGAGGAGGAGGAGGTCGCCAACGCAACCAGGGCACCGCCAGCACCTCAGAAGGCAGGGTTAGCATGGCCGAAATGTGGAAAAGCTTTGTCAGCACGCCACAACAAACAGCAGCACCAGCAGCTCAGATGGAACGTCTTAGCAGGAGGCAGCATTTTACCAACATGGTGGAGCAGTATGTGTGCACACGCCTACATGTAGTGAATGACGGGTCTGCCCCCTTCAACTTCTGGGTCTCCAAATTGGGCACATGGCCTGAGCTTGCCCTTTACGCCTTGGAGGTGCTGGCGTGCCCTGCAGCCAGTGTATTATCTGAACGGGTATTTAGCACGGCTGGGGGCGTTATAACAGACAAGCGCAGCCGCCTGTCCAGAGACAATGTGGACAAGCTCACGTTCATTAAAATGAACCAGGCATGGATCCCACGGGACTTTTCCGTACCTTATGCAGAATAGCAATGGATACCGACCTTACCCACCCATTGTTCCATTTTTGCTCTTTCTCACTCTTTTGGGGTGTACCCTCATTTAAAATTTGTGAAAAGAAGCAGTGTTGGCTACCTCGTCCTCCTCCTCAGGGCCAGATTAATGTAGGGTCTATTGGAGCTGCAGCTCCAGGCCCCTACCTTTTATATAGGCCCCGGGTTGGCCATATTCACTGTTACCGCTCTTCTGTCACTTGTAAACACAGAAGTCTGGCTTCTATGCTCGCTTCCCCAGGCAGCACCCTCAGAACCTCCCCACACAGCGTGAAGGCCGGACAAGGAGGGACAGTTGGCGATGCATGGATGTGTTTATGGGCTTCAGAGACAGCATCCCATGTTGAATTAGGCATGCATGGCTGCACCCTTCCTCCTCTGGGTGCATGGCAAGGCACGGCCCTAAGGCCCTTCAAAATCCTCAGCACCAAGCCCATGATGCTGTTAATCCGGCCCTGGTCCTCCTCCACCGCCGCTTCCACCTACACCGCCCATAGGTGTGCGCAGCCTATTGCATTAAGGTGTGCACCCCAAAGTTGAAATACACATGCATGTGTTTGCCAGCAGGGAGAGTAATGTATCGGGGCCATGTACCTGTAGGCAAGGAGAAATAGAGCAGAGCAGGTCCCAGGGAGATCTTTCCCATCTCCTCACTGGCAATGCTATGTGCCCTAGGTGATTAGGGTGTGCCCAGGCACACCCAGCACACCCTGTGCGCACGCCTATGTCACCGCCACATCCACCACCACCTCAACCTCCCTCCTACTCCATATGGGCCTCGTCCTTCAGAGATGAAGAAGAACATTGTTTTATTTTTCAGTTTTTTTTTGTTGTTTTAAGTTATTTCCCTATCCACATTTGTTTGCAGAGCACTTGCCATGCTCTTAATTACGTTTTGCTGCCATTTGCAGCACTCTAGCCCTTTCCTTTGGTGTTTTAGAGCCATTTTAGTGCCTTAAAGTTCGGGTCCCCATTGACTTCAATGGGGTTCGGTGTCCGGGAAAAGTTCGGTAAAAGTCCGGGACACGGACCCGGACTTTTTTTTAAAGTTCGGCCGAACCCGTCGAACACGGACATCTAGGTGTCCGCTCAACCCTATCTGGGATATTTCCCTTTTACTTCCTGGCCTATAAACATAACCAGAAGTGAATGCAAATTCCCTAATGTGTAGGAATTTCACCTCTTGGAACATCTGTCTTTTTTTTTTTTTCTCTGCGGGTAACGATCGCAGCTGCTGGCAGAGAGGGTGCGGTGCCTTGTGTTTTTACAAGCCTTTCCTTTTTTTCTCTCCTTTCTAAACTTTATGGAATGTCACTTTGACATTCTATTGATTTCTATGTAGGGCCTCTCAGTTTTCTGCACTGCTCTGCTCCACAGGTGGATTGGGCACATATAAAACCATTGTTTTCTCTTCTGCCCTTGCAGAGAGCTGCATTTTTATCGTGTAGAAAAACCCAGCTCTCTGCTATAGTGTGAACTGGCCATAAAGGTTTGGACTTCCAGCCAACTTCTGTCTTTATTGACAGTTGTCACCAGGACAGAGTAAGAGGCGACTACAATAAACCTGACAGGGGTCCTAACTGTAGTGTATTGACACAGACAAGCTCCACAGGTTGCTTCTTTATTCACTGCACATCCGCATGCAACTAACTTCAGCCACACCCAGCTCCCAGACATATACATAATTGTAACATTTTGCAGACAGCAACTTAACCCGTTGCTTACCATACTACACTAACCCTTTAGCAATCTGTTAAAAAATAAGAATAAATGTTTGGGCTATATACACACTTGAACAACCTAGTTATTTGTACAATATTTAAAGACCGTAACTCTAGGTTTACGCGCGTGTGTGTTTTTTTTTTTTCTTATGATTTGTTCATTTATTTTATTTTTTTGTATGGAGAAGACTGGTGGCTAAAAACAAAACCCTATGAAAAACTGCTCTCACTCAACACTGTGGTCCAGCTCTCCAGCATTCTGTCATGCTCCCCTGAACACCGCTAGAATTAACAGTGCTGCTGATTAGAGCAATGCTGAACACTGCTATAATTAATAATTATAATTATCGGTGCTGCTGATTAGAGCAAAGTTCAAGGGGGCATGCTGGGGCAGCTGCATGCGTGTTAGAGCAGTGGTCAGATTCTCCTAGTACTTCAGCCTGACTGCATTATAGTAATACATAAAAAGTGTTCATTTGGGTTTGAAACTGCACATTTTATTTCTATTTTTTTATAAATGTTGTGTGGCCAGAGCGATTTAATGTCATTTTATGTTATGTTTTCTTATTTCTTACTGAATTATTATACTGTTTTACTCCAGTTTCATCATAAGGGTGCATTCAAACTTGCAAATGCACCTGGCCTGCGATTAAATGCAAGAACCTCAGCGGGGGGGCTCTCACAATTGGCTACCAGTAGGCAGCCCCATAGAAAGCAATGGAGGGCTGCCGGAGCTAATCTCATCCACATGCATGTAAACCCTCAAGCAGCGATCACATGCAGGTAATTGGCCCTGGATGCAGGCTAATAGCGGGGAACCCTCTCTGGGGTTCTCGCATGTAATTGCAGGCATTGTGCATTCGCATGCGTGAATGCACCCTAAAGCTGGATACACACGATCCAACTTTTGTGGTTAGATTTCCTTCAGATTTACCTTTTCTATGTAGTGCAAGGGCCTGCCAGATTGCATACAAATTGAAAGTGTTTAGGTTTGACCTCGTATTATATGGTTTTGGTAAGTCTGAAGGAAAAAATCTTCAGAAAATCTTATAGTGTGTATGGCCCATTAGGCCCCAAACACAGTGGAATAAAAATGTAGGCATCTGGGTGCGTTTAGAGTGAATTTGCAAACCCACCTGGAAGCACGTAATGCTTTGCTGTTTCTAAATGCACACCTAAACTTTCAGCAGAATCTAGGTGCATTCAGTTTATCTGCATTCACACAAAGTGGAAACATTTGTATTCCGGACCATTTTAACGTGCTTTTATGTGGCTAAAGCCAGAACCTTTAAATGCAGTAAAAAGTAAATGGCGAAGCCTAAAGCTGGATACACACTATCCAACTTTTGTGGTAGATTTCCTTCAGATTTACCTTTTCTTTGTAGTGCAAGGGCCTGCCAGATTGCATACACATTGAAAGTGTTTAGGTTTGACCTCATATTATATGGTTTTGGTAAGTCTAAAGGAAAAAGTCTTCAGAAAATCTTATAGTGTGTATGGCCCTTTAGACTACATGTTCACTAGCCTACCCTGGCTGTCGAAAAAAGTGGCAAAAGCGTGTTGTTTTTTTTTTTTTTTTTTTTTTTTTTCCCCCCCGATTTGCGTTTTCCCATGGGCAGTGGTCAAAACGTTCCTATCCTAAACACGATTCTAATGCGTTCAGGAGGGGGAGGTTTAACCTCGCCTAAACGGGGCAGCCCCTAAACTCATGGACACAGGTTTTTAGAGCGTAGAGTTTAGGAGCTTTGGAAAAAAAAAACTCCAAAAGCTCCTAAACTTAAGTTTAGGAGCTGCCAGTGTACATGAAGCCTTAAGCCCTGTACACACGATAAGATTATCGAACGATCTGTCGTCTGTTTTTTGTGGCATGCTAGTCTGATGTGGAAAGTGAAGAGGTTATTTTCATACGAATTTTCCCGTACGACAGAATTCAACTTCAGAAGTGATGTCATGTGTTGGATTGCTTTGTATGTGTTCTTTCGTCTCTAAGCATGCCTAGTCTTGCTCTTAAGATTTTTTTCCGTCAAACTGTACTAATGAGACGAAAATCGGATGTTGTGTTGACAAACGATAAAAATTTTATAGCCTGCACATCAGGATTTTTTCGGCCGAAAAGTTGGAGTCAAAAGCACCATACTAACAATCCGAAAATCTGCAGATCGGTCGTCGGAAGAAATTTCCCTTCAGATTTTATCGTGTGTACGGGGCTTTAGTGTTTATACTTACCAGATACCTTCCCCTGTGTTTAATGCAAGTGGTCCGAATGCATGGGGCTTAAATGGTTTTTGTGCGATTGACCGCTGCAACAGCCAATCACCAAGCACCGAAACCATTGTAACGTATTTTTCCCACTGATGCCTAAAAACAATGTTTTTAGGCATACATTCTTCTTTTTTTTTTTTTCCCCCCCTTTTTTAATTAATCTGAATGCAGCCCATTGTGTTGAATTTGCCTGTACACACAGGCATGTAAACATGCGCTCCATATAGATTGGTAAAAAAAATAAATAAATAAAAATCGGCGTTGCTGGCCAGTATTTAATGCACATACATGTGTACATCATATCCCAGCAAAATCTAGAAGAACTTTTACATGTATATGCGCCCATTTAGGCCACTTTCAAACATACAGACTGTTCATTTCATCAGTTCAGTCACTTTTTTTTTTTTTTAAATGGATGAAAAAAGGGCTTTCATCTTTTTCGAAAAAAATGGATGTTGATGGAAGTGGATGTAAATGGATGATCATCCATTTACATCTGTTTTTTCCATAGAAGTGCACTGATGTCCGTTTTTTCATCCCTCAACGGTCGGTATGTGTGAAAAGGGCCTTACCGCACTTGCCATCCTTGAGATTTTATGCAGGAACCTGATGTCCATACATCACTGTATGGAAGTACCCTAAAGGTGCCCATAGACATAAGTTGAGCATTTTCAGGCTGTTCTCAACCATATCTGGAGCCAATCTTATGTCTGGGTCTGTATTCAGACAATCTTGCTAAAATAGCTTACAAGAGAAAGCAAGCAGACAGATTACACTTACCATTCTTCAATGACAAGTCAACGCTGGGCCTGGAAAAGACTGAGGCTGCACTAATAGAAATTGGATAATGACTGGATTGTATTTGCACATCTCCCCTTTATTTTGATCTATGGTTAGCTTCTAGTGAACTTGTCAGACAACATGCCATCATGGTACATACAATTACCTTCCTGTGTACCTGTCCAATCCTGGTTTCTTTTTGTTACTGACTTCTCGGATTATCATTGTAGCATCACGGTGCTGTGGCCTATAGTTTATGACCACGAGTTATTAGTGAGTTAGCGTATTCTTCCAAAACAATGTGTGTGCTTTGATTTTATCCAGTGTTAACTGTCCTTAGATTGGATGTGCCTTTATAAATATGTTTGGTTCCATAGTAGAAAACTAATAATGACCATACATGCTTCTATATTTTTTTTTGTCCAATTGATGTGGAGTTTGATCAAACATTGGCCTGATTGGCATGATCATGTAGCCATTTCCTTCTGATCGGTTTAAACTTTATTTCAATCGAATTTGATCAAACTGAATCAATCAACCAGTGTGGAATATTATCAATTGTTCTGCATCGATTGGTAGTACTGAGATTAAAAAAAATGATCATATTTTGAATAATCAGGTTATGGGAATTTATGGTGGAAAAAATATTCGATTGATAACTTCCAAACGTTCAGCAAACACACACATCGTAGGTTGATATGGATGGACTGGTGTTTTTTTTTTTAACCTCACTATCTCTATGTAACACGTAAGCTACGATTGTATCTTGGCTATCGATCGACAGCCACTTCCTGGTGTGTGGCATTTTCAACGAATGGGTCGCCGTCCTGTAGATTGATTATTCCTAGCGAAAGAGATTGATCAGAAAAGAAAACTGGTCATTTATTAAGGCGTGTATGGCTACTATAATGGCTACCATACACATGCCTGACGAAGGGGATCCCTCGTGACTCCGAAACCTTGCACTTTTCCTGATGTGATCCTTTTGCAATAAAAAGTTTCTTTGGACTGCTGTGCAAGATACTTGAAGTGCTGGCAAATATGTACGTATCTGTGATAGATCCAGTGTCCAGCTGGTGATCGCTGCAGCACCCACAACTGATGTGCCTATATCCAGGAAGGTGTGCGATGGGAGTATGAACTATTCTATGGCTACCATAAGACTGCCAAAAAGTTGCATGACAAGTTGCAGCCCATTGTTTTCAATGCCACCCATTCAGATCTATGTGACTAAAGGCCCGTACACACGATAAGAAAATCTGAAGGGAAATTTCGTCCGACGACCGATCTGCTGATTTTCGGGTTGTTAGTATGGTGCTTTCGACAGCCGACTCCGACTTTTGTCCAAAAAATCCTGATGTGAAGGCTATAAAATTTTTATCGTCCGTCAACACAACGTCCGATTTTCGTCTCATTAGTACACTTTTCGACGGAAAAAAAATCTTAAAAGCAAGATAGGCATGCTCAGAGATGAAAGAACACATACAAAGCAATCCAACACATGACATCACTTCCGAAGTTGAATTCTGTAGTACGGGAAAATTCGTATGAAAATAACCTCTTCACTTTCCACATCAGACAAGCATGCCACAAAAAACGGATGAGAGATCGTTCGATAATCTGATCGTGTGTACGGGGTTTTAAAGTTGCAGTGACTGAAAAGGAACCTGCACTACTTTGATGTGACTTGAGTGCCAGAGAGTGTAAAGTTGCATCCTTCAAAGTTGCACTGGAAATCGTGTGACTTTGGAGTCGCGCAAGTGTAAACGTAGCCTAAAGCCTCCTACCCATGATCTGATTATAGCACGATCTTTCGTCTGTTTTTTGTTGCATGCTAGTCTCATACGGAAAGTGAAGAGGTTACTTTCATACGAAAATTCTCATATGACAGAATTCAACTTCAGAAGTGATGTCATGTGTTGAATTGTTTTGTATGTATTCTTTCGTTTCTGAGCATGCCTAGTCTTGCTCTTAAGATTTTTTTCGGATGAAAACTGTACTAATTAAAGGAAAATCAGATGTTGTGTTGACATATGATAAAAATTTTATAGCCTGCACATCCAGTTTTTGTCTGAAAATTCGTAATCGGATGTCGAAAGCACTATACCAGGGATCCTCAAACTACGGCCCTCCATCTGTGGCGGAACTTCACATCCCATAAGGAATTATAAAACTCTTGACATTCACAGACATGACTAGGCATGATGGGAAATGTAGTTCCTGAACAACTGGAGGGCCTTAGTTGGAAGACCACTGCACTATACTAACAATCTGAAAATCGGCAGATTGTTCGTCAGACAAAATTTTCCTTCCGATTTTCACATCGTGTGTATGGGCCTTTAGGCTGCTTTCACACGGATCAGTTTTTCTTCTGTCTTTGTGTATAAAAAAAGAAAACAGCAGAAAAAACGCATGACCATTTGGAATTGTTCACACCGATCAGTTGCAGGTTTGTTGCTTTTCTCAAAGTCCCGCTTGCTTCATTTTTTGGTCTATGTTTGATGTAGTAGAAAAACGCATCAAAAACTCCTCAAACGCACCCGAAGTTGTATTTTTGAGTCTCGTGCCTTTTTTTTTTTTTTTTGCACAGGTGCAAAAAAAGCACTGGAAACGCGGCACAAACACATATTTTTGACGTTTTCCACATAAAAGAAAGCTCCCTAGATCTGAGTAGCAACTAATGCTTTATAACATGAGTGAGAATGAAACCTCTGCGATTCTTTTGCTCTGAGTGAAAGCCTAATTATGATGCCCCTTCCCCCAGCCAAGCTAAAGTGAGCTAATATCCCAGTATCGCTAATGAGTTTCCCTAAGGAGCTGAAGAGTGTCCATTGATTTTCTGTTATTGTTTTTCTCTTTGAACACACAAGCATAGTGGATCCATTCGCACAGCGTCTACATTGGTAATGTACGAATATCTCTTTTCTTTTCCAATTATTGCTTATTATATTCCTGATTCTGTGACAAAGGGGCACGTAAAGCATTGTTTTCAAAGGCAGATTGTAGCATTTCCTTTTTTTCTTTTTTTTTTTCCCATGATATTTTTCCATAAGCTGATATATATATACCTCTAAATGAACGTCATTGTTAATGATAATTGTTATTTAGCATGGACTCCTGCAGAAAGGTCACAGAAATCCCAGGATCTTTATTGTAAATCACAGTGTGACAGCGATAGATATGTCAATGCAGGATGCCGGTGCCATACCTCTGCCCGTTTCAGACACGCCTATGTCAGTGAGGAAGGTGAAGGTTTGTTGCTTGAACACCCTTTTGTACATAACAGTGTGACACAGATAGGTGTGTCAAGGCAGGATGCTGGTGACATACGTTTGTCTATTTCAGGCACACCTCAGTGAGCAAGGAATGTTTGTGGTTACAACACCCTTTTGTATAGGCAGTTTTCTGGCTTTTTAATTTTTTGGTCTGAGCATAGATATATATTTGTTTCAATCATATGAGGGCCCCTTCATACTACAATGCGGTGCGGGAAAGGCATGTTCCTTGCACGGTTCCCACACCGCACTAGAACGCACTGCTTTCTGCTGCAGGTGCCAATCTAAAGTTAATGGCACCCCAGGTGATGCAGATCGCAAATACAGTGCGTTTTTCAGGCACAAAAACACATGGTGCTGCAGTACCATGCAGTTTGGTGTAGCATTTTTAAAAGTAGTGCATGCTCTATTTTTCGTTTTCTGTTACCTTTTACAGCCTATTCAAATGATTCAGGTGTGATCCGGCCTTTATCCACTAAGAACTCCTTCACACCAGAATGCTGTGCAGGAAACCTGTGAGTTCTGTGCGAAGTTCCCACACTGCTCTTAAAACGCACTGAGTGCTTCGAGTGTCAATGTATTCCTAACAACCACAAACGCAGATCGCAAATGCAGCGCACGTGCCTTCATCAGATCACATGGTACTGCAGTGATATACGATCAGGTTGCAGTGCATTTTTGAAAAGTAGTGCCATCCAGTGCAATTTCAGCTCTTTTTTTAAATGAATATGCTGGAAAAATGCCGCACACTGAATTGCAGAGGAACACAGACTTCAGGTATGGACCAGCCCTTAGGGCTCTTTCACAGAGGCGGACCGTTCAGATCCGCCTGTCCGTTTTTTTGGCGGATCTGAACGGTCCCCCCATGCATCCCTATGGGGCATCGGATGTCAGCGTAGACATGTTCGCTGACATCCGATCCGTCAAATCTGGACGGATGGAAACCCTATTTTCCATCCGTCCAGCGGATCGGATCGGATCGGATGAGAACGGACCGACGGTCCGTTCCCATCCGATTTCCTTTATAGAATTGCATGGGGAGCTGACAGCTGTGTCTCCGCACATAGTGCGGAGACACAGCTGTCATCCTCCTGCTCAGCGGGGGATCGGCAGATCGATCCCCCGCTGAGAAAAACTAACTCCCGACGGACGGAGTATGTGAAAGGGGCCTAACTCTTGACTAATTCACTTTCTGAGCAAACCATTGTCCCTGGGACAGAAAGTGAGAGTCATGGATAGCTAAAACCATAGGTTCTAATTCCTCCTCAATATATCCAAAAGCTTCACTAGTGTTACTTTTCATGTTCTTCATCACTTTTGAGAGAAATGGGGTTGGTTGACGTTAACAAAGGTTAGCTTACATAGAGCTCCTTTAAATGTATTTTTCATTGTAATCTAAACAAAATAGTGGCAGAAATCTAACTGACTGAAACCAATGATGTCAGTCCGTTCGCTGCCTAAGGGTCCTTTCACATGGGCTTTCTGCCCGGCGGACTCCGTTTTTCAATCCGCCGATCCACGCTAAGCAGGTGGATGACAGTTCCGATTCCGCTTACTTTGCAGAGACGGAGCTGTCGGATCCCCGCTCTCCTCTATGGGAGATCTGATGAAAATGGACCACCTGTTGTTTTTTCATCCGATCCTCCAGATGGATGGAAAATAGGGTTTCCATCCGTCTGGATTTCACGGATCAGATAGCAGCGGGTGTGAGCGGAGATGTCACCACTGACATCTGCTGCTCCATAGAGGTACAGGCGGTCCATTTTCATCAGATCTCCCATCGGAAAGCCTGTGTGAAGAGGGCCTTAAAGAATTAACTTTCAAAAGTATTTCCAAATATGTGTGAAAGTAAAAGATCATCTTGATGTAATCAAATTTTTTTTTTTTTTTTTTTGAAGTGGTTGTAAAGCTTAGACATGAAATATGAACAAAGCATATCCCTATATATGGTGTACTTGTGTCAATCCAAGGCACTAATGCCCCATACACTCGTGCAGATTATCAGTCTGCAGACTTACCAAAACCACATAATATGAGGTCAAACCTAGACACTTTCAATTTGTATGCAATCCGGCAGGCCCTTGCACTACATAGAAAAGGTAAGTCTGCAGACAAAAGTCTGCAGATAATCTGCACGTGTGTATGGGGCTTTAGTGTCATTTCTGTCTGCTGCATCATTCCTCTGCTATCTGTATGAGTTACTTCTGACCAGTTTTCCTGACACCAAGAGATTAAAGGTGATAGGGGAGGGACCTCCAGCTTATTGGCAGCCTCAGCTTTGTTCCTGTGTGCTGTGTGGTGGGGGTGTGTCCCTTCCCTCCAATCCAGCTCTCAGAGCTCTCCTCCCTGAGCTCTGCAGAGTGTAACTTCAGCTCCCTGCTCCTTAAAAAAGCTTAGATAAGTTTTATAATTCAGCACTTTGAACAGATGTAGAGAAGAGGAGACTGCAGATGTAGGTACAACCTTTGTAGGAGAATTTGGTTCATCTGTGTATCACCTGAGGCCAGTCACTTCACTGGGTATTTGGAAGTGTATACAACCACTTTAGTGATTTGTAAAACTTGTTTTTATGTATAGCTTGTCGGTGTATATGGAGGCAACTATACTGTATTAGCTCATTACATACATAGGCCCTTCTCCGTTTGCAGTGCTATCGTGGTCATGCAGTGTGATGGAGCGCCGTACAGACATTCCAGTCTCAGTGCTCCCCAAGCAACAGAGTTCTAAAGAGTGTCGTAGACCCTCCTGAATTTCCCAGAATACCTTTCACAAAGGCAAGAAGTCTAGAGTAGTGAGATTCCATAGAGATACAGAGAGCTGTCTGATGGCTACTCTACATATATCTATAAGCAATGCAGTGAAAGAGCATGCATGCTTTAAAGTGAAGTCTCCTAAAAGAGAATGGATATGCAAACCTTAATAATTCACTTTTCTTATTTGGTCACCTTTTTGTTTTTTTAATGCACTATTTGAATTGTTTTGAATACCTGTTAAGTGATCCTGTCAGTAATCTTGTCATCTATTTGTGTGGCACTTTTATCAGTTAGGCCCCTTTCACACAGGCTTTCCAATCCGGTCCGTCTGTCAGTTTTTCAGGCGGACCTGATCGGATGCTCCATGCACCCCTATGGGGCAGCGGATGTCAGCAGTGACATGTTTGCTGATACCCGCTGCTCTCCGATCCGATGTGGTCCATGAAATCAAGACGGATGGAAACCATATTTTCCATCCGTCTGGAGGATTGAATTGGATGAAAACTGACAAGCAGTCAGTTTTCATCTGATCTCCCCATAGAGGAGAGCGGAGATCTGACAGCTCTGTCTCTGCAAAGTAAGCGGAGATGGACCTGTCACCTGCCTGCTCAGCGGGGATCGGCAGATCGATCCCTGCTGAGCAAAACTGAGTCCGCAGGGTGGAAAGCCTGCGTGAACGGCCCCTTGCATTGTTCAAAGCCATCTCTGAGGGCTACAGAACCCCACACCTTTGTTTGGGGGGGGCTTGTAGTACTATCCTAGGATAACATGTTAGGGAAGGGGGGTGGGGTGTTGTAGTACTGTCCTAGGATAACAACGTTGCGTCTTATAGTAAGTATTGTGTCTGGAAGGATGTTACTGGTAGGATCATGAGATGAGAATAAAGCAGGGAGGTGAAATAGCCTAAAAAAAAACATAAAACAAAATCTAAGGAATGGTGCGCTGTAATATTTTACATGTTTCTTTTTGGGTTTAGATGCACTTTAAGGTAAATACATTAGTGACAACTTAAACCATGCACACTGAAAGTACACAATTTTTTCATCTTTATTACTCAGCCAAGTCAGAATGGATTTGATACTTCATCTGATTCTGTTCTAATCCATATAACATGATGTTAGCTCTTTATTACATAACACATTTTATATACTACACAGCTTTATGGCCAGTCAGGGAGTGGGTTTGGTGGGTTGCGTAGTATCCAGACATGGCAAAATAAGACAGCAGAAAGCAAGTTCCAATACTGGACGAATAATAATGTACATCAATGGGTGGTGGTTGCCTTGTTTTACAGCGCATAGCTCTGCTTTACCATTACATCTTGCATGTTCCCTTGGGCATTCAAATATTTGACATCAACATCAGAACATTGGATAACATTTTGACTAATGTTAAATCTAATACAAATGTGAATAAATATGTTGCTACCCTTTCATGAAATAAGAACCCACAATTTTCTCTGAAATAGCATTAAATCAGTCCTAGTAACTGGCACCCCTCATTGATTGTTCCATATTTAATACCATTTTAGACTTTTTGCTTTTGATTTTTGGTTAAATGGAATAGTTTAAATAATAAAACAAATGGCAATGGCATTGACAAAAATGGTTTGACCCTTCACCTAATATTTTGTTGTACAATACAACCTTTAGAGCCCATTCAGACAGGGGCGACACGACTTGCTGGGGCGACCTCAGCACGACATGCACGGACTTCATATAATTGAAGTCAATGCAAGTCGCCTCCAGGTCGCCCCAAAGTAGTACAGGACCCTTTTTCTAAGTCGGAGCGACTTCTGTCGCTCCTATTAGAACGGGTCCTGTGCTAATCAATGGCAGGCGACCCACCGCGACTTGTCAGGTGACCAAGTCGCCTGACAAGTCGCGCTAGTGTGAATGGGGTCTTAGAGGCAATCACTGTAAACAAGTGATTTTTATAACTTTCAGTGAGACTTCTGCCCTTGTCCATTCTTCTTGAGCAAACTGAACTGCTCTCACAGTCTCAAGGTCGTAGGGTGCCTTCCCCGGATGTTCAGCTCCTTCCATAGATGTTCAGTAGATTCAAACCAGGGCTCATACAAGGCCACTTGAGAAAAGTCCAGTATTTTCTTATCTATTCTTGGATGCTTTTCGCTTTGTGTGTTTTGGGTCTTTATCCTCTTGAGGGACCCATAACCTGCGACTGAAACCAAGCTTTCTGACACTGGGCAGTACATTTTAGTGTTCTTTTCTCTAAGGATGCACCGAATGTTCGGCGGCCGAACATTATTCGGCCGAAAATAGAAAAAATAGCACTTCTGGTGTTCGGCCGAATAAGTAAAAAGGCCGAATAAATTTGTGCCGAACAATGTCAGCGGCGGTCACTAAATGGCGGCCCGCGCGATGCTTCCGCCCGGACCGTGAGCCCGCTACCTAGGAGTCCTTCAGTCCCCTTCCTCATTGCGGCTCCCGGCTCCCTGCTCACACGCCGCCGGTGTCCTGTCAGGCCGCGAGTAGGGGGTGTGACATCACGCGTGCGTCCCGCCCCCTGCTCCTGACTGCGGCTCCTTCACACTAGGTCCAGCGAGCGTGACGCTATGTGCACGCCCCGCCCCCCTGTTCGTGGCTTTTGGCTCCGACCTGGCTGCAGTTCAGGTATGTGGAGCACATTTGGGGGAGAATACGCTAGCTGCACAAGCATTAGTGTGCAGACTGGCATATTTTGCCATATGTTGCCACTTGCCATGCTCATTAGAGTGCCCTATTAAGTGCCCCTTAAAAAAAAAAAAAAAGAAAAAAAATGTGCCCAACAGAGTGCTCCCTTGACATAAAATGTGGCCATCAGCGTGCCCCTTATTTTATGCTAAGGGACATGCTGATGAGCATATTTTATGTTAAGGGGCACTCTGATGGGCATATTTTATGTTAAGGGGCACGCTAATGGGCATATTTTATGTTAAGAGCAACGCTGATTTAAATGTTTTTTGTTTTGCCCATCAGAGTGCCCCCTAACATAAAATGTGCCCATCAGCGTGCCCACTAACATAAAATGTGCCCATCAGCGTGCCCCCTAAAAATTGGCAAAAAAAATGGAAAAAATGCGAAACACCGCGTTCGGTATTCGGCCTTCGGCCAAGCATTTCGTTATTATTCGGCTTCGGCCAAGAATTTCATTTCGGTGCATCCCTACTGTTCTCTGAAAGCCTAATTTTTTGCCCAACATAGAGGTAATGTTACTTGCCAAAAAGCTCCAGTATTTTCACCTCACCTAAAAGCATTGTAGCCTCTCAATATGCATTTTGGAAAATTCAAGTCTGGATTTTTTTTTTCTTTTAATGGTGGAGTCCTCCTATGTCTTATTCCTTAGAGGCCTGAGTGACTCGAAAAGGGATGGATGGTGCAATAAAACACTCATGTAAGTTGAACTTTGAGTTCAGCTTGTATCTCTATGGACTTTCCATGGCTCACTCAATCCATGCTGCTCACAAACAGCATGGATTCACTCAATCCTGCTGTTTATTCTGGGTTGGTGTTTTTTTTGTGGCCTTGACCAGGGAGGTTGGCTACACTACCTTAAACATCTTAAAAATATTTGCAACCGTAATCATATGAACATCAAGCTGCTTGGAGGTGGTGGAAGCCTTCACTTTTCATATGCTTGTCTATAATTATCTTTTTGATCTCCTCAGACGACTCTTCTTTTTGCTTTAGGCTGAGTTCATTTTGGTGGCCGATTGATGACTTCTATTAAAGACCTGATTGGAGTGGTTCTAAAGATTGAAGGTTTTTTACCTGCATGCATTCTGTGCATGACAGTAAAAAACCCTTCAGTGTGCTGCTCTCCCCTCAGCCTTCCCTAATACTTAACCCAAACCCCATCTCGATCCAGCGATGTGCACAAAAGTGGCTGCTGTCCGGGCTCTCTGCCGCCTCATTGGCTCAGTGGGAGCTAATGGGAGGGGAGCAGGGGTGGGGCTAAACCCTGCTCTTTATGTCTTTATGGATATACAGAGTGGGGTTCGGGAGCGAGCACGTATTGCTATGGGGTTACCTGGCAGGGGGAAGGAGCCAGGAGCACCGGCGTGGGACCTGAGAAGAGGAGAATTAGGCTGCTCTGAGCAAAATCATTCACAGAGCAGTTAAATATATCATGTTTTGTCAATTAAAAAAAAAAAAAAGCCTTTAATATCACCTTAACGATAATTACAGAAAACAGTCTGAAACATCATTATGATCCAATTATTTATTCCTTTCTAGGGTACCAACAAATCTGTCCTGACCATTAATATGTCATGACCATATGAATATCTTTGTAGAATGAGCAATAATTTATCTATTTTCACACTTTCTTTGCTTAAGGCTGCCCATACATGTTCAATTTCCTTGTACAATTTTCTTTATTTACCAAAAAAAAAAACATAAAATATGAGGTCAAAACTAAACAATTTTCAATTGTATCCAATTAGGCAGGCCCTTGCAGTACGTAGTTTAAGGTAAATCTAAAGTAAAATTGTACAAGAAAATTGAACATGTATGGCCAGCCTTAAGCCGCGTACACACGTGTCGAAAATTGGCAGGGAATTTTTGGCCAACGTCCGATCTGCAGATTTTCGGCTTGTTAGTATGATGCTTCCGACAACCCACTCCGACTTTTCGGCCGAAAAAAATCTGGCGTGCAGACTATAAAATTTTTGTTGGCCGTCAAAACGCGGCCGATTTTCGTGCAGTCAGTACAGATTTCTACAGGGAAAAATCTGATGAGCAAGTCTGGGCATGCTCAGTGAAGAAAGAACACAAAGAAAGCAACCCAGCACATGACATCACTTCTGAAGTAGATTTTTGTTGGGCGAGAAAATTCGTGTGCAGTCTAGGCACATTCCAACCAACAAAACACAACTCTGGACAAAAGTCGGACTATCGGTCGGCCGATAATCGTTGCGTGTGTACGGGCTTTAGTCTGATGTGCTAAAGGCATGCAGGTATACATGAGCAATTGCTTTGAATTGAATCCCTTTTCTTGAGGAATAAAAGCATTGTTCCAATGATCTGTAAGAAAATGGAAAACAGAATCTCATTCACAGGGGCTAAACATCCAGTATGCATGAGTGAACCCTTTTTTCCTATGTTGAAGCCCACTTTTTTTTATATACATATACAGGCATGTTTATAATAAAGCTTACCTGTATGTATCTCCTAAACGTGCACTGATTAGGAGATATTCTCTTTTTGGCAGCTGGTGACGTCATCGGCGCTCTGAACGAATGGCATACCTGTGCTGTTCCTTCAGAATGCTGTGCCGTGGGAGTGACGTCACCACGGCTCAACCATTCAAGCTGCCGGAGCCCCCAACCCCAGAAGGAAGACCAGGTAAAGATGGAAGCCCTGTCAATAATGACAGTGTGCCGCTGGAGGGCTTTGTTCCAAGGTAAGTATTTAATATTGTGCTAGTATGTGATGCAGGGGATTTTTTTTTTTTTTTAATGCCGCGGTTTACTACTTCTTTAAGCTATCATTTATAGGGGCACATTTGTTAGCAGATCATACTGATCGATAAAAAGGACCACTAACCCCCCCCCTCCCCATACCATATAGAGATTGCGTAATGTAACTGCATGATATGATATCGTAATACCCGTTTACATATAATTTTGCTTCAACTGATTACATACCAGAGGTGATGGTGGCAGCTGCCATATTTTTGTAGCCTCGGTCTGTATAGATGGATTGCATCCTGCTTTCATATTTCTGCTCACTCCCTCGAACTCTTCTGAAACTTTGTAGACATGGTTGTGTGGCATGGAATGAGTAGAAAGGAGAATACTCACACCAAATCTGAATTAGACCCAGAAGCTTCATTTGGGTATGCTGAATTGTCATTCAGTTTGTGGGTTAAGCTCTCTGTGCCAAAGTGTCAACCAGATGATGTTTCACAAGTAACTTGTGCTGCTGTGGTGTGATGTGTTGGGGGAAAAATAAGTTGGGCTCTTCTCTTTTGTTGAATTTTTTGAAAGATTTCCCTCACTGTAATAGTGACAATGGTTTCATCAGATTGTAAGGGAGGGAATAAAGCATCTAATGGGTTCCAGCCCTCCCCTCAGTGCCCGGACAAGGTCATCCAGCACCCAGGGCAATGATGCCGAACTACAAACCCCCCCCCCCCCATTCCCTTAGGGTTAGGTTCAGGATGCCCCCATCCATGCAATAAACTATTGCGCCCAGGGCAGCCGGCCCTTCTGCCCACCCCTTGTCTTGGCCCTGCCTCCCCTACCTTGTGAAAAAGTATAGATCATGCTCACAGGTTGATTAGTTATGTTGTTATTGTTCATTGACATACAAGTGATCTTCTCTCTCTCTCAAAGGGCTTAATTACACTAGTGTTGGCCTTCTGAAGGGCAGTCAGTGGTGAGGAAATCCATGGTGAATTGCTCTTTAGAGGCCATTGGCCAGGCAGTGAGGCGGCATTGTCGCCTCCTCACCACTTGTGTTAACTCTTAAAAACTCGCACCACGTTGCACACAGTTGCAGCAGCAGCGCCAATCCAGGTTAATGGGTTACGTTTGGCAGGCCAGCTGAAGATGATAGAGAGGACAGTTGCCATGTGGCCATGAAAGGAGGGCGGGGTGGTTACAACGCAGCTCCACTGTAAGTGAGGCTCTGTACTCGCTAACTAGTGCTGATTTATGTTCCTAGGCCAACACAGGAGCTACAGATCTTGTTGAAATCTTTAAAGGCTGTAGACAGAAGCCAAAGTAACAACTGGAATCCTACAAGGTCAAAATAAGTGTCAGTTTTCTTTTAACAGCTGGTCACAACATCAGCATTTAATGGACACCCCCCCCCCCCCACTCCTGTAAAGCATATGGAAAATTCTTAAAACTGTAGAACCTGGAATAACATATATGATGTTGACATTTGTGTCATTTTTCATTTTGAATTTATGCCACTGATGGCATTGATAAACCAGAAGTGAAGTGTACATTAATTCCTTTTTTTTAGAAAGATACTTCTGCTTAAATATGTGTTGTGTGTCATACAGGATGTGCACTCAACAAATCGCCAAGTACAGAGCCAGGATGTTTTAGAATCTAGAGTTGTTAAAAATACAGATCTTGTGAAACGCTGAGCATTTTTGCACCACAGTGCAGTACAATACACAACACAAGGAAACCAAGATGTGCTGGGTAAGCATAAATAAGAAACAGGAGAAACTTGGAAAATATATATATTATATCTAGCTTTCCTGGGTCAGTAATGGGCCATACACACTAAGAATTTCTGAAGACTTTTTCCTTTAGACTTACCAAAACCATATAATATGAGGTCAAACCTAAACACTTTCAATTTGTATGCAATCTGGTAGGCCCTTGTACTACATAGAAAAGGTAAATCTGAAGGAAATCTAACCACAAAAGTTGGATAGTGTGTATCCAGCTTTAGGCTTTAATCTACATTTTTAATATACAGATTATGTGTATGTTAAAACAATTTTTTACTTCTCAAAGCACTTTTGACAGTATAACACAAATTTTTATATTAGTGTTCTAATAATTTAAATTAATTTTTTAAATTAGGCTAGTTGTGAAAATAAATGGGACTCCAGAATTAAAGTAAATGGCTGTTGTAAACCTGATGCAGACCATTTGAAGGTAGACTTCATTTAAATTGATATTAAAGGTAATCTTTTTTTTATTTTTTATACTTGCCTGCTCTGTGTAATGGTTTTGCACAGAGCAGTCCTGATCCGTCTCCTCTCAGGTCCCCTGATGGCTGGCTCCACCTCTTCTCCAAGTGCCCCCATAGCAAGCCGCTTGCTATGGGGGCACTCGTGCATGCTTGCTCCCAACCCCCCCCCCCCTGTGTGTTCATTAGACACACAAGACCAGGCTCAGCCCCACACCTGCTGCCTTCTCACTGGCTGTGATTGACAGCAGTGGGAGCCAATGGCCCAGGAGAGCAGGTGCTCTCATGCACACGATGGGGGTCAGGTAAGTGTTTTTTTTTTTTTTTTTTTTTTTTTTTAGGGGGCTGCATACTGAAGGTTTATACCCTAATGCATAGAATGATGTATGAAGGTAAACAAAAACCTTCAGGCTTTAAAACCACAGTATATCTTAACCCAAGAACAAAGTATAATATTTTGCAGCTTACCTGTCCTCGGGTCCTTTTGTCCTTCTTTTGGGCTTTTTATTTTTATATGGTGGTCCTGAGAAATACATACTTTTTGCCCTAGGGTGAAAACATCCAGTCCACCTTATCTATGGGGTAGCAGTGTGGTCACCATAGGAACAGAGGTGTTTTATAATCGCAGAGCGCCTCCTCCTTGCTTTATCAGCATATTACTGTATGTAGCCAGGTGGAGAAGTACCGGTAGTGCGGCGGTACAATATAAGCCTCGAGTATTATTCCTTTAAGAATTCCAGCAGATTGGAAGCAGTGCGGAGTTGGGTGAGAGAGGCCTGCCGCCAGTGCAGAGAGAGAGAGTCTGTGACGCAGCAAGGAAGGAAGGAGACCCTGAGAGGCTGTGACGGTTGCCAGTGAACACGGCCCAGATACTGGAGTGCATGGTGATGTGGAGAACCGCAAGTATATGTAAAGTTGCACACACTGTTAATACTTAAAGCAGACCCTGGATATACTCATACCCCCTTTTACTGTGGAATGCAAATGTCACTTAAGTGACCAGAGCTCCAACTGCCAGCGAAGAATTGCAAAGCCTTGCTAGGACAGTGACTCCAGTGATTCATCCTTAAAGGGGGCCCCCTACAGGCGTTAGAGTGTGATTATCATTGTTTTAGATCTGAATGTTAAGAGTACATCTAATTGGATAAACTGAAATTGCTGAGTTACACCAGTAGTCCAAGTTTTGTAGTCAGATCAGATAGGATTGTCTGACAGTCACTTTCACTACTCCTTTAATAGTTGGTATATACATATATAAATATATATATATAAATACTCCATAACCTGTTATATTGTTGTTTTGGGATTTTGAGTCTTGAGGCCCCCATATTCATTTTTGGGGCACAAAATCCTGTCATAACCTTTTATTACCAATCCAGTTGTGTTGAACCTTATACTTGTTACCTTTTTCTCTTGAATTCAGTAAACTATTATACTGATACGAATTTCATTATCTCAATATGTCTGAACCTGTAGTGCCTAGCGGGTCGGAGTTACCTCAGGGTCTAGGGAGTGCGGAGGAAGTGCAATTACCCAGCAGCTCCCATGGGGGTTGTGCTACATGTATATAAGGGGCAGGTGTTCTGTAGTTCATGGATGAACTAAGCAGGACTAATTGAGATAATGCTGTAGAGTGCACTGCACAAAACAGGATTTCTGGTAGGGTCAACAGGTAAGGTTGTGCACTTATCGAATAGATCTAACCAACCATTTTAAATGGTATATTTGAAAGGTAGCATATAAGAGAAGATTGTTGCTGGGGTTTACATGTCCCTGGGGCCGCTGAGTGGGGGGGGGGGGGGGGGGGTCCAGTAAGTAAAATGCTTTTCCTGGCCATCTAGACCTGAACAAGCATTTCACCTTTGCAGAACGAGGACAGCTTCACTACAAGGGAGGATTTTTATTTTCCCCAAAAATGGTCTTTAACCAAGGCAGCTGTGCAGACCAGGTTTAGTATGAGACAGCCATCGAGTCCTGTAAGATTTCTTTACTCAGTGGCTCTTAAAGCCCAACTGCAGCAAAAACAAAAATATATTTCTCCAAACATGCAAGTTCACACTGGTCATGTCAGATTGCAAATGATTGATTTCTCCCATTTCTGTCATTTCAATGTACATTTATCTCATGGTCATCTAGGCCTTCTTCCTTTTCAGCATTTCCTCTGTAGGGAAACACAGAAGATAAACTCTTTCCAGTTGTTTTTCTTCATAATTGATAAATGGGAATGTTTGATTTCCTACTGCAGGGAAGAAGATACAGTCCGCTTTCATTCCTTGTAACATGACAATGATGTTTATTTTATATTGCAGTGGTGAATGTGTTTTAATATATATATTTCTAGAGTGGATTAAAAAAAATGGAAATATATGGTAGAGTGTAAGTATGGTTCTTGTTAACTGATATGTTTATAGCCGTGTTAACAAAAATGTACCACTCCTTCTTTTCTCTGAGGTTTTCCATCTGGTTTTATTTATTAGCAGCTCGAGTGGTAGTGTGCCTGGGGCATCCCCATACCCAGATGTTCAGAGTGTGTGTTTAAGACATCACTGTGCTGCAGCTGGAAAGACCTGGTATCATCGGTATCAATGTTCTAGTATTGGAGATGGAGATCGAAACCGTGATCTCATGGCTTTGCACAATAATGTCTAACAGGCTGTCCAAGGGGCTCATAAACCCAAGGATCTCAGTTTAATAAAGTTCTCACTACATTTGCAAAAAATACATTTTTAACTTTGCAGGAAAGCAAAGTAGGACCCTTCTATGTTCATGGTTGGAAAATACTTTTGCAGACTTCTGTTATTTATTACAGAATTGATATTTTGCTAGTAACCTTTTTTTTAAGTGATGCTGTCTATTATCTTTTATTTCTAAGCATTATTTCTTATATTATGGACAATATTTGAGCCCTACAACTTTCTCAATAATCACCAAGCAAAGTTAGACATTCAGCCGTTTTAGTGGAGTTGGCTTTCTCAATATCTAGATTGTTGTGGAAAAAGAAGATTCTGGTGCAACAGCTGTGCCCCTTATTGACTTTAAAAGAGAAGTACAGTAAAACCTTGGATTGCAAGCATAATTAGTTCTGGAAACATGCTTGTAATCCAAAGCACTCTTATATCAAAGCAAATTTCCCCTTAAGAAATAATGGAAACTCAGATGATTCGTTCCACAAGTCCTTCAGTTTATAGTCTATATACAAAGATTATAGCAATGTGATAGGTTGTGTAACCATAAAATGTCCATCCACAATATGCAGCCTTCCCAAGGGGATTAGAAGCAAAATCTAGCAGAGCTACAGAATATAAGAGAGATGAGAGGAGCCTCTAAGTGTAGCAATATGGTTACATTTAATGAAGGTTCAACATTTAGCAACTCACATGGTTGATGATTAAAATAGGCACATCTAAGTATGCAGGCATCCGGGGTAAAGCTGTCCACATAGACCATCTTCTGAACCACCGGCTCTCACCACTGTCAGTCTGCAATCATGACCGGGAAGAATAGCCTGCAGTAGAGTGATCTGAAAGTGAGGCTTTGAATCACTCGTGGAGTGTAGCGGGGAAGGGATGACGTTGGTGGTGCGGAGGATGGTCTATGTGGACAGCTTTACCCCGGATGCCTGCATTCTTAGATGTGCCTGTTTTAATCATCAACCATGTGAGTTGCTAAATATTGAACCTTCATTAAATGTAACCATATTGCTACACTTTAGAGGCTCCTCTCTTCTTTTCTATCCATGACGCTACTTGTATATCAAGACATCGCTTGTATATCAAGTCAAAATTGATATACAAGGTTTTACTGTATTGGTTTTCCCATTTAAAAAATAAATATAAATAATATATATATATATATATATATATATATATATATATATATATATATATATATATATATATACACACACACACATACACACACTCCCCTAGGTCCATGCTGCATCTGTCCCCCGCCGCCTCTGTAGTGAAAACTGAGTGATCAAACACAGCGGTCGCTCAGTTCTCCCCTCCGCTCTGAGCAGAGAGCCGTGGCTGTCAGTCTCTGGCTCTCTGCTCTACCCTTCTGGAGCGCTGGGCTGTGAAGGGAGCGGGAGAGGCTGGCTCAGGCTCTTGGTGGATCTCTGAGAGGCTGACTCAGCTGCTGGTCCAGGCTTCTAGGTGGATACCAACCATATGGACGGGATCTTTCCTGGGCCTGGACCACCTGAGTGATGTCAACGAACAGAGGGTCACAGGAGTGCAAAACGAACTGCACTCCTTTGAGATCTATAGTATGACCAAAAAAACTACCATCTGTAACCCCAGTTTCTAAAAATGTATGCAAGCTTTACCATGATAATGTTGTTTTGAAAGCTTTTTTTTTTTTTTTCTTCCCTGCTTTTAAAAACAAACTTTTTCATTAAAATAAAAGAGCAAAAGTTCTGTTCAAAACTGCACAGTAAACCCCTCCTGGACTTTTAAAGACCAAAACCATAAACATATTTTTATTATATTTAAATTTTTTTAAAAAGAACATATAAACATTACAAAAATATACAAAATAATTACAGCATAGGGATATGGCAAACTCAAGGCCACCTGTATTGGACCATCGGGCTAGCTGCCATGAACTCTTGCGTGGACACCTAGTCCACTTAGGTGTCCATGAGTTCATGGCAGCTATTTTGATGGTTCAATAAGGATGGCCTTGTGGCCTTGTGTTTGCCATATCCCTGTGCTGTAATGGGTACGAAGATTTTTTATCTGTATCTATTTTTTATATTGTAATGTTTATATGTTCTTTTTAAAACACGTTTAAATATAATAAGTACCTTTTTTTTTTTTTTTTATGATTTTGGTCTGTCTTTAAAAGTCCATGAGGGGTTTACTGTGCAGTTTTGACCAGAACTTTTGCTCTTTGAATAAATATTGGACATGACAGACACATTTTTTAAACATATAATATCTCTCCTCATATCATATAGTTCTTTCATTAAAATATCACATCCTACTCCTATGTGAAGTCCTTGTTCAGACACTTCCTGTAGATGGGGACAGTACTTGGTCCTTGTCTCCAAATTGTGCTTCTGTGTTGCCATCCTGTCAGGCAGGCTTTTGATGGAGATGGACAGTACACATGGGTTGTCAACTGTTGTCACTGTCAGAAACCCACCCTGAGAAATACCATGCAGCCTTTGATGGAGTACATGTAGACAGGAAGTGGCTGCAAAGTGATCTATAGCAGTGAGATGCAACAATAGGATGTATATTATAGCAGAAACTAATGGTAGTTTCATACCCATTGAGGGAGATTTACTAAAACAGAAGCACAGAATCTGATGGCTGTGCATGGTAGCCAATTGACTTCTAACTTCAGCTTGTTCAATTAAGCTTTGACAATAAAACCTGATTGTTTTTATGCAGAGCTGCACCAATTTTTTTAGTAAATAACTCCCATTGTTCTGGCAAAGAAAATGGAATTCCGTTAGGGTTTAAGATTTTGAGTAAAACTTTTTTTTTAAAAATGGAGGGGTTCCATTGCTGACCTCTTTCTGAAAATTCCAAACACCTGTATGTTGTTCAGATCTAAAAGTCCAAATACTTTGTCACTGAATTGGAACTACTATACCATTCAGGAAAGTCCAAGAAAAGTCAGAAACCCTGGTTTGCATACTCCCTTGATCAGAGGGTAGTCATCAAGAAAGCCAGGAAGCTGGTACTTTGAAAGAATTTGGCAGCACTGGTAGTCCTTGTTTCTCTAATAATGGGTTACCTTTTTAAAATGTAATCATTTTCCAGAAAATTGACAGCCGGGTAAAAGAATTGATGTGTTGCATCTTGAAGTTAACATTCACTTTAAATAACTGCTATATTCTGCCCCCCCCCCCCCTGCTCTGCTTGTTAGAACAACTGTCTCTGCTTTTGAGCTCTCAATACCTGGCAAACTTGCAGTCATGGGTTCCTTGTAATCAGCATTCATTGTAACAAATGGAATGTCATGTTTGTTCAAGGCTTCCATTCAAAGCAGCAGACCTTGCCAAAGCGTGCCTCTTGTCTGCTACTTTTTCTTGTTTGTCAAATTACTTAGCCTAACATCTGGGACTGCCAGGTGTACAGAAGGGAACTGTTCATCTCAGAGGGTCAGGTCAGTAAATGAAAGCAATTTGTAATGATCTTGGTCTAGCAATATGCGAATACATGGTCTGAATGTGCGAAATCCAATTGATTCCTCCATCCACACTAAACCGCATGGGATGAAGGAGTCTTTTGTCTCGCCTATCGTAGTGTGACAGCGGCAATCATTACCTGAACATTCACTGTATCTGGTTGGAGGCAGTCCCTGTTTGGCAGACATTTTTCCACCTAGCTCCTTTGACAAAATTCGATGTAAAAAGCTGACTTTGGGTTGAGCTGGGCGGTGCCCAACAAGGCCACCCCTGGATCACATTTCAGCTGATTTATCAGATTCTGACAGAATTTGAGTTCTTTATTGCAGATGTAAGTGCTACAGTAGATCATGAGTTTATTGGTCCTTGTATGGTGTATGAGTCTTCTCCAGAGACTGGAATTGGCATTGCTAATGAGCAGTGGGTTAAAATTTTTTGCTTGATATTCCCTTTTTAGCAGATGATTAAGTATAATCAAGTGCTCATGAGGTAATGAGGAAAACGGCCCAACGTACATTGAAGAATGGATGCATAAATTAATGGAGAAGGATTTTGAGGGTCTAATCTGGCTGTATTGATCAGATCCCAGTATCTTCATTAGCTTTGCACTTGCTCCTTTGGGTGCCACATGGAGAATGTACTTGCTAGCTATGTAGGTACCAGAAGAAAAGTTGGCTGGGTTTTATGATGGCATTCAAAATTGTTGACACCTGAAAGGAGACCTCTATAACTCTTTCAGGATTTTCATTGAGGCATTTCGGATACTTCTAAAATTTAAAGTGGCAAAATGGGTAATGCACACTGTTTACAAAGCTGTGTTATAACTTGTGCTTATAGCTTTTCCAGATATGTGCTTTTTAGTTTTTTCACTTTTTTTTTTTTCTAGTTTCCTTTAATAATTTTTTTTTAATACTTTCTTGTTTCGGCAGATTTGACATCACATAACCATGCATTCAGGTGACTACAGAGGGGGCTCCCGGCTGTTCCTTCAGCCACAGAATGGCAACAACCTGCGCTCTCCAGGTTACGTGCCTGGCAGAATTGTTCCATTACGCCCACCACCTCTTCCAAAGACTCAAGCATCAGCCAAATTTAATTCTACGGGGCAAGAAGCACATGCAACATTTGGGTTTTCTAGAGACGAACAAAACAATCACGCACAGGTCATTCGCAGGAGAAGACATAAAAACACTTTAATATGCTTTGCTATTTCCAGCCTGTCATTTTTTATTATCCTCGCAATTGTTCTAGGAATATCCTCAAAGTATGCCCCTGATGGTAAGTTTCCATCTATATAGTTTTCAAGTCAGGGTCATTGTTGTGAATTATTTTACGTATAGTATATAATGTTGGAAATCTAGGTTTACACAATATAAGGGTTAACTGTGATAAAGCAGGCCTGTGTGGTTCGCCTGGCAGTATGAGATTGGCACAGTTGTGAAAAATTCAGTAGTTTATAGGCTCTGTGCTGTCCTCCAATGGTGCTGCTGCTGTGGACCCAAAAAGAAACACTAACTGACACATTCAAAATGACAGTCCTCTCTAGGGCAGCACAGTGGCTAAGTGGTTAGAACTTTAACCTAGCAGCACTAGAGTAATTGGTTCAAACCCCAACCATGACATTACCTGCCTGGAGTTTACATGTTCTACCTATGCCTGTTTCTTCCAGGTACTCCAGGTTCTGCTCACACTTCAAATACATGCTGGTTGGTTGGTTATTTGGCTCCTGTCTAAATTGGCCCTAGTATGTGTAATGTATGAATGTGAGTTGGGGACCTTAGATTGTAAGCTCCTTGAGGACAAGGACTGATATGAATGTACAACATATATAGATGTGTAAGCACTACATAAATGGACGACGATATAGAAGTAAATACATAAAATCTCTAGGTTAACTTAGACCCTCCATAATAATGCCTGGGCACCCACCAAACCCAGGGCTCTATAACTGAGTTATTATGTTTGTGGAGCTGCCACTTTAGAAAAACCCATTAGACAGGACCCCTCACTGATACTACTACCACAGTGCTGGTACATATTCAGCATGTTCTAACTATTTCCAAATCCTTTCTATATAGTTCATTTTGTTTTTAAATCGCATTGGAGGCACTCTAGTTAGATGTTATGTCTGCATGGCCTTTCTTTTTTAGTACATTTCTTTGAACTAAACCTTACAAATATTTCTAACTAAGGGGTTTATTCACTAAAGGCAAATCACTGTGCACTACAAGTGCACTTGGAAGCACAGTCGCTGTAGATCTGAGGGGAAGATCTGAAATGAGGGGAAGCTCTGCTGATTTCGATCATCCAATCATGTGCAAGCAAAAATGCTTTTTTTTTTTTTTTTTTTTTCCTTGCATGTTCCCCTCAGATGATCTACAGTGACTGTACTTCTTAGTGCACAGTAGATTTGCCTTTCCTAAAAAAAAAAAAAAACTACCGTATGTATGTTAAGTTATTCTCTAGTCTTAGTTTGCTTTGACTTACTGTATGTGTGCTTGCATATTACAAGTAAATATAAATCAAATTTGCTATTCTTAGCAAAGAGCTGTGATGTTTACTTTTCTTTGGTAAAACCTCAGAGCTTCTACATTTGTCATAAGATGACTCCGTTAAGAAGGAAGAGATCCTAATCTGGTTATGGTGAGTCAAGTTTATTACATTGCTTGAGCCTAGTAGCTAACTGGCTGCTTTACTGCTATCTGGAGATCTGTTAGATTTGCCTTCTACCTTATGTTCTGAGGAAAACGTTTTACCAGACAAGAAGTTTAAAGAAATCGCAAATGGAGACCCCACCCTCCCACTTGAATAAAAAAAATATTTATTTAAAGTGGTTGTAAAGGCTCAAGGTTTTGCACCTTCATGCATATTATAAAAAAAAAAAAAAAACGGGTCTGCAGCAGAGCACCAGTCCCTCCTAAAACTTACCTGAGCCTCATCTTGATCCAGCGATGTGCATGAGAGCATTGGCTGAGACAGCATCAGTAGCCATTGGCTCCTGCTACTGTCTATCACAGCCAGAGAGGAGAGAGCGTTGGCAGGACTGAGCTGGGCTTTTTTGCTGTTTGTGTGTTTGTGTGTGTGTGTGTGTGTGTGAATGATCAGGATGAGGAATGTCACCAGCACACCATGGGTCTCCAAAAAATAGGTCCAAAGCTTTATTCAGCAATCACATCATTAAAGCAAATGGCAACATTTCGGAGCCTTGCAAGACCCCTTTATCAGGTATGTGAATGAACACACGGAGCAGTGGCTCAGGTGCCCCCATAGCAAGCTGCTTGCTATGGGGGCACTAGGCAGGAGGGAAGTGCCAGGAGAACCGGTGGGGGACCCGAGAAGAGGAGCTTCGTGATGCTCTGTGCAGGACCATTACACGGAGCAGGTAAATATAACCATGTTTGTTATTTAAAAAAAAAAAAAAAAAAAAAACATTGTTACTTTAATGTATTACGGTTGAAGAAATCCTTCACTTCCTGTCTGGTGAGGAAGGTGTCCTTAGGATTGAATGAGTAAGGCCCCTTTCACATGAGGTGGACTCCACATCCGATTCGATTGCTCAGCAGGGGATCTGTCCGCTGATTCCCACCCCCCACGCTAAGCAGGCGGATGACATGTCTTTGTCCACTCCGCTTATGCAGAGCGGACACAGATACAGCCCGCTGTCCTCTATGGGCAGGCGGATGTAAACTAACTGGCTTTCTGTTTACACCTGACTGCCATCTGATCTGATCTGGCCAGATGGAGGGGAACAGACACAAGTCCATTTACATCCCTCTGGCCATAGAGGAGAATGAAGGGTCTGGTCGGGTCCACCTGAAAAACAAATAGGCGAACCAGACCGGACCACCCATGTGAAAGAGGCTGAAGGGGAAATATTTCAAACAGGTGTTCAAAACTCTATCGAATACAAAAAGTACAAAACGAAAAAAGTTTTCTTCATTCATTCATTCATTCATTCATTCATTCATGGACACAGCTCCTGATTCTTCTTAACCATTGGGTTATACTGCCCCCTACAGGAGTAGGACACAAGGCAGGAAAAAAGCTATGGGCAGTCCCAGGGTATACTGCCACTCTCTGCTATAGGTACTTTTTCTGCCTAGTCAGGAGTAAGGACCTAGTTCCTTTCTGGGATCTATGGTCCTGGCGATTTTTTTTTTTTTTATCCTTGTTGTTTTGTTCCTGTGAGATCTACAATCAATTGCCGGACTTGGAGACGGACTGGATAATCTAGATCCAGAGGGTCCCCACAGTCTGGCCAGCGAGCGCGCGCAGGCCTCAGCTCCGCTCTAGGTCGGCCTCTACGTAGCCCCACTGGACGGGGGCTGGCCTGCGAGTTGAACATCATGCGAGGCCGCATACGACCTGGTCTCGGCCTGAGTCGGTGTTCCTCCTCCCCCACAGCCACCCACATTTTGATAGAGCGATGTTTCTGGTATAGTAAATAGCTGTCCACCCCCCCCTCTGCTTCTGGGGGGGGGGGTTTGGGGTGGACATGGGCCCCTCCCTAGGATGATGGGACCCCCGGGTTCCCATTCTTCCCCCCCCCAACCCTCTAAACTTCCGGTGGTCACTGTGGGTTTTTGCCCCCCCCCCCCCCCTGCCGGGTGAGGTTATGAATAGCTTTTGCCACATGCTCTTAAAGGGGGCTTGTTGGAGTTGCTGCTGACCAGGTTTTTCCTGGTGTGCAACGGGGGGTCGAGCAGATTTCCCTGCCACCCTGGGTGTTGGTGACTAACAAAACTGAGTGCCTATAGCTGAGAATGGGTGTATACCCCCTGGGACTGCTCATATGCATAGCCAGACTTTTTTCTGCCTAGTGTCCTACTCCTGTAGGGGGCAGTATAGCCCAATGGTTAAGAAGATCAGGAGCTGTGCCCCTCAATGAACATCAGAGAAATGGATTTTTACGGTAAGACAAAAATCCCATTATTTAAATATTGGGTAAAAATCATACTAATTACTTTCCTTTTTGCCCTTGTTTTTTTTGTTACAGAAAATTGTCCAGATCAGAACTATTTCCTTAGCAACTGGAATCCTGGGCATGACTCCACAAAGAAGGTAGTCATAAAAAAAGGGGACCTCTTTCGCTTGCAGTCGGATGCCACAGTGTATTCTATAACCATTCAGGATGGAGGTGTGTAAAGTCCTGGTAATGTAGTAAGCAAGTCACATCTAAAGGACTTGATCCAGATTTCTTCTAATTGCATGAAACTTTAATCTGCCTGTAATGACTTTGTGTTTTGTCCATTGCTGTTTAAGCATTACATAAGTAGTAATTAAAATATTTATATCCTGCCATACTGTTTATCAAAGTGAAATTGCAGGATTAGGTCATACAATCTCACCTGTTAATGCTTGTTATGCAATCTGATACCAGGAAAACAACCAGCCATTCCATGGCTGAAATCGCACACTGCTAAATACTGTTGGTAAATGAAACCTTCAAGACAGAAATGAGTGGGGTTTAACTTCAGCATGCAAGAAAGATTATGGTTTGGTCATTGTTTTGAGCATTTTGATGTGTGGTTTATTCCTGGAAAACCTCAGTTTTATTATGCTAATTATGTTTATGTTGAGCAATGCCTCGCCTATATTTGTTCAGTGCCTTCCTTAATATAAACATACATGTCTAAAAAGGTACACTGGTTATGGTATATACTTGCATCTTAAATGGGATTTTGGTAATCAAGTGAATATTTTGTATATTAAAGTTATTAGGCAAAGGAGAAAATGTTGGGAATAGATTTAGCAGCTGCAAGAGCACAAAGATAACTGTACTTTTAAACTACGTTAGGTATGTCATTATAGCCAGGCATTGCAAGCAACTTTGCAAATATAACTTATCTCTGCCTTTTCTATTCTCTGTGCTTGGAGAGTGGTCTACATAATCCATTGTAAATCTTTATTTGCATTTAGCCAGTCTACACTGTACAGAGAGCAAATGCCTGTGGACAGGGCCGCTGATAGGCCAGTACAACCAGCCCGGTTGTACCGGCCCGGCGTCCTCGGCTCAGCAGGGGGGGGCCCGGGCAGCTTTGCAGACGATCAGTGCAGAAAAAAAGTCTTTCTAAATTACACCCCCGCTCAGCTGCTCCTACTAGCTTATGGGGGTGTATTATTACTATCCTCTGAGCCTCTCTCTGTTTATGTATGTTGGTGGGAGTGGAGGAACTTTTTTTTTTATTTTTGGGCGCATGCCCAGTGCATTCCGCTCCTGCTCTGCATAGTCCGGCTGCTTAAAGTCCGGGTGCCTGCTACCGTCTGTTTCCTTCCCTGGCAGAGTGATATCCCTCCGCTCATCTCCCCACTCAGTAGTCGGCTTGAGAGAGATGAGGAGTGAGAGGCTGTGAAGTGGGCGGCGGCAACAGTCATTTGACAGTGTCCAGGAGGAGAGGGAAGCTAGAATTCATTGTGGCTGCTGCAGCACAGGGGTGCCTGGTGGTGGGTAATATATTGATATCTTTATATAAAGCAGTGATTGTAATGTACATTACTATGTCACTAGCTAGAACACATAGGCAGGTGCAGGTGCTCTACCATGGCTGGCTCTGTCAGTGTTTTACATGACATGGCTGTTGGGTGCTGATTTTGTTAACTTATTTTTCATAAGTTAATGTAAGCCACCAACAGCCAAGTCATGTAAAACACTGTGACAGAGCCAGCCATGATAGAGCACCTGCCTGTGTATGTTATCATAATCATGATGATTTAAAAATGCCTTTGTTGCTGTTTAGGCTTCTTAGGGCGGAATCTGCTTGTTCAGTGTGGGATCGGTCCACTGATCCCTCTGCTGAGCAGAGTGGGCAGATAACAGGTCATCAGCCCAGGACACAGCCCACTCTGCTCTAAGGGCATCTGGTGTAAACAAATCAACTGTCTGTTTACATCTGACTTCCCTCCAATCAGATCCACTAAACAGAGGGGAACAGATCCCTTTCTGTTTTGCTTAGCAGATCGGATTGGAGGTAGGCGGGTGTAAAAAGTCAGTTTAGATCCATCGCTCTTTTGTAGTGAATGGGGGGTCAGATCAGGTCCGCCTGGAAAATGGCTGATTGTACTAAAGTGATCGACTCGGTTACAACCAGCCTGTCTGATTTTTACATGCGATTGTTTCAGGGTGGGTTCTGGGGAGGCGCCAGGCTGCGGGGGTTGAGGGTTGGTCTAAAGGGGTCCCCGTCAGGTAGGCTGTAGGGGGCCCCATGATTTCTATCAGCGGCCCTGCCTGTGGACAACAAAGCTATCAGGGATACCCCTGATGTACATTCTGCTTTCTGCACATGGCTGCCTGGATTTGCAAAGGATATGGAAATGAGTAGGGGTGGCTGTTGCCCTTTTTCCAAATTTTTTTTTCTTTTTAATACTTTTTTCACTGGCATTGGGAGTTTGCTGTAGAGTTTAGGTAATGTGGTGAAGTTTCACCTCATTTTACTAAACTCTGGGGCAAATTTCCTTGTAAAGTGAACAGTCTATTTGCCTTTAGTAAATTAACTTCATTGAGTTAGAGTAACTCCACTTTTGTTGAGAAAAAAGCATTCCCCTCTGGGTGATTAATGTACATTGCAAGGATTTCAATAATCTTGGTTATAGACAGTGGCGTACCAACTGGGGGTGTGGGGGGGGGGGGGGGGGCGGCCCGCCCCGGGTGCCACGCACTGGCGGGGTGTCTGGCTGGCCCGCATCTCAGTGTGAAGGCAGCTGCAGTGGCAGCTCCTTCAATCCACGCTGCTCTTGGGGGCGGCGGCCGGCGGGAAGAAGGTGAGCAGCCTCGTGTGTGTGACTGGATAGGAGCGGGGATGGCACAGCTGCATATAGAGAAATTCATCTTTCCGTATTCCTCCTGCAGCCGCTGAATGGCTGATTCTCTTCTCCCTCTTGCAGGCATTCAGCGGCAGCAGGAGGAATATGGAAAGATCAATTAATCTATATGCAGCTGTCCTATCCCCTCTCCTATACAACTTCTTTGCTTGCAGGCATACGAGTTTAGTGTAGTAGTTTCCCCTGTCAAACTACCAGTGCTTCACATAGACTCGCTGCAATGCAACTAAGAATCCTCTCACATCTTCAACTCCATCCTACTGAAGAAAATGGGATAACTGTAACTGTGTTATCATTTGCTGTCTGCATCCTCTTTTTTAAGAAATAAAGCATTCCTATTTTGGACACATTTTAATCTGGGCTGTGTATAAGTTATGATTTTTTTTTTTTTTTACTTCACTTGAATTGGCTGAAATCATATTCAATACTAATTATATGCTTTTTTCATTTTTTTAGGGAAACTTGTATTTGAAGACTGTCCAAATGGTTCCAAAAACATTACACTGAGGACTCGTTTTATCCTGGTAAAGGATGGTGGAGCGCTCCATATTGGAGCAGAGAAATGCCGCTATAAATCAAGAGCAAATGTTATTTTATATGGTAAATCAGACGAAGGAGACAGTGATCCGGTATTTGGTAGGAAGTTCATTGGTGTGGCATCTGGTGGGACACTGGAATTACATGGATCCCAAAAATTATCTTGGACTCTGTTGACCAAATCTCTTTCTTCATCTGGGCTGACAGCTGGATCTTACAGTTTTGAAAAGACTTTTTCTAGAGGGCTGAATGTAAGAGCTATCGATCCAGAAACGGCACACGTTTTCTTTTCTGACAGGTTTGACACTTACGAATCTCGAAATGAAAGCATTAGGCTACAGGAATTGCTCAGTGGATTGCCATCTGGAAGTATTGTTGCCATGGCTGTTGGGGACTCTGTAGAAAAAAATTTACATGAAGGTACACGGTCAATGATCCAGCGTCTCCTTGGAAGTAATCTTGTACGAGGATTGGATTATAGGTATTGTTAATCATAGTATCTACATGTCTTATCAAAAAAATGTAATCCTAAAATCAATATCTGCCAGCTACCAGGCTGAAGGAGACTGATAAAAATTGATACAAAGGGTTTACTGTCCATGCAAGTGCTTGCATGCTCAAAACATTTTGCACTAAGATTTATTTTGTTTTTAGGAAACACCATAGCTACATTAGCACTGTTTACATTAAAACTGTATGATATGTAGATATCACTGTAGTCTCCATTCTTCTCCACTGACACCAGTGATTCTTTAGTGATTGTGTACTCTTCAGCTTACCTATAAACGTGCCTAAAATCCTTCATCCACCAAATTTACGTTTGACTGGTGTACAGTTTTTAGCACTCTTCGTAAGATTTACTTCACCATGCAGAACAATTTTTACTGGTGCAGAGATCTGGCCTGTAATTAGAATTGTACAGTTCTTATTGCAACATTTTTTTAACTGGTGTAAATCTGTTTGCATTCTAATGCAGGCAGGCTTGGGCTCTTGTTAGTGTTATTGGTGGCAGTAACACTTCATGCAGTGAAAGTACGAGAGACTATGAGAATCACAGCACTGGAGGAAAGGCAGAGGCCATGAAAGTTTTTTCCACGTTGGATGGACAGAAGTTTGCTGTGAAAGCATACAGTGAATGGAAAGATGGTATGTACTAACTGTGCGCAAATGCATATTTCTCATTACATTTATAAAGTGGGGGGAAACATGGAAGGTGAAAAGTAACTATTTTGTTAATAAAGGGATCAAGTAGCTTTCTAATATTATGCCAAGCACAGCATGCACTTTCCAAGCAGAATTGTTTTAATGGCCTAGAGATTGTGGGTCTAGATGATTTATGGTACTGTTCTGAAATTTATAAATCCTAGCCCATTGGGGCCAACGCTGAAGGACAAATTCTGCTTGCTATTGACATCAGTTTGACCTGCTTCTGAGATCATTGCAGATGCATTTGGCCTGCATTTGAACAACGTGAAGCTGCTTTTGCATGCTTATAGAGTTGTATGAGAAAAGAAGTAGTTGTGAAGCCAACAAGGTGGCTTCAAGACTAGTTAATGTTAACGCTAAACAACTTTATTTATTACAGGTACTTGTATAGAGCCATCAATTTACGCAGCGCTTTACATATTCTATATTGTGCATTACCATCAGTCCCTGCCCTCAAGGAGCTTACAATCTAAAGTCTCTAACTCCCATTCATACACACACATACTAGGGCCAATTTAGACAGGAGCCAATTAACCTACCAGCATGTCTTTGGAGTACCCAGAGGAAACTCACACAGGCACAGGAAAAATGTAGTGCCGTGGTTGGGAATAAAACTAATGACCCTGGTTGCACAATTTCAAATCTGAAAAGATATTCTGGCTGGGTAAAGAGTAATGCAACAACATAAAACTTTATATGGTTTAATTTGCATTGCAATTCAATTGTTCCGTTACATTCTGCACAACTTAGTCAAATGATGTTAGCATAGGCTGCATTGTATTAGTAACTATGGTTCCTTGATGGATTAAGCGGTTTCACCATATGTTCATTTTCATATTCCATTGTCAATCAAACTATCCTTAATGAGCATCAGTTGCATTTCATGGATGCTTTTTTGTTTTGTTTTTTTAAATTGTTTAAAATAATTTTATTATGATTTTTATTATGTTTCATCTGTGGAAGTATGAATACATTCACTGGGTAGCCAAACTTCAGATCCTGCACATAGCACTTTAACTGATTTACTGCACCACCTTCTGATCACCCATATGTGTACTGATTTGACATACATTTTATAGATTTCTCTCTCTTACCCCCACAGGCTGAATGCGAAAAATCACACAATTCCTCTATCCAAGATAAAGCCCTGCAGACTGAACAAGAGAAATCGCTAGATTCCTCTATCTGCGCTAAATGGCACAGATTTAAAAAATCTGCAGCTGTCAAGATGCCAAAAGAGTGGCTGCATTTGTTTGGATTCAGCTGCTGTTCTGCCGACTGGCACCTTTCGATTTCTTTATTATTTTTTCCTTCCATCCAACATCAAAGATGTTGGATGGGACCGGGCCAAACATGGCTTAAATTCCTGATGAATCGGCTGAAATTCGCCTTGTGTATGGCCAGCTTTATCAGACTGTGTTTTGTTATGGTTGGCTTGGTAGGAGTCTGAACCACCTTCCAAGTGTCCTGTTGAGATTAATGCTGGCCATACACTAGCCGAAAAATAGTTTGAAAATCTGTCACCTGGTCTGTTTGTCCGTTTTTCGTCCAGTTAATGGGCACAAATAGAAAGTTGGTTTTAACTTTTCAGAGCTGAAAGATTGAAGGGACAGTTTGGAAAATTCCGCCGAATGAACGATAAATTAAAAGGTTAATGTATTTCTCGCCCAAACTGTTTGTACTAGGCATATGTGACAAAACGAATGAAAAAAAGATTAATTTATGTCCATTGAACGATTTATCAGTCAAAATTTGGTCATTTCATGATGGCAAAATTGTTTGCTCTCACAGCCAAGTGTTCATTATTTGAAAACGAGTTTGAACGATTTTTCTGCTAGTGTATGGCCAGCATTTAGTCCTTGTTGTTCTGAATTGTTTATCTGTTTTCCTGCAGGTAAAGCCTTTTCCGGCTTTGTTGTAGAAGCCGTTGATGGCATTATTTTGAATCTGATGAATGATGTTTCCAGCTGGCAACCAGGGGATCAAGTAATTGTTTCTAGCACTGACTATTCCATGTATCAAGCTGAAGAGTTTGCCCTACTTCCTTGTCCAGAATGTAACAAATATCAAGTCAAAGTAAAAGGTACATGTCTGTTTTTTTTTTTACTATTTTTATTAATGTAATTTTCTCATCTTCCCTTAGAGGGTGTTTGAGCAAAGGGAAATAAGTTACATTTTGCTTTTGTAGTGATTTTGCTTGTTGCTTTATTGGTACTCTATTGGGTATATTTTTGAAGCTGTGAATGTGACATTCACCAAATGGTTACTGGTGGTGAAAAATGTACTGCATAATAAAACATTCTCCAGGGAGATTTACCTGCAGTGAATTTTTAGTGAATGTCACATTTACTGCTTAATGACTATGCCCCTAGATCAGGAATATGCAAACTGTGGCCCTCCAGATGTTGCAAAACTACAAGTCCCATGAGGCATGGCAAGACTGACAGCCACAAACATGACACCCAGAGACAGAGGCATGATGGGACTTGTAGTTTTGCAACAGCTGGAGGGCCACAGTTTGCATATCACTGCCATTGATGTTTTGAAAGGTTTACTCTTCTGGCACAATTGATATATTTTTTTCAGGCTGGGTTCACACTTATGCGATCTGGATTCGGGTTTCCCGCATCCAATTCACATACCAGGAGATTGTGACTGGCTCTCAATGGAGCCAGGTCACACATCTCTGGGGTGGCAACGGAGCGGTTTGCACAGAGGTCCTGTGCATCTTTGGCTCCAGTTCAGGTCTGAATTCGGGCGAAAATTCGGGCCTGAAACTGAGAACAGACCCCTTGCTGTGAGCTGCATCCGAATTCAATGTGAACCCAGCCTAAATGTGCTCTTGGCACAGATCAGTAAAGCAATGGAATTGATTAGAACACGTTTTTTTTTTTTAAAGAAAATAATAATCAGCTTTCGAGACATAGTTACTTGGTCTATTTACTTTTTCTATTTTAACCTATAAAATTCCTACTTTGTGAAGCCATCTGTGACACTGAATAAAATACAGTTATTAGTGCCAGCTACTGAAGAAAATGTACATGGGACATTTTCCAAGCATACCATAATTAAGGCCTTTATGGGAGGGTCCAGGGGCAAAGTTTCTTGTTCATCTCGTATCTTTGCATGCACTGAGCTCACTAGAATGGTGTCCACATGACACTGAATAAAGTGTTGTTTGTGAACAAAGCTTGTATGTACAAGTATATGGAGGCCAAGCTCTGCATACCAACCAAGTTGCACATAATCGGTATATTTGTTGGCATTGCAATTAAAATAATCTTTCTCTGTCGCTCATTGACAGACGTAGTCCTCGTTGATTAATAACAACTCGGGTTATACTGCCCTCTACAGGAGTAGGACTAGACAGGAAAGAAAACATTCTGGCCACGCCCTAGGGGCAGTCCCAGAGGGTATATCCTCTCACTTCCTGCTACAGCAAATCAGTTTTTTTCTGTCTAGTTAGGAGTAAGGACCTAGATGCCTTGCTAGGATCTTCGGTCCTGGCAGGATTTTTTTCTTAGATTTTTTAGACAGCTTTTTTCCCCAGTGTTCCTGTGAGATCTTCAAGCAAGAAAGCTGGAACTGGGCGACGGGCTGGATGTTGAGATCCAGTGGTCACCCCAGTTCAGCCTACGAGCGCGTGCAGGCCATAGCTCCGCGCTGGGTCGGCTGCGACATAGTCCCACTGGACGGGGACTGACCCTGCGAGTTAAACGTCTCGCTTAAACACCAATGACCATGAGTCACGGCGTCCGTATTGGTCGACAGCCCTCCCACCCCGGTGGAGAGGGGTACTGTCAGGAGTTGGCGCCCGCCTGGTTCCGGTATGGTGAGTAGTATGTTCCCCCTTTTCCCCCTGACGGGTTTGTGGTGAACGCGGGCCCCTCTCTGAAATGGTAAGGATGGGTCTCCCCTCTATCCTATAACATGTCACAGATCCCCCTATTTGAGTGTGATTTTTGTGAACAAGAAACCAGGAGGCTTGGTTTGGGAGCTGACAATCTAATGTCATTTCAGAACTGTAAAGATGACTGAAGTCAGTGGCAGTACTAGAATATTACTGTGGTAGCATAATGTATCCTACCTGTCAGAGGTGTTCACAGGGCGATGTCTATGCATGTATAACTGCAGTCCAGATCGCATTCCTCCAGCAAGGGCAGGCTGCCTTCCGACGGCCCACGGACCGCATGCGGCCCGCCAGGGTCCGGTACCGC
This sequence comes from Pelophylax lessonae, assembly GCF_965119305.1. Lineage (NCBI taxonomy): Eukaryota > Metazoa > Chordata > Amphibia > Anura > Ranidae > Pelophylax > Pelophylax lessonae. The sequence goes on from NC_138768.1 coordinate 368,885,993, forward strand.
CGGCCAGGCTGATCACCATCCAGGGTGAAGTTTGGGGGGCGATGCACTCCCGCAGGCCGCTAGGCCGAATACAGCATCCCGCAGGCCGCTGCTAAGCCGCCGCTATCCTAACAGGCCACCGCCATTGCCTTGCAGAGCACACAAGGCCGCCATATTGGCATAGCCTCGTGTCTCCAGCATGGGGGCGGCCATGTTTAAGGTGACCAAACACCTCGTGGTGCCAGGGGGAGGCGCCGGAAGGCGTGTTAAGGGGCGGAGCCGCCTCCTTTACCCAGGAAAAAGGGCCAAAGTCTTCCTGTCTGTAACAGGACAGCACTGAGCAAGCTGATGAAAACTTCTGTGCATCAGGGATGAGCCTTGGGGTCTCTCTCTCTCTCTCTCTCTCTGTGGGGTCCAAAAAGGCAGGTAACACTGAGGGGCGCTGTTGCGACTGGGGGATACAAAAAAAAAAAAAGTTTTTTACTTTGTCATTTTTTGTCGCTGGCAAATGTCTTGTATAATCATTGACCCTGCCGCATAGGTATCCCCACCTGATCCCCTCAAGGTGGCCGCAGGACCCTCTAGTACCCCACTTGTTTTTAATGCATTATCGGCAGTTTTGGAGTCTTTGGTATCCCGGGTTGAGGTGGCCTGTCAGGGACGGGGGTCAAGAAGCGACCCCCGCCTACCCCTATATTTTATCTGATACTTCAGATACGGATTCGGAGCTGGTCAATGCAGCTGCAGGTCCCTCTCATGGGGCAGTTGTCTCAAGTAATGTCTCCTCAGCAGTGAGAACGTTTCTGCCTCCGCCATAGCACAAGAGTGGTGGATGCACTAGTTGTGTCCGTCCGGGAAACCTTTAGTCTTGAGGTTACACCGGCAGAGGTAGCTGAGACTGAAATTCTTTTTTGGGTACTTGTTAGCCTACCAAAAGGGCGAAGGATTTTCCTTTACCCAAATGGGGTCGTTTTGAAATGAACCCCTGTTATTTCCGAAAGCATGGCTAGGCGCTATCCGTTTGAGGAATCCCTCTTTAAAGGATAGACGGTACCACCTGCTGTCTTGCCACAGACTGTTAGGATAAAGAGGACCTCGTAACCAACGAGGACCTTCCCCTTCTGCTCATAAAGAGTTCGTTCCGCGAGGGCGGGCGATAAGGCGAAACCCTCCAAAGCCCCTTCAGAGGGTTTTTCAAAGGGCGCTGGTCGGCTAAACAAAAAGTCCGGCTCAGCCAAGCCTGAAGTATACAGCCTGATGCGCCCCTACCCATCTCTGGGGTGGGGGGATGTCTTCACCGGTTTCCGGATCCATGGCTCGCCAGAACCCCGGACTAAGGGGTTCGCGAGGTCATACGGTCAGGATACAGGATCGAGTTTCGATCATTTTCACCAGTACGATTCTTCTCTTCCAACATTGAACGGTTTCAGGGGGTCTATTCGAACCTGTTCACAATGCCCAGGAAAGAGGGCAAGGTGCGTCCAATTCTGGACTTGGGGAAAGATGGAGTCCATTCGAACAGTGGTTGCCTCCCTGCATCAGGGGGAGTTCCTGGCGTCCATAGACATTTAGGATGCCTATCCTTATATCCCCATCATCGCAGGATATCAGCGTTTTCTTCGCTTTCCCAAAGATCATCCCTGGTTCCCACCAGGAGACTGAACTATCTGGGCCTAATGTTGGATACATCCTGGGCAAGAAAGTTTCTCCTTGCGGAGAAACTCCAGAAGGTTCAGTCAATGATTCGGATGTTGCTGTCCGTCAATTGGCTGGGACTGATGGTGGCCTTCTTAGAGGCAGTACCGTATACCCAGTCTCATACCCGAATTCTCCTGAAGGAGATTTTTTTCTAATGGAATCAGAATTCCGATTTCCTGGACAATCGGATCCGGTTGAGCGAGCGGACCAGGAAGTCTCCGATGCTCAACCAGGGGAAGTCATTCCTTCCGATAGCATCCAGGTTACCAATAGGGTATCGGAACTAAGAGCGATCAGATTTTGTCTGATTTACTGGACCGAGCAGCTCTAGAGCAGCCCGATTCGGATCCAATCGCACTATGCCACGGTCGTGACTTATGTCAAGAAAGGGGCACTTAGAGTGTCCTGGTGGCCATCGAAACGACTAGCATCTTTCATTGGACGGAACGGTTTGTTCCGGATCTCCCCGCAGTGTTCACTCCGGGGGTGGGAAATCGGCAGGCAGATTATTTCAGCCATCAGATTCTGGATCAAGGGGTATGGCCTCTTCATCCAGAGGTTTTTCACTAGCTGTCCCTTCATTGGGGCACCCCGGATGTGGATCTGTTGGCACCTTGGCTCAACAGGAAGGTGCGGAGGTTTGTAGCTCGCACCCGCGATCCTCTAGCGGACGCAGCAGAAACGCTGATCGCCCCGTGGGAGCAGTATCAGCTACGGCATGCCTTCCATCCTCTCAAGTTACTGCGGGAACTTCTTCGCAGGATAGAGGTGGAGGGAATTCCAGTTATTCTGGAAATTCCAGACTGACCTCGTCGAGCCTGGTACGCCGACTTGGTGAGGCTAGTCGCGGACGCTTCTTGGAGACTTCCTCTCAGGGAGGATTTGCGGTCTCAGGGACCGATCTTCCATCTTGCTTTACAATCGCTGGCCTGGCCAATGAGACCCAGGTACTGAAGGACGAGGGAGTGTCAGCTTCAGTTATTCCTACCTCTAGTTAAAGCAAGGAAAGCGACTTCCAGCACATGGAAGTCTTATATGGCATGGTGTGAATCTTTTGGATTTCCCCCACATACCTATTCGGTGACCCGAATCTTGGTCTGTCTGCAACAAGGGGTTGAGCAGAAACTGTCCTTGAGCACTATCAAGGGTCAGGTTTCGGCGTTAGCAATCTTCTTTCAGAAACCTTTGGCTAATCATTCCTTGGTGCGGAATTTCATCCAGGGGGTGCGACATCTGGCTCCGCCAGTGCGCGCACCCTTACCGCCTGGGATCTTAATTTAGTGTGGTCGGTTCTTCAGTAACTTCTCTTTGAAGATATTAGGGAGATTCCCTTGCTTACATTATCCCAGAAGGTGGCCTTCTTGGTGGCCATTACTTCTGCACGCAGGGTGTCAGAACTGGCCGCATTATCTTGACGTTCCCCATATCTGGTGGTTCATAGGGATAAGGTGGTTCTTCTTCCAGATCCATCCTTCCTTCCTAAGTGGTTTTCAGAGTTTTCATCTGAATAAAAATATTGTGTTACCTTCCCCGTGTCCTAAGACTAGCCATCCTTGGGAGTTTGCATTACACTCCTTGGATGGGGTTCAGAAGGATACACTTGACTACTACGAACTTGTTTTCGTAAGACGGACTCACTTTTTGTGATCACGGATAGCCCTTGAAGGGGGTTGCCTGTGTCTGCCGCGACCATATCTAGATGGACCAGTCAGACGGTGGTACAGGCTTATTCTATTAAGGGTCAGAATCCTCCGTTCCCTGTTAAGGCGCACTCTACTCGGGCGCCTAGTGTCTCCTGGGTCTTCCGCCATCAGGCGTCAGCGATCCAGGTTTTCAAGGCGATGACTTGATCGTCGGTTCATACCTTTACAACATTTTATAAAGTTGATGTGATGGCATCGTCAGATGCCTCTTTTGGCCACAAGGTTCTGCAGGCCGCAATCTGAGGACACTGTTGGTCTACCTCAAAGGTTTGTTGGGTGTTTCACTTAGGTCTCATCTTTTTGCTCGATGAGTCCTTGATGCTTCTGGTTGGCTCCGGTTGGGCCTTCTGGATTTTGATTTCTGTTATCCCACCCCTCATTTGTGGTACTGCTTTGGGACGTCCCGAGTTGTTGTTAATCGAGGACTACGTCTGTCAATGAGCGACAGAGAAAAATGGATTTTTGTAAAATCTTACCGTAAAATCCTTTTCTCTTAAGCTCATTGACAGACGTAGTACCCGCCCCCTCTGTTTTTGAGTTGGGTTGGGTTAAATTCTCTAAACACTGCTTTGTGACATAACTGATTTGCTGTAGCAGGAAGTGAGAGGATATACCCTCTGGGACTGCCCCTAGGGTGTGGCCAGAATGTTTTCTTTCCTGTCTAGTCCTACTCCTGTAGAGGGCAGTATAACCCGAGTTGTTATTAATCAACGAGGACTACGTCTGTCAATGAGTTTAAGAGAAAAGGATTTTACGGTAAGATTTTACAAAAATCCATTTATTTGTGGTCATTTTATCCTAAGTTCACTATATAGCTGTATTTGTGGAAGGGTTTGCTAAATACAATTGTCTTTGCATAGTGAGCTTTTGCATTGATGGGGTTATGCAGGTTGAAGAAGAACTCAAGTTAAATTTTAACTATTGACCTGAGTAAATCTCTAAATTCAATCCATTAACAATTGTACTACTGTCTGTAGATGGGCAGAATGCTGCTGTGCAAACTAGCTGATCTCATATACTAGAAAACAAGCATTTGTAGTGACTGCCCACGCATCTTTTAAGCTCATTGCATGTGTACAGAATGTCAGTGTGTTTGCCCAGCCTTAAAATTGATAGCCATTAAATGTTGAGGGTTTGAAATAATTCAGAGGAGGCATTCAATAAATTGAAATGCCTTTATCTAAGGGGCACGCTGTATTACCATATTCCCAGTTCAGCAGGCCCCAGTGCTGTTCTCTACCCTAGGCCTGTGGGAGGTCCCTTATCTATACATACAATGCAGGGCTATTAACCCTGCATAGTATGTGCAAGGTGAGACTGCGTTCGCAGCCATAAATGACTTGGAGAGGAAGCAGCACTGAACCAGTTGCATGGATAGAGGTAGCCTGCTGCAGGTCAGAATGAGGCAAGTATTTCTCCTTATTCTGCAACTTTAGACATGTAGCACCCTCCTAGGTAGGTGCTAGAGAGTGAGTATAGTTTTTGGCACTGTCTGCCTATCAGAGGAGCAGCAGGTAAATTCTATATTGCACTCTGCTTAACAGGGAGCAGGATCTGTGAGTTAGGTCTGCTCAGTGTACCAAGTGTGTGATTCATATGGTCTGAGGGAGTGTCCCCACTGTGCCCAATAGGGATTCACATTGAACAGTGGTGGAAACCTGGCCAATGACACACAGGCTTTGTTACAGTCTTAGGGATTGGCGCAGACAGTTGTCTTGGTGCATTGTGGGGTGCAGTATATAAAGCCAGGGGCAGGTGTGGTAGAGGTCTTTGGCAGGAAGCAGAGTCCCAGAAGGAGGGTGGCTGCTGCTTCCTCTTCTAAAATGGATGGGGATGGTAACAGGCAGTCAGCCTGGTGAACCAGCAGTGTGTAGTTGATCCCAGAGGGCCAGGAGAGCTGACTGGAGGAATTGGGGCACTGTGAGAATCTGGAAAGCAGTATCGTGAGTACAGAGGATCTTGCCTGGGAAGGGATCACTCCGGGGAGTATAGTCAGTGGACGGGTGTCGGCTGGTACAGAGAAAGAGAGTGCGCTAGGTGAGTGCCCTGAAGAGAAATACAAACAGGAACATTTTACCTCAGATTCATCTAGTGGCAAGATTAATCAGCAGCCTTGCTGCATTCTCAAGTTAGAGTCCTAAGAATTGTGAATAGTTCAAACGTTGGAGTATCCCACTCATCCCTTCTCCTATCCCAATATAAAATAAAAACAACAAAAACATCAACCCCTAGACTGATCATTGACTGAGCCAAGAACCTAAAGTGCTAAGACTTCTGCTTGCAGTTGCTACCGGTATCCCAGGGGAATCTAAAAGTGTTAAACACCAGCAGCTCTTAAGGGGGCAGTGCTACAGACATAACAAGCTTGTATCCCTTACAGTGTGGTGGGACTCGCTGCTAAGGTATCTTTAGTTCAACTCCAAGGAAGACGTAGCCTGCAACTCCAGAATCCTGTGAAAATCTTTATTCGCTACATAAAGGTCAAGATTAAAAACAGCTGGCGCGTTTCGGCATACAGCCTTGTTCATAGCATATTCACAAATGGAATGACAGAAAATTCTTACTACATACCTCATAGGAGGAAAAGTAGTGTCAAGAAAACAAATATTCAATTAAAATAAAAAGATGGCAGATGACAGAAAAAATTGGCACTGGATTCTATTCACATCGGATGTGGGCTTACAATACTAGGAAAACCTTCAGCATATCAAAAAGACATCATGCAGAACAATAGGCTTGTACAAGCTAGTATCTAGATTGATGTTGTGCCCTACAACAAAAAGAAAGCATTCCATTAATAGAAACAATAGGGGTGAAGCAGCAGATAAAAAACATCTAGTTCAATCAATACTTTATATTATTCGTTTCATTTTATTTTAGAAATAAATCCAAATCCCACCTGGAATTCATATCTGCAGGGGGAGGGGTTATAGTACCGAGAGTAAATATCCACCAGACCTCTCTCTCAAGCAGTCTATGGTGGAGATTACCACCCCGGCGAAGTTTATTAACCCTTTCCACACCACTAAATTGCAAAAGATTCCATATTTCCAGCATGCACATATTTAAAGTATTTCAATACATTTTACGATTCCTTCATTGGAATAAGCTGCACCATTATAGTGTTCTCTCATCCTGACCCGAAGATATCCAGAGGTGCATCCTAAATATTGCAGTGTATATGCTGTGCATTCCACAACATACCCAACATTCTTTGTGCCACAATTAATTAAATCTCGAATTGTGTATTCCTTGCCAGTGGATCTAGAGACAATGGTCTTGTTATTCCTACTGTGCATATCGCAATAACGACCGGTTTGCAGGCCACAGTGAAAAGGGCCATGAGTGGATAACCATGTATGTCTGATACCACCATATTGAAAAAGGCTAGGAGACAAAATATTACCAAGTGTCTTAGCACCCCTGAGAACCTACAGCCCTTAGAAAGCACTGGAACAAGATCCTTGTCTGCAGAGAGTACAGGCTGATATTTGGATATAATGCCTTTTTATTTGGTAAATTCCTGTGAAAAGGGGGTAACACAGGTAACAGGATTACTTTTGTTAAATTCAGACAAATGCCTATTGCTTTTCTTGGTGAGGAGTGTGCGTCTATCTCTTTCCTTGGCTATTGTGACACCCCTATAAATGTGCCAATCCTGGTATCCCCTCTCTTTAAGCCTGGAGATATTCCATTCCTGCAAGAAGCTTACTGTGTTGGAACAATTCCGTTGTGCTGTAATAAATTCCCCCACAGGAATAGAACGTATGGTGTGGGAGGGGTGACAACTCGTTTCCAGAAGCAACTAATTAACAGCACATTCTTTGCGGAATGTATTGGTGTGAAAAGTACCTGTTGTATGGTCCCCCACAAGAGTGACATCTAAATAGTTAATCACGCTATGATTACTCTCATGGATAAGCTCCAAACCAAGGTGATTGGTATTGACATAAGACGTGAAGGCAGACACATCCATAATGGCCCCTTCCCATATTGTGAGCCCTTGTCTTTGTGCTTATCTTTAGTTCAAGCCTGAAATTAAGCTTCAATGTATGCCCATGCCAATGACTTTAGTCAAACAGTAAGAGCCCATTCTGGTTCATTGCATGTAAAGCAGCTCATTCCTTTGAATGGTATGCCAACTTACGAGAATGCACAAAAAAACAGACCAGCTCCATATTTGTGATACAGCGGTAGTGCCTTGTGGTGATATGCAATGCATATGCATAGGAGGCTTGTTGCCTTAAGGCTCCGTTCACATGTCAGCGTTTGGATCGCGGGCAGAACTGCCGCGGTTCCGCCCGCGATCCGGAGATTTATTGCTAATCGCGGGACGCCTAGCGTTGCCCGTTGATTTGCAATAGCCCCCCAAACGCCGAGCGATGTTGCCGCGATTTCCACCTCCCGAATCGCGGCAACATCGCACAAACAAAATCGCGGGACGCAATACGCTCCAAAGAAGCTCTTGTACTTCTTTGTAGCGTATTGCGTCCCGCGATTTTGTTTGCGCGATGTTGCCGCGATTCGGCAGGCGGAAATCGCGGCAACATCGCTCGGCCTTTGGGGGGCTATTGCAAAACAACGGGCAACGCTAGGCGTCCCGCGATTAGCAATAAATCTCCGGATCGCGGGCGGAACCGCGGCAGTTCTGCCCGCGATCCAAACGCTGACATGTGAACGGAGCCTAAAGCGTAGGGGTTCAGTTAAAAACGAATGGCATTTCAATATGCTAACCCCTGTTTGGTGCATTGCCATGTGTGTATGTGATCCAAAGCTGGATTCACTTGTTTGCATTTTTACTTAATGCATGTTTCATTGAAATCATTCAAAATGCAGGCCAACCTGAGGCATGTCAACATATAAACGTGCATCAGTGTTGACACAAATTGCATTAAAGTCCATATTAACATGTTTAGATGTATTACCATTTTAATTCAGTCGAATATGTTTAAAGTGGTTGTATCCTCAAAAAAAAACAAACCCTGCAGGACAAAGGCATAATGAGGTGGTATGCATCGCGTACTAGCTCATTATGAAATGCTTACCTTAGAACGAAGCCCCAACACGGTCGCCTGGACACCGCTGAGGCAGCTGACATCTTTCCTCAGCCTCTCTTCCAGGTTCGCCGGCTCCGGCGCCGTGAGTGGCCGGAGCCGCAATGATGTCACTCCCACGCATGCGCGCGGGAGTTCACTTTCCGGGAAGACACTCTGAAGGTCCGCTGGACCTTCAGAATGCATGCGCCACTGGTGTCAGCGGCTGCATTTCGGGGCGAATATCTCCTAAACCGTGCAGGTTTAGGAGAGATTTTTTTTTACCCACAGGTAAGCCTTATTATAGGTTTACCTGTAGGTAAAAGTTAAAAAGCGGAGTTTACTACCGCTTTAAGGTAGAAAAACTATAGGTGTGAGTAGGCCTTAAGGGCCCATTAACACAGATCACTTTGTGGGAATGCATTGTAATGTGTGTTGGTGTTCAATGTGATTGGTACCCTAATGTACCTCAAATGTACCCAGCTGTGTATATAGGTTTTGTGCTGCCCTAGGCCTGACTAAACTTGTGCACCCCCTAATTTAAATATGACCCACCCCTTGCTGTAAAGGCCACACCCCTTTCTGTTTATGACTCACCCTGTCATCTGTAAACCACAGACCACAACCACAGTCTATCAGTGCAGCCTCATCAGTTCCCGTAAGTTTTTAACCTCATCAGTGCCCATCAGAGCAGCATATCAGTGCTGCCTTATTAGTGCAAACTCATTAGTGCCCATCAGTGCAGTTTATCAGTACCCACCATGGCCGCCTCATCAGTGGCCATCAGAGCAGCATATTAGTGCCCATCAGTGCAGCCTATTGGCGCCCATCTGTGCAGCATATCGGTGCCCATCAGTTCAGCATATCAGTACTGCAGCCTTATGTCACTGGATTAGTAAGATTACTCCTTTCTTTTAGGATATTTGGACTTGTGTTTGCTGTCACTGATTGTAATCAAAGGATTATTTCACTTATTTGTATAATAAATAGGAAGTCTGGAGACATTATATAAATAAGTGAAATAATCAGTGGCAGCAAACACAAGTCCAAATATCTTATAAGATTGGAGTAATCTTACTAATCCAGTGACATATTGCGAGACACATATGAGGTGAGCAGGTCCAAAATATTATTGAAATCATATACAATTAAAAGTCTTAATTGTATATGATGCAATTCATTATAATTGCTCAAGGACAAGGATGTTTAAAGAAAGGCAGAGCATTGGGCTGCAGTGCCACACTTATTAGCATTGGCTGCCATCGGGCCAGTTGTATTAAGTGTGGTTGGTGGCCTGCAGTCTGTCCAAATGTAATGACCAGCCGGTATTATCATACCGGCAGGTAGCAGTGTGACCGCTTTATGGGGGTACCAGACTGATTAGCCTCCTGGACCCTGCCCTCCGGCCCAATTCGCCCCACAAGACTGGCACTATACTAAAAGTGTAGCCTAAGCCAATTTTGTGCGGAAGCCGGGAGAAGGCTGTTTTTTTTTGTGCAGGGTGCAGCTTTTTGCTGCCCCCCCCCTGCAAAGTGCCGCCCTAGGCCTAGGCCAAGATACAGCACTGAATGTACCTTCTGCAACACACCACTATCCTTTGCATTTCTGCTCGCATTTTTATATGTATCGAGGTACATTGCAGCCCATTAATTTCCAATGGGCTACCAATTGCAGTGCGCCGTAGCATGCGTCGACACAGGAAACCCTTTATCTGCGCTACCAGCATTGTGGCAGGAATGGCCTTTAAGTGTTCTTTTCTTTTAAAGAAAGGCCTATTTTTGTGCTTCGAAAATCCATTAAGAATAGGTTTTGTTGCCAGTTTGAAATCTGTAGTAACTGTGATTTCTGTTTAAAGAAAAATGTTCTGTGCCTTAGCATTTCAAAATCATTTACTCCATAAATCCCTTACTTACACTGCTGGTGTTCCAGTGATAATTTTTGGGCAAGAATTCACAAATAGAAATATTTGTTTTACGAAATTGCGCAAGTTGAAGCAAGCAAAATAATGTTGGAGAGGGGTTTATATAAACAGTCTTGTCTTTCTGATGTTAAAAAGAATGACGGTGACCCTGTATAAACCATACTTATTGAGGTTTCAATGGTTGGGGAACGAACAAAGCATTCCAATTTTGCTTTTGAATTGTAAATTGTGAATGTTTAAAAAAGTTTAAAAAGTAATTTAGTCTTTAGTTTTTCCTTGGAAAAATGTTAAACTGAAATCAGCTTAAATTGCAATTGATGAAAAGAAATAATGGCTGTTTTTATGCACAGAGAAGGGTTAATGCTGGAATAGCATCTATGCTCCAAAAGATATTATCAGGGATGCCTGTGTGGTGGCCCTACAAGGTGTTTTATGACCTCTGCCCTCTCAGCAAAATTTTTGTTCTGAACCGGTCATGTAAAAATGCACTACTAAGGTACTAATATGTGTATCTTTTTTTTTTTTTTCTGTTTATTTTTTGTTCTTTGACCTTTTAGAGACTCCTTTGTACTTCCATATGGGAGAAATCACAGATGGGCTGGATATGCGAGCGGAGGTGGGAGACCTTACGAGGAATATTGTAATACAAGGTGAAATGCAGAAGACTTGTTATGGAAATAACCAGTGTCAGTTTTTCAACTATGACACGTTTGGAGGGCATATTAAGGTTTGTAAACATCCTGTCATGGTCTTTGATATTGTGTACTTGCTTGGATCTTCATGTGCAGATTGGTAGAAATGGCTAAATATGACCATTAAGCCAGCCGTAGATGGTTCGAAATTCAGCAGGAACAGGCCAAACTTCGATCCATCTATGGGCAGGCTGGTTGTACAAAAGTTGATCTATTAATCAACTTCAGTACAACCAGCCTGTCCTTTAAAAAAACTATTGCTGCCGGCGATAGCCGCCATCATTATTCATTGTATGTATTCTGACTGTGGAAAAACCTCCCACTGTCAGAATACAATAGTGCAGCGGGACGTATCCCCCCATCAACACTGACTGTGTTGATGGGGGAAGCGATCAATTTTCTTTCTTTCAGTCTGTGGTTGAAGGAAAGAAAATCTCATAATGTTTGGCCAGGCTTATGCATTTAAAACAAACCATATACTTGGAAGAAACCGGTGTAAGCAGGTCACCAATTTATTGATGTGTAACCTTTTTAGCCTTTTAGTATTTCATTTCACAATAGCGTTTTGGCTAATAACCTGTTTGATGCCCAAATACCCCTTTCCAGCACCTTATTTCTGAAACCTGTTATAAAAGCACTGAACAATGTAATGACTTCTGATTGGGGCATAGTACTGACACTCATTTTTAAGTTTATTTCCAGTTGTATTATGGAAAATTTAGATGGTTGTATCGGCAAGGTTTTCATGTTAATAATACTAAAAGAAGGGTTACTTTTGCCCAGTACAAAGACCCTACAAAATATTTTTATGCAACATGTTCATTTTCTGTCGGGACAGAAAGCACAAAGAAAATTCTGTAGCTGCTGCTGGTTTCCTTCCAATGACACCACTATAATACTACTTTAACCACTTCTGGACCGGAGGGTTTCACCCCCTTAATAACCATTTTTTACGATACAGCACTGCGTTACTTTAACTGCGACGCTGTACCCAAATAAAATTGATGTCCTTTTTTCCCCACAAATAGAGTGGTTTTTGATCACCTCTGCAATTTTTTTTAATTTTTTTGCGCTATAAATAGAGCGACAATTCTGGGGAAAAAAAACAATATTTTTTACTTTCTGCTATATAACATTCGCAATAAAAAGAAAATTAAAAATCGAATTTTTTCAACATTTTAGGCCAATATGTATTCTGCTACATTTTTTGGTAAAAATCCCAAAAAGTGTATATTGATTGGTTTGCACAAAAGTTATCACTTCTACAAACTAGGGGAAAGATTTATGTCTTATTTATTTATTACTAGTAATGGTGGCAATCAGCGATTTTTAGCTAGACTGCGACATTGCGGAGGACAGATCGGACACCTAACTGACATTTTTGACACTTTTGGGGGGGACCAGTGACATTACTACAGTAATTAGTGCTAAAAATATGCACTGTTACTGTACTAATGACACTGGCAGGGAAGGGGCTAACACCAGGGGTGATCAAAGGGTTAAATGTGTCCTTGGGGGTGCTTTCTAACTGTGTGGGGGATGGGCTTGCTGCTTGAACACAGAGACCTGTGTTCCTAAATAAGAGGAACAGGATTCCTATGTTCATTACTATTAGAACAGCGGTCTGCGGTGTTTGCAAGGCAAACCGCTGCTCTATCTCCACGGGGATCGATCACGGGTGCCTGGCGGACATCGCAGCCACTGGACCCGCTGATTGGCTACCCCTGACCCCCCTTTTGCGGGACAGAGCCGACCTGCCGCTGTAAAACTACGGCGACTGGTCGGCAAGCAGTTAAAGCCTTCCTGACAATTTGGCTTAAAATTGTACCGTATCTGCATTGTCTCCTTTTTTTTGTAAAGTGCAGTGCAAATAAAAATCCTGTATAATAATCATAATATATCATTAAATTGAAACTAAATCTCCCATTGTTTATACAGTATATAGAGTGTGTTATTGGAGATATCACAGCCTGCAGTTATTGGGAGCTGCAGTCCGAGGTCCTTACGGGGATCAGGGCTATAAACTGTTATTTACCCCTTCATGCGAAGGCAAAACAAACCTTAATGCCTAAACACAGTTTTGCAACTTTGACATGTGTTTGGTAAAACTGTAGATTTCCTTTTACCTACTTATTGTATGCAGCTGAATTACACCTGTTTGTTTTTTTCAGGATAAATTATGGTTTTATTTGGTGGTAAATGCTATTTCCATACCTGACCACCAAAGAACAACACAACCACTCAAAATGAATTCTCCTGCTCATGATGATCACAGCAATACCATACATGTGTAATATGTTGGGGGTTTTTTTTTTTTTTTTTACCTTAGTAGGGCCTAGAAAAATAGTGCACACTTTTTTTTATGCTACCTGATCCTGACCTTTTAACCTTGACATTTGACTCTAAACTTGACCCTAATGCAAACTCTTACACTGACCTAGATCCAACCCTGATCTTTTTATTTTTTTTTTCAACCTTTTTTCTCTCCCCCTTCTTTGTTTACATTTTTCTTCTCCTAGCTAGGAAAAAAAAAATACAATGGGAAAGATTTGCTAATACTGGAGTACTCCGGATCTGGTGCAGTTGTACATTGTAGCCAATCTGCTTCTAACTTCAGCTTGTTCAATTTAGCTTTGGCAAAAAACATGGAAGCCAATTGGTTACTATGTAGAGCTGCACCATATTTTGCATGCTTCAGCTTTAGTAAATCCCTCCCTAGTGGATCTTTTCCTTCCTTCAGGAGGAGAAAACACACTGCTGGTGAGCTGATAGTGGGAGGCTATTGCAGTGATTGGGAACCGGGACTCCCAGTTTCCGATCATTGGTAGGAGATTCAGAGTTCCTGGTGAGAGCTTGGTCTCTGTGTGCGCACTCCCAGCACAGATACAGTAGTGCATATATATATATATATATATATATACGGCACCACGGATAAAAACCCACTTCTGTGAGGCCACATATATGCACACGCTCATTAGTAAGTTAATTGCATGTTTTCACAGAATGGCTATTAGCAGCTTTAGGGCTGGTAAATCACAAATACAGTATGGGGTGGTGTGTAGTTTGGTCCAACAAAAAAAATCAAAGGTTGCAGAGGGTCCAAACTTTGCAATAAAATATGCATGTGTTTTATTTGGAAACTACACTTTATGCATAATCTATATAAAAAAAAGGTGTACAATAAAACCTTTTTATTATGTGAAATGTTTTCTTTACTGCATGGATGAGTTGCTGCAGTTATATACACAGAACTGTAATCCATTACAGTATGATATAGTTCCTTTAGACCGAATATCTTGTTTTCCTAATGATAACTACATTTTGTACTGTGTAGGGAAGAGCAGAAGACTTTTTCAAATTCTGTATACTTTATTGACACTCTTTTTTTTTAAATATTTGATTCTCCTATTTCCTTCATGCTATTTACATTCCCTCCCTCTAGCTCTGTGGAAAATTGGTCACAGTGCTCTATTCTGTGCGCTGTATTATGCTAGGCACAGTGAGCAATGTGTGGGATGTCGTGGAAAGCAAGCAAAGGCCAAACACATCTTAGATACTTAAGTGGTGAATCTGAACTTGTAATAGAATATAATTTACAGACCAGTTCAGTGTGAAAAATATTGTCTGAGAAGGTAAACCCGGGTTATTTACTCAAGCCAGATCATTGTAATGTACTCCTCCTGTAAGTTTAGAACACAGAGATCCATATCACTAAATCTCAATCAACTTTAGGATAGAATAATTACCAAGAAAGCTCTTGCATTATGGTTATAAATTTATATTACAATTTGTACAGTTATTAGAAAAAATTGTCTATTTTATGGAAATGTGAAAATTATAATGATGCATGTATTAGTTGAATAAGTACAGATTCCAAAAACATATTACAGAACAAATTGGCAGATATTCCAAGTGCATGTTGGTGTATTTATTTTTAGATGCAAAATTACTTAAAAAAACATTAGCCAAACACAAATTTGAAAACTGCATTAATCACAGCAAGTGCAAACCATTTAGAATTCCAGCAGTTACCTCATAAGTCACAAAGTGTTTCTAATCTGTTAAGATATCCTTTCAATTTTAGAAAAATCTTTATATTTAAAACCAAGAATATATCTTTCTCAGGCATATTAAAGGAGCAGTAATCAAAGTACTGTAACCTTTCTACCAGTGCCCACTTTTCAGTGTATTATTTCAGTACCAGTGCCCACTTTTCAGTGTATTATTTCAGAAAACTAAAGTCTTGGTGCTCCAATTTACTGCAACTTACTGCTTCTCTGGGTGATTTTATTAACAATTTGGGAATAGAGTGCATAGAGGATGAGAAGTCTGCTCCTGACTTTGCACATGATGTTGCAAACAGGTGTAAAACCTTAGAGATGTGTGCAACAAAATGTTTTGCTCCCACAGGTCGGCCAGTTTGGGCTCATTTTTAGAAGGAAAGTTGTAAGAATATAACAAGCTTGTATTAAAACTGGATTTTACTGGAAGTTTCACAAATGTCTAACATATGCTTTATTTATTAGATTGTACAGAACTTTACTTCTGTCCATCTTTCCAACATTGAACTGAAAAACATGGGCCAGCAAATCATGGGAAGCTACCCTGTCCACTTTCACCTTTGTGGAGATGTTGATGGTTCCAACACTTATGTGGAAGGCTTGTCCATTCATCATAGTTTTTCCAGATGTGTCACAGTCCATGCAACCAATGGCCTATTGGTATGTAAAATATATCAGTAGTAGTGAAGTTTGTACTGTTATTCTTTCAAGGTATAAGTGCATCTGCTAAGGTGTTTTGCAATGAGGCTGCTATCTTTTTCTGCATTTTGCATTTTTTTTTTCTAAGAGATTATATAGAGATTTAGCCCCGGTTCACATACAGCATATGCGGTGCGGGAAATGCAGTAAATCCTGAGCGTTTCGCGCACCACATTGAAATTGCATTCTGTTCATGCGATCTGCCACCAGTGTCTGTTACATTAATGACACCCCAAAACAGACTGCAAAACGCAGTGCAATTTCAAGAATCAGATCCCATGGGTGTGAACACCCATGCGATCTAAATCCAGTGCAGCAAAAATACCTGCACCTCTTTTTGTGTGGTGCGGTGCGAATTGAGCCCATACAAAATGAATCGGCTTAAATCGCAGTGCAAAGAATTGCAGGTGATTTGAATAGGATTGCTGTGCGATTCCTTTCGGTATCACATGCTGTGTCCTGCACCGCACAAGTGTGAACCCAGGCTAAAGGTCCAGTTGTCTTCTCTCCAAGTCTGCTTTACAATATGGCTTCTTTACAGTCACGGCAACAAGGAGTGATCCCAAATATCCCGCATTTCATTGTGTTCTACTATAAAAAATAAACTTGTTTGTCTTTAAACCATTGACACTTCTGCTCCTACGTGCACTTTTTCTGCCTGGGTACAGCAAATTAATATAATACAGTATTATGTTAATTTATATTAATTTTGGCAACGCATATGCATTGATTTATGTTTGTGGTTCACTTCTAACACTTGTTGATTATTCTATTGGGTTTATAACCAATTTTTTTATTACTAATATTTTGTCACACACAGTTGTTTATCACCATTTATTTTTGGCTGAGCGCAACTATTATATTTTACTATATAATTTTTCATATATTAAGTTTTCACGTTGGAGCTCCCACAATATATATGTACACGTTATATACTAATTTCACTAATAATTAACTATTTATAAAATACACACTACGGTCCTTTACATGGGATTGGTGGTGCTTAATACCATTTTTTTCATTTAAGTGGCCACAATAAATTCTTATTCTGGCCAATGAAATGACTGAACGCCAAGTGCTTGACTAAACGTGCTGAGTTTGGCAAATACTCAGTGTGCATAGGGCCTAAGCCATGGTGGCTAAAGAAATGATGGGATCAGGAGTTAAATATGAATGCACTAAAGCCGCCTTTTTTTTTTTTTTTTTTTCAATAGTTTATTTATTTTTTGAAAATGTAGGTGCATTAAGTGTTGATCATAGGTGCCATGGAAAATGGTGACACATTGCTATGAAATTGTGCTTGATCTTAAACCTGAAAATTGATTGATTTTCTTGCCAGGTAATCATCTAATGGTGTTGACATTTGTTGGAACATATACGATCTTCTAGCTAAACTGTTTGGCAGTGAAGCCGGTATATTCCTTGCTAGAAGCAGGACAGTATCTTCAGTAATTTAAACCAGCATAGTAGGCCATACGGTTATGATATACATTGTGAAAACAATAGAGCTTGCACATTTTCTCTGCCAAAGTTGCTTCAGACATCTGTTTTAACTTTAAATGTATCTGTGGTTTCTGCATATACATGTTAGTACATTGTAATCTGATGTCACATTGTGTGCTGTTGTTAGAGGTGTAATTGTATTTTTTTAATGTATATAGTTTTTTTTAGTTTTCATTGCTTAAGCTCTTCATTAAATAGTGGTCTAATATATAATTTCTAATTTCTGCAGATAAAAGACACAATTGGCTATGACACACTGGGCCATTGTTTCTTCCTGGAAGATGGCATAGAACAAAGGAACACTCTGTTTCACAACCTCGGACTGGTTACTAAGCCAGGCACTTTATTACCAACAGACCGAAATAGCACTGTGTGTATAGCCATGAGGGATAAAGTATATGGGAACTACATCCCCAATCCAGCCACTGACTGCATGTAAGTATTTGGCAATAAAACTTGAGATTGATCTAAATAGTTTGTAGGGAAAACTATCTGCGTTACAGGTGGCCTAGATCCTGTGACTGGATAGAGAATACAAGAGCCTGCAAGAGAAGACTGGCAGTAAATAGGAACTATTTCTCTGGGAAAATGCCAACAATAAATATTTCTGATGAATCTAAAGTGTAAATGTGTATACAGAAAAGTAAAGCCACATACACACTGAGACAATCGGGTGAACGAATGGCCTGTTTTCCCCCGATGTTTTACAACAAGTTGGAACCAAGGATAGAAATAATGTATCAAAGTTCTCGTACAAAGGCTTTTCTTTTGTTATTTGTTTCTGATCATGCGCAGTCATTCGTATCTGATTTTTCTAGTGTGAAAATCGTATGTAAACAGTACAAATTGAATGAAAATTGTTCGTTCTGTTCCCATACAATAAAAATTTTGAAGTTTGTCCCTTTGGAAATTTTTGCTCGGAAGGTCAGAATCGGCTGTCAAAAATTGTGTACACACTATTAGAAATTTGTACGATCATTTCTCGGACAAAAATGTGTGCCCAATTTTCTTTTATTGTGTACAAGCTATAACCATGTTACAGTACACTAACAGTAATGTTTTAGAAATGAAATAAATGTGTAGTGTGCTATTTTTATTTATTTTTTTTTTCAAATTGGTTATGCTACTCTACACAGTGGATGATATCTGAAAAGGGGCTGTTAATGTCTTCTAATTGGCTGTTTTTTATGGTTTTGTGCCTTTTCAGGGCGGCATCCACATTTTGGATAGCAAATCCCAACAATAACCTCATTAACAATGCAGCAGCCGGCTCTCAGGTATGCTAAATGCATGGTTTTGCCTTTGCATTATTTGAATACTGTTTAGTTTAGTTACAGGCATTTGTATAAATGTTATTTCTTATGTACTCCAGTTTTTCATTGATGTTCTTTTACGCTAATGCTATCTAGAAACATTGAATTTCAAATCTATTTTTCAGCCATTTAGGCATTTCAGAGAATCTGTATTCCTAAATGCCCTCCCCACTTTGTGAGTCCGTATTTTTTTTGCTAGTGTCCTTAGGCAGTGGACCTCTTCTCACCTGTGAAGTTCTCCTATGCCTTAATAGTTTTCTTTCTTGTCCCTTTTTTTTTTTTTTTGGATTCTTCAACTCTTTGCTGCCTTTTACTAGACCAACAGAAGCAGTGCATCAGGATTGCTGTAACCTCAGTAATACCCTGAAGACCTTACCTGGACAGCAAAATTATGGCCTGTAATATTGCATCAGGCACTGAATCCTGCATGAGTGCTTGCCTTGGCACTGAATGCAGGGAGTTTGGTTAGCAGTAGGAGGCTATCCAGGTCCAGGGCTGTAGTCCATTCCTGTGGTTCCCAGACCTTTACACTGTTATAGTCAAAGTCTTGGCCCTTTAAAGGGACCAGCGATATGGAATGGTAAGGCTTGTCCTGTTCAGTCTCAATATTAATGCACAGTAAACAGTAGCTGGAAAAACAACAACGCCATCAGGCATATATCAAATGTGTCTCATAAACCAGCACTTAAAAATTTAATAGGTTTATCTTCCTAATAAATTAGACTCAATGTATTCTCACTAGATTTCTTGACCCCTAGTGATTGTGGGTCAAATACAGCTTCATTCCAAAAGCTCCCCCCGAAAAGCCTAATATAGTGTAGTATAAATTCATTGTGTTCATACAGTGCATCCAAAAAGTATTCACAGCGCTTCACTTTTTCCTCATTTTGTAATGTTGCAGCCTTATTCCAAAATGGATTAAATTCATTATTTTCCTCAAAATTCTAAGAGCAGTACCCTACATTGAGACTGTGAAAGGAGTTTGTTTGAAATCATTTCAAATTTATTGAAAATAAAAAAACAAAATAAATCACATGTACATAAGTATTTACAGCCTTTGCTCAATACTTTGTTGAAGCACCTTTGGCACCAATTAGAGCCTCAAGTCTTTTTGAGTATGTTGCTACAAGCTTGGCACCTCTATTTTTGGGCAGTTTCTCCTATTTTTCTTTGCAGGACTTCTCAAGCTCCATCAGGTTGGATGGGGAGCGTCGGTGCACAGACATTTTCAGATCCCTCTAGAGATGTTCAATCGGGTTCAAGTGTGGGCTCTGGCTGGGCCCCTCAAGGACATTGACAGAGTTGTCTGGTAGCCATTCCTTATCTTGGCTGTGTGCTTACGGTCATTTTCCTGTTGGGAGATGAACCTTCATCCCAGTCTGAGGTCCAGAACACTATGTATCAGATTTTCATCAAGGATGTCTCTGTACATTCCTGCATTCATCTTTCCCTCGATCCTGACTAGTATCCCAGTTCCTGCCACTGAAAAAACATCCCCATAGCATGATGCTGCCAACACCATGCTTCACTGTAGGGATGATACTGGCCAGGTGATGAGCAGTAACTGGTTTCCTCCAGACATGATGCTTGCCATTCAAGCCAAATAGTTCAATCTTTGTTTTATTAGACCAGAGAACTTTGTTTCTCATTGTCTGAGAGTCCTTCAGGTGCTTTTTGGCAAACTCCAGGCAGGCTGTCATGTACCTTTTTACTCTAGGAGTGGCTTCTGTCTGGCCACTCTACCATACAGGCCCGATTGTTGGAGTGCTACAGAGATGATTGTTCTTCTGGAAGGTTCTCCTCTGTCCACAGAGAAACACTGGAGCTCTGTCACAGTGACCATCAGGTTCTTGATCACCTCCCTGACTAAGGCCCTTCTCCCTCGATTGCCCAGTTTGGCCGAGCTGTAAATACGTATGTACATGTTTTTTGTTTTTTTTTGGTCATGCTTTTTGTTTAAATGCCACGACCCATCAAACATAAAGTACTTTGAGTATTGTTTTGTTTAAAAGTAGAATTTCATGTCTATACTTGCTTTTTCTGAGGGCGCTCTAGTTCAGGCTCATGATCTCTCCATTTGCTGGATTCAGTGAAAAGGAGACATCGCCAACAACGGCTGCAGAGCCTGGTCAATGATGTCCCTCATAGGCTTACTATGGGGCATCCATTGTCTGCTGTCTCTCCTCTACACTGAAGCTGATCATGTGACCAGACTGGAGCACCCTCAGAATAGACAAGTATAGACATCTGTCTTTTACGGGGTAGTTAGAACAGGCTTAGAATGGGGGTGGGAGCAAGTTTAAGTATAGTTAAAATGTGACTGGAATTCTCCTTTAAAACAATAAAACCTTACTCTATTATGAAGGGAAAATAGACAGTGAAGTTTCTTCCCTACATTACTTAAGTTCTATTTTACTTTTAATGCTAAATGATAAGTAATGCTCATTGTTTAGTGAAAAATGACATAAGCTCTGCCTAATGAAATTCCAAGAAGGCTTCAAACAATTGCCTTCCAGCAATCCTTTTACATAATTGTATTTGGAGCTGTTCATCCAACACAAAATGTGCAAAATTTGCTTCCTGTTCGTAATGTGATTGCTTTTTATCATGCTGAGGACAGCACAGGCAATTCAGTATGTAAAGAAATGAATAAAGAGGTTATTGTAGCGTCTTAGCTGTTGGATCTCATTTTTCATCCACAAGTGTCATAAAATTGGTTTGAGGATTAGTCTGACGAATGTTATTTGAAGAATTTGCTGCACTGTCGCCATACTGTAAATACCAGTGACTCTGAAATGCACTTTTATTTATTATCCCTTAAAAGGGGGCAATTAAGCAATTCTGAACCATTACCATTTCAGATTTAATGAGTCATAGTCAGTTTTTTTATTTAGTTGCCTCATTTTAACTGTGCTATTTGTATTTTTTTTCTAATTACTCAGGAGATATATATACAGTAGATAGAGTAGATTAGTAAGCATTGACCTTTTTTTATGACAAAAACATAATCTTATCTTATGTCAGTGAATCAAGATCAATCTTTTATGAGTTTAGTCTAAACTGAAAAAATAGACCTGGAAGGGTCACATGAAATGGCCTGGTGGGGCAGATTTGGGCCTTGTGTTTACCACCTGTGACTTAGAATATTAAAGTCCCAGTTATTTGTCCCAATGGCTTAGATAAATCTTTAACAGAAGACAGCTTGGGCTCCTATGTTAGTTTAGCTAAGTATATTAGATGGCATCTGCACATACTCAACACTGTTACTTTTTTATTAAAGGATGCTGGGATCTGGTTTATTTTTCACAAGTCTTCAACTGGTGAATCCCATGGGCTGTATCCAGATACCAAAGCTGAACTTACACCACTTGGCATATTCTACAACAACAGAGTTCATTCTAATTTTAAGGTAACTACAGTCCTACTATATGAGCAACTCCACATCTTACTACAAACGGTACACCATCCGTCTATAGCCCTTCAGCTAAGAATAAATCGCTTTTCTTTTTCAGCTCAAAAAGCTGGTTCTGTTTATTTTCTTCAGACCTTTCCCAGGTTAACAAGGGTACAAGATTAAGAACTTTCCACTAATTATGAACCGGATTCTTTTCTGACATATAAATTCAAAACCAGCACCTGGATATGTTGCACATGTGTTCCATGTGCAATTTCAGTCTCCTCTGAATTTTAAACATTGAGACTCCCCTCTTCCCCCACTGCCAGTGCTTTGACTTTTTAATAGAAAGTCAGTATTTGCAAATGGGGAACTACCGGGTTCAAAGGCTCCCAAGTTTGTGCTGTAGTGGAAGAAATTAACTTTTTATGTATTTATTTTTTCTCATTTTGTCAAGAGAAGTCCTTTAAAGATACCATGTCACTGTCGTAAGAAATTGCAGATAAAAGTACAGACAAATCACAAATATTTTAAATGCTTGCCCTGTTTATATATATATATATATATATATATATATATATATATATATATATATATATACATATATTTGCAAGGTGCCTTTACACGTGCAAGAAAATAGGAAGAGTCCATTCCCTATTACAGCCCCCTCCCTCCTTGCACTTCTCTTCTATGAGTGTCTAATTACTGTCAATGCAGGCCCAGCATCTCTGCCCCTCCCTTTACCTCCCTCATAACCTGCAGCTGGCAGGGGGATGAGCGAAGGGCAATACTGTAAAATTTCACAGCGCGCTCAGGCTGGCTGACATATCATCCAACATAGCCATGCCAGCATTCCTAGGCTTTTTGGCTGCCTACACAAGGGAGGCTTTTACAGGTAAATAACATGCCTAAAATATGTTAAATGGACATATGCCTATGGGAAGATTTTTTTTTTTTTTTTTGGGGAATTTCGTAATGAATGATCTGGCAACAGGTTCTCTTTAATCTAAAGACAGTCCTACTTGCAATTTGTACAAACCCCTGTTTAGCTTTGTGATGATTAGAAATTGAGCTGAAGTTCATATAGACTGGTACAGAACACTTCCTGAGAGTTTGCCAGTTGGCAAATGATGAGTAGTTAGATGGGGATCTAAAATCTAAAATAGTACTGTTTGAGCTGGTCTAAAATTGTCAAAAACACACAACAAAGAACTGAAAGTTGTTTGATAAAGGTGACCCCCTAAATTAAATAATTTAATGTTTTCTGATGCCAAGTACTGTTAAGTGGTTGTTACCCTTGATAAAAAACATCTTTGTGTGCCCACTGCTTACATGAAGGTAAACTGCACTGTGAATTTATTTTCTTTAAAAACACTTGGCTCTGCTGTGTTGTCCAGCTTGGGACTGCATGTCACATGATCGCTGTCAACTCCACAGTGATCACAGACCTGCAAATGGGTGTGTCCAGTGTCGTGGCATTACGTCAGAACCGTAAGTGATCTTGCTACTGAGCTTCTGTGTTTCCATTGCAATGAAACACAATCCGACTTGGCAACAAACGTTTCCCCCCCTCTTCCCCCTCCGAGAGCGGGGATTGGTAGGGCTGCGCACAGACTACAGAAGATACAGGTGTACTGGGCTCCTGCATCTTTGGCGTGATGACACGAGACGTAAACGGACCATGGTAGCCTGGATTGCCTACCGTGGTCCATTTACTTGTAGGAGGAGCAGGACAGACCGGGTCAGCCAGGTACATCTACTCACAATTTTAAGAGCGTGCAATTTTTTTATTTGACAAACTCCTGTTTTGTGAGTACATAAATCTCTAATTATGTATGACTTGTTTATCGGTCTTAAAATGTAATGCAGGGGGGCATATGGAAAACAAACTGGTTTTGCTGTAAACATAGGTTATTGCTTTTGCAGGCTGGTTTGTTTATTGACAAAGGTGTGAAGACCACACATGCAAGTGCTGAAGACCCTAGAGAGTATCTGTGTTTGGACAACAATGCAAGGTAAACTTAACAACAACTTTATTTTTCCAACAGCTAAGCAAGCTCTGTTCAGTATTACATTTTGATTTAACTAGCTAAATACAAACTACAAAGTAATAAAAATTACTTAGGACTATATATATATATATATGTATATGTATGTGTGTGTGTGTGTGTGTGTGTGTGTGTGTGTGTGTGTATATGTACAGTAACTCACAAAAGTGAGTACCCCCCTCTCATTTTTGTAAATATTTTATTATATCTTTTCATGTGATAAGACTGAAGAAATTACACGTTGCTACAATGTAAAGTATTGATTGTACAGTTTGTATAACAGTGTAAATTTGCTGTCCCCTCAAAATAACTCAACACACAGCAATTTTTGTCTATAGGGGTGGAGGTATGCCAGATGGCCGTTAGTAATTGGCAACAAAAGTGAGTAAACCCCCAAGTGAAAATGTCCAAATTGGGCCCAATTAGCCACTTTCCCTCCCCCGTGTCATGTGACTCGTTAGTATTACAAGGTCGCAGGTGTGTTAAATTTGATGTTATCGCTCTCACCAATACTGGTCACTGGAAGTTCAACATGGCACCTCATGGCATAAAACTCTGAGAATCTGAAAAAATAATTGTTGCTTTATATAAAGATGACCTAGGCTATAAGAAGATTGCCAAGACCCTGAAACTGAGCTGCAGCACGGTGGCCAAGACCATACAGCAGTTTAACAGGACAGGTTCCACTCAGAACAGGCCTCGCCATGGTCAACCAAATAAGTTGAGTGCACATGCTCAGCGTCATATTCAGAGGTTGTTTTTGAGAAATGGACGTATGAGTGCTGCCAGCATTGCTGCAGAGGTTGAAGGGGTGGGGGGTCAGCCTGTCAGTGCTCTGACCATATGCCGCACACTGCATCAAATTGGTCTGCATGGCTGTCATCCCAGAAGGAAGCCTCTTCTTGATGCACAAGAGAGCCTGCAAACCATTTGCTGAAGACAAGCAGACTAAGGACATGGATTACTGGAACCATGTCCTGTGGTCTGATGAGACCAAGATAAACTTATTTGGTTCAGATGGTGTCAAGCGTGTGTGGCGGCAACCAGGTGAGGAGTACAAAGACAAGTGTGTCTTGCTTACAGAATGAACCCAAAAAATGGTGGCCACACAAAGGATTGCCACTTTGGGCCCAATTTGGACATTTTAACTTAGGGGTGTACTCACTTTTGTTGCCAGCGGTTTAGACATTATTGGCTGTGTGAGGTATTTAGAGGGGACAGCAAATTTACACTGTTATACAAGCTGTACACTCACTACTTTACATTGTATCAAAGTGTCATTTCTTCAGTGTTGTCACATGAAACGATATATTATAGATAACATATCAAATGTTGAAAGTGAGACATTTTGAAATGTCGTGCCAAATATCTGGATTTCGGGAGAGCTACACATTCCAAAAAAGTTGGGACAGGTAGCAATAAGAGGCCGGAAATGTTAAATGTACATATAAAGAACAGCTGGAGGACCAATTTGCAACCTATTAGGTCAATTGGCAACATGATTGGGTAAAAGAGCCTCTCAGAGAGGCAGTGTCTCTCAGAAGTCAAGATGGGCAGAGGCCAGTCTCCCCCCGGAGGCCTTGGATCAGCTAGATGAGCCACTTCGACCTGCCAAACTGTCTGGGGCGTTAGCAGGGTCTCAAAGGGGCAAGGCCCCGGGCCCTGATGGTTATTCGCTTTCGTATTACAAGTGCTTTGAGGACATTCTCGCCCCACACTTTCTGGCGGCCTATAATTCAGCGGGCTTGGAAGCGGACTTTCCCTTGGATTCCCTTCGGGCCCACATTACGGTGATAGCGAAAGAGGGCAAGGACCCTCTTCTGTGCCAGAATTATCGTCCCATCTCCCTCCTCAATGTGGACTTGAAGCTTTTCACCAAAGTTTTAGCTTCACATCTTGCACCGCTGCTCCCGCAGTTGGTGCATGACGATCAGGTGGGTTTCATACCCTCTCATGAAGCACGTGATAACACCACAAAGGCGATTGATTTGCTCCACTTGGCGAGTTCCCGGGGGATCCCTACGCTGCTTCTCTCGACGGACGCCGAAAAGGCGTTTGATCGAGTGAACTGGCACTTCCTGCTGGAGACCCTGGATCATATAGGCTTGGGACACCGTATGATGGCGTGGATCCGGGCGATCTATTCCCGACCGTCGGCCTGTGTCAAGGTGAATGGATTCCTTTCTGACTCGTTGGAGATCACAAACGGCACACGACAGGGATGCCCCCTCTCTCCCCTGATTTTCGTGCCGACCCTTGAGCCTTTTCTGCGCTCGATACGGGCCAGTCCCGATATCTCGGGTTTGTCAGTTTCCTCATCGCTTACTCCAAAGGTGGCGGCTTACGCGGACGACCTCCTCTTTTTTTTCTCTCCAAGCCGCTGATCTCTCTACCGAACCTTATGCGGGAGTTTCGAATATACGAAGCCCTGTCCTCCTACAAAATCAACTTCCAAAAATCGGAGGCCCTCCCGGTCGCGATGCCGTCCTCTTTGTCACATCTCCTCCAGACTGATTTTCCCTTCAAGTGGAGCTCCTCGCATATCCAATATCTTGGCATCGCCCTCCCCAACTGCCCCAAGCGCATCTTCGACTGCAACTTTCCTCCCCTTCCTACTCGCATCCGGAAGGATTTGGAGGGATGGCAGAAAGGGTTGTTTTCCCGGTTTGGACGATGTAACATCATAAAAATGAATGTCATGCCCCGTTTGCTTTATGTGCTCCAGGCCCTCCCGACCGTTATTCCGTCGTTTTACCTCCGTTCGGTTAACGAAGCCTTCCGTAAGTTCCTGTGGATTCGAGGCCCCCCTCGTCTGGTGCTGAAGCTCCTTCGCATGCCGAAGCTTAGTGGCGGTATGGCCCTTCCAGATGCGACCATGTACTACATGGCATGCCACCTGGCTAGGGTCCTGGACTGGCATCTGCATGGCCCATTGAAACAATGGGTGCGGATTGAACGGCTGTGCGGAGATTGACCCCCGGAGTCTCTTTTCTGGGGGACACCCCCCCCCCCTGGCAAGGGGAGTCGTAGACCATCCAACTATTGGGGCTACGTTGCTGCTGGGACGCCGGTTATGCAGAGAAGGCCGAATCGCGACTTTGCCTTCCCCATTGCTCCCAGTGATAGGAAACCCGGAATTTACTCCCGGCCTGCAGGACCCGGCCTTCCGCGCACTGAGAACCCAGAGTCTCCACCAGGCCAGGCACTTTATCAGCAGAGGTCGCTGGTTTTCTCGTCAGACCCTCCTCTCTCAAAGCACTTTCGCCGTTCTGTCGTTTTGGCAGAAAATACAGCTGGCCCATTTTCTCGAATCGTTACCGCCGGCGGCCTCTTTTACTAGACGCCTCACGCCTTTTGAGGAATTGTGCGCCACGGAACCCCCAGTACGCCATGCAATCTCCATGCTGTACCGTATCTTGACTAAGCCTGAACCTTCTTTCAAGCCCTCGTTTATATCTCTCTGGGAACGCGCTTTGAGGGTCTCATTCTCGGATCATCAAGTTGAGCGTATGCTCTTCTTTGCATATAAAACCTCCACGTGCTCTAAATACCAGGAAATTGGGTACAAGCTTTTGACCAGATGGTACTACACCCCGGTTAAGCTCCGCAGGATGTTCCCTGGCTGCTCGGATCTCTGCTGGCGCTGTGGTGAGGAGGTGGGATCCCTCCTCCACATTTTCTGGTCCTGTAGTAGATTACAGTCCTTCCGGCAGGAGGTCCTCCGCATTACGCAAAAATTTACTGACCATCCCCATTCCTCCTGCACCACCACGGCTTTTCAAGGGTATCTTATCGGAAGTCGATCCTGCCGCTACTACTAGAGCTGCATTCCCCTACTCTGGAAGCAGTCCAACCCTCCTACGGTGGCAATGTGGCTACGTAAAGTAGCGTTTATCAATGAAATGGAGGACTTGATAGCGGCCGAACACAGTACTAGGGATAAGTTCCTTAAACGATGGTTCTATTGGCATGAATTTACTTTTTCCGCAGCATACAAAGATCTAATCGCCTGAATGACTTGCTCACTCTGGATGGCCTTCTCCCCTCACCCCCATCGGCTCACTTATTTCGGCCCTTCACCCCCCCCTTTTTTTTTTCCCCCTCTCCCCCCTACTTCTTCTTCTTTCGTGGTTCTTCCTGATCTTATTCCTCTCTTGATATATACGTCTCCTCCAAAATCTTTCCCACTACATTATGGCATACGTATCATTACCTCCGATTGGGGTCTGTTGGGGTGGCTGGCCTCGTGAGGGGCCCTCCTCGCTCCTGTATACCGGCCATGTGATGGATGCCGGTGGGGGGTGTTCCCCTGGGGCCTGTTACCCTGCAGATGCTTATATTAACGATATATTGTCCTTGATTGCATACTGTATTATCTGCATAGTTCATACCTTCTGTTCCGATGTTTCCTTGATGCTCGGATGTTTCTGGATCCAATGTTCTTGATGCTTATGTATGCCTTTTCCCTTCTCCTTAATAAAATTGAATTTGTAAAGATGGGCAGAGGATCACCAACTCCCCCAATGCTGTGGCGAAAAATAGTGGAGCAATATCAGAAAGGAGTTTCTCAGAGAAAAATTTTGAGAGTTTGGAGTTATCATCTACAGTACATAATATCATCCAAAGATTCAGAGAATCTGGAACAAA
This sequence comes from Pelophylax lessonae, assembly GCF_965119305.1. Lineage (NCBI taxonomy): Eukaryota > Metazoa > Chordata > Amphibia > Anura > Ranidae > Pelophylax > Pelophylax lessonae. Next base: position 368,914,684 of record NC_138768.1, read on the forward strand.
ATCTGTGCGTAAGGGTCAAGGTCGGAAAACCATACTGGATGCCCGTGATCTTCGGGCCCTTAGAAGGCACTGTATCACATACAGGAATGTTACTGTAATGGAAATCACAACATGGGCTCAGGAATACTTCCAGAAAACATTGTCGGTGAACACAATCCACCGTGCCATTCGCCGTTGCCATCTAAAATGCGATAGGCCAAAAAAGAAGCCATATCTAAACATGATCCAGAAGCACAGGCGTTTTCTCTGGGCCAAGGCTCGTTTAAAATGGTCTGTGGCAAAGTGGAAAACTGTTCTGTGGTCAGACGAATCAAAATTTGAAGTTCTTTTTGGAAAACTGGGACGCAATGTCATCTAGACTAAAGAGGACAAGGACAACCCAAGTTATCAGCGCTCAGTTCAGAAGCCTGCATCTCTGATGGTATGGGGGTTGCATGAGTTTGTGTGGCATGGGCAGCTTACACATCTGGAAAGGCACCATCAATGCTGAAAGGTATATCCAAGTTCTAGAACAACATATGCTCCCATCCAGATGTCGTCTTTCAGGGAAGACCTTGCGCTTTCCAACATGACAATGCCAGACCACATACTGCATCAATTACAACATCATGGCTGCGTAGAAGGATCCGGGTACTGAAATGGCCAGTCTGCAGTCCAGATCTTTCCCCCATAGAAAACATTTGGTGCATCATAAAGAGGAGGATGTGACAAAGAAGACAGTTGAGCAACTGGAAGCCTGTATTAGACAAGAATGGGACAAAATTTATATTCCTAAACTTGAGCAACTTGTCTCCTCAGTCCCCAGATGTTTGCAGATTGTTCAAAAAAGAAGAGGGGATGTCACACAGTGGTAAACATGACCTTGTCCCAACCTTTTTGAGATGTGTTGATGCCATGAAATTTAAAATAAACGTATTTTTCCCTTAAAATTATACATTTTCTCAGTTTAAACATTTGATATGTCATCTGTTGTATTCTGAATAAAATATTGAAATTTGAAACTTCCACATAATTGCATTCTTTTTTTATTCACAATTTGTACAGTGTCTCAACTTTTTGGAATCGGGTTTGTATAATATTCTGTACATCTATCAATTTCTGCCACCGCACACAAATCAGGGATAAAAATGGGCCCGGGTTGCACAGCAGAGACTGCTGTGCATATAAACCAAAAAAATGAGCGTCACGCACGGGTCTTGAAAGGTGAACGCGCAATGACGATTCTTAATCATTAATCATTTTGACAAGGCACAAGCTCGTCTGAAGAAGCTCTCTTCTTTGGTGTGTGTGTGTGTGTGTGTGTGTATGTGTGTATGTGTGTATGTATGTATGTGTATATATATATATATATATATATATATATATATATATATATATATATATATATATATATATATATATAGTGCCTTGCGAAAGTATTCGGCCCCCTTTAACTTTTGCCACATTTCAGGCTTCAAACATAAAGATATAAAACTGTAATTTTTTTTGAAGAATCAACAAGTGGGACACAATCATGAAGTGGAATGAAATGTATTGGATATTTCAAACTTTTGTAACAAATGAAAAACTGAAAAATTGGGCGTGCAAAATTATTCAGCCCCCATTAGTTAATACTTTGTAGCGCCACCTTTTGCTGCGATTACAGCTGTAAGTCGCTTGGGGTATGTCTCAGTTTTGCACATCGAGAGACTGAAATTTTTGCCCATTTCCTCCTTGCAAAACAGCTCGAGCTCAGTGAGGTTGGATGGAGAGCGTTTATGAACAGCAGTTTTCAGTTCTTTCCACAGATTCTCGATTGGATTCAGGTCTGGACTTTGACTTGGCCATTCTAACACCTGGATATGTTTATTTGTGAACCATTCCATTGTAGATTTTGCTTTATGTTTTGGATCATTGTCTTGTTGGAAGACAAATCTCCGTCCCAGTCTCAGGTCTTTTGAAGACTCCATCGGGTTTTCTTCCAGAATGGTCCGGTATTTGGCTCCATCCAGCTTCCTATCAATTTTAACCATCTTCCCTGTCCCTGCTGAAGAAAAGCAGGCCCAAACCATGATTCTGCCACCACCATGTTTGACAGTGGGGATGGTGTGTTCAGGGTGATAAGCTGTGTTGCTTTTACGCCAAACATAACGTTTTGCATTGTTGCCAAAAAGTTTGATTTTTGTTTCATCTGACCAGAGCAGCTTCTTCCACATGTTTGGTGTGTCTCCCAGGTGGCTTGTGGCAAACTTTAAACGACACTTTTTATGGATATCTTTAAGAAATTGCTTTCTTCTTGCCACTCTTCCATAAAGGCCAGATTTGTGCAGTATACGACTGATTGTTGTCCTATGGACAGAGTCTCCCACCTCAGCTGTAGATCTCTGCAGTTCATCCAGAGTGATCATGGGCCTCTTGGCTGCATCTCTGATCTCTTTGTATGAGCTGAAAGTTTAGAGGGACGGCCAAGTCTTCGTAGATTTGCAGTGGTCTGATACTCCTTCCATTTCAATATTATCGCTTGCACAGTGCTCCTTGGGGTGTTTAAAGCCTGGGGAAATCTTTTTGTATCCAAATCCGGCTTTAAACTTCTCCACAACAGTATCTCGGACCTGCCTGGTGTGTTCCTTGTTCTTCATGATGCTCTCTGTACTTTAAACAGACCTCTGAGACTATCACAGTGCAGGTGCATTTATACGGAGACTTGATTACACACAGGTGGATTCTATTTATCATCATTAGTCATTTAGGTCAACATTGAATCATTCAGAGATCCTCACTGAACTTCTGTAGAGAGTTTGCTGCACTGAAAGTAATAGGGCTGAATAATTTTGCACTCCCAATTTTTCAGTTTTTTATTTGTTAAAGTTTGAAATATCCAATAAATTTCGTTCCACTTCATGATTGTGTCCCACTTGTTGTTGGTTCTTCAAAAAAAATACAGTTTTATATCTTTGTTTGAAGCCTGAAATGTGGCAAAAGGTCAAAGTTCAAGGGGGCCAAATACTTTCGCAATGCACTGTACCTTACATAAAACTAAAGTACTGTGTATTTTTCTTCATTCCCAGTGGCTGGGAAGTGTGTTTTGTAGAGAGTTGCGATTCTCTAATAGAACCCCTACGTAGTTGGTTTTGCCAACATCCCTTGAAGTGTGTTTTTCCCTCCCAAATATTGGATTTTTGACTTACTGTAAAATCCATTTTTGAGTACATTAAAGAACACAGATCCCACCCCCCCCCCCTTGTCTGTTCCCTGTTACTTGATACAAAACAGAGGCTTAGCTGAGCTGGTAGGGGCTATGACTTTTTTTGGGACATTGCCTATTTACCTAAAGGTGGCAAAATTACCGAAGTCGCCATTAAGTCCCCTGTGCACTGTAATGTACTTCATTACAAATATTTTAGAGGTAAACAAAAAATCCCTATTTTATACAATTCGGTTTCTTTTTCTTTTATATACTATATGCAAAATCTCAAATCAAAGAGTTAAAGGATTTTCATCCAAAACTTTTAGTGACTGAGCATTTGCTTTAAAATGGCAATATTGCCATGGTACCTTTTTAGAAGTTTACATCATATTCAGTTTTATTAAAATGTTTCTTTCTGAATTCTTTCTTCTTTATAGATTTCGCCCCCATGTTGATGCTGATCCACTGAAGCCTAGAGTTGCTGCTGTAATTGACAGTCTTGTTGCCTTCAAAAACAATGATCATGGTGCTTGGGTGAGAGGAGGCGACATTATCATACATAACTCTGGGTATGTGTTTCCTAACATACTACAATATCTGCAGAGACCTGTAAATAAAATGTCAGTAAGGGAAGTATACACCAAACCTAAAGTTAATGTGAACCTTAACCTCTAAAGGGCCAAGCCTATTTCTGACACATGTTTACAAGGTAAAAATCAGTATTTTCTGCTAGAAAATTACTTGGAACCCTCAAACATTATGTATATATTTTTTTAGCAAAGACTCTGGAGAAAAAAAATTGCGGTCATTGCAATATTTTTTGGCATGCACTAAAAAAAGCAATATTTTTGGAAAAAATACACTTCACTAACTCTTAAAAAAAATAAATAAAAATAATCAGTAAAGTTTGCCCACTTTTTTTGTATATTCTGAAAGATTATATAACACAGAATAAATGGCTACCAAACATGTTACAGTTTAAAATTGTGTATGGTTGTGGAATGATGACAAACTACGGTATTTTAAAAAATCTCCATAGACGACGCTTTAAAATTTTTTTAATGGTTACCAGTTTGAAGTTACAGAGGAGGTCTTCTTCTAGAATTATTGCTCTCGCTCTGACGATCGCGGTGATACCTCACTTTTGTGATTTGAACACTGTTTTCATTTGCTGTCGTAACTTGCGTATGCATTTTCTTTGGTGTGCAAGCTCGTGGGGACAGGGGCGCTTTAAAATTATTTTTCCTATTTATTTTATTTTTTATTTTTAACACAGTTTAAATAAAAATGAGATCACTTTTATTGCTGTCACAAGGAATGTAAACATCCCTTGTGACACCAATAGGCAGTGACAGGTACTCCTCTTTATGAAGGGTTCTGGGGTCTAAAAGACCCCAGACCCCTCCACTGCACTTCAAGGTATTCAAAATGCCGAAATCTGCATTTTTGAAATCGTGGCATCGCTTCCGGGTTACATGATCAGAGACCCGCTAGCTGGGACATGTAGTGCAGCAACAGCTGGAGGGCTGTAGTTTGAAGATCCCTGCTTGAGCTGCAGGCATCACCCCGGTACAACCACTTCTTCAAGCCCTGGTACAAACCACTTCTTGCGGGAAGGGGTTAAAGTGGTTGTAAAGCCTAAACATTTTTTACCTTAATGCATTCCTTGAATTAAGGTTAAAAATGTTTAGGTGTCAGCATTTCCCCCTCACCACCTGCTCCCCCCTTTTTAATTACCTAAGCCCTCATTTGGTTTGGTGCCTTGCACGTCTGCAGCTCCTTTCTCCCCTCACTTCCGGGTCTCACTGGCTTTGCTGGGGCACCGGGAGGCATTGGCTCCCAGTGCTGTCAATCAAAGCCAGTTATGAAGGGGGGGGGGGGCGAGTCCCGCTGTCTGTGTCAATGGACGCAGCAGCGAGGCTCAGGTACGACCATGCACGAGTGTCCCCTTGGGAAGCGGCTTCCCATGGGGACACTGGACAGAGGGGAGGGGCCAGGAGCATCGGGGGAACCCAGAAAGAGGGAGGTTCATAGCCGCTCTGCAATTCCATTGCACAGAGCAGGTAAGTAAAGATGGGTTTGTGATTTGAAAAAAAATAAATTTACAATCACTTTAACAATAACTTTTTTTTTTTTTTTTTTTGGCATCCTTTTGGTGTGGTAAAAAATATTGCTAAAACCATTTTTTCTCTAGCGCTCATTGACAGACGTAGTCCTCGGTGATACACCACCTTCGGGTTATGTTGCCTCCACAGGAGCAGGACTAGACAGGAAATTAAAAAGCTCTGGCCACACCCTAGGGGCAGTCCCAGAGGGTATATCCTCTCTCTCTCTGCCTCAGCAAATCAGTTATTTTCTGTCTAGTTATTTTCTGTTTCAGCATTAGCAATCTTCTTTCAGAAGCCTTTAGCTACCAAATCCTTGGTGCGGAATTTCATCCAGGGGGTGCGGCACCTGGCTCCTCCAGTCCGCGCGCCCTTACCGCCCTGGGATCTTAATTTGGTTTTGTCGGTTCTACAGAAACCTCCCTTTGAAAACATCAGGGAGATTCCCTTGCTTACTTTATCCCAGAAGGTGGCCTTCTTGGTGGCTATTACTTCTGCTCGCAGGGTGTCAGAACTGGCTGCATTATCATGCCAGTCCCCATACCTAGTGATTCATAGGGATAAGGTAGTACTTCATCCTAAGCCATCTTTTCTTCCTAAGGTGGTTTCAGATTTTCATCTGAATGAAGATATTGTACTACCTTCCTTGTGTCCTCAGCCTAAGCATCATCGGGAACATGCGTTGCATTCCTTAGATGTGGTTCGGGCAATCAGGGTATACCTGAAAGCTACGGAATCTTTCCGTAAGACGGATTCACTTTTTGTGATCACGGATGGCCCCAGAAAGGGTTTGCCTGCATCTGCCACGACCATTGCCAAATGGATTAGACAAACGGTGGTACAGGCTTATTCTATTAAGGGTCAGAGTCCTCCGTTCCCTGTTAGGGCGCACTCCACTCGAGCGCTCAGTACTTCCTGGGCCTTTCGCCATCAGGCGTCAGTGGTCCAGGTATGTAAGGCGGCCACCTGGTCGTCGGTACATACCTTTACAAAATTCTATAAAATTGATGTGACGGCATCGGCGGATGCCTCATTTGGCCGCAAGGTTTTGCAGGCCGCAATTTGAGGAGACCGGTGGTCTACCTCGAGGGTTTTTTTCTGTTTGAAAAAAAAAAAAAAAAAAAATTTTTTTTTTCTCTTTTTTTGTTGAGTCTCATCATTAAGGATGAGCATTGTAAACTTCTAGTTGGCACCGGTTGGGCCTTCTAGATTGGGATTTGATTTCATTTCCCACCCCTCAGTTGTGATACTGCTCTGGGACGTCCCGAAGGTGGTGTATCACCGAGGACTACGTCTGTCAATGAGCGCTAGAGAAAAATGGATTTTTGTAAAATCTTACCGTAAAATCCTTTTCTCTTAGCTCATTGACAGACGTAGTCCCCGCCCCTCTGTTTTTTGAGTTGGGTTAAAATCTCTAAAGACTGCTTTTTCACATAACTGATTTGCTGAGGCAGAGAGAGAGAGGATATACCCTCTGGGACTGCCCCTAGGGTGTGGCCAGAGCTTTTTAATTTCCTGTCTAGTCCTGCTCCTGTGGAGGCAACATAACCCGAAGGTGGTGTATCACCGAGGACTACGTCTGTCAATGAGCTAAGAGAAAAGGATTTTACGGTAAGATTTTACAAAAATCCATTTTTTGACCTGCCAGAAATCCAGTTCGCTTATAAGTTCCTGTATGGTATTAACTTGAGTGATGTTTTTAGCCCTATCTATTTTACCTCTAAACTGCAGAACACTTGTCTCTCCTCATTTCCATAGCATAAGGTAGGAGTTCTGCAGTCCTAACATCTTGTCCTAAAGTGATAATGCTACTTAAACGTTGTCACTCTAGGACAGAAATTGTGTTACTGACATGATTTTCAGGTGAGAAACGGAAATAAGGCTAATAAGAATGCAGCCACCACATCTAAGAACTGGCAAGCTGCAATATATTACATTTTGTTCTACGGCTTATATACATTTTAATTAAGAGTTCATAAAATCTCTTTCATGTAGTTAATTCACCCATGGGTGAATAAAACAAATAATCTTGCAGAAAAGTTCATTTGAAGCACCCACTTGGCAATCACCTTTTTTGGAGCAAATCGTTAAAGAATATGTATCAGTGAAAGCACTACCTACAGTAAAAAGAAAAAAAAATGGTCTCCCATTAGCTCCCTTAGCTTATTCAGTTACTAATTTATGAATGGTAGCTAATGTGTTACTGAATTTTGCATATTAGCCTAATGAGCACTTCTATTTTTCTGTTAGTTACACGATGTGTTTGGCTTCACTGATTTTGTGGGAGCCAGATTTAGGTTTATAGTCCATCAATAAGACAATCAAAGCGCATGTAAATCACTAAAAATAAAATATGTTTTGACAACATAAAATCAGTAGATTACACATTATTTATGATTATTTAAATCTCTAAAATAATTTTCTGTATTGTCACTTTTTCTCTTGGTAGGTTTTCTGACAATGGAATTGGCCTGACGTTCGCCAGGTTAGTGTGTTTTATAATTAAAACCCACATTTCCACTTTATGCTGAGAAGGTTTGCAAATGATTATAAAGTAAACAATATAGGGAAAAGTTGTATTGATGGGCAGGCAATAGAGACTTTTGATTTGTTTCTTTTCCAGTGGTAAGAGTAGAGGTGATTTCAGGGTTTGAACTTGAAGAATTATTCCACAATTCCCATAGCTACATAGTTGAATGAGGGCTTGTTTTAAAGTGCTTTTACCATTTGTTCAGAATATTTAAATACTTTAAAGCGTAACTCCACTTTTGTTGAGAAAAAAACATTCCCCTCTGGGATATCTATGTACATTGCAAGGATTATGACAAACTTTGTTGCAGATTCCTACCTTTTTGTTATTCTGAAGAAATCGCTGTTTGTTCCTCTGTGCCAAATGGGTCTAATGGGAGTGGTTTCATAATTATCTGTCAGCTGTGGCAGTTGCAGAGCTCTGAGAAAAGCTGCTGGGTCTTCATCCCTTTTAGAGATGTTCCTATTGGGAGTATCCCACCAAAAATGCAATTTTTGTTGCATGGGATGCCAGAAATCTGACTTGTATCTTAGTGCAGATTTCTGGGAAAGTTGGTGAGCCAATTACACAAGCAGGAAATGTTTCTGGGGTGTGGTCAGTACACATTCTGTGTACAGAACAGCTCCAGGTAGCCATATTGCAGAAAATTACAATGGCTGCAGATTGAAAGGGAAAGGTAATGTTTAATAAAATTCAACTACAATATGAATTGTACATGCTAAATTATGTTTTCTTTATTTACAATTTTTGTTTCCCACGAAAATGGAGTTACCCTTTAATGTTCTTGATCTGGACAAAAATAGGCAGATGGCTTACTATTGTAGGCAGATGGTTTACTATTATAGGTGAAATGTGCCTGTTGCTTTGCCATGCATGGCCATCCTAAGCCTTGCAGTTTTCTAAGCCCAAGTAACCTTATAACTTCTCCTGTTTGCACAGAACCCTTTTAATAAACAATAAAAAGAGGAGCTGGTTATCGTTCACATTTTGTCTTTGGAAACCATAAAACAACTGGTTTACAGGGAGCTCCTGTCATGACAAATGCTTATTGAGCTTGCCTTTCATTAAAGCAAACATAGAAATGTAGCAAGTATTTCTTGGCACATCTCATCGCTTTTGTGTAAACAGTTCCATTGTGTGTAGATAAATTGGATGCAATTTCCATGTAACCAAAATAGGGGAAGGTTGGGACTTTGAATGAGACGTGTGACACAGTTAGTAAAGGTTCAGTGTCTGGGAGGAAGCATGGCTAGCGGAGCAGAGAAGAAGCCAGTGCTGGAGATGATCCAGGCCAATGGAATGGATGAGTCATGTGTAACGTTTGTCTTACATGAAGAGGATCACACTCTGGGAAATGGTCTGCGATACTTGGTCATGAAGAACCCAGAAGTGAAGTTTTGTGGGTACAGCATCACTCATCCTTCCGAAAGCAAAATCAATTTCTGCATTCAAATGCGAAATGGACTTCCTGCAGTTGAGCCATTCAGAAAAGGTCTAACTGAACTCCTGGATGTCTGCCAGCATCTCTTGGATACATTTGATGAATTTCTTACGCTGTTGCACATAACCATTGTCTACTAAAACTTCCAGGCCCATCTACACCTGGATGTGTCGTGTGCGTGTCCTGATCGCCTGGTTTACACTCCCTCAGCTCCTGGGATAGATACTGTTTGGCCATATCCAACTTGCAATGCCACATTTTCACAATCTGAGCTGTATTCTTCGCATCATACGCCTGCTCCTGAGTAAGTGGAAAATTGGTCCACAAAACGCGTTGAGCCTGTTTGATGCAGTTATCATACTATTAAGCGTTTCACAAATCTAATTATTCTATGGAATTGTGCAATGTTGGTTTCTATACAACCTGTACTTGGGGACCACATATCGGCTCATATTTTTAGTCTTCTCATATTTTGTAACATGTTATGTTTTTTAACATGCATTTCCATGCAACAATAAATGTGGTATTGCGTATTAATTTTACCAGATGTGTCATAGGTCTCATTCAAAGTCCCAACCTTCTCCTATTTAGATTTCAATAGGGATGGAGGCACATGGATCATGTGCTTCATTCAAGGTCCCACATTCCTCTTTTTATATTCCATGTAACCAAAATACATTAAAAAAACATAGGTAGTCTTTTGAAGCCATGCTTCATGATGCTTGGACATATATAGATGGATCATACACAAAGTGATGTAACTTATTGGATAAAATTTTTTTACTGATCTAATAGTAGCATACTAAATTCTGGCTGCTGTAGATTACTGCTTTTTTATATCCTTACTGCTCTTGAGAGAACATGATTGTATAAGTCTATCTATGAGTCAACCCATATAACGTCGGTGAGAGGTTGAACGAGTCAAAGGCAAAGCTGATTCCCCTGCCATTCCCAAATTACTCAGAATCTAACAAACACATACGGAAGGTATTTATCCTCAGATTATTTTGGTTAGTATAGCAATGGTCTGGGAAGTTTGCCAGAGTGAATGTGTAAGTCTCCAGCTTTTTAGTGTTGGGAGGGTTTGTGTCAGAATGAAAAGGCTCTTCTCTCTTGCAGAGAGTTCCTTACCATACAGTGTGGCCTGGATATACTCATGACTTGTTTCACAAAAGCTTGTAGAGCCAATTGTTTAATTTTATTTCTGGGAAATATTTTGTATCGGGACCTGTTTGTTTTGTGTGGCTTACACTTATGTATCATACTTTTCTGGGAATCATAATAGAAGTATTCTATAGTGGCATTCAGATGTGAAATGACATACTTGGACTGCAAGCTAGTTGACTATAATTGCTGTAAACATGGCAGTCTCAATAGATTTTTTAAAAACATAAAAATATGAAATATCTAGTCTAGAATTATATCAGGTTTTTTTTTTTGGCTATTTTGGCAACTTTTGCTTTTAACTATGTGTTCAATTTGTTAATGATTACGATAAGCATTAGCGTGAAACCCCACAAAAAGCGATTTGCATCTTGCCACTTTTCCGTTTGAGATAGCCATCGATTGCTTTTCAGAAGATGATTATCTTTAATTGCTCTTCATTTCTCTCACATGAAGTATCCTTAGTATGCTATAGCAGAGTAGATCTGAAGGGAAGAAAAAAAACACACTGGTCCCAGTACTCAGTGGGAGTGTTACACAGCTATGTGAGCAGTGCTGTCTGTAAGCATAAAGTAGACAGAGTGGGCACTGACACACATTTTTTTTTTTTTTTATGGTATCATGTTTGGTACCCATAAGGCCTACTTCCTTTTTCAAAGTCTGGAGACCTACATTCTCTACTGCTGGTAAATACAACTAGGTTTTGTCCCTGTCCCCAGCCTGTGATTGAATGGTGAAGGAAGAGCAGCAAACTAAACTAAGCAGACTTTCTGTCACCGTGCTTACTCAGCCTATTAGCATGTTCGTTGGTAGCACATGAGCACTGAAGCACGCCTGACTGGCTCCTTGCACAGCTTATTCCTTTTTCCAATCTTGATTCTTCAAGAGGCTTATACCATGTTGATTTCAGATACCTACGCTAGTTGCTTTTAAAAATTAACCTATTTACCTTTAATAAACAATACCTGCATAATTTTGTTCTTTTTCTTCTCTGTTTGGAGCTCTATTTAACTGCTTCCGTCCGGCTATAGTACATGAAGCGCAGAACTGGTTGCTTGTGCACGCTCCCTGGGAGTCTGTGCCTGCTGTGTCCTGTGTCTGCTGTTGGCAGGCCTGGTACCTTGTGATCGCTGTACTCAATCATCAGTCACATGGACAGCAGTAAACAATATGCTATTTCCTGACATAATTTAGTAATGTATGATCTCTTTGATCAATCTCAGAGAGCACATAGTAGCGGACAATTCACAGCAGCTTTGCACAATGTGATAGCTGTGGCCAATCACCGCTATCGCAGTATTTCTCAAAGGCTGCAGGAATGCAGCCGGAGAGCGTGAAAAATGATTGCTTTTAAACCCATCATGGCTATAAAAGCAATTAATGTAACTCGCTGTCACCCATATTTGTTCCTGATCACTTTAATCCACTCAGTGTCCCTGCTCGCGGCCACACAGTTTATGGTGTCCCTGCTCGTGGCCACAGGGTTTACGATGTCCCTGCTCGCCGCCACACGCGTTACGGTGTCCCTGCTCGCCGCCACATCACTCGCACGTCTCAGCCATGCCCCTGCGCATTTCATCAGGAGGCCAACATTAAGACCTTAATACAGTGTTTAAATTGCATCGTATCCACACAAAAAAGATGCAGGACCCTTTTTTTTTCCCCCGCACTGGAATCGGATTGAATGGGTGTTTACAACTAAGCGATCTGATTCTCTCAATCACACTGCGTTTTGAAAACCATTTTGGGGGTTCATTAACTTTAACATTGACCTGATTGACTGCTGCGGTTTGCATGAACGCCATGTGATTTCATTGCGGTATGGGAAAAGCACAGGATTCACTACGTTTCCTGCACCACATATATGTGAACTTAGCCTTATGTGGCTCTCCTGCAACTCCCTGGGATTTTAGTTTGGTTCTCTTGGCGCTTCAAAAACCACCTTTTGAATAGATCAGGGATATTTCCCTTTCCACTCTTAATCACAAGGTTGAGCTTCCAATTGCAGTCATCTCTGGGAGGTGAGTTTCTGAGTTGGCGACCTTGTCCTGCAAAGGACAAGGTGTCGTTGAGGGGCAGAACTTTCTTCCTGCCCAAGGTAATTTCAGCTTTTCATCTCAATCAAGATGTAGTTATTCTGTCCCTCTGTCCAGTTCCAGTTCTTTAGAAGGTCATCTCTATTGCCTGTATGTAGTTTGCACTGTACAAGTTTACCTTGCAGCCACTGCTTCTATCAGAAAGAAAAACTGATTCTCTTGTCATTACTGATGGTCCCCATAAGGAGGACTTATCTTAATAATTCAGTCTTTCCCTGGCATAGATAAATCCTAATTCATGTTTTTTTACTGTAGTCTTAAGGATCAGGTTTTACCCTTACCTGTTATGGTGCTATCCTCTTCCTTGCCTTTTTAGTATTTGGCTACGGTTTTCAAAATTTTTAGGGCCACCACTTAGTCTTCTGTCCACGCTTTTTCTCAGTTTTACTAGGTGGATTTTCAGGCCTCCTCTAATGTCCGCTTTAGTTGGAAGTTACTTCAGGTGGCTCTTTTAGCTACAGGCAGTTTCCATTTTCCTAGTTCTGTTCCTTTTTGTGTTTTTTGTGTCTAAGTGTTTGTTGCCCACCCCTTGGAGTGCTTTTAATGTGCTAACAGTCTTTGATTGCTTGTATCCCTCAATAGTCACAAGACTTACCACTTACTGTAATGTAATGTCCCTTACCGTAACATTGATTGCTTGGAGTCCACTCCTCTGTGTCTATGATCATGCTCTTCGGGGGTTTTCCACAAAACAGGGAGTAGGATTGTTCATACTGGGCTGACCAACTATTTTTTTTTTGTTTGCCGGTGGTCAATACTACTCCTAGGTAGCAGTATAACCTGAAAGACTATTTCTCAATGAACTCTAAGAAACTGATTTTATGATGAGTACAAAAATGCCAATTCTGCCAATAAATATACAGTACTACTACAGATTGTGCAGCTCTAAAACCATATGACAATAAAGGAATAAATTAGTGGCAATAAAGGAATAAAATACCAGATGTATATATTCAATGAGAAAGATAAATTATATAAATGGCAGTCCAAAGAAACAGCACTCCCATAGGAAGAAGCCAGAAGATCATGCGAGGAGACAGGGGTGACTGAAAGGATGGATGAGCACACTTCACACCCCAGGTGGTGCAGAGATCTCCTTACCAAAATCACAGGACCACCAAGTTATAAGTGGTCAAGCAGGCATCTCATCACATACAAGAAAGGAAGCTGCATACGGACTCCAAATCAATTCCTCAGAATATAGACAATCCCCAGACACTCCAGATGACAACAGGCAGGACAATCATCGGTCATGTATAAAGGAAGGAAATGTTAGGAGCAGGCCAGTCCTTAGCTGTGTTCCTCCTTTCCTTCCTCAGGGTGGTATGGAATGGTCTCCCCCCTTAATAAATATACAGTATCTCACAAAAGTGATTACACCCCTTACATTTTTGTAAATCTTTTATTGTATCTTTTCATGTGAAAACACTGAAGAAATTACACTTTACTACACTGTAAAGTAATGAGTGTACAGCTTGTATAAAAGTGTAGATTTGCTGTCCCCTCAAAATAACTCAATGCACAGCCATTAATGTCTAAACCGCTGGCAACCTAGGTAAGTACAAATGTCCAAATTGGGCCCAATAAGCCGCTTGGGCCCATGGCCCCTCATGGCAAAGAACTCTGAGGATCTGAAAAAAATAAATAATTTCTGCTCTACATAAAGATGGCCTATGCTAGAAGAACGTTACCAAGACTCTGAAACTGAGCTGCAGCATGGTGGCCAAGACCATACAGCAGTTTAACAGGACAGGTTTCACTCAGAACAGGCCTCGCCATGGTTGACCAAAGAAGTTGAGTGAAGATTCTCAGCGTCCTATCCAGAGGTTGTCTTTGGGAAATACATGCATGAGTGCTGCCAGCATTGCTTCAGAGGGGGATGGGGTGGGGCATCAGCCTGTCAGTGCTCAGACCATATGCCGCACACTGCATCGAATTGGTCTGCAAGGCTGTCATCCTAGAAGGAAGTCTCTTCTAAAGATGATGCATAAGAAAGCCCACAAACCATTTGTTGAAGACAAGCAGACTAAGGACATAGATTATTGGAACTATGTCCTGTGGTCTGATGAGACCAAGATACACTTATTTGGTTCAGATGGTGTCAAGCGTGTGTGGCAGCAACCAGGTGCGGAGTACAAAGACAAGTGTGTCTTGCCTACAGTTAAGCAAGGTAGTGAAAGTGTCATGGTGTGGGGCTGCATGAGTGCTGCCGGCACTGGGGAGCTACAGTTCATTGAGGGAACCATGAATGGCTAAATGAACTGTGACATACTGAAGCATAGCATTATCCCCTCCCTATGGAGACTGGGCCGCAGGGCAGTATTCCAACATGATCACGACCCCAAACACACCTCCAAGATGACCACTGCCTTGCTAAAGAAGCTGCGGGTAAAGGTAATGGACTAGCCAAGCATTTCTCCAGACCTAAACCCTATTGAGCATCTGTGAGGCATTCTCAAACGGAATGTGGAGGAGCACAAGGTCTCTAACATCCACCAGCTCCGTGATGTCGTCATGGAGGAGTGGAAGAGGACTCCAGTGGCAACCTGTGTAGCTCTGAGAGCTCCATGCTCAAAAGGGTTAAGGTAGTGCTGGAAAATATTGGTGGCCACACAAATATTGACACTTTGGGCCACATTTGGACATATTTCACTTAGGGGTGTACTTGTTTTTGTTGCTGGTGGTTTAGACATTTAATGGCTGTGTGTTGAGTTTCTTTGAGGGGACAGCAGATTTACACTGGTTTTCAAGTTGTACACTCTCTACTTTAACCACTAGCCGACTGCCTAACGACTATCTACATCGGCAGTCAGCCCCTCACAGGCAAAGTGACGTAGACCTACGTCGCTAGCCTGTGAGGGTCTAGGGAGCGAGCGCGCGCCGCCGGAGGCACGCTCCCCGCGTGGTCACGGACCCCCTGCGTGTGTGACCGGCGGACCCGATGTCCGCCGGTCACTCTGCGATCGCCGCTGCAGAGGGAGAAAGTCAGGCGGCTAGTGTAAACAAGCCGCCTGTCATTCTCCCCTGTGTAGAAACTGTGATCACACGGTTCTACTATGTAGAACCGTTGATCACTGTTTCTATAGCTCAACAGACAGCCAATCACAGTTAGAATCACGCCCCTAGGGACACACACAGCCCCTCCCTCTCAAATAAAGTTAACCCCTTCACTACCAGTGTAATTTTGCAGTAACAGTGCATATGTATAGCACTGATTACTGCAGTAATGTCACTGGTAACCCCAAAAGTGTCAAAAATGTCAGTCAAGGGTCCGATCTGTCCGCCGCAATGTCGCAGTACCGCAAAAAAATCGCAGATCGCCGCCATTACGCGTTAAAAAAAAGACAACAAAAATGACAAAAATCTTTCCCTTTGTTAGTAAATGCGATAACTTTTGCGCAAACCAATCAAAATACGCTTTTTGCTATTTTTTTTTACCAAACATAGGTAGCATAAAACAAATTGGCCGAAAATGTTAAAAAATTTTGATTTTTACATTTTTTTTTGGGGGGGAATTTCATATAAAAAAATGTGAAAAATATTGTTATTTTTGCAAAATTGACGCTCTTTTTTTGTTTATAGCGCATGATCAAAAAATCGCACAGGTGATCAAATACCACCAAAAGAAAGCTCTGTTTGTGGGAAAAAAAGGACGTCAAATTCGTTTAGGTACAGCGTCGCACGACCGCGCAATTGTCCGTTAAAATCACGCAGTGCCGAATCGCAAAATACCCCCTGGTCAGGAAGGGGGTAAAATCTTCCGGGGCTTAAGTGGTTAATTTGTAGCAAAGTGTAATTTCTTCAGTGTTGTCACATGAAAAGATATATTAAGATATTTACAAAAATATGAAAATGAGAGGTGTACTTTTGTGAGATACTGAATATATTTTGTGCAGAACAAGCTATCCGGCAAGAGCACTAGTAAGGGTGCTTACAAAGGACACCTTTTGTTCAAATTTTACCACCTACTCTGTCACCCTAGCAAACCTTCCATTGGCAATGCCAGTGCCCTTTTCAGGTGCTTTTTTTTCTATGTTTGGTGTTCTTACAGCAACTATTCTATAAAAATGCTGATATATACTGTTGATATGGTAATATCTTAAACACTTTGTTTTTGTTATGTTTTGAAGATCTAATGGCTAATGTTGGTGTTTAACTGTTCTGTATAGCAGACAGACCAGCTCAGATTTTTAGGTAAAAATTTTAATTCTTCCATTTTCCACAGTGACGGAAGCTTTCCGAAAGATGAAGGCTCCAGCCAGGAAGTCTCTGAATCTCTGTTTATTGGAGAAAGTAGAAATTATGGATTTCAGGGAGGCCAAAACAAATACTGGGGGACAGGAGGCGTCTATAATAAAAATCGCACACTTCCTCGGAACAGGTACATTTTTAGAAGAATGAAAGGCTCAAGATTAAGCCATGTTTATGAAGATTTGTAGAAAAATGTTAATACTTTGCACATCAGGCCATGCAATTCCACAAAACATTTAATCAGATGGTAAAATATGGCCTTTTCTTTAAACTGTTTGCGCTGCAATTTTAGTAAAGACCTTCAATAAAGTGGGTCTAATTTAGCAGTTAAATTCTTTTTTTGCTGTATACCAAAAATTATACTTTTTGTCATAAAGGCCTTGTAGCATTACATAATGAGGTTGATGAGATGTAAAAGGTTTCCAAGAAATATTAGTTGGTACATGCCTCTGCGTGCTATAAAATGGTTCATATGTATGCAATGAATGTTTACTTTTATTCTTCTCTGGCCGAGGTACGAGGTATTTTTTCTTTGGTTATATTTTTAAATTAAGATGGATGAATGTATGAATAATTTTCCTGCCTATTCATAGCTAAGTCTTGAGAGAGAATGTTGGCGCTTTGTTATAATGTAATGTTTTTAGTGTATGTGCACAAGGGTGCTTCCTTTAGGGATTTTTTCTCTTAAGATAAAACTTCTTTCATCCACTGGAAAGATGTTCATACAATGAATTATAATCCGAAATTAGATTCCATATTTGGGTAATTGGAGCGATGAGTTGGCTTTAATTTGGAAAAATCTCTAGTTGCTAGAAAAGAATGCTGTACAGAGGGATAACATCAATAATGCCCTGTGCATTGATTATTGGTATTTGGTGAATGCTAAACACAATTTTTTTTCTGGTCGTACACGACACAAGCTTCTTTAAATTGTGACTGAGATGTATGCAGCTACCTTAAGGTGATTGGACACTGGCAGTTGGGGATGAACCTCTTCCCTCCTATGAAAGAAGCTTTCAGGCTATTTTTCTTTCTCAGACTCTGAACATTTTCTTCTAGATTAATTCCTTTATATATGATTTCTGCATCACTTTGCCTCAGCTTTCAGGTTTGGACTCAACAGAGCCCTGGGAGACTGCACCAGGACTTTTCTCCCTGGTGGAAGACAGCGGGTCAGACTGTAATATAGCTTTGCACTGGATCCTGCTGCACCCCTTGGCAGAGTTAGCTTTTAAAGGTCCAAAGCCATGGGCACTTGGTGTGGAGCCCAGTCTGTGAAGACCCCTGTGGGAGTATGCCATCTGTTGAGGGTGAAGCCAGGATAGGGCTAAATCACCTTTAATTTCTTCTACTAAATTGATGAGCACAGGGCTGAAGCACTTTTAATTCGCCAAGGGTGCCAATTTTATTCCCATTTGAGGTGTGCAAAGACTGCTACCTTCAGAACATCTCAGACGCCTAGGTCTAGAGTGTGTTTTGCAGGGTTTACAAACTGGAGTTTTGCACTCTACATCACCCCAGATTCATGGTCTCGAAATTGTCTCTTTACCTAATTTAGCAGGTGATTGTGCTTTCTGTTGTCCAACCGCTTTTTGAGTCAAAGATTCATTATCCTGTACCAGGAGAACTATCAAATTTTTACTCTAACATTTTTAGGATTTCCAAACTTAATGTAGGACTTTTACCCTTTCTGGATCTAAAAAACCTTTTTTAGTTAAGCTTAGAAAGTTTGCAAGGAAAGTGCCAGATTAGTCATTGTCCCCATCCATCCAGGGATTTCCTGGCCTCCATAGACATATGGGATGCCTATCTGCATATTTCTGTTTTTTCTGCCTTATCGGCACTATCTGCTTTTTGCAGTGGGTGAAATGCATTACCAGTTTGTCACCCTCACATTTGGTCTATTTTTGCCCTGACTTTGGCTTTTCTCCATTCTCAGGTAATTCATATTGTGGGGTTACCTGGGCTATTACTGTAATCTTTACCTGTAACTGTCAGCCAACATCCAACAGGCTTTAGAGGTTCTGCAGAGCTTCGGTTGGATCCTCCCATTTCCAGATGTCATCACTGGACCCATCTAACAAATGATGGGGGTCTGATGTTGGCCACAAAATTGTTCTAATCCTTTCTGCCTTTGTACAGACGATTGTTAGTTGTCATAGTTACGCTGTACCACGCTTGCTTGATCTTAATTGTGTTCTGCATATGTGCCACCTCATTCTTAGGGTGGTTACTCTGTGTGTGCACCTTGCCTCTTCCTTTTTGGATTCAGGAAACTGACCAAGTAACATCTCTTGGTTCTTGTTCCTCAGATAACAGAAATCCCAGTTTTCTCACTGATCATGGTTAACAGCGGTCTTAAGGTGACCAAGGCATTAAGGTGATAATTGGGTGTAAGAATACTCCCCATCTGGATGTTCTTTAAAGTCCTTAGCCACAGCTGGGGGAATACCAGATGTTGAATTCTGTGTTCAAATTCAACAACAAACTGTACATGTTTGTCACCAGGTCCATAGACAGTGACAGCTTTGGTGATATTGTGAGATCATTTCAATCTGATCTATGCCTTTCTGCCCATCCTTATTTTTCATCTGCCCTGCAGGATCAAGGACCGCATTCTGGCATTAGCTCCAAATTGGCCCAGGAGGACATAATACCCAGACATACTCCAGCTTCTGGCAGACGCTTTGTGGGCTCTTCAGATTGTATGGACCTCCTGTCCCAAGGACCAGTGTTCCATATTGCTTTTCGGTTGCTAGCTTTTAGCCAACCCTAACATCTTAAAGGCTTGGAAGTTCACTTCGTGACCTAGAGTGCCTAATTGCTTAGTGCAAGTTGAGGAACTTCTTATCGTAGAAAATACTCATGGGACAGTGTCCTTTCCTTCCTCTAGTCTCGTCTAAACCAAAAATTGGCTTTGCACACCATTTCAAGGGACAAATATAAGCTTTTGTTCTGTTTTTGAGACCTTTGGTTTTTCACTCTTCAGCGAAGGTCTTTTTTCAAGGAGTAGCTCACATCTCTCCCACTATTTGATGCCTTGTACCCCCTTGGGATCTCCATCTGGTTCTCTCAGCTTTTCAGAAGTCGCCCTTCAAACCTATGAGGGATACTCCCTTCTCGGAACTTACCATATAACAACCTTTCTTGTGGCTCTCACCTCTGCGAGGTGAGTCTCTTGAGTTATTCGCCATATCATGTAAAGAGCATTTCCTAGTACTGCACAAGGACAAGGGTATCTTAAGGCCTCCCTTCTTCCAAAGGTGGTCTCTGCCTTCCAGCTTTAATCATGATATTTCCCTTCCTTTTACAGTTTTAGTTTTCTGATTCTCAGGTTTGCAAGGCTACCACCTGGCCTAAAATTTTGCAAGTAGAATGTTCAAGCCCTTCTTGACCTGTTTGTTATGTGGACCTGTTGGCATTTTTTGCTGTGTTGCCCACCTTCCCAATCGTAAGGATTTAATACTATCAGGGAAATGGGGTTTTTGACTTGCCAGTAAAATCAGTTGGCTGGAGTTAAATACAGTGCACAGGACTCTTCCTTCTTTTTTTATGATTTCCCTATTGCTTTCTACAAAGGCTAGCTGGGATTGGGAGAGTTCATGTAGGGAATGTCCCTGCAGCCTTTCTTTCTTTTTTTTTTTTTGCCAGTGTCTAATTACCCAAAGGGAAGTTCTGCATAACCTACTTGTAATGATTTAAAGAATCCTGGGTTCTGTACTGTACCCTAGGAAACCGTCTTTAGAAATTGGTCAAACCTTTTTATTTTTTTATTTTATTTTTTGGTCTCTTTCAGGACCTTTCCAATCAGAGGCTTTCAGATATATGATGGGCCAATTCGCCTTACAAAGAGCACCTTCAAAAACTTTGTGCCAACACCTGACAGATTTACCAGTGCTATTGGCTTTCTTATGAAAAATCCATGGCAGCTTACTCCAAGAAATAATGTCTCATTTCTTAAATTTGGAGCCAATGTAAGTAAACTTTTATACATGGTATATGTATTGATTTTTTTTTCTCCGCTAATCTAGTCAGTGCAGCATGCTTGTGTATATCATTTCACTAGTTTGGGAAGTTTTTTATAGCTGCCCTGATCTCCTAAGAGAAACAATATTCTTATTGTATAGAAGTTTAGATTGTATCCATTTTAAGTGATAAAAGCATCCATTAAGAAGTTAAATGAGGTGGGCAAAAATAATTAAAGGCCACTTAGGTGCTGTAAACAACATTGTTGCGTTCTTGAGACCATAGTTATCCACATATAATTCTCGCTGTCACGAGTTCAAAAATAAACAAGATATTTACTCTTTATTCAAGGATAGGGGTTGCATCCACGTACAATTCCTCTTTTTTGAGAGGAATTACAAGTTGTAAAGGAATTTTCTGTCAAGTTGCTTGGCCTTTATTAAAGAAAACTAAGGGTTATATTTTACACTGTTCTTTTTCACTAGGTCATGTATTTTGGTAAATGCTTTGTGGCTTTTTTTGGGGGAAATATTTTTATATTGTTTCAATTTTACTTTTATGTGGGGTAATGGGTATAGGTGTATTAGGGCCCTTTCACACTGTCGAGTTTTTCCATCGCTTTTGCGTTTAATATATATAAAAAAAAAAAAGTGCCCGAAAAGCTCAAGAAAAATGCTTCCTTTTTAAACCAATGAATGTGTTCCCACTAGGGTGGTGCACTTCCGTTGCAGTGAAAAAAAAATCCTGCTTACAGTATCTTTGGAGCATCTTTGGGGAGCTAAAAAAAAGAGCCCCAAAAATGCGCCTTCCCATTGAAAGCAGTGGAAAATGTGCCCCAATGGGTTTTTGGTGCGGTCTTTGATTTACATGTCCTTTAAAAACCGCACCACAAACGTGGTAAAATCACGGCTAAAAAGCATATGTGTTTTTGCCACGTTTTGGCAGCGGATTAGTGTGAAAGCAGCCTTTGGATTGTAGTACAGAGTTGGGCTTTTTGCATAGTAAATTAGACAAGAACGCAAACCATATGAGAAAAATTATTAAATTATCTTACCACTTGTCTCTGTAGTTAATGCTTGATTTCATAGTCAATGTGAGCAGGGGAATTCAATCCACAACCTTTGTGGACCCAGGGATCATCAGCATGAAAGGAGCGTTTACATTCAGTCAGGCAATATGCAGAGTTTCAGTTTGATAATTCTTTCCATAAGTTAAAACATAGAAATGTTACTCTAATGCAAGTGGAAGAATGAGCCGAAATCCAACTTTGCTTGACTTCTGCATACTTCAAGAGTCTTTGGTGGCATTAAAGGCTATATCCAACAAAGTTGTCTCATATCTTTTGAAACACCAGAAGCTGGGTCTATCTGCAGAGTTTTTAGCTCTTCCCATGGGTGCAGCTTCTATAAAACTAAAGTAACAGATCCTTTTTTTTCCTGCTACATTCTCTGTAATGGATTAAAGTGGAACCCATCTCTCTTAATCAAAATTAACTAGTTCTAATCCTTATGCTGCTAGCCTTAGTAGATGGATAGAAAGGTATATTTTAGATTTACTAATTTTAAACTTTTTTTTTTTTTTTCATTTATTTATTTTTTTTATTACATTTCTTTAGTTGGTTCCTGGTCTAGGCCACAATAATGTAATAAAAAAATATGCAAAATAAATTATATATAAAGTGCAAATAAATGAAAAATAAACTCGGCAGCGGCTGTGTCAACCAATAGGTGAATGATGATAGAAAAAAAAAAAACACTACCAGTCAATATACTCTAAGCTGAAAACAGCACTTGATAATATTTACAGTGCACCATCAGCCTATACCATATACAACATAAACATATCAAGATAAAATTAGCTGTGCAACACCGTATGCTTCTATAGTGCATAAAAAATCAGATAAAGGAAGAAGTCAAAGTGAATAATGAAAGTGGAAAAGACAACCAACAAAGGACAGAGAATTCCCTCTGTGTCCTTTTGAAACGGTGTGCTGCTCCCATCGTTTTCATGACCATAATGAGGATGGTATTGACACAGTCCCAAATGATCCACAATGGGTCAAAAGTGATTTGGTCCAGAAATGTTTAGACAGAATAAGGGTGGATAAAGCGCATTGACCAGATGACATCCACCCACGCATCCTAAAAGAATTTCAAAGCCTTTGTTTCAAATTTTTAGGGCCTCGTTCAGGACTAGAATAGTACCACTGGTTTGGCGTAGGGCCAATGTGGTGCTTATATTTAAAAAGGGATCAAAGTCTTTGCCAAGTAACGATAGACCTGTTAGTTTAACTTCTATAGTCGGGAAGATACTGAAGAGTTTAATAAAAGACCACATAGATGAGTTAATCCTGGAAAAAAAATATTTTAAGCAACAGAGAGCATGGATTCATGAAAGACAGAAGTTGCCAAACAAACCTGATTTCTTTTTATGAGGAGGCAAGGAAAACCTTGGACAGAGGGGTGGCTGTGGATGTAGTATACTTGGATTATGCAGAAGCGTTTGACAGTTTGCCATACATGGCTAATGTGTAAGGTAAAGTCTACGGCTTGGAAAGATCAGTTTGTAAATGGATAGCATATTGGCTAAAAGATAGAATTCAGAGAGTAGTGGTTAATGATTCTTACTCTGAATGGTCTAAGGTTATCAGGGGTGTACCCCAAGGTTCAGTGTTGGGACCCTTACTTTTTAATATATTTATAAATGATATAGGGTCTGGGATTAAAAGTACCATTTTAGTCTTTGCAGATGACACCAAGCTTTGCAGTGGAATAACTTCCTTACAGGATATCTCCAATTTACAAGCTGACCTCAATGCATTGTTTCATTGGTCAACTATGTGACAAATCAGGTTTTATTGTTGATAAATGTAAAGTTATGCGCTTGGAGGCTAAGAATATGCATGCAGCATACATACTAGGGGGAGTAGAACTGGGGGATTCCATAGCGGAGAAGGATCTGGGTCTTCTGGTAGATCCTAAGCTTAATAATATGCAATGCCAAGCTGTGGTTTCGCAAGCAAAGTCCTTTCTTATATTAACAGAGGGATGGACTCCAGAGAGGGATATCATTTTGCCCCTGTAAAAATCAAAAATCATTAGTAAGACCTCATCTGGAATATGCAGTTCAATTTTGAGCACCAGTTCTTAAAAAGGATATCGGGGAACTGAAGAAAGTGCAGAGAAGGGCAACCAAACTGATAAGAGGCATGGAGGAGCTCAGCTAGGAGAAAAGATTAGAGGAACTGAATTTATTCTCTCTTCAGAAGAGGAGATTAAGGGGGGGGGGGGATGATCAACATGTATAAATACATAAGGGGCCCATATAGTGAACTTGGTGTTGAATTGTTCACTTTAAGGTCAACACAAAGGACAAGGGGGGCCTGGATTATTTTCTGGGTGTACATAATATAAATGGCTACTAATATTTATAGGTAAAGTTGATCCAGGGAATATCCGATTGCCTGGGGGATCAAGAAGGAATGTGTCCCCTGCTGTAGCAAATTGGATCATGCTTTGCTGGGGTTTTTTCACCTTCCTCTTGCTCAGCTGCGGGTATAGGATTGTGTATATAGGATTGTATGGTTGGGCTTTCTTTACTGTTTTTTTTTTTTTAATTGGTTGAGCCAGATAGACTTGTGTCTTCTTTCTACCTGACTAACTATGTAACTATGAATCCATGTGTCCCAACCATAGATGGATGGATGCAGGTAGCAAGGTACAAGTGGAATCAATATGTAAAAATTCCCACTCACCAGATGGTGTTGATCCTCCTTACCTTATGGCAATAGGATCAAACGGGCGTGTCTGGTCTCTCTGACCCGAATAGCATGTCCCCGATCCTTCCTCCTCTGCCTCTCAAAAGATCCAAGCTCCAGGGGTGGTTTTGCAGGAAAAACATAAAAAAACGGAGAGCGACCTTCTCTTCGAGTGATAACGTAAAGTAGTCTTTATTTGCTTAAAAAATCCCAACAGGGCCATAAAACTAAACACAATAAAATGTCATATGTAAAAAACTCTCCCGTACAGGCTACTGCACTAATCACAAGAAGCCAGGTAGGCCAGACCCGCCAGAGGCCAGTGTGCATTCCACCTACGGGTTAGTAAGTCGCAGTGCATCTCCCAGCTTGGCGCGTTTCATCATCAAACGTCACATTTTGAGAAGACGTCACATTTGATCATGGAACGCGTCAAGCTGGGATGCACGCCGTGACTTACTAACCCATAGTTGAAATGCAAGCTGCCCTCTGGCGGGTCTGGCCTACCTGGCTTCCTGTGCTTTGTGTGGTAGCCTGTACGGGAGTTTTTTTTACAAATGACATTTTATTGTATTTAGTTTTATGGCACTGTTGGGATTTTTTTAAACCAATAAAGACTACCTTACGTTATCACACGAAGTGGGGATCGCTCTTCGTTTTTTTTTTATATTTTTCCTGCAAAACCACCCCTGGAACTTGGATCTTTTGAGAGGCAGAGGAGGAAGGATTGTTGACATGCCATTTCAGTCACAGAGACCAGATAAGCATGTCTGATCCTATTGCCATAAGGAGGATCAACACCCTCTGGTGAGTGGGAATTTTTACACTCCTTGATTGCGCTGGGTGACGCCTGGCTCCCTGCATCCATCCATCCATGGTTGGGACACATTGATTCAGCATGATAGGAAGCGCACACTGTTTCAAAAGGACACAGAGGGAGTTTGCTCTCCTTTGTGAGTGGTCTTTACAACTTTCATTATTCAGTTGGACTTCTTCCTTTATCTGATTTTTCATGCACTATAGAAGCATATGGTGTTGCACAGATATTTTTACTAATGTTGCACAGCTAATTTTATCTTGATATGTTTGTTGTATGTGGTATAGGCTGATGGCGCACAAAATGTTATTCTTCCCAGAATTCTACCTGGGCATTTTTTCTTTTGTCTGGAGGAGGGGCTTTCTCCGTTTCGCACGCCATCCGTTACGCAAGCCCTCCGTTACGCACGTCTGACCTTGAAAAATTGTACGGGCAGCATGTGTATATTTTGCTGCACGTGTACGAGATTTTCTAGGGCCTAATCACAGTATGGGCGGATGAATTCCAGGAATAAAATGCTACATGAATCATCTGCCCTTACTCAAGATGACCACCACTAGAAATGCTGGGGGCACGTGTTCCGATTTATCAACACAATAAAATATGGAGACGGATCGATGGGTGAGTTTGCTTTGAGTATTAAAAATGAAATAAATCGCTTTTTCAGTGTGTATTGGTCTGGTCAGGTACAGTTAAGTCCCATTTTAAATCATCCATAGGCAAGCGTTATGGTACCATTTTGTCTGAATTGGTTAAAGTGGAGTTCCACCCATTTTTGCAAGTTGAGCTGTATGCAATCCCCTTTAAGTATGCTAATACCAATGTAAACTATTTTATTATTTTTTTTTTTTTTTGGAAATACCTTTTATCTTCTGTATTCATCTGCACTTCCTGGTCTTGATGCTTTCGGCGATTACGTCACTCGGCGATTTGCAAGGGCTCCTGGGACATTGTATCCCAGCAGCCCTTGCAATTCGCCTGGTGACGAAATCTCGTGTGATTTTCAGGGCTCAGGGATGTATTTCATTCAGTCCGTGCTTCGCCCGCCTCCGCCCCGCCTCCTATCAGTGACTGAAAGCATTACATCCCTGGAACTCACTGAGGAGGCGGGGCGGAGGCGGGACGGAGGCGGGGTGGGGCGGGGCAGTGTATCGGATGCATTATCCAATGATAGTGAGAGAGCAGAGGGGAGAGAATGTAATGTCAGTTTCTACCTCGCTCTCTGCACTAGATTCTATGGGGACAGAACGGATTATTCTTCTGTGCTTTTCATAGTGAGAAATGGAGGAATATTATCTGATTACTGAGCAGTCACACAGCACGGGGGACATTAAAGGAGAACTCTCACAGCACGGGGCACATTAAAGGAGAACTCTCACAGCTCGGGGGACATTAAAGGGGCACTCTCGCCGCACGGGGCACATTAAAGGAGAACTCTCACAGCTCGGGGGACATTAAAGGGGCACTCTCGCCGCACGGGGGACAAATTAAAGGGGCACTCTCACAGCACGGGGGACAAATTAAAGGGTCACTCTCACCGCACAGGGGACAAATTAAAGGGGGAACGCTCACCGCACAGGGGACACAATGTAAAGGGGAACTCTCACCGCACGGGGACACAATGTAAAGGGGCACAATGTAAAGGGGGTGGCGATGTGATGGCACTGCTATTGGTGGCATCACTGTGGGTGGGTGGATGTATGTCGCACTGTGATGGTGGGCAATAACATAGCAGCACTGTGATGGGGGAAATGTGATGGCAGCATTGTGAAAGCAGACCTGTGATGGGGGCATTATTATTGGTGAAATGTGGTGGGTGATATTCTATTTAGGGCAATGTGATGGTAACATTTTTGTCCGTGCAATTAGAGGGCAACTCTGATGGGGGCACATTCATTGCAATTTTCTTAAATATACACTTTTAATATACTTTTTAAAAATTACAGATTTTGAATGACAGCCATAGTAGCTCACCTTACATCATTTTTAATACGCTATCAAATAATTAATATCTTCAAAATCTCTCTCTATATTACAAAAAATTGTTTTATTATATATATATATATATATATATATATACACACACACACACACACACACACACACACACACACACACACACACACACACACACACACACACACACACACACACACACACACACACACACACCATGTGCTGACCCCATCACTGTGTGACATCCATCCATCAACAGTGCTGACCCCATCACAGTGCTGACCCCATCACAGTGTGACATGCATCCATCCATGCAAAGTGCTGACCCCATAACAGTGTGAAATGTATCCATCCATTTATGCATGCATGCACAGTGCTGATCCCAATACAGTGTGACATCCATCCATCAATGCACATTGCAGACCCCATCACTGTCCTGCCCCCATCACTGTGTTACATCGATCCAGCCATACTTCCACAATGCTGCCCCAAATCAAAGGGTGCCATCACAGCGTTGCTGCCACAATAACCATGCTGCCCCAATTCATAGTGCTGCCATCCATCCGTTACATTAAAGTTCCCCATTAGCCAGACAAGAGCTTTCCTAACCATAATAGCTGGCAGTGTCTATCTGACTCTCTCTCTCTCTCTCTCTCGCTTGTGTCTTCCGGGAGGAGGGGAAGAGATATAGAGGGCGGAAACTTCCTCCAGAGCCAACGTCTCTATAGCAACCTGTACTATGCCTAAAGCATAGTACTGCCCATGTGCGGGATTTCCTGCTGCATTCTGGGTAGCCAGAATGAACAACAAGCAGGAAGAAGGTCACTAAGTCTTACACTGCGGTTTCAGATGCCCTTACTAAAGATGACAACGCACAGGCAGCAGTTTTAAAAGTAAGATTTTCACTAAACATATACACGGTTCAACTCCTAAATATACAAATAGCGGTTTTGTCAAGCGAGATGTATTAATATTAATGGGCTATTTTTGTTAAAAAAATTATTCTGAGGGTGGAACTCCGCTTTAAGCAATGTTGATGTCTTTGAACATTTGATCAAGACCAATATTATTTGGCTGTAGTAAAATTGACATAACATTTGACATGGATTAGTGATAGCGTCTGCTATCACATATCAAAGTAGTGAGAAAACTTACTTGGGTTAAAAAAAAAAAAAACTAATGAATATTTGTGTTGATGTTTACTAGGAAATGATTTGCAGGGAAATTCAAGGAAGGAGCTTTGTAGTATGTAACAAGGGTAGGGAATAATACAATATAAATGGGGAATGGGGTCCATGCTATATGTAAGACTGGTAGGAGTGTGGGGGAACATAGGCCAAATATGTTAGCATATGCATGTTAACATATCGGCTTGGCCTGTAATTTTATTTAGCTTAACAAGTATTTCTTATTGGGCTACCACAAGCTGCATCATGTGTATTAATGTTTAATTGAACAGATGAGGAAATATTATTCATTATTGGCTATCCAAAAACCTTCAGCTGGACAATAAATAACCACTCGAAAAACAGTCTTTTTACTTTTTATATGTTGAATTCTGTGTTGCTGCAGAAAATATGTCCCTTGGTTTACAGCAGGACTCCCTTCTGTATTTTTAAAGCTTTCCCCATATTATTTGCTTTGGAGGTCAATAACACATGTCTTCAGTTAAAATAAAAACCACATATCTGTTACAACTTATGTTTTGAGTAAGCAGAGCTGATCTTTAAAGTTTCATTCTTTTCACTTACCAGATAAGTCTCAGTAATCCCTTTTTTATCATGTGCTTTTTATTAAACGTAGAGGGAAAAATTTGGTAAAAGGGAAAATATAGTTGTTAACCAAAGTATCCAGTTAGGTATTCTCTTTCTACAGTTTGCCTGATCTTGAAATTGACAGCAAGAATTAAGTTGACAACAGCAGCATATTAATTGTTTTATTAAACAAGCACTGTTTTAAAGTTATGCAGCATATAATAATTGGAACAGGTATAGCAAACCATCCAATCAGAAAAAAAAAATGAAACTCTTTGGTTGCAATATAAATCTACTGCATATTTCCCTAAAGCTAAACATATGACTAACTGAAGATGCTGCTACCTTGCCACCCACAGGAAATCCATTTATTATATTTTTGCAGGTTTCATTGAGAGCATTTTTTGGACAGTCTGGACCATGGTTCGAAACAGGTGATCTGGATGGAGATAAAAATTCTATTTTCCATGACGTGGATGGGTCTGTTACCAACTATAATAATACTTTTGTGGCCCGAATGGATAATTACTTGATCAGGCACCCTAAATGTATAAACATCACAGAATGGAATGGAGTTATCTGTAGTGGAACATATGCACAGGTCAGAGAATTTTTTATTCTACTTCTAAAAAAACTGGTTGTCTGGCTTCTGTACTGATCCAGTGGTTTTAATTCTCTGTAATAGACTCAGAACACATATACAGTGCCTTAAAGTATTCATACCCCTTGAAATTTTCCACATTTTGTCATGCTACAACCAAGAACTCGAATGTATTTTATTAGGATTTTATGTGATAGACCAACACAAAGTGGCACATATTTGTGAAGTGGAAGGAAAACGATAAATGTTTTTCAAACTTTTTTACAAATAAATATGTGAAAAGTGTGGTGTGCATTTGTATTCAGCCCCCTTTACTCTGATACTCCTAACTAAGATCTAGTGGAACCAATTGCCTTCAGAAGTAACTGAATTAGTAAATAGTCCACCTGTGTGATATTTAATATAAATACAGTTGTTCTGTGAAGCCCTCAGGGATTTTTTAGAGAACCTTAGTGAACAAACAGCATCACGAAGGCCAAGGAGCACACCAGACAGGTCAGGGAAGCTGTGGAGAAGTTTAAAGCAGAGATAGTTAATAAAAAAAACATCCCAAGTCTTGAACATCTCACGGAGCACTGTTCAATCCATCATCCAAAAATGGAAAGAGTATGACACAACTGCAAACCTACCAAGACATTCCCAACCACCTAAACTGACAGGCTGGGCAAGGAGAGCAGTAATGAGAGAAGCAGCAAAGAGGCCCATGGTAACTCTGGAGAAGATGCAGAGATCCACAGCTCAGGTGGGAGAATCAGTCCATAGGGCAACTATTTGTTGTGCACGCCACAAATCTGGCCTTTATGAAAGAGTGGCAAGAAGAAAGCCATTGTTGAATGAAAGCCATAAGAAGTCCAGTGAGGGACACAGTAAACGTATGGAAGAAGGAGCTCTGAGCAGATGAAACCAAATTTGAACTTTTTGGCCTAAAAGCAAAATGCTATGTGTGGCGGAGAACATACACTGTACATCACCCTGCACACCCCATCCCCACTGTAAAACATGGTGTTGGCAGCATCATGTTGTGGGGATGCTTCTCAGCAGGGACAGGGAAGCTGGTCAGAGTTGATGGGAAGATGGATAGAGCCAAATGCAGGGCAATCTTAACAGAAAACCTGTTGGGAGTCTGCAAAAGACTTGAGACTGTGACAGAGGTTCACCTTCCAGCAGGGCAATGACCCTAAACATACAGCCAGAGCTACAAAGGAATGGTTTAGATCAAAACATATTCATGTTTTAGACTGGCCCAGTCAAAGTCAAGACGTAAATCCAATTAAGAATCTGTGGCAAGACTTGAAAATTGCTGTTCAGATGCTCTCCATGCAATCTAACAGAGCTTGAGCTATTTTGCAAAGAAGAATGGGCAAAAATGTCACTCTCTCAATGTGCAAAGCTGGTAGAAAAATACTTGCAGCTGTAATTGCAGCGAAAGGTGGTTCTACAAAGTATTAAATTAGGGGGGCTGAATACAAATGCATGCCACACTTTTCAGATATTTATTTGTAAAAGATTTTGAAAACCATTTTATCATTTTCCTTCCACTTTACAACTATGTGCCCCTTTGTGTTTGTCTATCACATAAAATCTCAATAAAATACATTTATGTTTTTGGTTGCAACATGACAAAATGTTTAAAATTTAAAGGGGAAGAATACTTTTTCAAGAAAGGGACCACCAGTTAATTTTGCATTTTCGCAATAGAGGTCCCCAATATGAACAACATGTTTCTTTTACAGGTTGATTAGTGTAGTAACCAAGTTTTAGAAATTAGTATGAATGTATTTACTATGCATTTGTATTTAGAAGTATGTACATATTTTAATAGAAAAGAAGAAAAAAAAAAAAAGATTATAGATGTATACGAAACAGAAGATTTGTACAATGTGGCTTTTATGTCTAGCATAAATAGTATCTAAATAGTTTATTTTTTTATTTTATTTTTTTTAACAACCTTGTTTAATTTAGAAACAAGAAGCACTGACAAGCAGATTTTAAAAATGATTTATGCATAAAATCCAATATACTGTGGGTGGAAAAGTATTACAGCAAATTAGTATTTACATGTGTAAATTGTCTAATTTATGTCTGTGTGTTTTTTTTTTTTTTAGAATGGCGGAATCTAGCAAAAGTGTTTGTAATTAAAATGAATTATCATTAGCGCGTAATCTCAAATTATAGTGAAGGCAGATATATTTTCCAACTCCATCTGTGTCTTCTGACAGCATCATTAGTATTTCCTAGAATTTCTCTAGTTCACTTGGGTTATGTAAGCTACATGAAACTATGGATCATGTGTTCATTATTACTGGGCTAAGCATGAACTGCTCTCACTGTTACATAAAAATTGTATGTTCATTATTGTATATAGCTGCTGAAGATGTAACTGTTCTATTGTCAGTATTGTTTTTAATCGGTTTTCTTTTTGCCTTTTGTGTTTTGAGTTGAATTTTCCTGCTCTATGTTAGTTATTGTAAGAAGTACACTGATATTTGATACCCTATTTTGTTTTGTGTGTGTTTATTCATGTGTTTCCATCAGTTTCACAATGCAATGCTGCACTGTGCCAAAGTCTTAACTGTCCCTGTGTGGTTATATGACATCACCTGTACTGCCTGTAGAAATGATCCATGTGTAGTGTGACTGCATTTTGGCTGATATACGGACTGCCTTAACCGCTGCCTTTTCAGTTAACGTTTGTAGAATTCCATGGCGAGCGTTCCACAAGGCAACATTTGGAGCAAGCCCAGTTTGTCCACAGATTGTGGCTCACTGAAAGTTTTCAGTGTTTGGGAACCTGTGGACCTGGCCTTGATTTTAATGATGGCTTTATAGCAACATGGATATGCACAATGTCACACATTAAAATGCACCAGAACATTCATTTTTTTATATACTGTGTGCCATATTTTTTAAAATTTTTAAAGGACAACTAAAGGCTTCTTTATGATAGTCTAAAGCAGAGATCCTCAAACTATGGCCCTCCAGCTGTTGCGGAACGATATATCCCATGAGGCATTGTAAAACTCTGACATTTACAGACATGACTAGGCATGGTGGGAATTGTAGTTCCTGAACAACTGGAGGGTCATAGTTTGAAGACCCCTGGTCTAAAGGATCAAATCAAGTTACTATGTGATGAACAAGCCTCACAAAGCAAGCAAAAGAAAACTTCTTTACCTTCTCCTGACTGAGCAAAGTTCTCCTGCAGCTACTTGTGGAAGGGTTTTAGCAATATAGGCAGTGCTGCCAATCCAGAAATTAGTGGGCAGGACTAGGTGTGGCCAAGTGCTGATGCTGAATGGCTAGCTACATGCTCTTGTGAATCAAGTCATAACGCTGATGGCCACAACCCCAACATCTTATCCCACTGTGGTGCAAGTAGGGTGGAAAACTCTTAAGTGCAGATGAATGTATGTTAAAGCTGCAACACACATTTTTAATGGGGGGGGGGCGCAGAGTTCTCTTTTTAAATGGATCCGAAATAAAATAACATTGGTTAAAGTTGTGCACACGTGGCACATCAAGTATTTTAAAATCGTAAGGCATCAGGTTAGTGCACAACTTTACCCAAAGCATTATACACAGTCAACAAGCAAAGGAATAAAGCTGTAAACGGCTCTTTAAAATATAACATTTATATGTTTTTTCTCTTTTCACTAGGTCTATATTCAAGCTCGAAATCCACAGAATCTAACAGTGACCATTGCAAGAGATGAGTACCCATCCAAGCCTATGTCTCTTAGAGGAATTAACCAAAAGGCTCCTTACCAGCAGTATCAGCCAGTAGTGATGTTGCAGAAAGGTTACACCATACACTGGAATGCACAAGCTCCACAAACTATTCATCTTTACCTAGTAAACTTTGATAAGTGAGTTGGGATTCCATTGCTTGATGGTTGATCTTATAAAACATGATCTTATCAAACAGAGCAGTTTTCCCTGCCACCTTAAGTTTGACATCCTTGGATCTTACAAAATATGAAAAATAGAAACCCATTTTTTTATTGTATAATACTGTTTAACCCTTTAGTCAAATCATATAAATTAAAACCTAGTGAATGTATTTCAATGCTATATCTTATGTGCTAATTTTAACATTTTGTTTGATGGGAAGGAATTATCTTGTCTTGAGAATTGAAATGACCATTTTGAAGAGAAACCGTTCATAAAGTACAATAAAATGCAATAAAGCAGACTTATTCTTTCTACCTCGCCTGAAGTCTATACTTACCAGCATCCCAAGTATGGGATAGGATGCAAGAAAGTATATGTCTTTGCAGGTGTGGCTATAGCAAAAAGGCAACATCGCAGCAACCCTGGCTTTGGGGGGATGGGTTACTTTTAGTTTAGTGGAGTGGGGATTACTGCATTTGCTCTTTTTTATGACAAGTGTAAAACATATTAAGGGTTCAAGTAAGTAATGTTTTTCAACAAGTTAGAGGTAGTGGAAAAAAAAAAAAAAAAAAAAGGGTCCCTGCAGGATAATGTCATAATGTGCTAGTATGGATTGCATACTAGCACAATATGACAGACTAACCTTAAAATGAAGCCCTCCAGCAGTGTGTTTTCACTGCTGACAGGGCTTCCATCTTTACTCGGTCTTTCTTTCTGGGTTTGCGGGCTACAACTGTTTGGTCAGGCCTTGATGACATCCATCCTGTGGCACAGCTCTCTCAATGGACAGAATGCCATCCATTGAGAGCACAGTGCGCATGTGTCGGTGACGTCACTGGCTGCTGCTAAAGTAAATATTTCCTAAACAGTGCATGTTTAGAAGCTTTTTTCTGTACCTGCAGGTAAGCCCTATTATAGGCCTACCTGCAGGTATAAATAAAAAATCTGACTTTACTACCCCTTTTATTTTGAGCAATGGGTTGGGTACCACTGTCGTAAAAATCAGGCAATATAAGAAAAATCAATCTCATTTACGTAAATATACAGCTTTAGTATGAATATAAATTCTCTATTTCCACTGCTATAACATAATAATTCCCTAAATATTTGCTGGTTCTGTATCAAGATTGCGTTTTGTAAGAAAGAGACCACACGTGCCCATTTCATGTGGTGATGAATTCCCTTTTTGTTTCTTACAGAGGTGACTGGATCAGAGTTGGTCTTTGTTACCCACCAGACACCACCTTTCAGGTGATGTCACAGATTGTTAAAAGCCAGACTTTTCCTGTAGAAGAATACCAACCTGTGAACTCCATAGATGAACTTGAGAAGAGACGAACACAGGCAAAGTACTTCTTTGACAACAGTGCTGGGTAATAAAATGAGTTCAAATGAATATAAATATCAAAACAATACAAACTGTAAAATATTGTGAACAAGCCACTTGCATTCTAGAGTTGATGGCTCTTGGAATATTGGAAGCAGCTGGTAATAAATAATAAATTAATATATCTGCTTTTAAAGGGAAAGTTGGTGGCAATGTGTTTGTACCCTCACTTAAAAAAATATCAGTGATCTCATACCAGAATTTAGCTTACAATATTTTTTTTTCCATCGCAGGAAAACCATACGAGTAACTGAGAGCTTTTTTCAGTAAATATTTTATATTTCTCTTTCGTTCATCGACGAACACAGCGCTCCATAAATCATAACTACTTGGTTATATTGCCTCCTCCAGGAGTAGGACTAGGCAGAATAAAACACCTAGCTACGCCCCTGGGCTGTCTTCAGATTGGTATATAACCCCCCTTTTGCTTTAGGTAATCCGTTTGTAATCTGTCTAGTCAGGAGTAAGGACCTAGGCTCCCGGCTGGGATCTCTGGTCCTAGCAAACTGCAGCTACGCCCTAGGTCGGCCGTGACATAGTCTCACAGACAAAGGCTGGCCCGCGAGTTAAACGTCTCACAGGGTCGCATATGACCGGGCTTGAGTCGCAGCGGTCCCTTTGCCGACAGCTCCCCTACTTCGGTGGCGAGGATTCTGTCTGGAGCGTTACCCGCACCATGGAAGGGTAAGTACAGTCCCCCCCTCTCCCCTTTTGCCCGTTTTTTGGGGTGAATGTGGGTAACCTCCAGGGACAGTCGGACCTGCTTGCAGGTTCCCTCCTCCCATCCTTAAATCCCTCAGTGAGCTGGACTCCCCCCAGTCCCTTTCCCCCCTGTCTGGACCTAGAGTCTGGTGCATGTTCCAGGGCAGAGAATGCAGTGAAGACCCCGCTATCCCCACCCTGTAAGGGTCCTGGGATAGTGTGTCCTGCCCTGGTAGTCTGGAGGGGTCCCAGCGTAGGAAACCCCCTAGGGGCATGCCCTATAGATTTTCAGTGTGGGTATAGTGTAGGGGGGTCCCAGTGCAGAGGCCGGTGCAGCATGCTCATTAGGGTCTCCCCTAACTTGGGTCCTACCTTCGGTGGGGGTCCCCTTGCAGAGGTTGCAGCATTGGAGAAGGTGCAGGGAAGACCCTGGCAGCATGCTTCAGCGTTTGTAGCTGATGGTGGCCATTTTCCCTTAGTCTGGCTGATCTCCGGTTGACGGCCATGTTTGTGTAGCCCGATGTCACAGGGGCCATTTTTCCTAGTCCAAGAGACACTGGAGACAACCAAAGCCTTGTGGGAATGCCGAAGCACAGTTTCCTCTCCTTGTGCCCAGGACATATGAACAGGGATGGTGTCCATGATGATGCTGGGTTCTAATTGTTGGCGCTCCTCCGTCAGTAGGGTGAGTCCTTTGGGGTCCCTGTTATCTCTTTCTCTGCTAATAGGTACCCTGAGCCTTGAGGTGATCATTTAGTAGTGCCAAAAGATTGTTTTTGTACTGCAAGGTCTTCCTTTCCTTATAAAGCCTCAGGGTCACATCTCCCCCACTGACCCTCTTATGGAGGTGGCAGGTCCCTCAGAACCCCAGCTTCCCATGGTTGCACTGACGACGGTCCTGCAGTCCTTAGTGTTCCGGGTGGAAGTGGCGTGTGGGCAAAGGCCCAGGAGGAAGTGTCCCTCTCCTTCTCCTGCTCAGTCTGTCTCATCTGATTCTGAGCCTGATGCTGCCTTGAATGGGGCCCGTCCAGGGGGACTTAAGATGACACCCTCAGATCAATCCGATAGTGAGGATGATTCCTCCATGGTCACAGCAGCGAATGAAAAAGGTAGATGCACTTATCACTGCAGTGCATGAGACTTTAAAAATGGAGGAATGCGGCTGATGTAGCCACAGACGTGGCTGTGTCGTTTGGTACGCGTAAGTCGTCTCATACTCCAAAGTGTTTCCTTATGTTCCTTATTTTGACAGGTCTTCCTGTAAGGAATGGGAACAACCAAAATTACCCTTTGTGGTCCCCAAACGTTTTGCTGTAATTACCCTTTTGAGGAGTCTTTTAAAAAAAGTTGACTAGTTCACCAGTGGTGGACTCTTCTGTTTTCAGGTTGAATAAAGCAACCATGATCCCAGTAGAGCAATCCCCGTCCATTAAGGACCCGGCTGACAGGAAAGCAGAGGCTGTGGCACGCAGCATGTTTACTATGGCTGGTTCGGCATTGCAGGCCAGTCTTTGCCTCAGCCCTGGTGTCTGAGACCCTAACTGAATGGGCCAAGCTTTTGCACCATGGCCTAGGAAGTGCGTAGGTCCCCGCTGCTTATGTTGTTTTAGTGTGCGAGTTGGTCCATGAGCTGCAAGTTTGTGATGCATACAGATCCTGTGCTGTCCAAACTTTATTTCAGCGTTGGTGATTAGGCGCGTGCTTTGGCTTAAAGATTTGTCCGCAGACCAAACCTCTAAGAAAGCTCTCTTTGATTTGCCCTTTCAAGGCGATCACCTGTTTGGGGCTACCCTCGATGACATCATTAAGGGTATTATGTGGGGAAAGAGAACCTTCCTGCCACATTCAAGGAAAGGGAATGAGCCTTATTTCAGATAGGGGCCCTCCTCCTCAGCCCATAAAAAATTATTTTGTGCTTCTAGGACAGAGAATAAGGGAAATAGATCTTTTAAATCTTCCCTGGGAGGTTCCAAGCAACCTTGGTCTGGTAAGCCTGGAGCTAGCTTCACTGGACCAGCAGAAAAAAACCCTTCAACATGAAGGTCTGTCCTCACCCATTATTGGGGTGGAAGGACATCTTCGCTGGTTTCCGGCCCCATTTGCTTTCCTTTGTGAGCGTCAAGGAGATTCGCAAAATGTTTCTTTTTGGGGTACCCAGAAAGGGGGGCAAAGTTTGTTCTCATCAGGTTTTTTAGGTCCTGAGGATTTAATTCCTGCAAAGGTTCAAGTGATGTCCGAACTACCCCTATCCCTCTCCAGGGGATTGATTTAACTAGGTCTGATTCTAATTCTGACCAGGGTGGCCCTTCCTCTGGACAAACTTCAGGAACCACAGGCCGTGATTCACCAGCTGCTGTTACACAGATAGTTCTCTCTCCCATTTTGCATACAGGTTCTGAGTCTAGTGGTGTCCACCTTCAAGATAGTTCTGTTTGCACAGTCCTACATGCAGCTCCTTTAGCAGGTTCGGTTCCAAAGGAGGATACCCGAAGTTTGTGACTAGTTCATGGGGTCCTCTGACAGACGCCACAGGCATCCAAGAGCCAAGGTAAGGCCAGTATCATCCTCGGCTCGGGCTTCTTCTGCAGTTCCTGTGAGGAATCAAGAGCGAGAATGTTCCATTCATCCTGGTGGCCGTAAACATCCCTTGGGGGCTTCCTCTCAGAGAAGACCAGTTGTCCCAAGGGCTTATCTACCATCCTGCTTTACAGTTGCTGGTTTTAATGGCTTAGGTATTGAAAGCCAGGTACTGAGGGATAGATGTCTGTCTGGATCAGGGATTCCTACTATGGTGAATGCTAGGAAGATATACCATCGTACGTGGAAAGCGTACATTTGTTTGTGTGAGTTGGTTGGCGCTCATCCTCGATCCTTTTTTGTGGCTCAGATCTTAACCTTTCTTCAAAGGGGCGTTGATCAGAAGTTGGCCTTAAATACCATCAAGGGCCAGGTGTCTGCCTTGGCAATCTTCTTTCAGTGACCCCTAGCCACACACTCTTTAGTTCGTACCTTCATTCAGGGGGTTCAACATGTGGCTCCACCTGTATGGGCTCTTTTGCCACCATAGGATTTAAATTTAGTGCTTTTGGTTCTCCAGAAACCTCCATTTGTGTCTATTCGGGAGATTCCCTTGTCTACGTTATCCCAGAAGGTGACATTCTTGGTAGCTTTTACCTCGCCCGACAGGGTATCAGAATTGGCAGCAATATCCTGTCCCGGTCCCTATTTGTGGTGGTCCATAGGGATAAAGTGGTTCTTCGTCCCTGTCCATCATTCCTGCCCAAAGTTGTCTCTGACTTCCATTTGAATGAGAACATTGTGTTGCCTTCCTTTTTGTCCCAAACCGGCTCATCCTGAGGAATTTGCTTTGCATACCTTGGATGTGGTTCGTGCAATTCAGGTGCATCTGGCAGCTACTGAGTCCTTTTGGAGGCCAGACTCCCTTTTTTTGTGGTTATGGACAGACCAAGAAAAGGGCTGGCCTCTTCTTCAGCTAGACAGATGGTGACTCAGGCCTATTCCATTAAAGGTCAGGTTCTACATTTCCCTGTCACAGCGCATTCTACTCGGGAGCTGAGTGCTTCTTGGGCCTTCTGTCATCAGGCATCAATATCGCAAGTTTGCAAGGCTGCCACTTGGTCGTCGGGCATACCTTCACAAAATTCTATAAGGTAGATACTTTGGATGCACCTACAGATGCTTCTTTTGGTCGCAAAGTTTTGTAGGCTGCTGTTTTAATAGGGGCTGTTCCCTCTTGAGGGGTGTTTTTAAAGTTTTATTTTTTCAAAAGGGGCTCCTGTGACCCGGTTAAGGATTCTGTGTCCTGGTTAAGGGCACTTATGTTTTGCCTTGGGTTATTTTCCCCACACCTCTTTTTCCTTTTGGCACTGCCTTTGGACATTTGAGTAGTTATGATTTATGGAGCGCTGTGTCCGTCAATGAATGAAAGAGAAAATTGTATTTTTGTACTTGCTGTAAAATCCATTTCTCTGTGTTCGACGGACACAGCACCCACCCCTCTATGGAGTTCTGATACTTCTAATATTGCTTGCTACTAAACTGATTATCTAGAGCTGAGGGGGGATGTATCCCAAGCTGAGGACGGCCCATGGGCATAGCCAGGTGTTTGTTCTGCCTAGTCCTACTCCTGGAGGAAGCGATATAACCCAGTAGTTATGATTTATGGAGCGCTGTGTCCGTCGATAAATTCGGAGAAATGGATTTTGCAGTAAGTACAAAAATCCCATTTTCTAGAAGCTAATTGCTAAGGGAAAAGTAACCCATAGCAGCGTATTATCCTTGACTGACTTAATAAAATCGGTCCACAGGAGCCAGATGTTGACCTCCACCACCTTTACCTATAAAACCACGATGTTCAAACAGAATCAAATTCCGTGATAAAATCTCAGTCAGTCAAAAAAAAATAAGAGAAGGCAGTATGTGATCCAGCTACCACAAACAGAAATATACCTAACTTTTGGTTTTTATTTGAACTTGACTGCTTTTAGAAAAAGCAGGTAAAATATCAGTTGTTTGTAATCGGCATAAAGGAGTTGCAATAAAAGCTCTAATATGCTTGAGTGTTACCCATCACATTTACCTTGGCTGTGCTTATCTTGGCAGTGTGATGTTAACCACCTTGTTTTAATACATATTAGGAGGAGAAAACTTGCTTTGTTTGTATGGTACAGACTGACCAGATTTGTTCTCCAGATCCAACAAGAAATAAAAACTGATAAAGAAGTCCATCTGTGAATAAACATAGCTACTATTCATGGTTGTTTGCAAGCATATTTACAATAATTAGAAGCAATATTGTTTGATTTTACCTGAAAATAGTATTTTAGAAGTGCCACATTGTTTTTGACTACCATTTAAATTGGTTATTTATTTGCTTATTTTTAGGCTACTTTTTCTCTTTTTGCAAGCAAAGCACAATCGTGAAAGTCACAGCTACTGCTCTTCTCAGGGATGTGAAAGAGTTATGATCAATGCTACATTTCGATCCAAAGCAAACAGCAACTGTATGGCCAAAGCCTATCCTAAATACTCCAAAGCACCTACTGCAATCAAGCCAATGCCAGCTAAATCCACTGCCACATGTACCAGCTGTGGAGCTTCTCAGGTACTAATGACATTAACACTATAATCTTTTAAAGGTGTTCCCCAGTCAGCAAAACAATTTATTAAAATGATTGTCGTTGTGAAGGCATAGTTGTACTTGACTTTGTCAGTAGCTTTCAGGGTCCTTTTTTTTAAATGGCAAGCATTCCTGCTTACTATAACATTAAAGCGGTATTCCACCCAAAAGTGGAACTTCCGCTTATCTGTCCCCCCGTCCCCCTCCGGTGACACATTTAGCACCTTTTAGCCATGTCATCAGCTACAGTATTTTGTAGCTGCTGGCTTTTAATTTTAATTTTTTTTTCCCCGTGCTGAACTCCTCTTTAAGTTATGATCTAAGCTTTCAGGCAAATGTGACCCTAACCCTAATAGAACAACTGTAATGGCAATAAAGGCTCATCTTAACCAAAATCAATACTTTTGAATAGATGCTGATGAGTTAAAGCAAATTTTTACTTTTTTAGTATTCAAAGAGAAGTATGGGATTGAAAAACAAAACAAACATTTATACTTATCCAGGTGGATGCAGCATCAGTCAGAGACAGTGACTGGCTCTCTGCTTTGCTGTGGATGGTATGGGAGTGGCTGGCTCAGTCTCCCAGTGGCACGCTGAGAGGCTGAGCCAGTTGCCAGCCAGGCAGCTGGGTGGATCCTGACATCAGGTTCCATCCAGAGCCTTGACCTGACTGATATCAGCTGACAGTGAACATTTGCCCTCTGTTGGCTGATTATGGGTCACAGGAGTGCAGAACGAAGTGCACTTCTTTGACCCACAGGAGAAGTAGAGCTTTGGCCCTACTTTTCCTTTAAGAATTCGCTACTATGCTTTGCAGACTTCACCCTTAGCCCTCTGTAGACCTATTTAGTAATCTTTTGATTTCTTTGGAAGGCCTTTATTAGTTTTTCTTCTGTACTGCTGCATCATTGAGGTGCATGGGTACCTAGTCTATCGTAATTTTGGGCCCAAAAAAAAAAAACCATGGGTGGATAAGAGACTGTTTGGGCTTTGGCAAGTCAAGTAAACTGTTAAGAGATCCACAGTGTACCTCAACCAATATGCAGAGCACTTCTGTTTCCTCAGAAAAGCATATTGATAACCCACAGTGAAGATTCACTCTGTGCAGAATGGCTAAATAACTACTAGTCAGTACTTTTTCATGCTTTTCTATAAATGTAACGCCCAATCTCACTGATTAATAGCGATTCATGGAATACATGCAAGCACTTAAGAGTAAGTGCTATAAAAGGCCTGCATCACTTCTTTGACCAAACTTAAACTGATTGTAAATGATCACCTTGTAAAACAACCAATTCAATTTAAAATATACATGAAGTGTAAAACATTTTTGTATGGAGATAAAAAAAAAAAAAAATTATAAATACCTTCCCCCCCCCCCCTTTTTTATAAGTGATCACATTCCCTCTGTTTTCAGCTACATAAGAGCTGGGGGAGGAGTAACAGCAGTACACTGAGCTTCCCAGTGAATGGCTGGGCAAAAGGCTGATCATTGGAGGAGGGCATACGGAGTTCGCAGCATAGCTAGAGAACATACGCAATGTGCTCTCCTGCTTAGTGTGGTCCGTTTTTTATAGGAAAGCAAGGGGACAAGCAGGAACACCAGTGATTTCACATAAAGGACGCAATACAAACTTTCTCATACAAGTACATGGTATAGCAGGCACATATCGGGAAAATGAAGTGTTGGGGGTAACAAACACTTTAAGAGGTTCCATTCTGTTTGTTGGTTTATTACTCTATTCCCAGGGACAACCCTGTTGTACTAGAATGAGTTAGATTCCAGTCCATTGAAATTGGGATGTCCTTAAGTGAGAATATTTTGGATCATAACTGAAATATTACATTTCAAATGTCCAAAGATACACTTTAAAATAGTCGGGTAAACACTGCTCTGCTGTGGGTTGTGGTTTTCATGCCATCCAAGCAGATAATACATTTTTTTGCTTTTTCACTACAATGAAACATAAGAGAATTTAAACAGGGTCTGTTGACTACAGCAGCTTTCTGTGCACAAAGGTATTTTTTTTTAATCCCTCTGCAGTTTGACATATATGATGAACAAGAATTAAGCCATAGTCATTTTGCTTTATGCCAGAACAGACTGTGTATATGTGATGCCTGTTAATGGAGCTGAGGATTTTCTAATATCATGGAAATTACACAAAATCTTTGAATGGTGCAGATGAATGGTTCCTATCCACCATAATTTACACTGATGAACTAGATAACCTGTGTCTGAGAAGGCCCCAATATTTTAACTTCATAAACAAAGTCCCTTTGTAAAGTTTGAGCAAAAACAAATCTCCAAACCCATTAAAACATTTTTGTTGCAGCCTACCACTTTACAAGTTTGACCTCCAGATGTTTACCGAGAAATCCATCTTGTAAAAATTCATGGGGAACTTGTAAATTAATATACATGTGTACAGTTCTTGTGAAA
Source organism: Pelophylax lessonae (assembly GCF_965119305.1). Classification (NCBI taxonomy): domain Eukaryota; kingdom Metazoa; phylum Chordata; class Amphibia; order Anura; family Ranidae; genus Pelophylax; species Pelophylax lessonae. The sequence continues at coordinate 368,957,851 of NC_138768.1, forward strand.
GCCTGCACATCTTACAGCCTCACACTGCACAACACGATGGATATGCTTGAGCTCAAATATGGTGAACATTAATAATGGCAGTGTAGTTGATTGTCAGCATAAAAACAAGGAATAACAGTTGTTCATTATAGAAATAAGCAACTGAATTTCTACATGCAATGTGACGGATCCATATACCTCCTCTGACAAACGTGTGCATGTATGCATATGCACAAACTGCTAAAGGTGCTCCACAATTACAGTATATGACCAGGATAGGCTGTGGTGATGCACTCCATTGTACAACATACCTGGCATCAGTGAAAGGAGTGTGAATGCTCATAAAGGTGTCTGTGTAGGGTATGATGCTAATGTTGTTTTTTTGTTAGGTGGTTTTAACCAGTGATCCTCACAACATCTACCTCCCTTTGGAAATTCAGTCTCTTAGTGAAGAAGAAATTCGACAAGGGGCATTTGAATCATTCATTGCGGTAAGCTGATACATGGGTTGTGTAGATCACCATTTATAAAGGAGAAATAGGTGTAAAGTTAGTGCTGCTGGCAGATCCAGAATGGAGTTCACTTACAAAAAGGAGTAGAGATATTTCACTTAGTAAGGTGAACATTCTGTTTGTACAATGTATGTTTAATTTGCACACTGAATATTCATTAAAAAAAAAAGTAGTTAACCCTTGAATTATCTATTCACGTGCCAGGGAAATTTTAAAAAGTGGGATGTTTGCTAGCATATGACTGGTTGATTAACATTAACCCAAATTAATTGTATTTACTAAACTTGGTGAACAGGTCAGTTTGCTAAGTAAACAGTGTTTAAGTAAAAGATCCACATTGCAAATTTGAACTAATGAGACAAAATATTTGTTTTTTGTTTTTCAATTTTAGTTGGTGGTGAGTAGTGGTCAGAGCTCCTGTGAGTTTTTTTTTTTGCTGTCAGTGATTTAAAACATCATGCAGCAGTTATGATGACTTTCTTTTCTAGACTTATGTGTTTAAGCAGTGGGTTGAATTGTTTAACAGGGTATGGTATTTCCGAATAGTGAGAATAGAGCAGTTTGTGTATTTTCACCCTAAAAATGTAAGCTTAACTCTCCAATGATGCGTTTGTGCGATACTGTGCCATAATTTTGGCACTGCCATGGCAACAACAGTTGCAAGGAACTCTGAATTTTAAGTTTGAAGATCTCACCGTAATGTTGGGCTTACAAATAATTTGGACATAAGAATTTCTATAGATTAAGGCAACTACCCAAAACCATTTATAAATGTATATGGCAGTAATGATGTTAGGTTACATTGATCGATTTTCTTGTTGAAAAGTGGCTAAAATTGGTAAGTCTGCTGTGTGTATGGTCCGCATTAGAGTCCCTAAAACAGGAGGAGCCATTACTAGATTTTGCTTTCTAGTAACCAAAAATAAAAATACATTTTTGGTGGAGTTGTCATTGCATAAGATGTAGTTCTCCAAGCAAAATTGTGTTTGGACCAGAATTATAGAGATCAGACATAAAGGACAGACATTATAAATATCCCCTTCCCTCTATTAATCCCTCGAAGCTCATCAACATAGGGAGAGATACATGGATATACACAATTTTATCTAAGAATACTTAATAAACTTTTTTTTTTAATATTTAAAATAAGTATTTTTGTACTTCCCATTAAAACCCCCTTCTCAAAGCCCATTTAGGGATACAGCTTAGTAGGTATACTGCTGCCTACAGGAGAAATGGACACTCCTTAATTCTAAAACCCCTCCTATCTAAGAAAAAGATATTACAGTGAGTAGAACAATCCTTATTTTCTGTATCATCCATTTAGTGACAGTTTGATGGTAAGAAACTTAGGAATGTCCAAAGCTGTCCAAACTGAGGGGTGGGCACACCCTAACATTGCAGGTAAAACAGCTCAGCAAGAAAAGTTTAAAAAGGAACCAAGGCCTTTAAATAGCAGCTTACAGAACCTTTTGACCAACACTAGCATCTGTGGAGGCCAACACTTTGACCTTATAGGACTTGGAGAAAGTATATACAGTAGACCAGGTCACAGCCTTACAAACCGAATACACAGAGGCAAGATTACAAAAAAAAACAACTCACTGCTCTAGTAGAGTGGACTTTTAACAGAAGAAGAAAGCACTTTATCTCATAAACCATAGGCCTGCACAATATACCCATTGAATAAAAAAAAATAAAAAATTGGTCTGCTTGAAAAAAACAGAAAAAGGTAAAGCCTTCAGGCAATGAAGAGCAATCTTCTTTTTTTTTTCTTCAGTGCTGGACACAAAGGGTAACGAAATGCTCTCAAGGTGAAAGGCAGAAACCCTTTTGGTCCTTGAGATAACAAATCTGACCCATCCAGTAGAGGCCAAAGTAGAGAGTAGTGAGCAAATGGAATTGTTCTGTGAGTGGATGCTATCAATCCTAGTGCTCGCATGCAGCTCCACAGGAAAGACCAATTTTAGGACTATAGTTTCTGACCTGATTCGCAGTTTTCACAACTTTCCCCGGGACAGGAATACTCTTGCCTGAAAGGTTTCCAGGAGAAGGCTCAAGTACTCCAAGTGATGTGGCAGAATCAGAGAACTTCTCAATGTTCAGCAGCCATCTGAAGTCCTCCAAGGTCTGCATCACAATTGACAAATTTGAAATCAAGGCCAGAGAGGTCTACCCTTGCAACAACAGAGGTAGAGGTAGTCCAGGAACCCAGTGACCGAAATACCTCTAAGATGACCAAAATCCATAACTGGTGTGAGAACTTTTGTGAAGCCTCTTCGGGCCGAGGCAAGGTCAAAGGGAAGGGCCACAAACTAGAAGTGCTTTTTGTCCACAGCAAAGTATAGACCATTGCTGATGACCTAGAAGATTTTGAATGTGTTAATATACATTCTTTGTTGATGGATGCTGAGAAGTCTCCATGATAAAGAGTTGCAATTACTGACCAAATATGTTCATCCAAAACTTTCTAACATGTGTGAAGGCATTGAGAACCTTTAAATCCAAGTTGAAGTGAATGCCACCTTAGAAATTAAGAACTGTAAATGGGTTTGGGTAAAAAAACCCTTTACATTTCCTTTTTCTGGCTGGAGGAACGGAAATGATAACCCTCTGATTCAACAATTCCTAAATGGCTGAAAGAAGGTTTGTTCAGTGTTGCTGGATAGCTGCGGGATCATGTGACCAGACAGGATTTAAAATGGGTAAGTACTGTACACACACCACCTTCTTTTTTTTTTTTTTTTTTTTTTTTTGTACAGGTTAGGTAGGAAGAGGGGGGAGGGACCATTTTTTAAGAATAGATAGTGTTAGGCTTTTCATCCTCTTTGAACTAGGAAATTTGTGCTTCTTGCTTAACTTCCAGGATATTCAATATCCGGCCTGAATCCACCAGTAGCTGTTGATAACAGAAACATCTTCCAATTCATGCAAAAAATATAGTAGAATTTAAAGAGACATCAAATCTAAGGACATTAGTTAAATGTATCCGATGTGAGTGGTTTATAGACTAAATGGGGCTGTCCTTCAGTATTCTATGTACCTATTGTCCATTCCTCCTGTAAGTGCAGTATAACCCTAGGTTTCTTACCTTCAAGCTGTGTCCCTCAATGGAGGAGAAAATAAAAGTTATTTTACTGTAAACTGTTGAAAGTGAAAAATGTGCCAACAGAAAGATTGTATTACACTTTGTCAGTTTTTAAAAATTCATTCAATTGTAGCGTCACATTTTACATTTGGGATCCACCCCAAACCACATGCAGAGAGGTAGCACTCTGTACCTGTGGTTACCTGGGTGCCAGGGATATAATGGATACACTTTTTTTTTTTTTTTTTTCTCCAGTTACATCCAATGGGTGGCACAGGAGACCTTTACAAATATTAAAATTAAGAAAAGGGGGTGATGGTGGGCTTCAAGAGTGAATTAAAATCAATAAATTATTATAAAATATATATAGGTGTTGGTGTTGTGTTTGTTAGATGAGGTCTTGTATCTCTATAAACTAAACCAATATCCTAATACCCATTAAGTTGTGAATGTGCTTCAATACAAATTGTGATGAAACATTTATAGCGTGATAAAAACAATCTCTAAAGTGCTTGGTGCTTCAAATTATATACATTCAAATATAAAAAACTGTTAACAAATTATGTGATTACGAAAGTCCGTTTTTAAAATAATCAAAGATAGTTCAATCAAACAAATGTGCGACTTCAATCTCAATATAAACGATCCAAAAAGTGCTTCTGTGCAAATAAGATGTTGTGACTTATTTCCTCCACCAGATGTCACTTCTTGGTGCTCTAAATTCTCACCTCAAATAAATAAATAAACCGCCTGTGTTTATATGCCTTTTCCTTTGGTGTGGTTCCTTATGGCTCCCGGGGCCTTCCTAAGGGATCCTGTATGTAATCCCGATACTAGATGTACCTCTAGGGCTCCTTATTGGGGCTCCTTGTATCGCGGGTTCTTTGCTACCACGACCTCAGGGGCTCATCAAATAAAGAGGGCCATCATGGTGCAGTATTATAAACGATTTATTGCACTTACATTAAGTTTTCTTGTTATCAGCATAAATCAACCTGAACAACGCTATGGGGACATCGCTCCGTCCATTACGTCACTTCCTTTTTTTTGGGGCACCTCCTACGCGTTACGTCACGTGACTTCCTGAGGAAGTCACGTGACGTAACGTGTAGGAGGTGCCCCAAAAAACCGGATAGTTGCCGGATAGGTGCCCCAAAAAAACGGATAGTAATAGACTGGTTGATAGTATCAGTATCGTGGTGCAGCATTAAGAAGTGATTTAAATTGCCCCGGATAGCGCAGGAACCACTATATATATATATATATATATATATATATATATATATATATATATATATATATATATATATATATATATATATATATATATATATATATATATATATATACACATTTCTTTACAAATATTTGAACCATTAATTTTCCCCTTTATGTTTTGAGGGTAAAATTGCATTTCAGTGTGCTCTTTTGATGACCTCATTTTAACATGTTTAAGAAACCGATTAAAAGGTCATTCAGGCATATTGTATTTAGTAGGTGGAGTGCTAAACTATCTGATAGATTTATGGATCTGCTAGAAACCGCATTGGGTGAGATTTGTCTTTCAGTTCCTACATACCTGTTATGGCCAATTTGAGGGTTTCCCACTTTCCCTGTTGGAAATTGTATTATATATTGTAGAGAATGTAACAGGGGGCACAGAGACATGCAAAGGTAGTGGGAGCATGCCAAAAACAATGGCAGAGGGATGTGGTGGATGATCAGAGACAAACAAGAAGCCTACCAGGCGCCATCTATAATGAATGACTGTTTAATGATTCTTGTATTTTTATTATGTTTATGTCCTAAAATAGTACATTGGAATTATACACTCTTTTGGTTAAAGTTTTTATGCTTCTGAAATATGTTGGAGGCCGAATGCTGAAATTATAGTAGTTTAAAAGGTAACTGATGGAATGTTTTCAGACCTCCTGTTTATTGACTTTAACCTTCTGGCGCTCATTCTATCCAGTGATGTATTCCTAGAGTCCAACTACAGTGAGGAAACATAAATGAGTATCTGCTTAATTACTTGTCTCTCTTGCCCTGACAGTAAGCAATGTCATCATATGTTTGCATATTCAGTTTGTGAAGACTGGTATAGTATTGGCAATGCCCTGTTGCAGTTGGCAATTCCTTATGCTGCTTTTGTGTGCTTTTAGGTTAATGGCACCAAGTATTCATTCCAGAAAACTGGTTTATTAGTTGTGGTCATCGATGCTTGCACTGGAACAGTTAAAGAAGACTTGCACTTTCCACAAGAAAATTCTGAGCAACTGGAAAAATATTTAAGAAGCAAAGTTCCTCAAAGGTACTTGTCAGTAATGTTTCAGAACTGTTTTCTTTGAAACACACAAAGGTTTGAATAGTAATTTATGGTTAAAAGGGCAGTTCGGGATTTAAAAAAAAAAAGATACTCACCTAGGTGGATGCAGCATCGATCTGATGCTGCATTTGTTCCACGCCGGCTCTGCACTGAGAACTGAGCAATCAAAGACCGCTGATTGCTCAGTTCTCAGAATTCTGTGAGCAGAAAGCTGGGACTGTCAATGGTTTTAAAAATGAAGGTTTTAGTTGCACAACATTTGCAAATCTATGTGTCGCACTGCCTTGCCAAGGCTCCTCTGTTAAGTGTGGCCTAATCTTTCAAAGTAACCATGTTGTATCTTGTATAGCAATGGATAAATTAATGGCAAATATGTCTAGCGGCAGCCCGTTCCCCCTTAAAGGCACAGAGACACACCAGAAGCTTAGAAAAGCACAATGACAGCTGAAGCCATCAAGTGTGTCCCCATTCCAATTCGAGCAAGCAAAATGACAACAATTTATAACTAGCTTTTAGAGCAGGATAATGAGGCAGTGCAGCTTCTACATATATATATCTACATATATATATATACATATATATATATATATATATATATATATATATATATATATATATATATATATATAATATATATATAATATATATATAATATATATATATATATATATATATATATATATATATATATATATATATATATATATATATATATATATCTATATATATATATATATATATATATTTGCAAATGTGCAACTAAAACCTCTGTTTTTAATGCAAACGGTTATATTATTAGTGTAATTTTTGTTTTGTTTTTTCAAGGCTAGCTGGTAAGTGTGTTTGGAAAAGTATGTGCTATTCATATATAAAGGACCATTTTAGGCACCTAGATCCATTGCTGTGTATAATAAGCCCCTGTATGATTCTTATTTTATTTGTCATGCTTTAAAGTATATCTTTACAGTAGATTGGATAAATAGAATTTTGTTTATTTTGCTAAACCAAAAAGTTTTAGGTTGTTATGTGTTATAAACCACCTATTGCAAGTACAGTTTCTAGCAAACATATTCTTTTGAAAGTTTTTAAAGAGGAGCTCTGGTCATTTGTACAAAAATTAAAGTCACTGGTTGCAAATACTGTAGCTGCTGACTTTTAATAAACACACACTTACTAGCATTGGGGTCCAGTGCTGCCTTCACCTGGGCTGGTTCTTCGCTGGTCTGATGCTGACATCTTGCTTGTGGGAAGCCAACTGTGATTTCCTGTGGCTTCATAGCTAGCTCAGCAAGGTGCATGCGCAGGTCACACTGTACTTTCGGAAATTGACCTGCAGCCGACGGGGGTGGGGGGGGGACATTTCACCAGTAAAGTTTTTGGGTCTGATCACTCCATAAAAATAAATATAAATTAAGCCCAGCATTTCCCATGCTAAAAGGCAAGCATGTGAAAGGATGTGTGAATAATGTGCCAAATGATTAACATTGCTATCCTTATCTTTTTGACTGTTTTTCTTTTGATTTAACAATGCTAGGCTGTTAGCCGGGTTAGCGATGGGCAGATTGTTCCCTGAGAACAGGGACTCTTGCTGTAATTCTAGCCCAACAGTGACGTTGTATAGGAAAAAGGATTGTGCCAAAAGCACAGATTTCAAGACCACAGATTATAATAATTGGACCTTTATAATTATCTGTTATAGGTATTTATAGACAAAGGAACACAGTGCTAAAGCAAGAATTAAAAAAAGAAATATAGAAACCATGTCATATTTACAGTAGTAGCATTGCTGAAATCAAGCTGATTTACCAATCAGATTCACATATTTATTTATTTTGGAATAAATAGAAAATTCTAGCTTTCATGTTTTTTAATTCTTTCTGTTTTTATATAAATAATAACTGAACTCCTAAAGTGCTTTATCCACTTAAATTACCCCCCCCCCCTATTTTTTTTTTTTTTAATTAAAGCCAAAATTCAGGTTAACTTTCGCTTGGCTTAAACAAAGTATTTCCCTTACTAATTGATGCAGTTGGTCTCAGCGTTACATAAACTGTATGTAGCATCAGCTACATATACTGCTGTGTTCCAGCAGCAGTGCGGGGATTTCCCATCTACTCTATAAAAAATGGTGCATTATCCCTTTAAGAAATCGGTTTCCAAATCTAATTAATTATAAAAGCAATTCTGTGCAAATAAGTGCAACATTCACATCAACAGCGCTTATCCAACTTTGTATGCTAAAGGCAGAATATTTACCTCAATTCCACCAATGGATAAAACTATGTAAATTTCAACATGAATATATTGTGCTGGAAGTGTACCTCAATGTTAGGACCACCCATGCTTACCCCACACCACAATGTATACATGCTTATCTGATGGCAAGACCTCTGAATTACAGGAGGTTTACAGCACACTAATTATAGGACCTCTAGGGCCAATGTTGAGCATAACCCCATATGTTGCCAGAACAAAATTGTGTTGGGCTGAGTGCTTCTCAGCCATTCACAAGGAAGGCCTCATATTTTTATGAATTTTTATGTATACATATTTTTATGTATTTTTATGAATGATAGAAGGCTTCCTCTGATTGGCTGGAGTGGATTGCAACGTTATCCACCCACCTTTCCACGTCTGTCGGGGGATACCTTGTTTTCGTTGGAACAAATACAAGGTGAGAAGCACTCAGTCCATTTATTATTTTGTTCTATTAACAAATAAGTCCCTCTACTCCTGTTGGAACACAGTGCTGTATGCTGTATCTAGCTAATAATGACAGTTTATACAGCGCTGGCAGCAGTTAGTAAAGGAAATGGTTTGTTTAAGCCAGCGGCCCAAATTAACTGTTTAAAGTGAAAGTACAGCTGCTGCCTCAGTTTTTTTAATGGCAATTTGCATATACTCAAGAATGTTATGAAGCGATAACTAGAGCCTGTGTTTCGGGAACTGACGGCGAAGTGCCAGGTTTGGAAAACACTTCCTCTAACCCCAGTAGGGCGGGTTAATCTGCTGAAGATGACCTTTCTTCCCAAGTTCCTGTATATTTTTGGGAATACCCCGATCCCCATACCGGCTGCTTTTTTCAGTAGACTGGATGATGTAATTTCCTCCTTTGTGTGGGCTGGGGCCGTTCCTCGTATAGCTAGATGGAAGCTGCAACTGCCATTGTCCTCCGGAGGACTTGCGCTGCCGTGCTTCAAAAATTACCAATGGGCAGCGGTACTAGTTATTGTACGCTGGTGGTTTGCCCAAATTTGATTGAACCCGGTGGTTACCCTGGAGGCTGCGATCATGGGTTCGTATGCAGCATTAACGAATTTGGTTTACAGGGGAGTGGGTGCTGCCCCTCAGGCGACACCTTCTATGCGGACTGTGGTGCGAGTGTGGGAGAAAATGTTGGTGGCCACGGGCAAGGTTGGGACTGTCTCGCCTCACACTCAGCTGTGGGGCAACCCGAAGCTGTCGCATCTCTGGTCTATCCCCAACCCCGGTGTGTGGGTACGGCATGGGGTGGTTAAGCTAAAACAGATCATGCCAGCGGGCTCCCTGCTGACCTTTCCGGTTCTACGCGATCGATTATTAGCTCCCATCTTGGATGCTGTTTAGATATCTACAGCTAAAACATGCGGTGCAGACGCAGTTTCCGACACCTCCTGTAGTTGCTCCTCACATGGTGGAGCGGTTTTTGACCATGCATAATGCGGACAAGCTGTTATCCTCAATTTATCTCCACCTCACGTGTGGACGCCTGGAACGCGACCCCCCTCCTGTTCCGGCATTGGCGGCAGGATATTCCTGGGCTGTCGGGAGGAGGACTGGGACCATTGCATCCACCATTCTGTACCCATGGTGATTTTGGCCAGAGACAGGTTTATCTAGCTTAAATGCCAGCATAGAGTGTACTATACCCCGCAGCGTTTGGCTCGGATATATCGCACCCAATCAGACACATGCCCTAAATGTCAGCAGGTGATGGGAACTTATTTTCATGTAATATGGGAATGCTCATTGATTCAGGACTACTGGAGGAATGTTGCCCAATAACCAAGTGTTGTGCTGGCCTTGTCTGTGCCATTGAATCCTAGAGTGCTCCTCTTGGATATGGGGGATCTGGTGACACAGGCGACGCACCCAAAGCTCCTGCTGTTTTTCTGTTTTTTCTCTGTTTTTATGCCAGGAAAGCCCTACTGCACAACTCCCCCCCCCCCCCCCACAGTTGCGCAATGGCACGCACTTGTGGACTCGGCCCTTCCCCTTTATAAGCTGACTTATATTGGAAGACAGTGCCCCCAGAAGTTTGGGAAGATTTGGGATGCTTGGATTGCTGCCAGGTCTTTGCAGCTCTAGTCTATTTTTATTATAAAATTATTTTTATGCCCCGGTGGTAATTGTTGCTGTACAGATGATGACCGGGGCGTGTAGGGAAGGGGGGCTGCTTTTAGGCCTTCCTTGGCTCTACCCTCTGGATCTCCCCCCCCCCCCATGGAGACCCACTATCCTCGGTGGGTCGGGACTTGCTAAGGTCCTGACTGATGATGCTGTACACCCAAGTGGTAGGCTGTTACCTCATTTTCATTTCTTTTAGTATTGCTGTGATATGAGTGCACATGACCTTGCTGTTTTTGATTTTTCACGATGTACCTTGTTGGCAATGTTTGTTTTTGTGAATACTTCTTTTATCAATAAAACGTCCCTCTTTGCCATGAAACTGAACTTACTCCTATACTCCTTAAAAAAAAAAAAAAAAAAAAAAAAAAAACCTAAATTTTCACTGCGTTTCAGCCCTGCCAAAAAAGAACCAGCTGACATGTCAGTGATTCTCTCATTACCACAGCTGACAGTATGTAGCTTCTCTAACGGTTAATCCTTGTCTATGCTAAGTGTTGTCATGACTGCCACCCCAGGTTTCCTGTATCAGGGTGGCTCCTTTCTCTTGCAGCATCCTATGGAGTCACCCTTGCTTGCAGGACTAGAGTTGTCTCCCTATACTTAGTACATAGAAACACACAGCCTCATAGCTTACGATAGGAACACACTTCCCTACTCCAAATCTTAGTTGTATCTTCGTGCCTATCACACAAGCAGGAAGTTACATTTCTGGGGGGTGTTCTGTACACCATCTGTGTACAAAACTCCCCCAGGTAGCCACATTGCATTCCATTTTACAAAAAAATTACAGCACTACAGATTGAAAAGGAAAGGTAATTTTTATTAACATTCAAATACAATAGGACTTGTGTATCAATTATATACGCTATATTATTTTTATATTTATTTTTTCCCTAGAATAGTTACCCTATAAACTCCTGTAATTAAAGGCAATACTGTTATTACTGTTCTAGTGTATGCAAATTATTCTTTTCATGTGTGTTTTATGTTTTTCTTATTCCATTTTATAGATCAGTTGTTGTTTTGGCATCAAGGGGAAAGGTTTCAGATTTCAATAATCTTGCACAGCAATTGCATTTTCTTGGAACAGCCAAACCACCACTTCTTCAGATTAAAGGTGAGTTGTGTTGATCCGAGCAGGGCTCTAAACTTTTAAAACCAAAATCCACTATAGCAACCGTAATGAAAAGGTGCCTGTTTGTAACATTACTAGTTAGAAAATACCAAATATACATGTATAGTATCTCACAAAAGTGAGTACACCCCTCACATTTTTGTAAATATTTTATCATATCTTTTCATGTGACAACACTGAAGAAAAGATACTTTGCTACAATGTAAAGTAGTGAGTGTACCGCTTGTATAACAGTGTAAATTTGCTCTCCCCTCAAAATAACTCAACACAGTCATTAAAGAGGCTGTAAACCCATAGATTTTTTTTTTTTGCAACCTGAAAGAGAAACACATAATGAGCTAGTATGCATCGCTCATTATGAAATACTTACCTTAGAACGAGCCCCCACCGTGCCGCCTGTCAGTCTTTTGTGAGATACTGTATATAGTTACATAGTGAGGTTGAAAAAAAGACATCAGTCCATCCAGTTCAACCTATGGTGTGTGTATGTGTGTGTTTGTTTGTCAATAGTACATTGTATACCCCTGTATGTTGTGGTCGTTAAGGTGCCCATCGAATTGTTTTTTTTAAACAATCGACGCTCCCTGCTGATACCTAAGCTTGTGGAAGAGAATTCCACATCCTTACCGCTCTAACAGTAAAGAACCCTTTACGCAGTTTAAGGTTAAACCACTTCTCTTCTAATTTTAGTGAATGGCCATGTGTCTTTTGAAATTGCCTCTCACTGAAAAGTTTGTTCTATGCTAGGGTCGCCAGTCCCTTTATTAGCTTTGTTGCCCTTCCCTGGACTCTCTCCAGTTTCAGCACATCCTTCCTGAGGATCAATGCCCAGAACTGGACAGCATACTCAAGAATGTGGCTGGACCAAAGTCTTGTAGAGTGGGAAATTATCGTTATATCTCTGGAATAAATCCCCTTTTTAATACATGCCAGTATTCTGTTGGCTTTGCTTGCAGCAGCTTGGCATTGCATGCCATTGCTGAGCTTGTCATTTACTAGGACCCACAGGTCCTTTTTTATCCTTGATTCCCCCAAAGGTTCACCCCCTAGTGAGTAACTTGCCTTCGTAGTTTTGGCACCCAAATGCATTAACTTACATTTTCCAACATTAAACCTCATTTGCCATGTAGTTGCCCATACCATTATTTTGTTCAGGTCTTCTTGTAAGATTTCCACATCCTGCGCAGAAGTTATTGCCCTGCCTAGCTTTGTATCATCCGCAAATACAGAGATTGAGCTGTTAATCCCATCCTCTAGGGTCGTTTATAAATAAATTAAACCGGATTGGTCCCAGGACAGATCCTTGGGAGACCCCACTTTCCACACCAGACCATTCTGAGTACTCCCCATTTATAACCACCCTTTGGACTTGCCCCTGAAGCCAGTTTTCAATCCAGGTACTCACCCTTTGGTACATACCTGCATTCCTTAGTTTGTACAGTAAACGTTTGTAGGGAACTGTATCAAATGCCTTTGCAAAATCCAGATAACAAATAAAAAGGTCCTGGCGCTGGTCCTCTGGACAACCTCCTATGGAATAGTGAGAGTCAATAGTCCCAACAGTTAGCGAATGGGGGACAATGAATAAAATGTTACACATGATGCTGCCAAATCCCTGACACAAGATGATGTGTATAATGTAGAGAGGCTGGAAGGAGGGATGGCGCACAGCAGTGTAGTTTAGAACTGTTGCTCTTAAATAAAACCAACTGATGGACAGTGATGAAAGGGATAACAGGAAAGTTTATTGGTAATAATTAATCATAAAACCACCAACCAGTCCTGGGGACTATGAAGTTTTTCAAGTCTATTTCTGATTCTGTCTTCCGTTAACCTTGAGGGTGCTTCCTGATATGTATTATTAACAATAACATTACCGTCTAGGTTACTGTATCCCCCAGTTCTTTTGTGAAGACTGAGGAGAAGAATTCAGAACCTTTGCCTTCTCTCTGTCCTTTATAGCCAAGTTCCCTTCATCATCCCTTTATGGGGCCAATATGTTCTGGCCTTACTTTCTTACTATTTATATACTTAAATAATTTATTTTTCCTCACTCTCTTCCGCTATGTGCCTTTCGTGCTCCATCTTAGCTGCCTTGAGTGTGCTCTTACATTTCCTATTGCATTCTTTGTAATGTTGGGATGCTGCCAGTGACCCCTCAGCCTTGTATTTTTTGAAGCCCCCTTCTTTTTTGTTTTTATATGCATTTTTACTTTGTAGTTTATCCACCCAGGGTTTTATGTAGCTCTTTTAAACGTATTCCCTGTTGGAATGCACTGGCCAATACCTTTTATTTAGTATGTTCTTTAAAGCACTTACATTTTTCCTCTTCTTCTTTTTTTTCCTGGGATTCTATCCCATTTAATATCTAGCAAACAGCCCAGTTTAGGGAAGTTAGCTCTTTTGACATTCAGTGTCTTTGTATTACCCTTGTGTTTCCCATTTCTGTGATTTATGCAGAAACTAACCTGTGGTCACTGTTTCCTAAGTTGCCCCGTATTTCTACATCCTCGATCGGGTCTGTACTATTCGTAATCAGTAGGTCTAGTAATGCATTGTTTCTTGTTGGTACGTTCACCATCTGACTCATGAAATTATCCTGCGAAACATTTAGAAAATGGCAAGCTTTAGATGAATGCGCGGTTCCTTCTGCCCAGTCTATATCTGAATAATTAAAATCCCCCATTATAATGACATTTCCCGTCCTTGCCGCCATTCCAAGCTGTGATAGGAGGTCCGCCGCCCCCTCCTCCCTCTGGTTGGGGAGCCTATAGCATACACCCATTATTACTTTCCCCTTAGTTTCCTCCCTTTTGAAGCTTTACCCATAGGGATTCCACCTCCTCCCTAGCTCGTCCCTCATATTAACTTGCACATAATTTTTGCTATATAGGCATACCCCTCCCCCTTTTTTACCCTCCCTAGCTCTGCGATAAAGGGAATACCCCTGAATGGTTGCCAGCCAATTATGAGAGCTGTCAAACCAAGTCTCTGAAATTCCCACAAAATCAAAATCCTCCTCCTCCTACATTAGCAGCTCCAGTTCTTCCATCTTGTTAGCCAGACTTTTAGCATTTGGTATACAAACCTCGTAATTTTGTCCGGTTGCATACTATATCCTTGTTAGATGCTATGAGGCTGCACCTCAGATTTGTCAAATTACCTTGTGTTTTGGAATTCTGGTCACCCTACCACTAATGCCCCCAATATTGCCCACTAGACCTTGCTCCCCGCTGGCTAGCTCTACATCTGGACCCCCTCCCACCATCACCTAGTTTAAAACTCCCAGTAGGGCTGCACCCTCCCCATTTAGATGCAGTCCGTCCCTGCTAAAGAGCCGGTAACCGGCTAAGAAGTCAGCCCAGTTCTCCAGGAACCCGAACCCCTCCTTTCTACACCAGCTCCTCGGCTACTTGTTAACTTCCATAATCTCCCGCTGGACCTCTGGCCTGGCTCGAGGTCCTGGTAGTATTTCTAAGAATACTACTTTGGAGGTCCTGCTCCTTAATTTTGCTCCTAAGTCCTTGAAATAGTTTTTTAGGACTCTTCATCTTCCTCTAACTTTGTCGTTGGTACTCGCGTGTATAATGACAGCTGGGTCCTCCCCAGCCCCATCCAATAATCTGTCTACCAGATCCGTGATGTGCCGAACCTGAGCGCCTAGTAAACAACATACAGTTTGGCGCTTACGGTCTTTGTGACAGATTGCCCTCTCTCTCCTTCTAATAATTGAGTCCCCTACCACCAGAATCTTTCTTTACCCTTAGCCTCACTCCCACCCTCACTGGAGGAGTTCTTCCCCTGGCAGCTAGGGGCGTTGCTCTGCTCCAACAATGCTGATCCCTGACTGATTTCTCTAACGTCATGCAACAGGGCGTATTTATTGGGATGTTCCCGTCTAGGACCGGCCTCCTTGACTCTTTCCCCTCTACCCTTTCTACATGACACCCAACTACTCTGCTCTGGTAAAGAAGGGAAGAAGGCACTTCTAAGTGCAGTATACACAACCTTTATTGGCACACAAAGATAGAACACTTACAAAATGGTCGTTTTTTTTTAACGGCACATAACGACATCATGCGGGGTCAGTTCCTGGATTTCCACCACCCCCCTGCTGCTGGACCCTGGCCGAGGGGGAGACAGAGCCACAGGGACAGGAAGGGACCCGGCATGATGTCATTATGTGCCCGTTATACACGACCATTTTGTGTTACATCTTCTTGTGCCAATAAAGCTTGTCTATACTGCACTTAGAGGTGCCTTCTTCCCTTCTTTTCCTATTAGTTGGAGTTGCTTCTACTCTTCAGAAGAGCTGCCCTGGTGTCAGCGTAGTACTCCCCACCCCCATATGACCACGGAGGCCATCAACCTTCCACCATTGAGGATTGATCTCCCCAACAGAAGCGCCCTATGTTCCATGTACTTGCTACTCTGCTCTGATGCCTGCACCCTTGTATCTCCTCTGTCCTGGCCCCTGCTGGCAGCTGCAGGGTATGTTCCCAACTCTCCTTTAGTATAGAGCTTCTTCTCGGTATTTCCAGTTGCTTCCCTAGATTCAGGACCTGGGCTTCCAGGGAAGCAACGTTCTTAAATTTTGTGCAGCTGTATTCGCTCTTGATCAGATGATCGAGGATACATGCCACAAGATATGCACCGAGTCGCATCTCCACACCCGCCGAGCATCGTACCCACTAAATTTGATGGGGATACTTCTAGAAGATTAGGTATCTTGCTCTGTCCAAATTAACTGTTAATTAGCTTCCTGACTCTAATTTCTCAGCACACAGGTACTTCACTCAGCAGTACTCAGTTACTCCCAGTCACTCAGCACTACTCAATTTCCCACAGTCACTCAGCTCAGCTCAATTTCCCACAGTCACTCAGCTCGACTCAATTTCCCACAGTCACTCAGCTCGACTCAATTTCCCACAGTCACTCAGCTCGACTCAATTTCCCACAGTCACTCAGCTCGACTCAATTTCCCACAGTCACTCAGCTCTACTCAATTTCTCAGTCACTCAGCAGTGCCCAGTTTACAGTCCCTTAGCAGTACTGTTACACAGTCACTCAGCAGTGCTCAGCAAGCACTCAGCAGTACTCAGTTACTCACTCAGCAGTACTCAGTTACTCTGTCACTCAGCAGTACTCAGTTACTCTGTCACTCAGCAGTACTCAGTTACTCTGTCACTCAGCAGTACTCAGTTACTCTGTCACTCAGCAGTACTCAGTTACTCTGTCACTCAGCAGTACTCGGTTACTCTGTCAGTCAGCAGTACTCGGTTACTCTGTCAGTCAGCAATACTCGGTTACTCTGTCAGTCAGCAGTACTCGGTTACTCTGTCAGTCAGCAGTACTCGGTTACTCTGTCAGTCAGCAGTACTTGGTTTACTCTCAGTCACTCAGCAGTACTCGGTTACATTGTCACTCAGCAGTACTCTGTTACTCTGTCACTCAGCAGTACTCGGTTACTCTCAGTCAGTCAGCAGTACTCGGTTACTCTCAGTCAGTCAGCAGTACTCCGTTACTCTCAGTCAGTCAGCAGTACTCCGTTACTCTCAGTCAGTCAGCAGTACTCTGTTAATCTGTCAGTCAGCAGTACTCTGTTAATCTGTCAGTCAGCAGTACTCGGTTTACTCTGTCACTCAGCAGTACTCGGTTACATTGTCACTCAGCAGTACTCGGTTACATTGTCACTCAGCAGTACTCGGTTACTCTCAGTCAGTCAGCAGTACTCGGTTACTCTCAGTCAGTCAGGAGTACTCGGTTACTCTGTCAGTCAGCAGTTCTCGGTTACTCTGTCACTCAACAGTACTCAGTTACTCTTAGTCAGCAGTACTCGGTTACTCTGTCAGTCAGCAGTACTGGGTTACTCTGTCACTCAGCAGTACTGAGTGCCCATTCACAAAAAAGGTAGTAGGGAGGAATCGAGCAACTATAGACCAGTGAGTCTGACATCAATAGTAGGCAAATTAATGGAAACCCTATTAAAGGATAGAATTGTGGAACATCTTAAATCCCATGGATTGCAAGATGAAAAACATGGGTTTACTTCAGGGAGATCATGTCAAACAAATCTTATAGATTTTTTTGACTGGGTGACTAAAATAATAGACGGTGGAGGTGCAGTAGACATTGCATATCTAGATTTTAGTAAGGCTTTTGACACTGTCCCACATAGAAGACTTATCAATAAACTACAGTCATTGAACATGGACTCCCATATTGTTGAGTGGATTAGGCAGTGGCTGAGTGACAGACAACAGAGGGTTGTAGTCAATGGAGAACATTCAGAACAAGGTCATGTTACCAGTGGGGTACCTCAGGGATCTGTACTGGGACCAATTTTGTTTAATATCTTCATAAGTGATATTGCAAAATGCCTCGATGGTAAGGTTTGTCTTTTTGCTGATGACACAAAGATATGTAACAGGGTTGATGTTCCTGGAGGGAAATGCCAAATGGAAAAGGATTTAGGAAAACTAGAAGAATGGTCAGAACTCTGGCAACTGAAATTTAATGTGGATAAGTGCAAGATAATGCACCTGGGGCGTAAAAACCCAAGGGCAGAATATAGAATATTTGACACAGTCCTGACCTCAGTATCTGAGGAAAGGGATTTAGGAGTAATTATTTCAGAAGACTTAAAGGTGGGAGGACAATGTAATAGAGCAGCACGAAATGCCAGCAGAATGCTTGGATGTATAGGGAGAGGTATAAGCAGTAGAAAGAGGGAAGTGCTTATGCCGCTGTACAGAACACTGGTGAGACCTCACTTGGAGTATTGTGCGCAGTACTGGAGGCCATATCTCCAGAAGGATATAGATACTCTAGAGAGAGTTCAGAGAAGAGCTACTAAACTAGTACATGGATTACAGGAAAAAACTTACCAGGAAAGGTTAAAGGACCTTAACATGTATAGCTTGGAAGAAAGAAGAGACAGAGGGGATATGATAGAAACCTTTAAATACATAAAGGGAATCAACTCGGTAAAGGAGGAGAGCATATTTAAAAGAAGAAATACTACCACAAGAGGACACCGTTTTAAACTAGAGGGGCAAAGGTTTAAAAGTAATATGAGGAAGTATTACTTTACTGAGAGAGTAGTGGATGCATGGAATAACCTTCCTGCAGAAGTGGTAGCTGCAAATACAGTGAAGGAGTTTAAGCATGCATGGGATAGGCATAAGGCTATCCTTCATATAAGATAGGGCCAAGGACTATTCATAGGATTCAGATATATTGGGCAGACTAGATGGGCCAAATGGTTCTTATCTGCCGACACATTCTATGTTTCTATGTTACTGGGTTACTCTGTCACTCAGCAGTACTGGGTTACTCTGTCACTCAGCAGTACTGGGTTACTCTGTCACTCAGCAGTACTGGGTTACTCTGTCACTCAGCAGTACTGGGTTACTCTGTCACTCAGCAGTACTGGGTTACTCTGTCACTCAGCAGTACTGGGTTACTCTGTCACTCAGCAGTACTGGGTTAGTCTGTCACTCAGCAGTACTGGGTTAGTCTGTCACTCAGCAGTACTGGGTTAGTCTGTCACTCAGCAGTACTGGGTTAGTCTGTCACTCAGCAGTACTCAGTTACTCACAATCACTCAGCAGTACTCAGTTACTCACAATCACTCAGCAGTACTCAGTTACTCACAATCACTCAGCAGTACTCAGTTACTCAACAGTACACAGCAGCATGTAGAAAGGCCTCGGCTGTCCAAGTTGGCGCTTTAAATTGAACCAAACGCCCCAGCCTTTCATGATAAAAATTGGGCACTATAAAGGCCAACAAATTAGCCCACACAGGGATTTAAAGTGTTAGGTACCTAACTAGGTTAACTTTAAATCTTCCATTAATGTGCCACAAGAACAATCTTATTAGCTATTCTCATATACCATGAGAAATATCTGAAAAGTGAGCTGTGCATCAAAAAGCATGTAGAAACATGTAGCAGGTGGCTATTTCCACATTACCAGCTGCTAATGATTATTCTTGTCTCTGGCTGCAAGCTTATCACAGTAGGACATTTCTGCTTCCATCTTTTCAGGAAAATGGAACATTATCTTGAGGGGCATGGTGCCGAAGTCTTGAGCTTGAATTTTTTTGAACACGTTAATTAAAAATGTCAGTACTTCAACCCAGTACTGATAAAATATTTAAAAATGCACATTGCTGAAATGTAATCAGCTTGAAACTTTGAGTTTTTTGTCTTGCTGTGTGGACAGAGAAAAGTCAAAATGTATTTGTCTCTTCTTTCAGTAAGTGCTTGCTTTTAGCTCAGGCAGGTACGTTCTTTTCCCTGTACCTATACTTTAGTGAAGGGTCAGTTTGCCCAAAACTAAATTTTCAGTTTTTGGTAGATGCTGGAGCATTAAACGGCTCATTTACACTATACGTCTTTTAAACAAAGTATGAATGCATATGCAAGCAAAAGGAATGTATTTCAATGAGCCTTGGCCTTTGCGGTACTTTCACGTGCACTTAAAATACAGCATGCTGCTTTTTTTCACACCGGAATACCCATAAACCTTAAAAAAACTCATGTAAATGCAATTGTGACTTTCTGTGTAAATGAGCCCTGAAAGTTTCCTAAGCCTAGGTTCACACTGAGTGCAGGTTTGAAAACCTGTGAGTTCAGCTGAACTAGCATGATTTCAAACCAGCATTTTAGTCAGACTTTGGGGGCAAATTCAGACATCTGTCTGGGTTTATCCCTTTATTCCAGACATCTTTGTGGGTGCAGGAACTTCTTTTGGGAATCAGTGCTGCGCCGATTCGGACAGTGCCGTTGCCAGCAATAGGCTCCAATTTGACATGCGATTTGACATGTCAAATCACCCCGATGTGAACAGGGGCTAAATCTCCCCAGCACTCTATTTTGATGTTTCTGCACTTGTATTCCTGAGGTCTGCACATCTGCTGTGGCGATTAAAAGGAGTCCTGCTCCTCCTACTCTTCATGCTCTCCCTTGTACTCTAAGGGAATGCAGTAGGAGGAACAGAAACAGAAATGTGTACAGGAACATTTAAAAATCCCAGGTGGGCAGAAAAAAAAAAATCAGGAGCATTGAAATGAAGATCTTACTGTTTGTGTATCCAAGAGCTACAAAATGCCAGCAGCTGACAGATCCCGCCTCCACCTTTAACATTTTGAGGCCATGTGTTTTGATTGGTGCACATCTGTTTCAGGTTACTACTTCAGATGATACAGAGGATAGACTGCATACCAACTAGCAGAGGATTGCAGCGGCATACCATTAATTTTTATCATGACAGGTTTGCATAAAAACAGAAAAATAAGTTACATACAGTATCTCACAAAAGTGAGTACACCCCTCACATTTTTGTAAATATTTTATAATATCTTTTCATGTGACAACACTGAAGAAATGACACTTTGCTACAATGTAAAGTAGTGCGTGTACAGCTTGTATAACAGTGTAAATTTGCTGTCCTCTCAAAATAAATCAACACACAGCCATTAATGTCTAAACCGCTGGCAACAAAAGGGAGTACACCCGTAAGTGAAAATGTCCAAATTAGGCCCAAAGTGTCAATATTGTGTGTGGCCAACATTTTCTAGCACTGCCTTAAGCTTCTTGGGCACGTAGTTTACCAGAACTTGACAGGTTGCCACTGGAGTCCTTTTCCACTCCTCCATGACGACATCATGAAGCTGGTGGATGTTGGAGACCTTGCACTCCTCCACCTTCCGTTTTGAGGATGCCCCATAGATGCTCAATAGGGTTCATGTCTGGAGACATGCTTGGCTATTCCATCACCTTTACCCTCAGCTTCTTTAGCAAGGCAGTGGTTATCTTGGAGGTGTGTTTGGAGTCATTATCATGTTGGAATACTGCCCAGTCTCCGAACGGAGGGGATCATGCTCTTCTTCAGTATGTCATAGTACATGTTGGTATTCATGGTTCCCTCAATGAACTGTAGCTCCCCAGTGCCGGCAGCACTCATGCAGCTTCAGACCATAACTCTCCCACCACCATGCTTGACTGTAGGCAAGACACACTTGTCTTTGTACTCCTCACCTGGTTGCCCCCACGCACGCTTGACACCATCTGAACCAAATACGTTTATCTTGGTCTCATCAGACCACAGGACATGGTTCCAGTAATCCATATCCTTAGTCTGCTTGTCTTCAGCAAACTGTTTGCAGGATTTCTTGTGCATCATCTTTAGAAAAAGGCTTCCTTCTGGTACAACACTCATGCAGACCAATTTGATGCAGTGTGTGGCGTATGGTCAGAGCACTGACAGGCTGACCCCAACCCCACCCCTTCAACCTCTGCAGCAATGCTGGCAGCACTCCTACGTCTATTTCCCAAAGACAACTTCTGGATATGACGCAGAGCATGTGCACTCAACTTCTTTGGTCGACCATGGTGAGGCCTGTTCTGAGTGGAACCTGTCCTGTTAAACCCCTCTATGGTTTTGGTTTGGTCACCCTGCTGCAGTTTAGTTTCAGGGTCTTGGCAATCTTCTTATAGCCTAGGCCATCTTTGTGTAGAGGAACAATTCTTTTTTTCAGATCCTCAGATAGTTCTTTGCCATGAGGTGCCACGTTGAACTTTCAGTGACCAGTATGAGAGAGTGAGAGCGATAACACCAAATTTAACATTCCTGCTCCCCATTCACACCTGAGACCTTGTAACCCTGATAAGTCACATGACATTGGGAAGGGAAAATGGCTAATTAGGCCCAATTTGGGCATTTTCACTTAGGGGTGTACTCACTTTTGTTGCCAGCGGTTTAGACATTAATGGCTGTGTGTGGAGTTATTTTGAGGGGACAGCAGATTTACACTGTTATACAAGATGTACACTCACTACTTTACTCTATAGCAAAGTGTCATTTCTTCAGTGTTGTCACATGAAAAGATCTAAAAAAATATTTACAAAAATGTGAGGGGTGTACTTTTGTGAGATACTGTACGTAGACCACTCTTTGGAATATTTATGATTTTGTCGTTTGTTTTTCATTATTTGCTCCCATAGAGCTTACCTATAATAAAACCAGACCAGTCCAAACCTCGTTTTCAAAACTCTGCCCGCCCTTTGCATCCTTCTACTCCATTCATAGAAGCCGTACTATAGCTTCCATGAATAAAACGCAATCTATAAAGGAAGGAACATATTATGTAATTAATGGTCATTCCATTCAAACACAACATCCAAGTCTACTGGTTACAAATGCATAGTCTACAGGCCTTTTTAGGTGTTCCATTTAATCCCATTGCTCAAAAATAAAATCATAAAATATTCTCTTTATTATTTATACCTTCCCGCCCAGCTTATAACAGAATGTGACGTCCTCTCAGAAAGCGCTGCTAGCCCTGCCATGCAGCAGAGCGAACTGTCACCAGCTGTATCCACTGGACACAGCTGATGATTGATCAGTGTACAGGCTTGCCTGCCCGTACCATGTGACCAATATGACCAATCACAGCAGGTCACTTGAGGGTTTTAAACAATGGATGGCTTCCTTTCAAGCCATTCATTGTGTACAATTGTGTTGCTAGCTGTGATTTGGTCAATCACAGCCCATTTGTACCATGTGATTAGTTTTGACCAATCACAGCTAATCGCAACACATCAAACTGAATGAATTGGTTACATTCAGTAAAATGCTTGCTTATAGCAATGTAATACACTGCTAAAAACAAAGTGTAAAGAAAAAGAACATTCTGATCACTTTCCCAGAGAAGTACAATGTTTCTTGGTTCTGGGGGAATCTAGGATAAAAAACGACCCTGGGGGTCCTAGTAGACGGCTCAGCAATGGCATGCAATGCCAAGCTGCTGCAAGCAAAGCCAACAATATTGGCATGCATTCAAAAGGGGATTTCCTCCAGAGGTAAAACAATAATTATTCCACTCTACAAGACTCTGGTCCGGCCACATCTCGAGTATGCCATCCAGTTCTTGGCACCAGTCCTCAGGAAGGATGTGCTGGAACTGGAGAAAGTCCAGAGAAGGGAAACAAAGCTAATAAAGGGACTAGAGGATCTCTGCTATGGGGAAAGACTACAAGCATTAAACAAATTCTCTCTGCAGAGGAAACGCTTGAGAGGGGATAAGATAGTGATGTACAAATTCTGTACTGGTGACTCTAGCATAGGGAAAAAAACTTTTCGGTGAATGGGAATTTAAAAAAACGCCCGGCTATTCAATGGAATTGGAAGAGAAGTGGTTTACCTTAAACTGTGTAGAGGGTTCTTCACTGTCAGAGCGGTAAGGATGTGGTATCAGCAGAGAGTATTGATTGTTTAAAAAAAAAAAAATTATTTGGCACCTTAACAATCGCAACATACAGGGATATACAGTGAACTCTTGACACAGACACAAGCACACATTCCACAGGTTAATAATAATAATAATAATAATTTTTTTTTCAAAACGTTATGCCAAAAAAGTACAAACCCACCATGGCTGATACTAAATACCTTGGACTGTCCACTTTCCAAAAAGGGGTGATTTGTGGGGTTATTTTCACTGTCCTTGCATTTTAGGGACTCATTAAATGAGCTACAATGTCAGTACATCAGGATTGATCAATTTACTGATGTATACCATAGTTTGTGGACTTTCTAACTTTCCTACAGACTAAATAAGATACACTGATTTGTTTTATTTTCACCAAAGAAAAGTAGCAGAATACATTTTGGCCTAAGTTTATGAACAATTATTTTTTTGCAAAAGATTATACATAATTAAAAAAAAAAAAAAATTCAATACTTTTTTGCTGAAAAAACCCAGTGGTTATTAAATACCACCAAAAGAAAGCTCTAGTTGTATGAACAAAATTATAAACATGTAGTTAGGGTACAGTATTGCATGTCTGCGCAATTGTCATACACAGCGTGACAGCGCTGAAAACTGGCCTGGACAGGAAGGAGGTAAAAGTGGCCAGTATTGAAGTAGTTAATTTATAAAAATGAGATTAAATAAAAAATAAATATACAAAGCAGTTTTGCGAACGCATCAGATCTACCACCAACCGCCTGCAAGCATTGTAATTTCTTCCTTTGGAAATGGCTATGTGGTTTAGCAATGGCTGGGAAAGAGTAGTTAATCCTGTTAAAAAAAAACACCTATGACATTATTATTATTATTATATAGGATTTATATAGCCCCGAGAGTTTACGCAGCGCTTTTACATCTGAGTATATATACATTATGTCTGTCTTTACACCAATTTGAGGAGCCTGTATAGAGGTATTTATTTTTTACACAATAGGGATTTTACAAATGAATAATAAACCATGAGAATTTTTACACGTGTATTTTTGAGTAGCGAGAGTTTGTGGCACCTAAAAAGCCCCAAAGAATGTGTATTTGTTCATGAACCACTTAATACGAGGTGAACCTCTTCTTCATCCGCCCATCCTCAGTTCATCGTAGGATGGAACCATGATAGTAAGTACTGTCCCTTGCTCAGATTAAAAAAAAAAAAAAGTATAACTAATAGTAGGCTTTAAGTAAGATTACCCCAAAATCTAAAGCAAAAAAAAATTTAGCTAAATGTCCCAATTCACACTATGGCATTCCATTGCAGTGTATTTCTGCAAACGCATTAATGTGCATTGTGATATGCTGCAGCGTAAGTCCTTTAGCATCTTCTATAATTGTCTTTAGTTGCCATTTCTCTTTCGTTCATTGATGGACACAGCTCCTAATCTTCTTGACCAATGGGTTAGGCAGAAAAATAACTTGACTACGCCTATGGGCAGTCCCAGGAGGTATACTCCCCCCCCCCCCCCCCTCTCTACTATAGGCCCTCAGTTTTTTTTCTGCCTAGTCAGGAGTAAGGACCTCAGCTCTGCGCTAGGTCGGGCACGACCTAGCCCCACCGAACGGGGTCTGGACTGCAGGTTAAATGTCTCGCGAGGTCGCAGATCGACCGGGTTTCGGCCTGCTTTGCAGCGTTCCTCCTGGCCGACAGCCCCCCCCCCCATTCCGATGGCAAGGAGGTTCTGTCTGGAGCGGTGCCCGCCTGGTTTCTGGTATGGTGAGTAACTATCCCCCCCCCTCTCCCCCTGGAGGGTTTTGAGGTGGATGCGGACCCCTCCCTGGGAATAGTCGGACCCCCGGGTTCCCCTCCTTCCTGTTAGGCCCCCCTTTGTGTCTGATGGCCCTGTGGGTCATCTACCCCTCCCGCCATTGCCCCTCCACTTATACTGGGGTTGTATGGTGGTCTGGCTACCTCCTGGGGCTGCTGGCGACCGGTTGTGGGGGGATTGTACCTGGTGGGGGGCTCCTGCCACGCCCCCCCCTTTTTGCTCTGTGTCTTGCCCAAGCCGAGGGATCACTCCTCGTGGAGCCGCCACTTTGTTGTAGCCTCTTTCCTGTATAGGCCGGCGGCCCTTTTTCATTTGTCCGGTATTGAATTTAATGGCGGCCGTTACTGTGGAGCCTTCTGGGCATCTATTTTAGCTGGGGGAGCCCCTCGTTTTTTCCTGGTGCTGACTCCTGGGCCTCTTTCCTTCCTGGATGACGCACGTGGAGTCCTTTGATCCTGGTGGGGTGGTGAGTCTGGTGGGGTTCTCTCCCTCTCTCTGCTGCAGGATCGGGTGGTGCTCTGTGGCTGGCGACCGGGTTGTGTTACAGCCGTGGTTAGGTTGTCCCTTAGCAGTGTTTTTTTATGTACTTTATTGGGATACTCTTATTCCTCATTGAGTCCTCGGAGCACATTTCCCCACCTGACCCCCTGTCAGAGCCTGCAGGGCCCTCTGGGTCCCAACCATCCATTAATGCACTGACAGCGGTCCTGGATTCCTTTGTGTCCCAGGTGGAGGTGGCTTTTGGGCGGCGGAGTAGTAGAAAGCACCCCCCGGCGTTCCACTTTTTTAATCAGTCTCCTCAGATTCTGAATCTGATCTGGCCGCCGCGGACAGGGCTCGCCCTGAAGGGTCTGCGGCCACACGTCCTGAGTTTTCAGATAGTGAGGATGATTCCTCCACTCCTGTAGTCATGCACGAAAAGGAGCTGGTGAATGCACTGATTGTGTCTATGTGTGAGACTCTAAGCTGCGCCGAAGACACTGGTTCCCTTTGGCACTCACAAGCCGTCTTGAGGGCAAAGGTGTTATCGTTTCTTTCATATTTTGACAGATTTTTTCGCAAAAGAGTGTGAACGTCCAAAATGCCCCTATTGTGGTCCCTAAGCATTTTGCAATGAGGTACCCATTTAAAGAGTCCCTCCTTAAGAAGTGGACTGTTCCTCCGGTGGTGAATCCCCCGATTTCCAGGTTGAAAAAGGCAACCATGATTCCGGTAGAAGAATCGCCAGCTTTTAAGAATCCAGCTGACAGAAAGGTGGTTGCTGTGGCCCACAGTATGTTCACTGTGGCCAGCTCGGCACTCAGACCGGTTTTCGCCATTGCCCTGGTGTCACAAACTGACTCAGGGGGCTAAGCTTTTACGCTGTGACCTGGAGGGTGAGCAGCTGGTCCAGGGGCTGCAGTTTATCTGTGATGGCTCTTTGAATACGGCTCCCCTGAATTCTAGATGATCTGTTTCCGCAGTGATCCTTTAGACGTGTTTTGTGGCTCAAATGTTGGTGTTCTGACTAGAACTCTAAAAAAGCCTTAACTGATCTTCTTTTTCAAGGAGACCGCCTGTTTGGAGCTACCCTGGATGACCACATTAAGGGTCTCACAGAGGGGAAGAGTACCTTTCTTTTGCAGGCTAGTAAGGGTAAGGAACCTTGTCCTAGACGTGGCCTGTCCTTCTCAGCTCACAGGAAGTTTTTTCGTCCCCCAGGGTCGGCTGACAAGGTTTCAAAGCCTTTCAATGCCTCTTAGGGAGGATCCAAGTGAATGTGGTCTGGAAACTTCTGTATGAAGGTGTGCCCTCATCCGTGCCTGGGGTGGGGGGGGGGATGTCTTTGCTGGTTTCTGGACCTGTAGACCTCCTTGGTGTAGGACAACTGGGTCCACGAAGTGATACGGTCTGGCTACAGGATCTAGTTTCGGTCTTACCCTCGAGAGGTTTTTTCATTCCAATGTGCGTCTGTCCCTGGATTGATTGCAAGCCCTCTTCAGGGTGGTGCAAGACCTGTTACTTCAAGGGGTAATTGTTCCGGTTCCAACTCTGGAAAGTTTTCAGGGGTTTTATTCATACCTGTTCACGGTCCTGAAGAAAGAGGGCAAGGTGTGTCTAATTCTGGACCTCAAGACCCTGAATTTGCTTTGTGCGGGTTCAGATTGGAATCTATTCACACGGTGGGGGTATCCTTGCATCAGGGGGATTTCCTTGCCTCTATTGACATCAAGGATGCTTACTTACACATTTAAATATGTGTCTGTCACCAGCGCTTCCTCTGCTTTGCCATGGGAGAGGCATTATCAGTTTGTGGCATTACCCTTTGGTCTCGCCTCTGCTCCTCTGGTCTTCACAAAGCTCTGGTGCTGGCGTTATGTCAGTGAGGAATCGCAGTCTGGGGTACCTGGATGACCTTCTCTTGCGAGCAGAGTCTCCTGCTGCTCTGATGGACAACGTGGACATCGCTATATGGACTCTGGACAAACTCCAGAAGTTACATGCTGTGATGCATGCTGTCCAGCCGGTGGTCGTCCCTCCGGACTTGAATGAGGGTGCTGGGCCTGATGGTTTCTACCTTTTTTGAGGCAGTCCCATTTGCACAGTTCCATACGAGGTCCCTGCAAAGAGAGATCTTGGCCAAATGGGACAGGTGTCTGCAGTCTCTGGACATTCAAATCAGGCTAAGCTGAAAAACAAAAGGGTCTCTGATATGGTGGCTTTGCTCTCCAGCTCTTTGCCACGGCAAATCTTTTCTCCCCCTGTATTGGACAGTGGTCACCGATGCCAGTCTGTCCGGGTGGGGGAGGTGTCCTGGGTTGGAACTCCGCTCAGGGAGTTTGGACACTGGAAGAGTCATGAATCAAGATTAATGTCCTGGAACTCCGAGTGATCAGGCTTTGCCTGAATCACTAGACGGATCGCCTTCATGGGTGTCCAGTGCAAATCCAATTGGACAATGCCACAGCAGTGGCTTAAGTCAATCACCAGGGTGGAACAAGGACTGTATTGGCAGCTCTGGAGGTAGCTGGCATTCTTCGGTGGGCAGAACATTTCTTTCCCGCCCTCTCCGCCATACACATTCCAGGGGTGAAAAATTGGCAGGCAGATTATCTCAGTCGGCACCCCTTGGAGGATCTGCTGTCCCAAGGGCCAATCTTCCATTCTGTTTTACAGTCACTGGCTTTGACGGCTTGGCTGTTGAAAGCCAAGTGCTGAAGGATAGAGGTTTGTCTGGGTTGGGGATTCCCACATTAGTGAAGGCTAGGAAGTCTACTTCTAGGAAAATCTACCATCGTATCTAGAAAGCGTACATTTCGTGGTGTGAGTTGCTTGGTGTTCACCCTCGCTCTTTTTCGATGGCTTGAGCAGAAATTGGCCTTGAGTACCATTAAGGGTCAAGTGTCAGCCTTGGTGGTCTTCTTTCAATGACTCTTGGCCACGCACTACCTGGTGCATACTTTTATTCAGGGTGTTCGACATTTGACTCCACCAGTGCGGTCCCCACTACTGCCTTGGAATCTCAACTTTGTGCTTTCAGCTCTCCAGAGTCCTCCCTGCATGCAGGGTGTCGGAATTGGCGGCATTGTCTTGTCGTTCCCCTTATTTGGTGGTCCACAAGGATAAGGTGTTTCTTCGCCCCTCTCCGTTGTTCCTTCCAAAAGTTGTCTCTGACTTCCATCTGAATGGGGACATTGTGTTGCCTTCCCTGTGTCCCAGGCCAAAACATCATTGCATTGCATTCCCTGGATGTGGTTCAGGCTATTCGGGTGTATCCTGCAGCTGCTGAGTCTTTTAGGAAGTCGTACTCCCTATTTGTGCTTACGGATGGGCCTCAAAGGAATATCCGCTTCATCTGCGACCATTTCTATATGGTTTAGACACATTGTGACTCAGGCCTATTAGATTAAGGGTCAGGTTCCTCCTTTCCCTGTGAAGGCCCACTCTATGCAGGCGCTTAGTGCTTCTTGGGCCTTCCATCATCAAGCGTCAGTGACGCAGGTGTGCAAGGCGGCTACTTGGTCATCTGTGCACACTTTCACAAAGTTTTCACCCTCCAAGGTTTTGCAGGCTGCTGTTTAGGGGTGTAAATGTTTTTCAGAGGGGCTCCAGTTGTTTTGGTTGAGCTCCTGTTACCTGGTTGGCTACGGTTTAGCCTTGGGAATTTTTTCTTGCTGCCCCCCCACTCATGTTTGACACTGCTTTGGGATGTCCCAATGGTCAAGAAGATTAGAAGCTGTGCCCGTCAGTGAATGAACTAGAAAATTGAATTTTTTAATTACTGTATAATCCATTTCTCTGATGTTCATTGACAAACACAGCACCCAGCCCTCTATGGAGTTGTATTACTTCTGCTACTGCTTGTAACAATAGCACCTATAGTATAGTAAGCTACTGCTTGTAGCAATAGTACCTATAGCAGAGAGGGGGGAGTTCACCTCCTGGGACTGCCTAGGCGTAGTCCAGTTATTTTTCTGTCAAGTGTCCTACTCCTGTAGGGGGCAGTATAACCCAATGAAAAAGATCGGGAACTGTGTCCGTCAATGAACATCAGAGAAACAGATTTTACGGAAAGTCAAAAAGCCCATTTTTACTGCACTGACCGGGTGCCAAATTTTGGGCTATTCACATTTTGCTGTTCTCTGTTGTGTTGTCACACATCAACATTGCCCAGTAAAATTAACAGTCTGCCAGTGCACCACAACAGACAAAAAAAGAAGCTGCACCCCACAACAGAAAGTAGTGTAACTACAGTGCATTGTGGTGCAATGCCTTATTTTGATGGGAAACCATACAAAACGATTAACACTGCAATGTGCTATTGCAGTAACTTATGTTTACAGTAATCCAATTAAATGGAGAAGAGTAAATGGGCAAGTATTTTGCTGCTAAGTGGTAGAAGTTAGAGCAGAGACTTTTTTCTGTCATACCAATACAAACAAAAAAAAAAACCTGAGAATGCCTAAACATTTGTAATTGCAACAATTACTGGGCGAAGTGGTGCATTATCTGACAGAAATGCAGGGGTGCCAATGTTTTTGGCCATGACTATAAGTGTTAGCTGAAGTTCAGCTTCAAATTTCAAATCTGCTAGTCTAACACTGCGCTCTCCCGGAACTGACAATGCTGCTGCCTCCGCATCTAAGGATTGGTAAACTACAATATGTTACATTTTCGTTTTGGAGTTTAATATCGCTTTAAATTACCTTAAGTCTACTTTTGTATTTTGTGTTTCAGGTAGCATTGCCTTCTTAGGATTCAGTGGAAAGTTTAAACCATCCTGGACAAGACTATTCAAGAGTCCTGCAGGACAGGGCTTGGGACTGATAGAGAGATATATCCCTCTACAGCAGGAAGCATACGAGTGCCGAAGAGTCAGCACTAGTAAAAGAAAAGATGTGGACCTCTTGAAGAAAGCTTTAAACGCACATTAAATTAATATATGCCTTAAGGGTAAAACAAAAAATGTGAACTAACTTATTTAATTTATGGCAATTACACTGTTATCCAGCGTAAATCAAATTACTGTTTTATTACAGAGGGGAAACCTAAAATCAAAGCCCTAATGCCAATGCACCTTTTAGTTGTATATAGTCATGAATGTTTTTTATGACTGTTTTGTAAAGATAGGTTTTACAGTTGTGATTTTTTTGGTGGTTTTGTATGTGCTGTAAACTGTATTCGTTTTTTTTATACTTTTATATCACTGATATTTTATAGTGTTTATAATTATGGATCTGACTGGAAGTGTTTAAAGTGTGTGTTAATTTGCACCATGGTTTTACTTGAAAGATGTTTTTATTAAAATCTTTCTGCAAATTACTAGTGTGGTGGTGTTTGTTTTTTTTTTTTTTTTTTATTAACCCTAGCAAAAGTAAACCTGTTGAATGGCAGAAATTTTAAAGTGATGTTAAAATGAAAAGAAATACCCAGTATGTTCAATTATGGCAACCGTTAAGCATATATAGTAAGTAAATGTGCTTATCCAAAACAACAGTGCTAAAAAAAATCATTAATCGCATCAATTATAAAAGGTTGTTTTTCACAAACTAAGTGAAATAAATAAACCAAAAATGAGTCCATGGGTAAATAGATGAAAAAAAATCCCATGCACAAGATAGTGTGATCAGGTGTAGATTCCCAACAACCATTCAGCGGTGATTCTTCCTAAATATATTTGTGATCTTATTTAACCACACGACTATATACTGCGGCAGTCAGCCCCTCACAGGTAAAGTGACGTATGGGTATGTCGCTCGCCCGCAGGGGGCGAGCTCCCACTCGTTCCCTGCCTAGCCTGCGCGTGTGACCGGCGGCTCCGATGTCCGCCGGCCACTCGCGATCTCCCTCAGGAGAGGGAGAAAGACAGATGGCTGATGTAAACACAGCCGTCTGTCATTCTCCCTGAAGTAATGACAGAGGCTATCCTGCTATGTAGGATCGTATGTCTCTGTGATTACTTCACTAGCCACGCACCCTAACAGAATCACGCCCCTAGGGACCCACTTAACCCCTTGATCACCAATAAAGTTAACCCCTTCCCTGCCAGTGTCATTTTTACAGTAACCGTGCATATTTATAGCACTGATTACTGTAGTAATGTCACTGGTACCCCCAAAAGTGTCAAATATCAGTCAGGGGTCCAATATGTCAGCCACAATGTCGCAGTCCCGCAAAAAAAAAATTGAAGATCGCTGCCATTACTGGTTAAAAAAAGAAACCATAAAAATGACATAAATTTTTCCCGTAGTTAGTAAACGCAATAACATTTGCGCAAACCAATCAAAATACACTTATTGCGATTTTTTTTTTTCTCCCAAAAATATGTAGCAGAAAAAAAATTGGCCTAAAACGTTAAATTTTGATTTTTACATTTTTTTTGAGAATTTCATATAAAAAAAATTTGAAAAATATTGTTTTTTTTGTTTATAGAGCAAAAAATAAAAATCGCACAGGTGATCAAATACCACAAAAAGAAAGCTCTGTTTGTGAGGAAAAAAAGGACGTCAATTTAATTTGGGTACAGCAGGGCGCGCGCAATTGTCCATTAAATTCACGCAGTGCCGAATCGCAAAATTAATCCTCCGGGGCTTAAGTGGTTAAATACACCGTGCTCCACTGCACACGAAAGAGGATTTGCCTCTTACCAGATGGATCAACCTTTGCAGGTCTAGCACAGCCTTTTTGCAGCTTTTTCAGTGCAAGCAAAGAGCACCTCCTCTATGGGATGACACTTTCTTAGCAAATCCAAGCTCTCAGTATGGATGGATAAACCACATCTCATTAACATCAAGCTGTGCTAGTAATCGACACTCCAGCTTGTTGTGACACACATGAAAAGGGAGGAAACAACTCATTGCGCAGATATCCATTAAAAACTTATTTAATGGTATAGACATGTACTTGAAAGAAGGATATTCTAGGCAAATTGGTTACACACAGGGTCTGGTGTCCTTACAGACGATAAGACGTCACTCCTACCACTACCGCCCAACGTATGTTTCATTCTAATAAACGTCATCACTGGGGCAGCAGTTAAGCATGTCAGAAGAAAACACTGTTTTGGCCAGTACCCTGGTTTCCATGTGTTCTTGAAAGTGCGTGTAGTGCTCAGCATGTCCCTGGAAGATTGCCTCTTGTTTGCAGCATAGCCTTATGTATGCTCCTTGGGCCTATATAAAGAGCCTAAAGACCAGGGCCCTGGGATTGATTTGCTAAGAGCAAACAGACTGTTCATTTTGCCAAGGAAGTTGTACTTTGCAAGGGAATTTTCCAGAGAACTTGGTTAATGTGAGGTTGTACTTTGTGAGAATACCCAATTACGTGCACGGTGAAGAATGTAAAAAAAAAAAAAAAAAAACCCCAGCATATCTTAATTGTGCAGTACAGGGCACAGGCTTGGGTACTTGTAGACCTCTGAGTTAAAGACTGGAATTCTCAGGCGATTGGACACTGACAAATTTCAGTTTTTTGCTAGTGTCATCATTTGTGATTTACCTCTTTTTAATTCTATGGACGTGCTCGGGTTCTTCCTCGTTCCCTTTTGCCACAAGGGCTCGCTACAGGATGGTCTGCACCCGGGTTGCTGTGCACTCCTTCTTGCTCTATGTTCTGCACCCTGCTCTGAGAGTACCCCACAGGCAAATACTCTAACCCATAGTTATGGTGTAAACCAGGCGAATTGGAGCCACAGCAAAAGCTCAGGCAATCATTCACTCTGCCAAAGGCCCGCACATCACTCAACCTCCAAGTGACTTTGCTTCACTTGCATCGAAGAAAGACTGGTCTCTACATCTATCTCAGGCTCTCAACAAGCAGCCTACCTGGCAAAGGCTGACTTCTGCAACTATGTCACAATTCATCGGACAGTTAGTGGCTTTAAGCAGCCATCGCTGTCCAGCACTCCAAAATGCCAGGCTTTCTCCAGCTTCACTCTCTTCTAGTGCAGGCAAATCCGGAGCTGACCCAAGTAGAAGCAGACCTAGGCCCCTTTCACACGAACGATCTGATCAGATCCGCCTGTCAGTTTTTCTGATCGGATCCTGCATGCATCCTGCTGACACCCGCTGCCATCCGCATCCGATCCTGTCCGTGAAATCCAGACGGATGGAAACCCTATTTTCCATCCCTCCAGGGGATCGGATGAGAGCGGACAGGCGGTTCGTTCTCATCCGATTCCCCCATAGAGAGCAGTGGGGCTCTGACACCTCCCTCTCTGCACACAGTGCGGAGACAGCTGTCATCCGCCTGCTCAGCAGGGATCGGCAGATTGATCCCCGCTGAGCAGAGAACGGTACACACCGCACAGCAGACCGTATGAATGGACCTATAGAATTAAACGAAAAGGACCCTGAGGTAGTGTATACAATTTTTGGGCAATTTTTAGGCATCTTGCCAAGGCAACCTTGAAGAAACATGAAGGCACTCCAGTTGAAAGACAGCACTAAAAGACACAATTTACATGCTAAGGTTTGTCTTAAATACAGAACCCTTTTGTAGTAAGCAGACTTTGAGCTAATAGTAGAACAAAATTTGATATGGATAGCTTTATCAAATTGAATTCTGAAAATAAATATGATCGAACATTCTCTTACTTGAATACCAAAAACTAAACTTGCACTTCATTCTAAATTGCTCTGTAGACCTACTAAGGTTACTGGATGTTCTATTGCCCTGGTTTTCTCATGCCCTTTTTTATGAGTAAAGCCCTCTGGGGAGAACCTTACAACTCAATGTTTTCTTTATAACTTCTGCCTCAAGCACAGTGTTGGGGAAGAGGATCATTCATTTTGTTAGTTTAGGTTTAGTATTTTAGTGTCTCACAGCAATTTTAATGGTGCAAAATCTTCATAGACCATGACACCTTATTAATCTATGTCTAGTAAATCACTTAAACATGGACTAACGTGGAGGATTTGTATCTAACATGAAAACACTGAACAATGAAGGCTGTTATAGAGGATACAATTATGAGTTAGGAAGTTGCCAAGTGATAAATAATGACATTTTAAATACTTACTGTTTTCTGCTACACTGCCATCCTAACAAGAATGCTTTTTGCTGTAAAAAAAAAAAAAATACTGACACAATCCAAACCCTTTTTGCTCTATCCCTCTCAAATGCAGCATCCACATATTCTGGCATATTCAATAAACTGAGCAGGCAGCAAAGCACATGAACACATAGCAATTCACTTTACTGAAGTCAGACCATTAGAAGATGGAGATTGATTAATTGGGTAGCATACATAATACTTTTCTCCATGCTATAAAATTGTCTAATAATGTACACATTGTTGAATCCTACTAAAAATTTTTTTTGTTTTCTGTTTTACCTATCACAGGCACAGCCTGTTGAGGCTCCGGAGACCTCACTCCTTCCAGAGTTCTGAACTGTAGGGCTGACAGTTGCCAAGGAATACACACCTTATTAACTTTACCAGCAGGAGCATTCTTTTCTCACTAGTGTATGTATCAGTACAGAATATTGTCACCTCATTTGTTGTCAGGTCATCAAACACTCTCTGCAGTTTTGTATAGCAGGCATCACTAAAGGGCAGACCACAATCCATATCTGGTTTGGATTGAGTTACAGTCCTACCTGGACTGGTGTGCCCACTCCACTTAGCAGCCTGGGTGTCCTCTCCAGGGTCTCCCCTTCCAGCCTCCCAGCCACTGCTGCAGGTCTGGACAGAGAGGGTAGGCGCTGCCCAACTTTTCAAGTTCACAAGCGAGCGATTGCCATTTTGAGTCATCAATAAACCGTTCACAGCCCAATACTATAATCTCCATGGGAATGGGTCCAAAAAGAGTTATATGATAATGCAGGAATATTTATGTAAAATATCCACATCAACGTTTCATATCAAATTCTAAACCATTACCAATTAGAATTAGACCTACAAAGGACTGGGTACAAGAGCTTAAATCCAAGTAAGCATGTATTTATATTGCTGTATGGATGAGAACCACCAGCTATGAAAGATGCTAACTGGACTTAAGCTGGCAATACACTGTGTGTATTTCACTTTGTGGGTGGCCCTGTTGGCCTTTTCCACTCCGCATCCTTTAGTTGAAAAATCAAAGAAGCCAGGTGGAAAGTTGTCTGCCGAACAGCAATTACATCTAATCAGAGGCAGTCACTGTTCGGGTATTCTTTAATAGAGGAAATTGTCCATCTGCTCTGTATATTGCCAGCCTTTGGCATTATGCAAACAGGGTGTTTGTTTAAGCCCTACTGAACAGCAGATCTCCTGGTAGAAAAAAAGCTGCTTTAAAAAACGAGGGAAGAGACGCATATTGCACACGTGTTAGGCACGTCTTGCCCCATATTCTGCACCTTGAGAATACTAAACAGGCAAATACTTAGCACTTGACTAATAATGCATTCTTCTTTTTTTTTCCCGACACACGTTTGACGAAACGTGCGTCGGGAACGTGAGACCGTAACGACTTCTGGGTTGGAGGAGCGCTGGCGTTCGGCAGTGCTCATCGTCCCGCTGCTTGTTATCTTTTGTGATAAAGCGATTGATGCATGGAGATTCTAGTAAGTGTAACTCTTTATGAATAAAGTGGTATGTTTAAACTTACTGCACCATGAGAGTCTCTTTTGCTCTATTTATGTCCGCCATGAGATCCGGGTTGCATTCTAAGAGCTCGCCTTAGGAATATGTACTTTGGAGCTGAGGATCGTATACTGAGTGGATTTTATGTCTATGTGACCCCCTATAATCAAGGGGTCATATATCTCCGGTAAGGAGTACCTTGCTTGAGCACTGGGTGAAGTGTGGAGGTGAAGGCTTTTCTGCACCATTATCAAGTCTCTACTTTACTTAGTGACACCAATGCTATATGGACTTTGGGTTTCTGTTGCTGCATATGGACTTTACACTTTGTGATACTTAGCCTTGATTGATAATCTCCACATTAACTTATTTATTTATTATGATTTTATATTATATGTGAAATTTATTATCTGCACAAGCACTTTAATACACGTTTGAGCGCAACATCCCCCACTTTTTATAATACAAAGTTAACGACACCCCCAAATTAGTTCGCATATCGCAGTGCAAACTGTCAATTCGAACAGGAATCAGATTGCATAGGCGTGAACACCCATGTGATCCAATTCTTGTAAACAAAAAGGAAAATGTCAGCACCTAATCAACAAAAAATAGCAGCTTGCAGTGTAAATATACAAACACCAGTGAAATAAAAATAAAGGTTGCAGTGATCCGATTCTTGAGCTGACCAAAAAAGGGTCCTTCACGAGTTTGGTCCGAATGCGATGCAAATTCAGCCATACAATCTGCATGGCTGAACTAGCATTGCACAGACATCACATGTGATTTGCAGAGCAGTGCATTGCAACTCACATGCCATGTCTGACAGCGCTATAGTGTGAACTGGCACTTATTCGTACTTTCAGGCTTTTGTTATTTAGTGACGTTGGGATGTGAATAGTGAACATTTTACAATTTTTGAAGATGCTATTTGCAACTGTGGGTACATACCCATTATAAGTCAGAATAGACTCATTGTTCTGTTATTTTCTGATATTCCTCTGTTAATGTGCTATTGCAAAAATTCAATAAGAAATATTTGGAACTAAAAAAAAAAATATTACGATTTCAATTCAGTGATGTCCTCAGCTGTGGTCCCCTGCAGCTCAATCAGTTCAAAAAATAGTGTGTCTGGCTGTTCACTAGAAATAGCTCAAGCACAGACTTTCCACTTATTGCAGAGGATTCATTAATGAGCACACACAATTTTCTTTCATTCATCACTATGTCATTGACTACTTTCTTTTTCATTTCAGCTACAATTTGATCCAGTATATTTGCACATGAGTTATTAGAGTGCAAAACTCTGCCCATCTTGACCCCATTTAAGACTTGCAACTGGACATCTATTGGCATGTCTGTAAAGGGACGCCCCATGCTTGCCAATCTTATAAGCTCTTCTAAACACATTGCAAGTTTGCGAAGGAGAAATTTCGTCTATGTCCTGCCACATAGCCTGTCTAGTGACCTCCATCCCTGTAAAAGCACATAACAATAAAAACAAGAATGTGGGACTTTAAATGAGGTTACCTGGACAAAGGAATTTATTCCAAAGATACATAACATATAAAAATATTTTGTTGGCATAATACAAAATATATTTTTATACGTCTGCATTATGACACATTTTAGACTGTGAGCACACAGAGATTATGAGGTCTCATTGTACTCATTTATGTTAGAGAGATCCGTATGTGATCCGACAAATATTGTAATGTATTTGTATTCAATTGTATCAATTTGTGCTATATCTCTGTGTGTATTATGCCAACAAAATATTTTTATATGTTATGTATCTTTGGAATAAATTCCTTTGTCCAGGTAACCTCATTTAAAGTCCCACATTCTTATTTTTATTGTTATGTGCTATTACAGGGATGGAGGTCACTAGACAGGCTATGTGGCAGGACATAGACAAAATTTCTCCTTCGCATATACGATTAGGGGGGAAGACACCCATTTTTCTGTTCTAAATCCCTGCCACATTCCTTTAGGTATTTATTTAGCCTTATACATTATAATATTATTTTATTAATTATATATTCATAGGGTTGCTATGGCCTCTCTATCCAATTCCCATTGTACAATTGGCCATGGAGCCCTACATCATTCATTATTATTCCATTCATATGTTCAATACATAGCCTCCGGGCAATTGGCTATGGTACCCCACATTATCTATTATAATCAATTTATCATACCCTAGTTAATTACATGCTCATAGCGATTCCTGAGCTTGTCTCTATCCAGCCCGGGTTTGGGGGATTCGGTTGATCCGGATCTCCTGGTCCGGGGCTGCGATGGGGGGCCGGCCGCCTCCCCCCGTGCCTGTCTCTGCGTTAGCATCCGGGCCGGGGGCGGGGCGTCACGCCCCCCATCGGCGCCATGCCCAGTATACCTGGCGCGTGACGGCCAATGGCGTCCCATTGCCAAGGTTACCTTCCATCATCTTTTGCGTCAGTGGCGGGCCGATCCTACTGACATCCGGTCTGTCTAACCGGATGTGGGAGGTTTCGGCCGGCTATATAGACTGACGCTAGCATGGCGCTGGCGTGGTATCACTCCGGCATCTGTGGACGCATGACTTGGACTGGACCTACCTTCATTCCCATTGACATATCTCAATCGATGCAAGCCTTGGGTATATCTTTCTCTCTTTCTTCCTTTTCCTCCACACTGCTCTATTTACCCACTATATCGTCACATGGTCCTTACTAAGCACATTTTGGACACTTTTGTCTTTATTTTTGCACCGTGTTTTCTTTACAGCTCTTCACCTATTGTTTGGCACTTCCCCCTCTTTTGCTTGTCAATGTGTCTTTTCACGGTCGGATCA
This sequence comes from Pelophylax lessonae, assembly GCF_965119305.1. NCBI lineage: Eukaryota > Metazoa > Chordata > Amphibia > Anura > Ranidae > Pelophylax > Pelophylax lessonae. The sequence goes on from NC_138768.1 coordinate 368,997,235, forward strand.
CTTATCACCCTGACTCATGCTTATATAGTAGCACACCTTGTACAACATAGTTAACCTTCTTTGGGCACTTCCCTTCACATTTTGGTTTCCCTATGGGCTTTACCAGCTTACCCTGTTTATCCTTATACTAATTTGTTATTTCCTTGGTGGCTTTTTATTGGCACTACTTTTTGGGTCAATTCAATTTAGTATACGCAAGTAACATTTTTGACAAATTTTGTTCCTGAGATGATTCTCTCAGCATATATTTTTTTCCTTTAGTATAATCATTGAAATGTTATACATCTTACAGACCCTGCCTGTTGTTTTACAACGTGCCTCACCATCAAATGTCTAAGCAATACACTTGGAGCTTTCCAAGCTGCTCTGTTTATGGTCCTCTCCCTCCCTGTTGTCCCCCTGCCGGTTGCATTCCGCGCCTCAGCCCCGGGTCAGGCGTCTCCCTGATCTCCTGTGGTCCCCTTTTTCCTGGACTGGACTGCTCACGAATCGGGATACTACTTCAGGTAGTTTCCTTTCTTATATATACCCTTCATTTCATCCAATTTAACAGTACACTAATACAATCCTTATTCTTACTTTATAGACATATATCTAAGCTCCTGATGAATGGACGGAGGTCCATGAAACGCGTCGAGCCTACGATTACTCAGATATATATATATATTTTTATACGTCTGCATTATGACACATTTTAGACTGTGAGCACACAGAGATTATGAGGTCTCATTGTACTCATTTATGTTAGAGAGATCCGTATGTGATCCGACAAATATTGTAATGTATTTGTATTCAATTGTATCAATTTGTGCTATATCTCTGTGTGTATTATGCCAACAAAATATTTTTATATGTTATGTATCTTTGGAATAAATTCCTTTGTCCAGGTAACCTCATTAAAGTCCCACATTCTTGTTTTTATTGTTAATTGCAAGTTGAAGCGTATTCAGCCTTTCTCATAGCTTCAATGTGTTTTTGCATTGTATTTTGTGTTGCCTTCTCTTTTATTTCAACTGCTTTCTTGTGATAAATTGAGTCTCTGCTCTTTTTTATTTTCTTTCGTAGTGAGTTTTGTTGTGCAGCCTTGTCCCTTCCAAAAGGCGAGATTAAGCATCTTGGATCTGCACTCTATGCCCTTGCTGCATGTCCACGACGCAAGCACAAACTTGACTACACACACTACATCCCAACTTTTGATTTCTGCTCATCAGACATTTGTAATTTGTGGAGAAATACTGGACTTGTGCTTTGGACCAACGCTCTGGCCACTCATGATCGATAACGCGGCTGTTGTCATCAGAAGTGATGTCATTCTCGTCCTCGACCGCGGCACAAGTGCTGCTTTCATTAGCTTGCATCTGACCAGCAGCGAACTCATTCTGGCCAGCGAGTCATCTGATTCAAGTTCTGACCATGTTCTTTTAGTACTCTGAAGCCAGGAAAGCATATTAAGTGTTATTCTTCACAGTCACACTGTATTATTTCGTATTATATTATTACCGAACAGTGCACCCTCTATCCCTCTCAGAGTCTCCGGCCACCACCACGTTGAGTTGTTGGCAGTGACACTGACGGCGGCAAAAGTGTTGCGCATGTGCTTTTCACTAAAACTCAAGGGTGTACTATGGGTAATGTATCTATCCGCGCCCTTCGCGGTGCGCGCTTCCTGGTTCATCACACCAAGAGCAGAGACAGTCTCTGCTCTCGGTGGGACGAGTTGGGGGCCGTGGATTGTGGAGGGATGTCCAAAATGAGTGTACCGGTACGCTAAAACCACGTTCTGGCGGTACGCTCAATAGCTATATTTGGAAGTGGCGGTACTGACTACCGGGTGCGTACCAGCACGCTTAAAGCACTGATTTGAATGACTACAAAGTTATATTGATGTTTGGGTCCCCACTATATGGATTTACCCTCCCTAAATGTTCGGATGACCATTGTAGTCAGGGCTGAAATTGATGAGAAGTCAAAATTTTGAAATCGTCACCAGAACAGGTTTAGAGGGCATCTGTTTTGGTGAAATTCCCCTCACATAGTAAAGATTTTATCTCACTTTCTGTTGTGTCTCTGGGACAGGAAGTGAAATATCGCCAGTGGTACACAGAAAGGAACCAAAAAATAAATAAATGGTCAGGGATTTAAAACCCTTCCAGACTTCATCCCAAGCAAAAAAAAATAAAAAATGTTTGGCTACACATACACTTTATTTTGTGAAGACCCCTCTTCGAGTAACCAGGAATCCTCCATCAGTCATCGGGTATGTGGTTTTAGAAGGCAACCAGGACATTTCTGAAAAGCTTGGAACCAGAGATTGGGGTATTCTATCTCTGGTCTCTTATATTTACATGTCTTTTAAAAGTACTTCAGAAAATGATTGCTTTAATATTCGGTTTTGGAATGAATAAGCTTTGCTGAACAAAAAACACATTCACTATTAGAAATTAGTTTATTCGTTCTCAGTTGAAAATGGATGTTGATTTGACCCCACTGGCCATTAACCACTTCAGCTCCAGAAGATTTTTCCCCCTTAATGACCAGGCCATTTTTTGCAATTCTGCGTTACTTTAACAATTGCGTGGTCGCATGACACTGTACCCAAATACAATTGATGTCTTTTTTCCCCACAAATAGAGCTTTCTTTTGGTGGTATTTGATCACCGCTGCGATTTTTAGATTTTGCGCTATAAACAAAAAAGTGCGACGATTTTGAAGAAAAAAAACACTATTTTTTACTTTCTGCTATAAAACATTCCCAGTAAAAAAATGTAAAAAATCTAATTGTTTTATCAGTTTAGGCCAATTTGTATTCTGCTACATATTTTTGGTAAAAAAAATCCCAAAAAGCGTATGTTAAATGGTTTGCGCAAAAGTTATAGCGTTTACAAACTATGGGATAGATTTTTGGACTTTTTTTTGTTGTTTTGTTTAGTAATGGTGGCGATCAGTGATTTTTAGCAGGACTGCGACATTGCGGCAGACAAAATCTGACAGTACGTGACACTATTTGGGGACCAGTGAAACGATAACAGTGATCAGTGCTAAATAATATGCACTGTTACTGTATAAATGACACTGCCAGGGAAGGGGTTAATACTGGGGGTGATCAAGGGGTTAGGTGTGAGCCTATTTGTGCTTACTAACTGGGGGGGGGGGGGGACTCTGTAAAAAGGCACACAGAGATCAGTGTTTCAGCTTACCTGAGACACACAATCTCATTGTGCCTGCCTGAAAGAAGATCCGCCTGCTATGTTTAAATAGAGACATTGGCTGTCTCTTGGCAACTGGAAGTTTATGATCCCTCCATAGATTTTCTATAAGATTAAGGTCTGTAGACTGGCTAGGCTACTCAATGACCTTAATGTGCATCTTTTTGAGCCACTCCTTTGTTGCCTTGGCGATATGTTTTGGGTCATTGTCATGCTGGAAGACCCATCCACAACCCATCTTCAGTGTTCTGGCTGAGGGAAGAAGGTTCTCATCCAAGATTTTACAATACATGGCCCCGTTCATTGGCCCTTCAATGTGGCAAAGTCGGTCTGTACCTTTAGCATAGAAACCGCTCCAAAGCAACATGTTTCCACCTCTGTGCTTGAATGTAGGGATGGTGTTTTTGGGGTCAAAGTCAGCATTTTTCTTCCTCCTAAGAACACCATCCCTACAGTCAAGCACAGAGGTGTAAACATTATACTTTGGAGCGGTTTCTCTGCTAAATGTACAGGGCCGACTTTGCCGTATTGATGGGCCAATGAACGGGGCCATGTATTGTAAAATCTTGGATGAGAAACTTGTTCCCTCAGAACACGGAAGATGGGTGGGTCTTTCTGCATGACAATGATCAAAAACATACAACCAAAGCAACAAAGGAATGGTTCAAGAAGAAGCACAATAAGGTCATGGAATGACCTAGCCAGGCTCTAGACCTTAATTCTATAGAAAATGTATGAAGAGAGCTGAAATTTTAAGTTGCCAAGCGACAGCCAAGAAACCTTAAAGATTTAGAGAAGATCTGTAAAGAAGAGTAGACCTAAATCCTTCCTGAGATGTGTGCAAATCTGATCACCAACTGCAAGAAACGTCTTACCTCTGTGCCAACACGGGTTTCTCCACTAAGTACTAAGTCTTGTTTTGCTTGGGGATCAGATACTTATTTTACTCACTGAACTGCAACTAAATTTAAAACAATTGTATCATTTTTTTTCTATTTTTTTTGGTTGATTTTCAGTCTTTATAATTTAAAATACACCTATGATAAAAAATTATAGACCCTTCATTTGTTTGTAAGTGGGCAAACTTACAAAATCTGCAGGGTATCAAATAATTATTTTCCCCACTGTATCTCTTTTTATACATTGAACATGTGTCCTGTGTCCACTCATTTTGTTATACAATCTTAATGCCGATCGAAGACTGGACATTCCTGAATTTATACTATTTCCATAATGACATGTAAATAAATACTCCTGTATTTTATTATAACATATGACAGACATTTTACCACCCCCCTGAAGTGAAACAAAGATACATCACTGTCTCCAGGTGAAACTTAAAGTGCAATTTTATGTTGAGGGATTTCCTCTTCTACGTTCAGCAGAAGAGTTTAGTTTATGACAAGGCTATCTGAAAAGATCATTAAATTTGTCTCTGGGCAGCTACAAGAATTAGTATGTGAATGTATGTGAATGTAAATTTGCCTAAAACCAGATGTGTGACCCTTTCCTGGGTCTTTTGACATTTACATAGGCAAACCTGTTTCAGCCTCTGGATATAGAGTTAATAAATTTCCTAGCATACTATTCCTCTGGGAAATAGTTTTGTGGAAAACGCCATCCCGCTTTATTCTACGTAGAAATTAGGAAGGTCAAACTATCAGAAAAATTATGATGTATATTGTCATATCTTATAAATCTTTTTTTTACTGCCGTGTTTTTATTTTTATAGTGGCACATTTCTTTCAAGGGCATATTAAAAAAAAAAAAAAAAAAAAATTCTTTATGGGTATTGCCATCTAAAATTTTTTTTTTTTTTTTTTTTTTTATTTGTTTTTGTACTAGAACATACTATTTTATTTTTAGTTCACATTTCCTGTAGATGATCAGTGTATGTTCTGCAACCAGTGGATTTTCAATAGCCTGGGCAGTAGCAGCAGTGAAATGATAATCATTAGCCAGTGTGTCTGATTACTATAAGACTGCTTCTGTTGCTCTTAGTATTCGTTAATTTAAAAAAAAAAACATTAGTGTCACATATGTATTGTCACGTTTTATTAAGGGCTTGTCTGTTTTACTTATAGATGTATTTACAGTGTTAAGAAAGATAAATTACTTAGTCACTGCAGAGTTTTTGTGTTACCATTAACCCTAAATTCTTTTTTTAGGTAAAACGTGTTATTTTGTTGTCTCCCTATTCTACCTATATACCTTTGAGTCTGAATTGTGATTAAAGAAACCCTGTTGCAAGACTATTGAGGCCCCTTTCACACCAGTGGACCAATTGGGTCCGCCTGTCCATTTTTCAGGTGGACCCAATTGGACCACCATTTGTTCTCTATCCAATCTGATAAAATCCACTTAAGACAGATGGATGGGGATGCATTCGCCATCCGTTCGGCGGATCAGATGACAATCGGATGGAAATAGACATGTAGTGCATTTCCATCCAACCGCCCCATAGAGAGCAGTGGGCTATGTCCATGTCTGCATAGCGGAGCTGACACAGACCTGTCATCTGCCTGCTCAGTGGGCATCAGCTGAGAGATCCCCTGCTGAGCAGGCACATCCACTTGGACAGATTCTGCCCTGTGTGATAGGGGCCTAAATTAAGCAAAATATTCCCATAAAATTATATGTTCATTTAAAGGAAATCTATAGTCGCAGCATATACTTTCATTTAATAACATCAGCATTGTAATAACACAAATATTAGTTATATTTGACAATCCAGTATACGCTTACATGAAAATCTCCTTTCAGTTTATGAGTTTTGCCTTTCTGATGGTCATCTCTATCCAGAAATTTTTGGATTCCCTTCATACTTTGCAGCTTCGCCTCTGCTGTTTAATTTAACCACTTAAGCCCCGGAGGATTTGGCTGCCTAAAGACCAGGCCCTATTTTGCGATTCGGCACTGCGTGATTTTAACAGACAATTGCACGGGCGTGCGACACTGTACCCAAATGAAATTGACGTCCTTTTTTCCCCACAAACAGAGCTTTCTTTTGGTGGTATCTGATCACCTGTGCGATTTTTACTTTTTGCGCTATAAACAAAAAAAGCGACAATTTTGAAAAAATATTTTTCACATTTTTTATATGAATTTCCCCCCAAAGAAATGTAAAAATCAAATTTTTTTAACATTTTAGGCCAATTTGTTTTTTGCTGCATAAGTTTGGTAAAAAAAAATTTGCAATAAGCGTATTTTGATTGGTTTGTGCAAAAGTTATTGCGTTTACTAACTAAGGGAAAGATTTTTGTCATCTTTTTTTTTTTTAACGAGTAATGGCGGTGATCTGCGTTTTTTTTTTTGCAGGACTGCGACATTGGGGAGGACAGACTGGACCCTTGACTGACATTTTTGACACTTTTGGGGGTACCAGTGACATTACTACAGTAATCAGTGCTATACATATGCACTGTTACTGTAAAAATGACACTGGCAGAGAAGGGGTTAACTTTATTGGTGATGCAGGGGTTAAGTGTGTCCCTAGGGGCATGCTTCTAACTGTAAAGGGGTGTGGCTAGTGATGTAACCAAAGAGACATACGATCCTACATAGCAGGATCGTATGATCTCTGCAGTTAGATCAGGGAGAATGACAGGCGGCTATTAATCAAAGAATCAGCGTTCTGCCTTAAGCAGGAAATCCAACAGAAAAGCTGAAATTGAAACTTCCTATATCAATCTAGGAAGTACCATCTTCAACATCCATGGTTTGCAGATGGTTTCTAGGACCTTATGAACCATTTTATTTTTGTTTTTTTGCACTCAGAACTCTACAGGCTAGACAATTACACCCTGACTGCCATTAGGTATCGGGATGAAATCCTTGGACCCATTGTCAGAGCCTACACTGGTGCAGTGGGTCCTGGTGCATGACAATGCCTGGCCTCATGTTGCGAGAGTATGCAGCCAGTTCCTGGAGGATGAAGGAATTGATACCATTGAATGGCCCCACTCTCGCCTGACCTAAATGCAATAGAACGCCTTTGGGACATTATGTTTCGGTTAATCCGACGCTGCCAGGTTGCACCTCAGTCTGTTTAGGAGCTCAGTGATACCCTGGTCCAGATTGGGGAGGAATTACCACAGGACACCATCCGTTGTGTTTTCAAAGTGTTCCTTTCATTTTTTTGAGCAGTGTATATATAGTGCTTAATGCATGTTATTTACCTGTGAAAGCCTCCTTTATATAAGAATACAAAAGTCCCAAGACTGCTTCTGGGCGCTGCCATCTTGGATGTGATGTCAGCCACACCAGAAGACTCAGAGCTATCAATCAAGTGACACTTGTGTCCAGTAGATACATACTAGGGAGGTGTAGTAAAGAGACACTCCCAGAAGAGAAGATAATTATAGTATGCAAGGTAGGAGAGGGAATTGCCAGGGAACTGGCTCTTCTGATGTAGTCACATTTTCTTGCAATTCGAAGACCCATTGCAGACAAAAATAAAATAATTATTGCAAAGAAAAAACACTGTGACTAAGCATTTAAAATAACTGTTTTTTTCTGTGCTTCTACCAGAACATGTTTACACTGGTGACAGGATCTTTTTGAGATAGTTAAGCACAGCAATCATTTATCATTGATTTCATTTCTCTAAGAGCTTCTTCACGCTAGGATGTGTCCTTGATATCTTTAAAATATCTCATGCAATATTAAGATCATGTGGGACAGGCTGGCCCTAGCTCAAGGCTGCATATGTATGTTGACCCTGGTGTGTAAAACATCTTATAATAGCTTAATTTACTTAAAAATAAATACAGTATATCTGCAACACAACAAAATATAAACTAAAATCCCTCTTTGAAACACTAACCCAGTGCTCACCATAAAAGACACCTTGCTACGTAGGTTGGAAAACTTTAGGCTTTTACATTTAAAGCATGTTCTAAAAAGAGTTAGAATGCAGTATAGTCAACAAGTGATATTTCAGATTAGCAAAGTGTGCCTGTACCCTGGATAGGTAGAATAGGTATGGAAAGAAAAGGATAAGGCAGGGGCCTACAACTAGTCGAATGTGATCTACCCATCCATGCAGGCATGTGAAGCGTAGATGAAGGTGTCACAAACCCATTTAGCCAATCTTCTCTCTTACCAGCTGTATAACAAGCAATTAATTCCCCTAAATGTAACTTAAATGAAGAGGGCAATAAGGGTGTAAAACATCCTCTCTCAATGACCAGCACAGGGGTTGGCAACCGCTCAATTGCCCTCCCCCACCATCCCAATTGCTTGTGACCCCACCAGCAGACTCTCAGACCTCAGATCAGAGTGGCACTTCAGAGCCAAGGAAAGTCACTCTGCTGTGGATGCCAATGTTGCTAACGGTAACCCAGGGGGACCCGGAAGTGTATTATCCAGCAGTCCTCAAGGGGGCAGTGCTACTAAGTTATCTTCTGGAGTACAGGCAAGATGTAATAGTGCACCTATAATAACCTCAAAGTGTTTCTATACAGCAATCCGTATCAATATCAATATCACAGTATATAACAGAATCTGAGAGCACTTCTTTGCATTTCCCTGTGATTTAGTTGGAATTAACATGATACTAAAAACACACACTGGTTAATTTACAATATCCCTTCTTTTTCTGTATATGGATAATGGCACTGTAAATATATTAATAAAAAAAAATCAAGTACTTTCTTTCATAATGGATATACAGCTCTCATATGACCCAGATGTTTCTCAGCCTGCCTGCAGGGAAGCAAAAGCAGGAGGAGCTTCTCGTCTAATGCTGCTGGTCACACTCAAAATAATAATAAAAAAACAGCATTTGAAACACAGAATAAAAAGAAATAATATCAAAAAAAATTTCCTCATGCAAATATACATTTGAAATATTTTTTTTTTATTATTTTTTGCAATAACATAGTAAGGGCATATTTCTGCCAATTGCAGGCTATGTCATGCCTCTTTAGTCTGTGCCTATTGTGTGTATGTGCTTAGAATAACGGAGTGAAGCCTCCATCAATCTACATGTACTATCCCACACCGATGTGTTTAAGTGGTTAGTGGCCATGGAGGAGGAGGGAGGGAGGGAATGGGCTGTCATTTACGCCCACATGTGTGACTCTATAGCCACATGGGCTGCTCAGATGTGATCAAGAAGGAAATGCTCAGCATAGAAAAGCACTAGTTTTTTTAATAATGTGGGTTTAGTGACATTTTAATTCCACTAGGTTATCGTACATTTTATTTACACTGCCCCATCATTGTATTATTAATAAAGCTGTTTTTCAATGTTTCATGTTACACCCATATTTAGGGTGTAATATTAAATATTGTCACTTTGCACCCTAAACCTTCCCCCTCCCACTCCCTCACACACACTAAATTTAATCATAGGGTGCTTTTCCCTACTGCGCCCCTTTGGATTTTTGATTTTAGAACAGCTGTCCATGACTTCGCCCAGCAGCTATGCCATCCATACTCATATCTATTCGCTAGGCTCTGTGAATTGAAAGACTACTATTAGCATCTGGCACCATGATTGCATAATTGACGTCCATTCCTCAAGCTTTATAAGGGTAGGTCTGTACCACTGGACAGACTTGGAGCTGGGATGCAAACAATACAGATGCCTTGCATTGCAGCTGTGATGCAATAATAGCAGTTGCAGTGCTCCGGAGGCTTCAATGCAGAAAATTTAATAAATGCATATTTTTTTATTTAAAAAATTTAAGTGCATTTATTGCATTTTTACAAAAGGTGGACTATGCCTTTAAAGTGCATTGTTTGCATGTGTGTGAAAAGGAGCTGTTCTGTGGCAGACTATGCCATAATACTCTTGTATGATCATTTGAACATGTGTTTTCCATCTGTGTTTTTCAGAAGAGTGGGGGCTTTTTTTGTGCAGGCAATAAAGCATTTGTTTACCAAATGATTAAAACTTCACATACGTTGTAACATCAATGTCATATTATTTAAAAAGTCATTCTTGAAGTGGAAGATCCACCTTTTAACACCTGTTCTAGCTACCCTGTAGAAAGAAGATGCTTATACTTATTCATTCTTATGGATCATCGGCTCCCAGTGGCAGCTTCAGAGAAGAGAAGGGACAGCCGACAACAGATGACCCATAGTAAGCCTATGGGTGACATCACCGCCCAGGCATTCCATCTGTTGTCAACATTCTCTTCTCTCCCCTGAAGCTGGCCAGTGGGGAGATTATGCGACCAGACCAGTGTGCTCTGAGAATAGGTATGTCTAGGCATATTCCTTCTACAGGGTAGTTAGAAGGAGGGTGAGAGCCTGTTCAAGGCTTAGTTAGTTCTTTAATATTTTAAAATCAGCAGGCACTTAATGTTTTGATCTGTACTAGTCTGTGCCCCTAAATTGTCACCTTGTTAGACAGACTTCCTATGAAGACTTCAGGTGGTATTGATTCTCTTTTTTACCACAGTAGGTTTTTGAATGGCAAAGTGGCAGACTGTTTTTTTTTCCTTGTGTTGTTTATAAATGGTATTAGAAAAGAAAACACATACCAGGGTTATTGTGCCCATTGATGCCTGTGAACTAAGATGTCATTAGATGGCTCAGATCCCACGTACAGTGTACTGATCCAATTAGGGTGGCTCTGTACCATGTGATTGCAGTGATAACCAATCACAGTGATCACAAATGTAAACACACTGCTGATTACATTGGGGATCCTTCCTCTTCCTCTTACAACAGATGAAAGAGAGGAAGTGGTAACTCATTAATGAAGTATGAATAATAAGCCACAGCATATTTTTATTTTTTTTCATTTGCAAACAATTGTGGCAAAAATTAGATCACATTGGGGGATTTTCATACTATTCTGGCATTTTTTTTTTAATATGAAACTGATTATTTTCAAAGTATTAGTCATTTTTTCCTTTATACTGTATAGTAACAAATAAAAAACTTTGTGGTTGTTAAATACCACCAAAAGAAAGCTCCATCTGTCTAAAAAAAACAAAACTCAGTATAGTGTTGAGTGATGCAGTAGTTGTCAATCAAACTATTATAGTGCTGAAAACTGAAAATGGCCTGGTAATGAATAGGTATTACAGACTAGTACTCAAACTGTGATAACACTGGACCATACCAGCTTAACAATCAGCTAAACCTGCCCTGAGGAATGCCATGCAGCTATAACTAAAGAGCATGCAGAAAGAAAGTAGCTGCAAAGAAATTATACATTTGTAAATATTTTATTATATTTTTTTCATGTGACAACACTGAAGAAATGACACTTCGCTACAATGTAAAGTAGTGAGTGTACAGCTTATATAACATTGTAAATTAGCCATTTTCCCTCCCTGGTGTCATGTGATTCGTTAGTGTTATAAGGTCTCAAATGTGAATGGGAAGCAGGTGTGTTAAATTTGGTGTTATCACTCTCACTCTCTCATACTGGTCACTAGAAGTTCAACATGGCACCTCATGGCAAAGAACTCTCTAAGGATCCGCAAAAAAAAAAGAATTGTTGCTCTACATAAAGATGTCCCAGGCTATAAGAAGATTGACAAGACCCTGAAACTGAGCTGCAGCATGGTTGTCAAGACCATACAGCAGTTTAACAGGACAGATTCTATTCAGAACAGGCCTCTCCATGGTCAACCAAAGAAGTTGAATGCACATGCTCAGCGTCATATCCAGAGGCTGTCTTTGGGAAATAGACATATGAGTGCTGCTAGCATTGCTGCAGAGGTTGAAGGGGTGGGGAGTCAGCCTGTCAGTGCTCAGACCATACACCGCACACTGCAACAAATTTGTCTGCATTGGTGTCATCCCAGAAGGAAGCCTCTTCTAAAGATGATGCACAAGAAAGCCCGCAAACAGTTTGCTGAAGGCAAGCAGACTAAGGAGATTGATTACTTGGGCCATGTCCTTTGGTCTGATGAGACCAAGATAAACTTATTTTGTTCAGATGGTGTCAAGCATGTGTGGTGGCAACCAGGTGAGGAGTACAAAGACAAGTGTGTCTTGCCTGCAGTCAAGCATGGTGGTGGGAGTGTCATGGTCTGGGGCTGCATGAGTGCTGCCAGCTCTGGGGAGCTACAGTTCATTGAGGGAACTATGAATGCCAACATGCACTGTGACATACTGAAGCAGAACATGATCCCCTCCCTTCGGAGACTGGGCCACAGGGCAGTATTCCAACATAATGACCCAAACACACCTCCAAGACAACCACTGCCTTGCTAAAGAAGCTGAGGGTAAAGGTGATGGACTGGCCAAGCATGTCTCCAGACCTAAACCTTATTGAGCATCTGTGGGGCATCCTCAAATGGAAGGTGGATTAGCACAAGGTCTCTAACATCCACCAGCTCCGTGATGTCATCATGGAGGAGTGGAAGAGGACTCCAGGGGCAACCTGTGAAACCCTAGTGAACTCTATACCCAAGAGAGTTAAGGCAGTGCTGGAAAATAATGGCAGCCACACAAAATATTGACACTTTGTGCCCAATTTGGACATTTTCACTTAGGGGTGTACTCCCTTTTGTTGCCAGCGGTTTAGACATTAATGGTTGTGTGTTGAGTTATTTTGAGTGGACAGCAAATTGACACCGTTATACAAGCTGTACACTCACTACTTTACATTGTAGCAAAGTGTCATTTCTTCAGTGTTGTCACATGAAAAGATATAATAAAATGTTTACAAAAATTTGATTGGTGTACTCACTTTTGTGAGATACTGTATGTATGTTTTTTTAGCATGTTTATTCTAGATGTGGTTTGTTTCAAGGGACGTGTAGAGAGTTATGCTCGCTTCTAAGTCTGGAGTACCACCTTAATGCAGATTTCTCGTGACTGCGGTCTTCGTCTGCTCAAGCAGAGAGTAGCAAGCTAAGTTCCACAGTGTCCCCGATTGGGTGCTTAAGCCTCGCCCACATAGGCATAACCTGGACGCTGTTAACATGTAACCAAAGAACAGTTTCATGTAAACAGTGGTGGTGCTACAGAGTACAAATCTGACAGACTCTGCTGACAGATGCTTCTGGTCACACGCAGTGTGTGCAGGTACCATTTAGAATTGCTGCAATTGGAGCTCTCTAGTCTCTACTATCAATGGTGTATATCAGGTACAGCTTGCACTGGATCCATTGACGTGTTTGTTGGAGAGCTTGGATGACGAACTTTATCACCCACATACATATATATAGCCCTCATCAGGTTGCTATACCAGGCTAAAAACCTAATAGCTAGACTGTGGCTCTCTTTGAATCCTCCTACTGGTGCACAATGGATCCAATCAGTAAATTCTATCTATTCTTGTTCAAGAGAAGAATACTTATTACCATAGAAGATCCCCTAGGAAATTTGAAAATGTATGGCGGAGTTGGCTAGATGCGCCAGGAATAGAAACCCCCCCCCCCCCGACTTGTTCTTGATAGACAATTACAACATTGAATAAAATCACATGGCAGCTGCAAACCTAGCGATAATACAAGAGGATGGCAGGTGATTGTGATAGTTTAACTGAATAGTTACGAGATTGGCAGAAAATATCTAGAATGGTTTACTTTTTCATGGTTATAGGTACTTTTGAAATACAGTTCTGATTTCATGAGGTAATTGGTAATGCAATGAGATGTCCCATACAGACTAGCTCTTTATATATGTATAGGTTTACATGTTCTGTTGTACTTTGGAATGTCGTATGACCTTATTGTATGGAATGTACACCTTGACTGTTGACTTACCTGGTTTTCAATGTACAATTTACTGCAATGTATTGCTTTATATTACCATTTTACAAAAAAAAAAACTTTTTTGATAAAAAAAATAAATTGCTGCAGAACTGCAGTAGATTCCTGACAACAGATGCAGACACCCCTGGATGCTACTGTGTGAATGCAGCCTAATAGTTAGTACACGCGACAAGAATATCCGACGAATGAACGTCATTTTTCATGCTAGTCTCATATTGAAAATGAAGAAGTTACTAAAGTTACAAAAATTCTCCTAAGATAGAATACAAGTTTGGAAGTTATGTAATGTATTGTGTTGTAAAATAATCTTTAATTTCTGAGCATGTGTGGTTTTGGTCACACAATGTTTTTTCGTAAAACTACCATACTAATTACACAAAAATTGTTCTTTCTGTTATTATACGAGAAAAATATTTTTGCTTGTCCCTTTAGATATTTTTGCATGGACTGTCATGATTGTCTATTGAAAGCTGTGTACTAACGATCAGATTATCGGGTGATCGCTCCAAAAGCGGTACTTTCCGGCCAATTTTCTCATTGTGTGTACTAGGCATAACACATATGTACTTGAACTTTGTGTTTATTTGTTTGCCAACACTGACAGTTTAATGCCAGGGCTTTAAATGTTCCTAGTAGACATTGGATTATTTTTTTTAAATATTCCTGGCAAGCAAGGATAAACAGATAAACTTTTGTCCTAAGGATACACATGCCTGGTAGGCCACATACTAGTCTGTCTTATTCACTTCTGCCTGCCATGTAGTTTATCTCCTGCAGACACCTAGGTTGATTTGATAAAAGAAAATAGTTACATTGGTCCATGCTAAAACAAAGTAACTATGAAAAATGTGCCATGCCTGGAATTAATCTTTAAATTTTTGGAATCTGCCAAAAACTGAATTATCAATTTTGGGTGGACCGAACCTTATGTTAAAAACATATTCAATGTGGACATTTTCCCTTTTTGTTAAAAATCACATCAGCATGAAACTTTGCAAGTTGAAATAAAATCATCTTGCAGTAATAAGTTAAAATGGAATTGTGTATTTAATTAAAAAAAAAAAAACAATTGCTAGCAGACAGGTTTCTTTAATGCAGAAGAGACATTCTACATCTGCATTAAAATTTCTTACCAGGCTTTCCAAATTGTACACTGAGCAGAGCAATTTTGGCATCTGCCAAGATAAATGAACTTTGCTCATGCACAGGAATGATGTAATTTCTGCCCGAGGCAATGAAAATGGCAAAAGATCAATACCTGGAAACAGATCTGTTAAACATGTCAGCGGCAAGTAAGGGAGCTCTGGGACACCACACTGCTGGTGTAAAGGTAAGTATAGGTCTGCTTTACTGCTTGCTGAGTGCCTCACATAGTACAGAGGAAATTGGCTCTCCTGTGCCTGGTCACATATCTAGTACATGATCCGGCACTTCCGGGTAGTCACAGCACAAGCCAAAACCTGTGGGTGCCTGCCAATGATTGTACAACCATTTTTTAGTGTTGCATAACCACACAATTGTCAATTAAAGAAACGCAGTGCCAAAAAGCAAAAAATGGCCTGGTCATGAAGGGGAGTAAATCTTCCAGAGGTCAAGTGGTTGAACAAGCTTTTCTCTTTTATTCATCGACAGACACAGCGCTCCATAAATCATAACTACTGGGTTATATTGTCTCCTCCAGGAGTAGGACTAGACAGAACAAAAAACACCTGGATACGCCCATGGGCCATCCTAAGCTTGGTATATAACACCCCTCTCTGCTCTAGGCAATCCGTTTTAATCTGTCTAGTCAGGAGTAAGGACATAGGCTCCCGGCTGGGATCTCTGATCCTAGCAATTTTTTTTTCTCTCAAGAGATCTACAATCAACTGCCGGGCAGGGCGATGGGCTGGATAATCTAGATCTAGTGGTCCCCCCAGCCCAGCCAGCAAGTGCATACAGACCGCAGCTTTGCGTTAGTTTTGCTGTGACATAGCCTCATGGACAGAGGCTGGCCCGCGAGATAAACGTCTCGCCGGGTCGCATACAACCGGGCTTGGGTCTGAGTTGCACAAGTCCCTTGAACAACAACTCCCCTACTTCGTGGTGAGGATTCTGTCTGGAGCATTACCTGCACCATGAAAGGGTAAGTACAGTCCCCCATCTCTCATTTTGGCGGGTTTTTTTTGGGGTGGATGCAGGTAACCTCCAGGGATAATCGTACCTGCCTGCAGGTTCCCTCCTCCCATCCTTATAAATCCCTCAGTGAGCTGGGCTTCCCCCTTCCCCCCCTGTCTGGACCTAGAGTCTGATGGGGGTCCCAGGGTCTCCTCTGCTATCCCCACTCTGTAAGGCTCCTGGGATAGTCTGTCCTGCCCTGGTCGTCTGGAGGGGTCCTAGTGTAGGAGACCCCTAGATGCATGCCCCACTCTTTGCAGTGAGGGTATAGTGCAGGGGAGTGCAGAGTGCGCAGCGGAATCTCCCCTAACGTGTGTCCTACCTTCAGGAGGAGGTCCCCTTGCAGAGGTTGAATAAGGCACAGGGAAAATCCTGGCAGCATGCTGTAGCTGCTGGCGGCCATTTTCCCTTAGTCTCGCTGGTCTCCAGTTGGCAGCCATGTTTGTGTAGCCTGATGATGCCAGGGGGGCCATTTTCCCTTAGTCTGGCTGGTCCCCATTTGGCGGCCATGTTTGTGTAGCCCGATGATGTCACGGGGGCCATTTACCCTTAGTCCGGGAGATGCTGGATTCAGCCGAAGCCTCGTGGGGATGCTGAAGCTCCTCTCCTTCTTCCTCAGTTTCCTCTTCCTGGGCCCATGACATATGAACAGCGATGGCTTCCATGGTGATGCTGAGACAGAATTCTCAGTGCTCCCCCTTGGGGGTCCCTGTTATCTCTCTGATAGGTACCCTGAGCCTTGGGGGTATCCTTTAGTGGTGCCAAAACATTGTTTTTGTACTGCAAGGTCTCCCTTTTCTTATGGAGCCTCAGGGTCACATCTCCCCCACTGACTCCCGTAATGGAGGTGGCAGGTCCCTCGGAAACCCCAGCTTCCCATGGTAGCACTGACAGTGGTCCTGCAGTCCTTAGTGTCCCGGGTGGAAGTGGCGTGTGTGCAAAGGCCCAGAAGGAAGCGTTCCCCACCTTTCCCTGCTCAGTCTGTCTCATTTGATTCTGAGCCTGATGCCACTGCGGACGCGGCCTGTCCAGGGGGGCTTAATATCCCACCCCCAGATCCATCCGATAATGAGGATGATTCCTCCGCTGGTAGGCGCACTTATCACTGCAGTGCGTGAGACTTTAAAAATGGAGGATGCGACTGATGTATCCACGGATGTGGCTGTGTCGTTTGATATGCGAGTCCCCTCGCACTCCAAAGGTGTTTCCTTATGTGCCTTATTTTGACAGGTTTTCCTGTAAGGATTCAGGAATGGGAACAACCAAAATTACCCTTTGTAGTCCCAAAACGTTTTGCTGTATGTTACCCTTTTGAGGAGTCACTTTTAAAAAAATGAACTAGTGCACCAGTGGTGGACACTCCTGTTTCTAGGTTGAACAAAGCTACCATGATCGCAGTAGAGGAATCCCCGTCCTTTTAGGACTAACAGGAAAGCGGAGGCTGTGGCATGCAGCATGTTTATTATGGCTGGTTAAACATTGCAGCCAGTCTTTGCCTCAGCCCTGGTGTCTCAGACCCTAACTGAATGGGCTGAGCTTTTGCGCCAGGGCCTGGGGGGTGAGCAGGGCCACGCTGCTTATGCTGATTTAGCGGACCAGTTGGTCAATGGGCTGCAGTTTATTTGTGATGCAGCTTTGGATACTGCTGCTGTGCTGTCCAAACTTTCTGTTTCAGTGGTAGTTATTAAGCACGTGCTGTGGCTTAAGAATTGGTTCGCAGACCAAGCCTCTAAGAAAGCTGTTTTTGAGCTACCTTGAATGACATCATTAGGGTATCACGGTGGGGTGGGGGGGAGGAAGAGTAACTTCCTGCCATAGTCTAGGAAAGGAAAGGAGCCTCGTCGCAGATGGAGGCCCTCCTTCTCAGCACATAGAAAATGTTTTTGTGCTTCTGGGACGGAGAATAAGAAAAATAGATCTTTCAAATTGTTCCAAGCATCCTTGGTCTGGTAAGCTTAGAGCTAGCTTCTCCGGACCCACAAGCAAAACAGCATGAAGGCCTGCCCTCAGCATGAAGGCCTGCCCTCACCCATGATTGTGGTGGGGGGACATCTTCGCTGGTTTCCAGCCTCGTGGACCTCCTTTATGAGCGTCAAAGGGATCCACGAAAATTATTCTTTTAGGGGTACCCAGAAAGGGGGACAAAGCTTGTCCTCTTCAGGTTTTTTCGGTCCTGAGTCTCCTTGTGCGGATTTAATTCCTGCAAAGGTTCAGGTGATGTCCGAACGACCTGAAGGTCCCCCCTATCCCTGTCCAGGGAATTGATTTACCTAGGTCTGATTCTAATTCTGACCAGGGTGGTCCTTCCTCTGGACAAACTTTAGGAACCACAGGCAGTGATTCACCAGCTGCTGTCACACAGATAGCTCTCTCTCCCATTTAGCATACAGGTTCTGAGTCTGGTGGTATCCACCTTCAAGACAGTTCTGTTTGCACAGTCCTACATGCAGCTCCTTTAGCAGGTTTGGATCCACAGGAGGATACCGAGGTT
Source organism: Pelophylax lessonae (assembly GCF_965119305.1). NCBI lineage: Eukaryota > Metazoa > Chordata > Amphibia > Anura > Ranidae > Pelophylax > Pelophylax lessonae. Next base: position 369,015,783 of record NC_138768.1, read on the forward strand.
CATGGCAAGATCATGGATTCCTGCGAGGAATCAAGGGCGAGGATCTTCCAATTAGTCTGATGACCATAAACGTCCCTTGGGAGCTTCCTCTCAGAGAAGACCAGTTGTCTCATGGGCTGATCTACCATCCTGCTTTGCAGTCACTGGTTTTAATGGCTTAGCTATTGAAAGCCAGGTACTGAGGGATAAAGGTATGTCTGGATCAGTAATCCCTACTATGGTGAAGGCAAGGAAGTTGTCTCCCAGCAAGATATACCATTGTACGTGGAAAGTGATCCTTTGCTGTTGCTCGGATCTTAACCTTTCTTCAACAGGGAGTTGATCAGAAGTTGGCCTTGAATACAATCAAGGCTAGGAGTCTGCCCTGAAAATCTTTTTTCAGCGACCCCTAGCCACGCACTCTTAGTTTGTACCTTCATTCAAGGGGTTCGACATGTGACTCCACCTGTACGTTCTCTTTTGCCGCCATGGGATTTAAAATTAGTACTTTCGGTTCTCCAGAAACCTCCATTTGAGAATATTCAGGAGATTCCCTTGCCTAAGCTATCCCAGAAGGTGAAATTCTCAGTGGCTATTACCTCGGCCCACAGGGTATTGGAATTGGCAGCATTATCCTGTCGCAGTCCTTATTTATTGGTCAATAGGGATAAAGTGGTTCTTCATCCCTGTCCATCATTCCTTCCCAAAGTTGTCTCTGACTTCCATTTGAATTTTGAGGACATTGTGTTGCCTTCCTTGTGTCCCAAGCTGGCTCATCCTAAGGAATTTGCTTTGCATACCTTGGATGTGGTTTGTGCAAATCGAGTGTATCTGGCAGCTACTCCTTTCGGAGGTCAGACTCCCTTTTTGTGGTTTTGGATGGAAAAAGAAAAGGTCTGGTCGCTTCTTTGGCTGCCATCTTGAGATGAATAAGACAGACAGTGACTCAGGCCTATTCCATAAAAGGTCAAGTTCCACCTTTCCCTGTCACGTTGCGCATTCTACTCGGGCGCTGAGTGCTTCTTGGCCTTCTGTCATCAGGCATCAATATCGCAAGTTTGCAAGTTGGCCACTTGGTCATTGGTGCATACCTTCACAATATTCTGTAAGGTAGATACTTTGGCATCTGCCGATGCTTCTTTTGGCCGCAAGGTTTTGCAGGCTGCTGTTTAATAGGAGCTGTTCCCTCTTGAGAGGTGTTTTTCTTTAAACTTTTATTTTTCAGACGGGGCTTCTGTGACCCGATTAAGGCTCCTGTGTCCTGGGTAAGGGCTCTTATGTTTAGCCTTAGGTTATTTTCCCCGCTCCCATTTTCTTTTTGGCACTGCTTTTGGACATCCCAGTAGTTATGATTTTTGGAGCACTGTGTCCGTCGATGAACAAAAGAGAAAATGGGATTTTTGTACTTACCATAAAATCCATTTCTCTGAGTTCATCGATGGACACAGCACCCACCCCTCTATGGATTTCTGATACTTCTAATACTACTTGCTACTAAACGTATTACCTAGAGCAGAGAGAGGGGTTTTATACCAAGCTGAGGATGGCCCATGGGCATAGCCAGGTGTTCTTTTTAGTTCTGCCTAGTCCTACTCCTGGAGGAAATAATATAACCCAGTAGTTATGATTTATGGAGCTCTGTGTCCATCGATGAACTCAGAGAAATGGATTTTACGGTAAGTACAAAAATCCCATATTTTTGCTTTTACTTACAATTACTGATTTTCCACTTCCTGGTTGAGTAACCCTGGCCTCATAGATGCAACCTGGGGGAGTTACGTCATGAATGCCTCCCTGATGATAAGTGCTGTTATATGTTTCAGGTAGCAGGCCCAGAGTTCCAGGAAGTAAAGGGAAATGCATTAATCTGCCCTTAGTAAAAATGGCAGCCATGAAAGAATGGGAAGGAAAAAAATAAATGCGCAAAGAATAAAAAGCCTGCGATTTTCTGTAAGTAAAAGGGACATTAAAGTCAAACTGAGACTTTTGAGTTTTTATAATAAAAGAACAAATTTCAAGGAGTGGAAACTGCATTTATTTTTTGACATACTCCCCTTCTACATTTATACACTTATCACAGTGTTTAACCAATGCCTGGAAAGCTTCAGAATAGAACGATTTGTCAGTACGCCTGAACTATTGTTTCCAACCTACCAGATTAAAATTTACTAGCACAGCCAAACTTTTACTGGCATTTCCAAAAGTTTTACAGTTTTTTCCAAAAATTACGGTTTTAAGTGCACATTTTTGTGCTTAGACTACAAATACAAAATGCAATTAGCAATGTGACTTAAGGTAGACATTAAGGCAAAAAACATGTTTCTTGTTTTATTTTCGATATATTAAGAAAGTAGCTCAGGGACAGGACTCAGGAGGGAAAGAAATTAGAATGGGCAGGCACACACACACTTGAAATTGACTCCCACAGTGATAATGATGATGATGACACCTCACAAACATGACACGTCCCCTCCTGAGTTACAGTGACAGTCTCTCTCAATGCCAGGTGGTTCCTTCAGTCCACTCCAGTCTAAAAAGCACTGACAGTCCCACTCCCGGCTTGCCTTGGACCCACATGGCTCTGCCTGCTCCTCTTAGTTTTCCATTGCACCATGACATCACACAACACGCTCAGGCGCCGCCTTCGCCAGACCCGCCTCCCTCTGGCATTGCCTTAATACACTGTAGCAGGCGCTCGGACGGTTTGTGCCAGCTCCAGACTGGAAATGAGCATTTGCAGTTCTGAGCCAAGCGTTACAACTAGGGTTGAGCGGACACCTAGATGTCCGTGTTCGACGGGTTCGGCCGAACTTTAAAAAAAAGTCCGGGTCCGTGTCCCGGACTTTTACCGAACTTTTCCCGGACACCGAACCCCATTGAAGTCAATGGGGACCCGAACTTTAAGGCACTAAAATGGCTCTAAAACACCAAAGGAAAGGGCTAGAGTGCTGCAAATGGCAGCAAAACGTAATTAAGAGCATGGCAAGTGCTCTGCAAACAAATGTGGATAGGGAAATAACTTAAAACAACAAAAAAAAACAGAAAAATAAAACAATGTTCTTCTTCATCTCTGAAGGACGAGGCCCATATGGAGTAGGAGGGAGGTTGAGGTGGTGGTGGATGTGGCGGTGACATAGGCGTGCGCACAGGGTGTGCTGGGTGTGCCTGGGCACACCCTAATCACCTAGGGCACATAGCATTGCCAGTGAGGAGATGGGAAAGATCTCCCTGGGACCTGCTCTGCTCTATTTCTCCTTGCCTACAGGTACATGGCCCCGATACATTACTCTCCCTGCTGGCAAACACATGCATGTGTATTTCAACTTTGGGGTGCACACCTTAATGCAATAGGCTGCGCACACCTATGGGCGGTGTAGGTGGAAGCGGCGGTGGAGGAGGACCAGGGCCGGATTAACAGCATCATGGGCTTGGTGCTGAGGATTTTGAAGGGCCTTAAGGGCCGTGCCTTGCCATGCACCCAGAGGAGGAAGGGTGCAGCCATGCATGCCTAATTCAACATGGGATGCTGTCTCTGAAGCCCATAAACACATCCATGCATCGCCAACTGTCCCTCCTTGTCCGGCCTTCACGCTGTGTGGGGAGGTTCTGAGGGTGCTGCCTGGGGAAGCGAGCATAGAAGCCAGACTTCTGTGTTTACAAGTGACAGAAGAGCGGTAACAGTGAATATGGCCAACCCGGGGCCTATATAAAAGGTAGGGGCCTGGAGCTGCAGCTCCAATAGCCCCTACATTAATCTGGCCCTGAGGAGGAGGACGAGGTAGCCAACACTGCTTCTTTTCAAAAATTTTAAATGAGGGTACACCCCAAAAGAGTGAGAAAGAGCAAAAATGGAACAATGGGTGGGTAAGGTCGGTATCCATTGCTATTCTGCATAAGGTACGGAAAAGTCCCGTGGGATCCATGCCTGGTTCATTTTAATGAACGTGAGCTTGTCCACATTGTCTCTGGACAGGCGGCTGCGCTTGTCTGTTATAACGCCCCCAGCCGTGCTAAATACCCGTTCAGATAATACACTGGCTGCAGGGCACGCCAGCACCTCCAAGGCGTAAAGGGCAAGCTCAGGCCATGTGCCCAATTTGGAGACCCAGAAGTTGAAGGGGGCAGACCCGTCATTCACTACATGTAGGCGTGTGCACACATACTGCTCCACCATGTTGGTAAAATGCTGCCTCCTGCTAAGACGTTCCATCTGAGCTGCTGGTGCTGCTGTTTGTTGTGGCGTGCTGACAAAGCTTTTCCACATTTCGGCCATGCTAACCCTGCCTTCTGAGGTGCTGGCGGTGCCCTGGTTGCGTTGGCGACCTCCTCCTCCTCCTCCTCTGCCTTGTGCTTCCACTGTGGCCCCGCTGTCAGATGGGAATGCCAGCAGCATGGCGTCTACCAGCGTGCGCTTGTACTCGCGCATCTTGCGATCGCGCTCCAGTGAGTGAATTAAGGACGGTACGTTGTCCTTGTAACGGGGATCCAGCAGCGTGGCCACCCAGTAATCAGCACAAGTTAGAATGTGGGCAACTCGGCGGTCGTTGTGGAGACACTGCAGCATGTAATCGCTCATGTGTGCCAGGCTGCCCAGAGGCAACGAAAGGCTGTCCTCTGTGGGAGGTGTATCGTCCGTGTCCTCTGTATCCCCCCAGCCACGCACCAGTGATGGCCATGAGCTGGCCTGGGTGCCACCCTGCTGTGAACATGGTTCCATCTCCTGCTCCAGCTCCTCCTCCTCCTCATCCTCCTCATCCTCCAGAACTGTGCCCCTGCTGGACAATTGCGTCCCTGGCGTTTGCGTGTGCAGGAACCCACCCTCGGAGCCCCTTGCGAATGACTGCCCTGAAAGCCTTGGAAATGTTACCTCTTCATCCTCCTCCTCCTCCTCATCCTGTGCCACATCCTCTTCCATCATCGCCCGAATTGTTTTTTCAAGGAGGCATAGAAGTGGGATAGTTAAGCTGAGAACGGCGTCATTGCCACTGGCCATGTTGGTGGAGTACTCAAAACAGCGCAACAAGGCACACAGGTCTCGCATGGAGGCCCAGTTAAATTAAATAGCGGAATAGAAAATATGATCCAAAAAAAGTGTATGTATATCACACGTACACAACCACACTGGGCCCCAATTACTATTGTTTGTACCCCTAAAAGGCTAGATGAGGAGTAGGGGGAGTATGGAACAGGCAGCACCCTCAAACCTTCAGAAGTATGAGATGAACCCCAACAACTTGGAAAGGTGGATCTCTCTCACACGTACCAACACAGACTATCCCCCAATTTAACTGATCCCCAAAGGTTTTTGATTAAATAGCGGAATAGAAAATATGATCCAAAAAAAGTGTATGTATATCACACGTACACAACCACACTAGGCCCCAATTACTATTGTTTGTACCCCTAAAAGGCTAGATGAGGAGTAGGGGGGGTATGGAACAGGCAGCACCCTCAAACCTTCAGAAGTATGAGATGAACCCCAACAACTTGGAAAGGTGGATCTCTCTCACACGTACCAACACAGACTATCCCCCAATTTAACTGATCCCCAAAGGTTTTTGATTAAATAGCGGAATAGAAAATATGATCCAAAAAAAGTGTATGTATATCACACGTACACAACCACACTAGGCCCCAATTACTATTGTTTGTACCCCTAAAAGGCTAGGAGTAGGGGGAGTATGGAACAGGCAGCACCCTCAAACCTTCAGAAGTATGAGATGAACCCCAACAACTTGGAAAGGTGGATCTCTCTCACACGTACCAACACAGACTATCCCCCAATTTAACTGATCCCCAAAGGTTTTTGATTAAATAGCGGAATAGAAAATATGATCCAAAAAAAGTGTATGTATATCACACGTACACAACCACACTAGGCCCCAATTACTATTGTTTGTACCCCTAAAAGGCTAGATGAGGAGTAGGGGGGGTATGGAACAGGCAGCACCCTCAAATCTTCAGAAGTATGAGATGAACCCCAAAAACTTGGAAAGGTGGATCTCTCTCACACGTACCAACACAGACTATCCCCCAATTTAACTGATCCCCAAAGGTTTTTGATTAAATAGCGGAATAGAAAATATGATCCAAAAAAAGTGTATGTATATCACACGTACACAACCACACTAGGCCCCAATTACTATTGTTTGTACCCCTAAAAGGCTAGATGAGGAGTAGGGGGGGTATGGAACAGGCAGCACCCTCAAACCTTCAGAAGTATGAGATGAACCCCAACAACTTGGAAAGGTGGATCTCTCTCACACGTACCAACACAGACTATCCCCCAATTTAACTGATCCCCAAAGGTTTTTGATTAAATAGCGGAATAGAAAATATGATCCAAAAAAAGTGTATGTATATCACACGTACACAACCACACTAGGCCCCAATTACTATTGTTTGTACCCCTAAAAGGCTAGATGAGGAGTAGGGGGGGTATGGAACAGGCAGCACCCTCAAACCTTCAGAAGTATGAGATGAACCCCAACAACTTGGAAAGGTGGATCTCTCTCACACGTACCAACACAGACTATCCCCCAATTTAACTGATCCCCAAAGGTTTTTGATTAAATAGCGGAATAGAAAATATGATCCAAAAAAAGTGTATGTATATCACACGTACACAACCACACTAGGCCCCAATTACTATTGTTTGTACCCCTAAAAGGCTAGATGAGGAGTAGGGGGGGTATGGAACAGGCAGCACCCTCAAACCTTCAGAAGTATGAGATGAACCCCAACAACTTGGAAAGGTGGATCTCTCTCACACGTACCAACACAGACTATCCCCCAATTTAACTGATCCCCAAAGGTTTTTGATTAAATAGCGGAATAGAAAATATGATCCAAAAAAAGTGTATGTATATCACACGTACACAACCACACTGGGCCCCAATTACTATTGTTTGTACCCCTAAAAGGCTAGATGAGGAGTAGGGGGGGTATGGAACAGGCAGCACCCTCAAACCTTCAGAAGTATGAGATGAACCCCAACAACTTGGAAAGGTGGATCTCTCTCACACGTACCAACACAGACTATCCCCCAATTTAACTGATCCCCAAAGGTTTTTGATTAAATAGCGGAATAGAAAATATGATCCAAAAAAAGTGTATGTATATCACACGTACACAACCACACTAGGCCCCAATTACTATTGTTTGTACCCCTAAAAGGCTAGATGAGGAGTAGGGGGGGTATGGAACAGGCAGCACCCTCAAACCTTCAGAAGTATGAGATGAACCCCAACAACTTGGAAAGGTGGATCTCTCTCACACGTACCAACACAGACTATCCCCCAATTTAACTGATCCCCAAAGGTTTTTGATTAAATAGCGGAATAGAAAATATGATCCAAAAAAAGTGTATGTATATCACACGTACACAACCACACTAGGCCCCAATTACTATTGTTTGTACCCCTAAAAGGCTAGGAGTAGGGGGAGTATGGAACAGGCAGCACCCTCAAACCTTCAGAAGTATGAGATGAACCCCAACAACTTGGAAAGGTGGATCTCTCTCACACGTACCAACACAGACTATCCCCCAATTTAACTGATCCCCAAAGGTTTTTGATTAAATAGCGGAATAGAAAATATGATCCAAAAAAAGTGTATGTATATCACACGTACACAACCACACTAGGCCCCAATTACTATTGTTTGTACCCCTAAAAGGCTAGATGAGGAGTAGGGGGAGTATGGAACAGGCAGCACCCTCAAATCTTCAGAAGTATGAGATTGTGTTCACTGTACCCCACAAAGATTGAGTTCACTGCACCCCACAATGATTGTGTTCACTGCACCCCACAAAGATTGTGTTCACTGCACCTCACAAAGATTGTGTTCACTGTACCCCCCAAAGATTGTGTTCACTGCACCCCACAAAGATTCTGTTCACTGTACCCCACAAAGATTGTGTTCACTGCACCCTAAAAGGATGTTGTTCACTGCACCCCACAAAGATTGTGTTCACTGCACCCTAAAAGGATGTTGTTCACTGCACCCCAAAAAGATTGTGTTCACTGTACCCCCCCAAAGATTGTGTTCACTGCACCCCACAAAGATTGTGTTCACTGCACCCCAAAAAGATTGTGTTCACTGTACCCCCCAAAGATTGTGTTCACTGCACCCCAAAAAGATTGTGTTCACTGTACCCCCCAAAGATTGTGTTCACTGCACCCCACAAAGATTCTGTTCACTGTACCCCACAAAGATTGTGTTCACTGCACCCCAAAAAGATTGTGTTCACTGTACCCCCCCAAAGATTGTGTTCACTGCACCCCACAAAGATTCTGTTCACTGCACCCCACAAAGGATTTTGTTCACTGCACCCCAAAAAGATTGTGTTCACTGCACCCCAAAAAGGATTTTGATCACTGCACCCCAAAAAGGATGTTGTTCACTGCACCCCAAAAATGATTTTGTTCACTCCACCCCAAAAAGATTGTGTTCACTGCACCCCACAAAGATTGTGTTCACTGCACCCCAAAAAGATTGTGTTCACTGTACCCCCCAAAGATTGTGTTCACTGCACCCCACAAAGATTCTGTTCACTGTACCCCACAAAGATTGTGTTCACTGCACCCCAAAAAGATTGTGTTCACTGCACCCCAAAAAGGATGTTGTTCACTGCACCCCAAAAAGGATGTTGTTCACTCCACCCCAAAAAGATTGTGTTCACTGCACCCCACAAAGATTGTGTTCACTGCACCCCAAAAAGATTGTGTTCACTGCACCCCAAAAATGATTTTGTTCACTGCACCCCAAAAATGATTTTGTTCACTGCACCCCAAAAAGGATGTTGTTCACTCCACCCCAAAAAGATTGTGTTCACTGCACCCCAAAAAGATTGTGTTCACTGCACCCCACAAAGGATTTTGTTCACTGCACCCCAAAAAGATTGTGTTCACTGCACCCCAAAAAGGATGTTGTTCACTGCACCCCAAAAAGGATTTTGTTCACTGCACCCCAAAAAGATTGTGTTCACTGCACCCCACAAAGGATTTTGTTCACTGCACCCCACAAAGATTGTGTTCACTGCACACCAAAAAGGATTGTGTTCACTGCACCCCAAAAAGATTTTGTTCACTGCACCCCAAAAAGATTGTGTTCACTGCAGCCCAAAAAGATTGTGTTCACTGCAGCCCAAAAAGATTGTGTTCACTGCAGCCCAAAAAGATTGTGTTCACTGCAGCCCAAAAAGATTGTGTTCACTGCAGCTCACACACAGAAAAATGGATGTGGATCACTGACACCTGCCTATCTCCAATCCCACACCACACAGCAATATCGATTGTAGTTTGTAGAACACAGTTTCCCTAAAATTCAGCAGACTCTGTCCCTAACAGGATTGAGAAGAGATCGTAGATCAGGATTGAGTGCAGATTCACCCCACCCCCCACACAGCAATATCGATTGTAGTTTGTAGAAGACACTGACCCTATAATTCAGCAGACTCTATCCCTAAAATGCCTACAACTCGCCCTGCCTAAACACTCCGACCTGTCCCTCAATTCTATCCGGACACAAATGGTTTTTTCCTGCCTATCTTTCCCTAATCAGCAGCCAGCACATTGATGTGTGCTCTGTCCCTTAGCTAAGCAGCAGAATGACGCTGCTGCGGCGGCTGCCTCGAACTTATAAAGACTTGGTCACATGCTTCAGACGGCCAATCACAGCTACTAAGACATTTGCAGGCATGGCTGGGATGGCTTAAGGCACACCAGTTAAACGATTGTTGATTGGCTGTTGAAAGCCCGCCATGAAAAGAGCGCCAAAGCATGCAAAACCCGGAAATAAAACGACCGAACACGGATTTTTACCCGAACATACAGTAAAGTGTCCGTGTCCGTGTTCGGGTAAAAAAAATCCAATTATTCGGTACGAACACGAATAATACAGTCCGTGTTCGCTCAACACTAGTTACAACCATATTTTTTTACTGGCAACCTTTTCCTGTCACTGGCATTTACTGGCAGAGGAAAAGTGCCAGTTTTTTACTGGCTGCCAGTAAAAATACTGACGGATGGCAACACTGGCCTGAACCATCCTGGGACAGACTGCTTCACTTCGTCATCAGTGCTGAAATGCTGACCTCCGAGGAATTCTTTTAGGGGTTCAAACAGGTGGAAATCACTGTGAGCGAGGTCCAGGCTGTAAGGGGGATGTGACAATACCTCACAGCCGAGTTGCTGTAATGTGCACGCACGTAGTGAGGTGAGCAATATGAGCATTGCCCTGGAGAAACAAGACACCCTTAGTGATTAAACAAGGCTGTTTCCTACACAGACATGTATGCACATCAATTAGAACATGACAGCAATATTCACTGTTGATAGTGGCACCACAGGGTAGAAAATCAACATGATTAACGCAACATTTGTCCCAGAAAACACTTGCCATCTGCAGACAAAATTTTGATTGGTGGAGGTGAGTCTGTGGTGGAGCTGTTCCATGCATGCACTGTTATCTGCCATCTTGAGTAACGGTCTCTGGACTGGCCTGGGACTTGTGCACCACCAATCAGTAATTGGACACACTTGGCACTTACTACTGCGTGTAGTACCTCCACGCTAGCATCCATTTTAATGCATGTGAAATTTAGAGTCACGGTTTGACTTGAACGCCCCTCATATCTGTTTGCAGATTTGCCATTACTAAATATTTCTATAGGTGCTTTTGTTGTATTTTTGAGGATAAGAGTAAAGTTCCTCTTTAAGATAAAGAATGAATGATATTAACAGAAAGGAAATATGGACTTTATGAATGTTGAATTCATGTCCTTGGTTCCACCTTGCACCTACTTAAAGAAGATGTTTATTACAGACATTAGGAATCGTCTGATTTTAAAGTTGTCTCATACTTTCCAGTTATTTTCAAGGCTCTTTCCAGATGCGTAATAAACATGGTGACAGCAGGAAGAGATCTGGTTGTGCCAACACATGCAATCTAGAAGTCCTCACTCATCATGCAAACACCATCTGCAGAAGTCACAGCTTCATGGAATATAACAGCTAAAGCCATTGAAGCAATGAAGCAAAGCAATGCACCATGTCAAAAAACATGACTAATTTAAAATAATGTGAAGATACCTAGTCTAAAAATATGTTTCCTTTATATGACTGCTTCATTTCAAACACACACGCACATGAAGCTTCAAAATAACTTTAAATGAAAGGAAACTCTAAAAAAAATGTAGAAAAAAGTAGAAATTATTAAAACATCTTTAAGATCTCATGACAAAGCACATTCTGCTATTTCTTTGGTGCCAGAAAGAAGAGTGACATTATTTTTTTTTTGGGTGGGAGTTCTGCGAGGTGGCAAAAGAGTTCCTTTGTACAGGAACTGAATCTATCTCCAGGAAAGGGACTGACTGTAAACATCAACCAAGAACACATGTAATAGAACTTTGAGGTAGCAGTAACTTGTAATAACAAGCTTAGCAGGACCAGATGAATCTATTTCCTTCCTTTCCACCGTCACAGCAAAATTCATTACGAATCTGCTTAATATCAAAGGCTTGTTAAAATGTGAATCTTACCCTGTGAACAGGGGATATCACTTTCAAAGTATGCATTTACTGACATTAAAAGGGGAAACCATTCTTTAAATAATCACTTAAAAAAAATCAGTGAAACAAAAATAATTACATATTTTCTACTCTGTTCATTCATTTACTTTTCTATTTTTCATGTATCATAATTTGATTTTGAATCTAGTTTGTTCTATCACAGTATTGATGGGACGATAGAAACAGCCCAGATTTGTGGAGACTGCCATTGCCATTTGCAGATCAGGACATTTGGCTTCACTGGCTGCATGTCTGTGCCTTGTCAGCGATTTGGGAAGTAGTTAAGCCAAAAAACAAACTGGCAACTAGCAGTAGTAGCCTCCATACATGTCTCAGGACATTTCTTTTCATTTTTCAAATGGAACATCAGTAGTTTAGGTGCCTTTTATTTAAGTCTTTAAAAATTTTGCAAAGACTTGCCTATGATTTTTACAGGGTATAAGATCTCCACCTTGTTTATTTCTGGACACTGCAAATGTGTTCTCAATAGCATGCACAGTGAATTATTTATTACGAGGTGAAAGACATAGCGAAAAAATTCTACCTTAATTTTCAAACTTCCAGCTACATACTGTAGGCCGTTATTTGCTGTGACCGATTACTTTACACTGTGTTTCCACTTTAGTGTATACAGTTAGGTCCATAAATATTGGGACATCGACACAATTCAAATCTTTTTGGCTCTATACACCACCACAATAGATTTGAAATGAAACAAACAATATTTGCTTTAACTGCAGACTTTCAGCTTTATTTTGAGGGTATTTGCATCCAAATCAGGTGAACGGTGTAGGAATTACAACAGTTTGTATATGTGCCTCCCACCTCCCAGGGACCAAAAGTAATGGGACAGATTAACAATTATAAATCAAACTTTCACTTTTTAATACTTCATTGGAAATCCTTTGCAGTCAATTACAGCCTGAAGACTGGAACCCATAGACATTACCAGAAGCTGGGTTTCATCTCTGGTGATGCTCTGCCAGGCCTCTACTGCAACTATCTTAAGTTCCTGCTTGTTCTTTCCCTTCAGTTTTGTCCTCAGCAAGTGAAATGCATGCTCAATCGGATTCAGGTCAAATGATTGACTTGGCCATTGCATAACATTCCACTTCTTTTGCTTAAAAAACTCTTTGGTTGCTTTCGCAGTATGCTTTGGGTCATTGTCCATCTGCACTGTGAAGCGCCGTCCAATGAGTTCTAAAGCATTTGGCTGAATATGAGCAGATAATATTGCCCAAAACACTACAGAATGCATCCTGCTTCTTTTGTCAGCAGTCACATCATCAATAAATACAAGAGAACCAGTTCCATTGGCAGCCATACATGCCCACACCATGACACTACCACCACCATGCTTCATTGATGAGGTGGTATGCTTTGGATCATGAGCAGTTCCTTTCCTTCTCCATACTCTTCTCTTCCCATCACTCTGGTACAAGTTGATCTTGGTCTCATCTGTCCATAGGATGTTGTTCCGGAACTGGGAAGGCTTTTTTAGATGTTGTTTGGCAAACTCTAATCTGGCCTTCCTGTTTTTCAGGCTCACCAATGGTTTACATCTTGTGGTGAACCCTCTGTATTCACTCTGGTGAAGTCTTCTCTTGATTGTTGACTTTGACACACATACACCTACCTCCTGGAGAGTGTTCTTGATCTGGCCAACTGTTGTAAAGGGTGTTTTCTTCAACAGGGAAAGAATTCTTTGGCCATCCACCACAGTTGTTTTCCATGGTCTTCCGGGTCTTTTGGTGTTGCTGAGCTCACTGAGCTTTCTTTTTAAGGATGTTCCAAACAGTTGATTTGGCCACACCTAATGTTTTTGCTATCTCTCTGATGGGTTTGTTTTATTTTTTCAGCCTAATGATGGCTTGCTTCACTGATAGTGACAGCTCTTTGGATCTCATATTGAGAGTTGACAGCAACAGATTCCAAATGCAAATAGCACACTTGACATGAACTCTGGACCTTTTATCTGCTCCTTGTAAATGGGATAATGAGGGAATAACACACACCTGGCCATGGAACAGCTGAGCAGCCAATTGCCCTTTTACTTTTGGTCCCTTAAAAAGTGGGAGGCACATATACAAACTGTTGTAATTCCTACACCTCTCACCTAATTTTGATGTAAATACCCTCAAATTAAAGCCAAATGTCTGCAGTTAAAGCACATCTTGTTTGTTTCATTTCAAATACATTGTGGTGGTGTATAGAGCCAAAAAGATTAGAATTGTGTCAATGTCCCAATATTTATGGACCTGACTGTATCTCTCCAAATTGCTTCATGTGCTCAAATTCGGTTCTATAAAAATTTGGTTTGATGAGTTTGCTGTAGAAGAACTCAAGTCACCTGCACAGAGCTCCGACTTCAACCTTATTAAAGAAAAAACTTTGCGATGAATTGAAACGCTGATTTTAAGCTAGGACTGTAGTACAGTGCCCATTTATTTACTATGTTCAGATGCAGGCACAGGCCCCTTCAACTCCATTTCCCACAAACTGCCTTATAACATGCAATTTCTTTGGAACACACAGCTGCTTTGGGAAGCTCCTCTCCAACTGCTATCAGAGTACTGCAGCTACAGCGGTGTGTGGCCCTTTGTTTCTAGGCCTGGGATCCTTCCAACCTGTGTTATGACAGCTACCCTAGACTTCACTGTGGTGGATACTGTTTAAGAGTGTGGTACTAGTGGCCCCTTTTAATCTGCCAAGCAGAACATTACTGTATTCTTCTGCTCATTGCTCCTAATCTGCTATGGGTGGATAGTGCAGAGTGGAAATAGTATCCTCAAAACAGAAGCAGTGGCAGCCATTTTGTTGGAGACCAAGAGTGACAGTAAGAATTGTGATTGACTGTCACCACAACCTAGGAGGAAGCTCACCCCCAGCCTGACTGGCTGCTAAGTGACTGGGACTGTAACCCCACCCAAAGGACTGCTAAAGTGTGGGGAAAGAGAGCCCGCTCAGGACTCAAAATAACAGGGAGCCATGTGGAGGGCAGCAGGAAAAACTGCAATGCTAAATGCTGTACAGGGCTGCAAGAGAAAGGGCTGCATTTCCCACTGTTCCCAGGGATACTGTACTGTCACTGAGGAAACTGGCAGAGAGCTGCTGCATGGGCCAGTGGGCAGAGTCTATGTTGCTTTCCTCATACTGCTGTGGGGACAACTGACATAGTAAACTACTTAGATATTCTGCTGCTGTGGGAAAAGTGCTGAACTGTGCCTGCCAGAAACTGAGCTACTGCAGGAACTGTGTGGTGCTGCTGCTGAAGACTCCAAAATGGACCAACTGGAGTACCTGAGAGGCCTTTTAGTCACTTGTTCCAGTTGCTCTTGTCTAACATTTGTGAACCTTTGGCTTTGCACCTTGGGATTATAAATACTCCCAGTTTCAGCGTCCAATGGGAGATCCAGGTCCCCTACGCTAGCTAATTGTAATCACTGCTCATTGGCCAGTGGTTTAGATAGGGCCCTGTTCTTAGTCAAGCCACCTAGTTATTCTGCTGTTCTTTACCATTGTAGAAACATACAATTTGTTTAATTTGTGTGTTGTCTCCACCACTTTATTGTGTTATATTATTACTACCTGCCCATTTGCTTTGCTTCAAGGATTTCACCCTTACAATGAAGTGTATTTTACAGCCACACATGCATTGGTGAAATTGGTTTCAGCCAGGGCAGATCACCACTGGAAGGAAGATAAGGACCCTTCAATCCAGTGGCTACTCTGGGGGTAACATTGCTTGAGGATAATTGCAAATAGCTGTATGTGTTCTGAACTGTTTTACTGAAGTAGTGATTCTCAGCTAGACTCTCTGTTATAGAGTTACTTCAGAAGACTATGCTATGCACATGTTGCTCTGAGTCAGCCACAGATATATTACTTTAAACAGTTCAATTGTGTACCTGGCGTTTGTGGGTGCAGGAACCCACCCTCGGAGCCACTTGTGAATGACTGCCCTGAAAGCCTTGGAAATGATCACTGCTCCGGATGCGGAGGCGCTAGTGGATGAGGATGAGGAAGCGGAGTAGGAGGAGTTAGCAACAGGAGTCAAACTGAAGTGCCCTGCAATCCTCAGTGGTGGAAGGAGATACACCAAACAAATTTAAAGGGTGTATCTCACAGTAACATAATCAGCAAACGCTGCAAAATTATTAATTTTCCCCTAAATGGGTGTTTATTGAATAGCAGAATAGAACAACAGTATCCAAAAGGTGTATCTCACACGTACAGATACAGACTAGGCCGCAATTTAATATCTTACTTTCCCCTAAATGGGTGTTTATTGAATAGCAGAATAGAACAACAGTATCCAAAGGGTGTATCTCACACGTACAGATACAGACTAGGCCGCAATTTTATATTTTTCCCTTAAATGGGTGTTTATTGAATAGCAGAATAGAACAACAGTATCCAACGGGTGTATCTCACAGTAAAATATGCAGACTAGGCCGCAATTATTATTTTTTCCCTAAATGGGTTTTTATTGAAAAGCGGAATAGAACAATAGTATCCAACTGGTGTATCTAACAGTAAAATATGCAGACTAGGCCGCAATTTCTTTTCCCCCTAAATGGGTTTTTATTGAAAAGCGGAATAGAACAGTATGCAACGGGTATATCACACAGTAAAATATGCAGACTAGGCCGCAATTTAATTTTTTTCCCTAAATGGGTATTTATTGAATAGCGGAAAAGAACAGTATCCAAAGGGTGTATCTCACAGTAACGTATGAATGAAAATGTTTTATTTTTCCCTTAAATTGTTGAATAGCAGAATAGAACAGCAGTGTCTAAACACTGTATGTCACTGTAAAATATGAAGGAAAAAGTTTTATTTTTTTTTTACATCCATATTAAGCAGACACATATGCACTGAGCTTGCATTACATGGCTGCTACACGCCGCACGCCTAACAGGTTGGATACTGTTGTTGTTCTATTCCGCTTTTGAGTAAAATATACCCATTTGAATGAAAACCTGAAAAATAATTTTTTTCCCCTTAAATTGTTGATTTTTGAATAGCATATTAGAACAGCGGTGTCTAAACACTGTATGTCACTGTAAAATATGAAGGAAAAAAGTTTTTTTTTTTTAAATCCATTTTAAGCAGACACATATGCACTGAGCTTGCATTACATGGCTGCTACATGCCGCACGCCTAACAGGTAGTGTTGTTGTTCTATTCCGCTATTGGGTAAAAAAAAAAAACATTTGAATGAAAACTTGAAAAATATTTTTTTTTCCCTTAAATTGTTGATTTTTGAATAGCAGATTAGAACAACAATGTCTAAACACTGTATGTCACTGTAAAATATGAAGGAAATTTTTTTTAAAAAAAAATCCAGATTAAGCAGACACATATGCTTGCATTACATGGCTGCTACACGCCGCCCACCGCCCACCTAACAGACTGATAAAAGTTTTTTTTTTCTCCCTCCTCCTCACTGGGCTCAGGTCAGGGCAAAAAGATTGTGAACTGCACCCCCACACAATAAAATCGATGTAGATCGCTGTCTGAATAAAGAAGATTCTTCCTATTCTTTCCCTGAAAGCAATCTCCAGCCTGCCCCTACAATAATCTCCTATCTCTCCCTCAGCAGCATCAGGAACCTCGCCCTACAGTAGTTAGAGAAGAGTGACATGCAGCGCTACGTGACTCCAGCTTATATAGAGGCTGGGTCCCATGCTGCACTGGCCAATCACAGCCATGCCATTAGTAGACATGGCTGTGATGGCTTCTAAGGGCACACTAGTTAAACGCTTGTTGATTGGCTGCCCTGCAGCTGTTGAAATTAACCATTAATTGCCATTAAAACCGCGCCAAAACATTAAAACCGCGCCAAAACATGAAATAAAATTACCGAACAATGGATTGTATCCCCAATATACAGTAAAATGTTCAAGTCCATGTCCGGGTACCGAACACCCAAAAGTCCGGTACGTTCCCGAACAATACAGTCCGTGTTCGCTCAACCCTACTCATATGTGTAGTGAACAGAAATATGGCATATACAAATTGTGACAGTTTGCTTTTGTGTAAAAGTAGGGAAAAAGGACACAGGGTTCACAAGTTAGCAGAATGTGTGGTTCTGATATATCAATTGTGAGTGGAGAAAACATTTTTTTATTTGTTGTTTTCTCAAGATATGGGTATTCCTGGATTGGGTTCCAGAGTTTTGAGATATCAAAGAGTTTTGGGAGAGAAAAAATCTCCAGCCTAGTGTCCAGGTCTTGCAGAAGACCAGCTAGCCCTTATAATGAAGGATTTAGGCATAGTTCAGAGATCCCATTAGGATACATATAGGTGTGCTCTGCTCAAGAGAGATCCATGCTAGAGAAGAGATTCCTTGGCCATAGGACTGAGGGAGTCAAGATGGCAAGGTGAGTCTGGAGGACTGGAAGAGCTGCGATGACTAAGGGAATCTGGAGATTTCAGAGGCGTGAAGGGTGCTAGGAGATCCCCTATTTAGGGTCCAGGGAGTGGGCTCATACAGCAGGGTACTTCAAATAAAAGACTAAGAGATCCAGGAGCGTTGAGTGAGATGGTCTGAGGGACCATCAAATAGCCAAACCTGTAGCCTAAGCAGTGGCACTGCTGAAGAGATAGCCAGGTGGCTTGGCATTGTTTTTGTTACCTGTTTTGATGGTGAAAATCCCCTGTTTGGGCAACTATTTCTGTTGAAATTTGACTTTTGTTTAATAGAAGTTGGTTAAAACCACACACCACTGGCAGGACTCACTAAAATTGCTACTACCACAAGATCACAAAATGAATAAATTATACAGTGAATAAGATTGATCTGTACACTTAACACAACTAAAAAGAGTTAACATTTTTCTCTTAAGAATTTATAAAGATATGTCTAGAAATTCGTTTCAACAGTTCTTATTTATTACATAGGTTTTTGTAAAGCTTACAAAACACAGGGGGTCTCAAGTGTAGTCCTTTCCATGTCCAGATGGCAGGACAAAAGCTTTTATTTTGTAAAATTTCTATCAATATTTATTCAGGTGGTACTATTTTTTGTAGTCTGTCCCAATACATTATAGATGTTGGGGACCTAATCTCTATCCACCATTTAAGTAGGTTTGTTTAAAATAGTCACTCTTTCAACAATCATCTTTTATTGTAAAGCTAATGGCCATTCAATAAAATGCAATTTACAGTATGTGTAAAGTTGAACTATTCCTCATACCATCCAATCAGATTTCATCACTGAAATGCAAAATGTATTTGGTTGTTTAGGATGAATAACAGGCAGTGGTGGGATTCAGCTGGTTCGCACCGGTTCCATAGAACCGGTTACTAACGTTCTGCGAGTTCGCAGAACCGGCTGAATCCCTCTGCGCGTCCGAGTGCAGTACAATTGAATGTCCCGCGCTCGGACCGCGCAGCCGCAGACGTGGCGGCCAAGGAGTGGAGCAGTGCGCCCCGACCCGCCCATTCTGTGACAATAGCGAATGAGAATTCGCTATTGTCACACGGATCCTCCTCCTGGCCAATCAGGGAGCGGGTCCTCCCGCTTCCTGATTGGCCGAAAGTCAAACACCGTGCCATTGGAGGAGGCGCCGCAGGAGGACTGAAGACTCGGAGACGCGGGGGGCCTGGGACTGAAGAGAAGGTGCGAGAGAGGTAAGTGCGGGGGGATCGCTGGCACTCTGCAATCATTGGGGGCAATGTGTGGCTGGCACTCTGCAATCATTGGGGGCAATGTGTGGCTGGCACTCTGCAATCATTGGGGGCAATGTGTGGCTGGCACTCTGCAATCATTGAGGGCAATGTGTGGCTGGCACTCTGCAATCATTGAGGGCAATGTGTGGCTGGCACTCTGCAATCATTGGGGGCAATGTGTGGCTGGCACTCTGCAATCATTGGGGGCAATGTGTGGCTGGCACTCTGCAATCATTGAGGGCAATGTGTGGCTGGCACTCTGCAATCATTGGGGGCAATGTGTGGCTGGCACTCTGCAATCATTGGGGGCAATGTGTGGCTGGCACTCTGCAATCATTGAGGGCAATGTGGGGCTGGCACTCTGCAATCATTGAGGGCAATGTGTGGCTGGCACTCTGCAATCATTGGGGGCAATGTGTGGCTGGCACTCTGCAATCATTGGGGGCAATGCTGTGGCTGGCACTCTGCAATCATTGGGGGCAATGCTATGGCTGGCACTCTGCAATCATTGGGGGCAATGCTGTGGCTGGCACTCTGCAATAATTGGGGGCAATGTGTGGCTGGCACTCTGCAATCATTGGGGGCAATGTGTGGCTGGCACTCTGCAATCATTGGGGGCAATGTGTGGCTGGCACTCTGCAATCATTGAGTGCAATGTGTGGCTGGCACTCTGCAATCATTGGGGGCAATGTGTGGCTGGCACTCTGCAATCATTGGGGGCAATGCTGTGGCTGGCACTCTGCAATCATTGGGGGCAATGCTGTGGCTGGCACTCTGCAATCATTGGGGGCAATGCTGTGTTCTGGCATTCTGCAATCATTAAGGGCAATTCTGTGTTCTGGCACTCTGCAATCATTGGGGGCAATGCTGTGTTCTGGCACTCTGCAATCATTGGGGGCAATGCTGTGTTCTGGCACTCTGCAATCATTGGGGGCAATGCTGTGTTCTGGCACTCTGCAATCATTGGGGGCAATGCTGTGTTCTGGCACTCTGCAATCATTGGGGGCAATGCTGTGGCTGGCACTCTGCAATTATTAGGGGCAATGCTGTGGCTGGCACTCTGCAATCATTGGGGGCAATGCTTTGGCTGGCACTCTGCAGTCATTGGGGGCAATGCTGTGGCTGGCACTCTGCAATCATTAGGGGCAATGCTGTGGCTGGCACTCTGCAATCATTGGGGGCAATGCTGTGTTCTGGCACTCTGCAATCATTGGGGGCAATGCTGTGTTCTGGCACTCTGCAATCATTGGGGGCAATGCTGTGGCTGGCACTCTGCAATCATTAGGGGCAATGCTGTGGCTGGCACTCTGCAATCATTGGGGGCAATGCTGTGTTCTGGCACTCTGCAATCATTGGGGGCAATGCTGTGGCTGGCACTCTGCAATCATTAGGGGCAATGCTGTGGCTGGCACTCTGCAATCATTGAGGGCAATGCTGTGGCTGGCACTCTGCAATGATTGGGGGCAATGCTGTGGCTGGCACTCTGCAATCATTAGGGGCAATGCTGTGGCTGGCACTCTGCAATCATTGGGGGCAATGCTGTGGCTGTCACTCTGCAATCATTAGGGGCAATGCTGTGGCTGGCACTCTGCAATCATTGGGGGCAATGTGCATTGAAAGGGGGCATGCTGGTCTCTCTGCATTGAAAGGGGGGCACGCTGGTCACTGTGCATTGAAAGGGGGCACGCTGGTCTCTGTGAATTTAAAGGGGGCACGCTGGTCATTCTGCTGGGAAAGTCGGAACTGGTTACTAAAATTTTTGAATCCCACCACTGATAACAGGTTTATATTTTCTCCTGTGTCTCTTGTTCTAGAAGTGGTTAGTGATTTTCTTTGCTCCTCTTGGTCCTAGATTTGAATTCTAAATGTGGACATACATGGATCGAAATTCCACAACTTCAGCAGGGACTGGCAAAATTTTAAATCATGTATGGGCAGGTTGGTTCTACAGAAGTTGATCCACCAATCTACTTCTGACGGGGCTTTTTGCGAACAATCAGTTCTCACAGAAGGGAAGACTCCCTGTCATCAGGACATAACTCACCTGAAGTTATGACCTGTGTTTTATCACTATGTCAAAATAAGCAGTTCTACTCAGGGGTTAAAGATATCTCTCCTCAAACCCGTATCACCATGGCACAAGTTGTTCACAGCATCACTTTCAGCATGCAGTCCGTTTGACATGAAAGGAAGAGAGAGGCACAAAGATCTAATGCTCTCCGTTTAAAAAAAAAAAATATTGGGAATTAGCATAATAAAACTTACAGAATACAGCACTACAAGTTGTGCAGGCTATGGGCACATATCTCCTCACACTTTGAGTTGCTGGCTTCCTGGTTGCTGTGGAAGTCTCCGCCCCCCTATACGCGTTGCATCATCGATCATACTGCCATTCAACTTCTTCAGTAGGGGTGGATGTTGAGGCTTATCAACATCCACTGCAGGCAGGGAAAATTCTCCCTGAAAGGCTGTTTTCCCCTACAAGGGGTCTACAATCTACTGAGTGCATCCCCAGAAGAGGTCATGAGTGAGCTCACGGGGATCCTAAATATACCAATAACACAGCACTGAGACAGTGTAAATCTGAATATAATGACAAAGATATATGTAGTCCAAAAAATGTGCGAAAAAAATAAATAAATATGTAATATATCCAATCCCAGTGATAAATTGAACTGTGTTCAATAATTAGACAGGTGCAAAATGATTGAACAAGTAAAAAATAGAATATATATAATATTTAAGCAAGTGTCCAGTGAAAAAAAAAAAAATAAAATAAATAATTATATAATAGTTTAAGCAACTGTCCGAGCCTGTAAACATGCACCCACAGTGACTCACGCAACCCAGCTGCTGCTGCTCTGTGTCCCTCCAGCCTTCTGACAGAGGCTTGCACGTTGGAAACACTTCCTTAAAGATCATGCTGTTTGCAGTAGTACCAATCATGTCATGACACGCCCCTCCTGCTCCAAGCGCATGCTTGTGCTTAAATGGTGAATCTTCACGCACGCACGATCCTTTGCCACAGATACTCCACTGAAGGCATTGCCTGATTCTGAGCTTCTGAGGAGACAAATGCGCAGGCGCTTTTACGCTAGGTGAAAAACTACACACCAAACACGGGGTAAGAGCAGAATAAGCAAACAACCGCACTTTTTCACAGCTGATACCTTTAAGGTGATCAGCATAGGGTGAAACAATATATTTAAACAAGCAAGGTGTGCTTTAACATAGCTGATAAGCTACTGTTTTACACCGGGAGAACAACCAAGGTATGCTTTAACATAGCTATTACACCTATTGTCTCTTGTAGAGACCAACATGGCACTTGGTAACTGTTATCTTTAAAGGGAGCAGTGCAAAAAAATATTTGTAAAAATATTTTTAAAGTGGACTTACCAGTCCCGCCGCAGGATTCTGCCTTGTACAAGAATCCAATATTCACCCATCATGGTGAGTTTTTTCACTTGCCGACCTTCAAGGACTGGGTCCCCTTGTTTTGAGGGGGCACTCCCTTGTACCTGTAGAGCACCCTGTCGGAGCGCCTTCGGTTTTACCAAGGGTCTGGATGCCAGGGTCCAGTGCCTAAAAAGGACACCGTTACAGGCAAAACCTCCTAGCTGCTTTCCCGAGGCACAGGTACCATCCTTTTAGTTTTTGACTTTTTTGGATGGATCTGATTGCTAACCCCTTAGATTCAGAGAACTTTGATTAGAGATTGTAGCATAATCTTCTTTCTTCTTCTTTGAAAAAAACATAAAAATGTGGAGAACTTCTCCACAGGGACCATCACCTTTAAGACACTGGCAAAAAACTCAGGTACTTCCTGTGTAGGAGGGGTTATATAGGGGGACTTCCTGTCTGATTGGTTGCCAGTGTCCATTCACCTGAAGTTGGCCTATAACCCATACAGTAATGAATATGGCTCTGTGTCCCGTGATATAAGATAAAAAAATGACATTATTCCCACAAACTTTTCTTTATTTTGGAAATAACAGTTTGGGGAGCCAGTCTGTATGATGAGGCCACAATGTAGTGCACTGAAAACAAAAATTAGAGATTTTTTGGATATATACTTGTGTCTCTTTTGCAGATTTTAGATAGACGTAACAGGTGCAGAAAAATTGGGCTTTGGGTGTCGGTGGTGCCTTCATACAGTAACCCTATCGAGCAGCGATGGCTAACCTTGGCACACCAGATGTTTTGGAACTACATTTCCGATGATGCTCATGCACTCTGCAGTGTAGCTGAGCATCATGGGAAATGTAGTTCCAAAACATCTGGGGTGCCAAGGTTTACCATCATTGCTATAGAGGTACTCTTGATGACAGCAAGAATTGGCCTTGCTGTCAAATATTGAAATGATATGCACCTGTCAAACAAAAAATTGGTCTTTGGGTGTTAATTTTGCCCATGAAACCTACAACAAAAAATGTTTCCAGATGAAATCAACACCAACAAAGCTAGGCAGCCTAGAAGTATTGCAGAGATTCCACATCCCAAAAACACCTAATCAGATCAAGGGTTTCATAGCTTCTGCTAATCCAGGACTGATTCATTTTGATAAATGTCAGCCGGTCAATTGAGTCTGTGGATAAACGCACTCTATCATCAGTAACAAAACCTCCGGGAGCACTGAATGCCCCTTCTGAAAGCACGCTGATTGCAAGGCAACCCAGCAGCTCAATTGTATACTGGGCAAGTTCTGGCCTGTGGTCTTTTTTCATGACCCAGTAACCCAGTGGATCGTCAGCTGGAAAGCCCTCCATCTCTGTTTTCGCCTCTAGATAATCATCCACCATATGCTAATAAAAAGAAGGTTATAACCGCGCTAAGGTGACAGGTAGTGAGCTGCGACTTCAAGTGTGACCACACCCCTAAAAATTATGTATTGTATAAGTCGCGCTAAATTGAAAAATAAACAAATAAATGTCCAACTGTTTAAAGTCCCAAATATCATAAAGTGACTAGTGATGTATGAAATCTTGTGCTGCTTCCAAAAGATCCCGTAGGAATTGTGCTTACCAGAACGGCAATTTTAAATTGCAGAATTCATGTGATGAGATGAGTTCACGTGCCCAGGTGATCCAATGGAATTCTAGCGCAAGGAACTCCCAATATTGTGGTCGTGTATCATGTGAAGGAAAAATAATAATCCATAGCGTGATACCGTACAAAAATATCAATATTATAACTGTGTAGGACTACAAATACTGTGAATCCTTCACCAATTGTGCAGCCGCTTACCAAAATAACTAGTAAAGGGCATGTAATCAAATCAGAAGAAAAAAGGACCGCCACCAAACGTAGAGCCTCTTACCAGATAGATCTGTATAGGTGTATTCTATCCAAGTATAGAAAAGGTGAACCACCACCAGACATAAGGCCTCTTACCAGATGGAAATGAAAAGCCAGCAGAACATTTAATCCACATGCACCAATATCAGCAAGCCACCCAAGAGCGTATAAAGCCTCTTACCAGACCATAAGAAAAATGCTCGATAACACTTGGTATATTTTCCCAATGGAGAGGTAACCTCAGGGTCCCAATGACAATCTGGGCAAATCACTGATAAATACCACGATGTACCGCTTATTGTGCCTAGGTGGCCTCTCGGACCCCCTATGCCGCAAGCTGAGCCACTGTGTTTCTCAGGGTTGCAACGCCAGACAGCCCAGAAGGTGACCCAGTACTTTATTTTTTTTTTTCATTATGAGAGCTTTAAAACTACTATGTTAACATAACAGCCAGTCAACTAGCAATTAAGAAAGGCAGATCAATAAAAGCACAGGTTTATTTTCAGTAAAACAGAGTTCAAACGTTTTCCTATTTGCATATAAATTGGAACAGGGTCTGGTCGAAGTATCACTTTGACAATATTTCATCTGATTTTATAACAAAAATGTGCAAAGTAGAGTTACCCTTCATAGGGTCCATAAAACTGTAAAGAGTATTTGTGTTAAGAGAATTAAAGGCAAATGATTAAGTGTTAACTATTAAACTTGGGTTCCATATAAAAGCAAACCATAATAATAGGACAGTGGGAGGACCAGAGCCTGCATTCCATTAAGAAAACTGCCTACATTATATTTCTACTCATTACAAAACAATAATTTACATATCTGAAGCATTATTAAATGCACTAGCAGAGTGAGCTACCAATTTACTAGTTATTATAATCCAGACAATGAGCTTGTAATTAAGATATGGATGTATTAAAATTGTGAACATAATAGCATACAATATAAAAATGAATAAAGGCATACACAAAATTACAGAATAAAAAATAATGTTAATATCATTATAGTGATATTTGATATTATATATATTAACCACTTCAGCCCCGGAAGGTTTTACCTCCTTAATGACCAGGCCATTTTTTGCGATACGGCACTGCGTTATTTTAACTGACAATTGCGCATTCATGCGACACTATACCCAAATAAAATTGATACCTTTTTTTTACCTCAAATAGAGTTTCCTTTTGGTGGTATTTAATCACATCTGCGGTTTTTACTTTTTTTGCGTTATAAACCAAAATGATCAACAATTTAGAAAAAAACAATATTTTTTACTTTCTGCTATAAAACACATTCAATAAAAAAAATTTAAAAAATTGAATTTCTTCATCATTTCTTTAGGCCAATATGTATTCTGCTGTATATTTTTGTTAAAAAAATACCAATAAGCGTATATTGATTGGTTTGCGCAAAAGTTACAGCGTTTACAAATGATGGGATATTTTTATAGAATTTTTATTTATTTATTTTTTTACTAGTAATCAGCGACTTATAGCGGTAATGCGACATTGTGGTGGACAAATCGGACACCTAGCTTACACGTTTGACTATTTTTTGGGGACACCAATACAGTGATCAGTGCTAAAAAATATGCAATGTTACTGTACCAATGACATTGGCAGGGAAGGGGTTAACATCGGGGGCGATCAAAGGGTTAAATGTGTCCCTAAGGGGTGCTTGGTAACTGTGGGGGGGGGGGGTTGCTCTGACTGGGGAAAGACAGAAATCCATGTTCCTGATTAGCAGAAACACAATACCTCCATTTTCTCCCCTGTCAGAACGGCAATCTGCCTTGTTTACATAGGCAGACCGCCATTGTGCTTCTGTCAGGACTGATCGCGGGTGGCTGACGAACATTGGGTTTGCCGTACCCGCTGATTGGCTCCCCCTCTCTTCAATCAGTGCATGACCGGGTCTCCACCGGTGCTTGCGCGCCACCTAGATCCTTTTGCACAAAATGATGACCTGCCACAGTAAATGTAGGTTACGCGTTTAGCAAGTGGTTAAGAAGCTAAGCTTTATTAGACCGTTTAAATCATGACCCTGCGCAAGTTAAAATATGAAGAAATTTTAAACCACAGAAGTGGATTGGATACACCCTTATCTTAAAGATGAACTATGGTTAGCTATAAAAGTAAAAGTCAACAGCTAGACTAAATAGGTTCTCTCTGGACCCGGAGTCCAGCGCCAACTGGCTGCGCTGCTTGTGAGGGAGACTACAATTGGGTAGGTGTTGGCACCATTCTGTACAAGGTCCAGCCCCGCTTCTCCTGGGATAGGACAATCACTCACCTTTTGTTGAGAAGCTCTCCACCATCTTGTGTCATTTTCCTGGCCTGACACCCGCTTACAACAATGGCCAATTGCCTTAATATTTGAAAATGTCCACATACAAATGCATTTTCTGCATTTACCTGTAACTTTTCTGTGACACATCACATTGACATACTAGCAGAATCTGCGGCACACCTTGCATGTTCTGCCATGGTGACTCTTTTCACGTCAGTCCTTGGAAATGTAGAACTGTATGGACTTATGTTTTTGCCACCATGTCAGCTTGAATGTACACCAGCCTTTCATTGTTGTCTTTTTAACGATTTCTCTAATAAAATTTGTACTGATTTTATATACTCCCTTGATAAATTATACACTGCTCAAAAAAATTAAAGGAACACTTTTTAATCAGAGTACAGCATCAAGTCAATTAAAGTCCTGGGATATTGATCTGTTCAGTTAAGTAGCAGAGGGGGTTGTTAATCAGTTTCAGCTGCTTTGGTGTTAATGAAATTAACAACAGGTGCACTAGATGGGCAACAATGAGAAGACCTCCAAAACAGGAATGGTTTTACAGGTGGAGGCCACTGCCATTTTTTTCCCTACTCATCTTTTCTGACTGTTTTCACTAGTTTTGCATTTGGCTAGGGTCAGTATCACTACTGGTAGCATGACTCGATACCTGGACCCTATAGAGGTTGCACAGGCAGTCCAACTTCTCCAGGATGGCATATTAATACGTGCCATTAACAGAAGGTTTGCTGTGTCTCCCAGCACAGTCTCAAGACCATGGAGGAGATTCCAGGAGACAGGCAATTACTCTAGAAGAGCTGGACAGGGCCATAGAAGGTCCTTAACCCATACGCAGGACTGGTATCTGCTCCTTTGTGTAAGGAGGAACAGAATGAGCACTGCCAGAGCTCTACAAAATTACCTCCAGCAGGCCACTGGTGGGAATGTCGCCAACCAAGAAATCCGAAACAGACTTCATGAGGATAGCCTGTGGGCCCGATGTCCTCTAGTGGGCCCTGTGCTCACTGGCTGCACCATGGAGCTTGATTGGCATTTGCCATTGAACACTAGAATTTGCAGGTCCACCACTGGCGCCCTGTGCTTTTCACAGATGAGAGCAGGTTCACCCTGAGCACATGTGACAGACGTGAAAGGGTCTGGAGAAGCTGTGGAGAATGTTATGCTGCCTGTAACATCGTTCAGCGTGACTGGTTTGGTGGTGGATCAGTGAGGGTCTGGGGAGGCATATCAATGGAGGAACACGCAGACCTCTACAGGCTAGACAATGGCCCCCTGACTGCCATTAGGTATCAGGATTAAATTCTTGAACCCATCGTCAGACCCTACTCTGATGCAGTGGGTTTTAGGTTTCTCCTGGTGCACAACAATGCCCGACCTCATGTGGTGAAAGTATGCAGCCAGTTCCTGGAGGATGAAGAAATTGATACCATTGAATGGCCCCACGCTCACCTGACCTAAATCCAATAGAACACCTCTAGTACATTATGTTTTGGTCCATCTGACATTGCCTCAGTCTGTTCAGGAGCTCAGTGATGCCCTGGTCCAGATCTGGGAAGAAATACCCCCGGACACAATCCGTCGTCTCATTAGGAGCATGCCCCAATGTACCATTTTGAGTTACTGCAATGAAATGTCAGCAAAATGGACTAGCCTACTGCATCATTTTTTCACTTTGATTTTCAGGTGTCTTTGAATTCAGCCCTCTGTAGGTTGATAATATTCATTTACATCTAAAGATGTGGTATCCATTCGTTCCTAACACATTACCCAGTCCATATCAGTAGAGATATATAGCATGATATTTTTCCCCATTAGGATCTGATGTGTTTTCAAAGTGTTCCTTTAATTTTTTTGATCAGTGTGTGTTATAGGCTGCTAAAGTCCCATTAGAGGGTTACTCCTTTGTTAAAACTAACCTAAATACACCCTTAAAAACATGTAACAGTGTGGCAATACAGGTCAAAAATGGAAGACATTTGGCATTCCATAACAGGATGTGCCTAAACATGGAGCCCTAAATATAATTTTAATGAAAGCAGCATAAAATTACAAAAATCCATTTAAAAATAAAAACTAATTTTCAAATGATATTAACGTTTATGTTTATATGAGAATTTAGCGATTGAGTTAGAATCAACTTTAACTACACAGGAGCAATTCAGTTGGTAAGACTGCTCATTTTACACAATGTTTAAGCTCTCCTTTCAAACAAAAAAATAAAAAAAAATAGCTTTAACATGCAGGTGTAATTGGCAAGCTAGAGTTTGAACAAGAAGGGGCACAGCCTTTGATTAGGCAATGATCAATCAACTTTTCAGCAGGGCTTACTACAATTTAACTAAACTTCAATCAACAGGTCAATGACCTTTATCATGCCTGTACAGCCCTTTAACACTGCTAGAGGATAATTATATTATATAACTTAAAGTGATTTTGTCAAAGTAGAATTATTGACACATGTACTAGTTTTCTATAAATGGTGCAAGCTCTTTTGACTGTAAGGTCCTCAAAAAATGTTTTCCTTTACTACTTACTGCATTAGCAAGTATGCAACCAGTATTGTGATTATTGACCTGCACAATTATTTCTGATAATTAAGTAAACAAGGACACCGATGACAACCCCTATATTGGCAGAAACAGTTCCAAATTCTTTCCTGGTAGTTTCTTTAGTGCTTTTACTGCTTCTAATATCTAGAGTGTTTTGACGGTGTGTTACCCTGCATGAATATGTGGTGAGTACACTGGGGTTTCTAAAAGTTATCTGCATTGACCCCCAGGGGTTGATGCGACTGCCCAAGAGATGGATAGTGGTGAGAGTGTTGCCCAGTGTTAGATGACATGCCACCAGCAAGCACAGCTTTTAACTCTCTCTATCGGCTATGTGTTACTACTGGTCGGGTTTTACCACTGTTCTTTGTGTTGTCTTTGTGACTTTCCACCCTCCCCCTTCTAGGAAGAATATAGGTATGGGTTAATTTCTCACACTGAGCATACTACCCCATTTCAAACTCTTTTGAAGAGCCTTCAAATGCACCCACCTCAAACTTTATTAAATAGCTATTAAATACACCCATGGGATCGGATAAGGCATGTTCAGATCCTAGTCCCAACCCACCTGAGCAATCCCACCACTGGGACAATTTCTTCTTGTCCTGATGACTCACAGGAAGGCAGGGAAGTCTCCTCAATAGGAACACAAACCAAAATGCTAATTTGACAGACGCTGTAATCTTTCCAGATGCTATAAAAACATTTTGGCTGAAGTCTAATGTTAAGATAAACTAGCATAGTGCAAAAAATCCTCAGTGTTATGGTTTCGACATTCCACTTAAAGTGGAAGGCAAGACAAAACTTAACTAATCTTAAATCTACTCCCACCCTCATTCTAAAAATATGTAGAATTAAAACAATTAATCAGTACATCAAAAAATAGTTCATCCAAAAATTCAGTCTTCAGAACTTTCTTTTGATTAACTTTTTCAATTTTTTTCACAATTTTGATTATTTGTCTGATGAACTAAATTTTTGGATGAACTATTTTTTGATGTACTGATTTATTGTTTTAATTCTACATATTTTTACAGTGTGCACATCATCACTTTATTGTTCTATATGTATTCAGTCTTGCATTTGACCATATTTACTTTTGATTAGCTCGCTACTTTGTGGTTTTATATTTTTCTTACAAGCACATGAGTACTTGAATTGGTGGTAGCTGCTATTCAGATGGAGGTATTTTTGTGGTCCACCATAGCAGAGCACCTTATTACACTTTTTCTTTAGTTCTTCCTTACATTATGAGATTCTATTGAGATATCTTTACTAACTTTGATTATACATTTCCTTTCTGTTAGCTACTAAAGGTCTGATTTAGATCTTGGCTCTTGCTATACAGAGTTCCTCTTATTTTGGCTGCGTGCTTTAGATTTTGTAACCCGAATATCTTAATTGGTTTTGGGGATTTGACCACATAACTTATTAAAAAACTATTGTTTCATTAATGTTATTTTGGTTAGATTGCAGCAAAAACGTTTTTATTTATTTTTTTTTTTTTTATAGAGTATGGAATGTTAAGGAACTCTTGTTTCTTTCTGTCTGTGTCCCTTTTGGGAGATTTAGGTTTTATGCCTGTCTGTGTCCTGTTGGGTGTATTTCCCAGGAGCAGATCTCTCTAAGGGGAGGGGATATCTCCTCTTAGACCACTGTAATTAGAACAAATGTACCTACCCCCCAGTGGGGACACAGACAGAAATAAGTACCCTAAAAAAGTCCTAACCCCTCCATGCTCAATCCAAAACTAAACAAAACATACAATTTAAGCTGGGATATTTGGTACCCTGCAATTATAATATCAAATATAATTTTTTTATATACATTCGCTTACATGTGGTCTCATTTTTGTTGATAATTTTGAATATAATAATTTAGTCAAGGACATCTATTTTTTAATTATATTATATTTGATTATTACATGATGTAAAATATGTTTGCAATGACAATTCTGTTCTCTGTGAGTGATACTCTTGCATGGAGTTACATTATCTTCTTGCTTTTGAACATTATATTTAAGGTTGGTTTTGTGTTTGATAGCACACCAGATTTATTAAACATCACCAGATTATATATAACCTGGGTTCTACCCCATGAAGGATTATGTTGCTCAATAAAGAGTATTTTTATAATTCATGTTGTACCATTTGATTTTCAATGAGGGGAAACTGTAAGAGGGTAGAGGTCCCGTCAAAATAGTGGTTAACGACCATGTGACTTGTAGTTATTCCCCTGAGTAGAACGGTGGCTTAGTGGTTAGTAGTTATTTAATACCAGCAGCCATGCAGCTCTTGGTCTTAGTTTTAGCACCCCCCCCCCCCGCTCTCTCTCTCCCTCCACAAAAAGAACTGCAAGAATTTGCATGTTGTATCTGCATAGGCATATATTTTCTCCATATTATTTCCAGAATCCAGATACATATTATTAGATGATTATATGAATGTGGTAGAGATATGCTGAAAGATATTTGTGGGACAAAAACTCAAAAAACATAAAGGACTCCGTGTAGCATGATATACATTAATGAAAATAAATACAAATAAATATGGACATCAACAAGCTAGAAATGTTGAAGCAACTCTAATAAATAGTGCAACTATATTATTTAGATAGCGTGTAAAAAGGACATTAATGGAAAGTGAGGTTTGACTTCACTTTATAGAAATTTACACTCACTTGCTGTTGTGTTTTAGTCCTTTACTACTCTATATTTAAATAAAAAAGGGACAAAAGTCCCACAAACCTTCTGTTATATACAGCTATCTTCTAAAGCAATATCTGTTTAATGTGACTTTAATCACGCAGTTCCTTTAGGAAGTAAAATAAATAATAAAATCAAAACACGTGAAAATGAGCAATGGATAACAATTATCATGTGGGAACCACACGCACAGCTGTACTGAGCCCTGTGAAATTGTTTTGTTTGGAAAATGTAGGATGTGATGTTCTTAGAGCCAGGTGGAACTGGGATGAGGAAAGGCACTGTATTTGATGTTTGGCCAGGACACTGTCCAAAAGAAATCTGTTTACTGTGTATTGTCATGTCCAACACTTGTTCAATGTGAATGTGCTTGATTTAATCCTTTACCACCTATGTACATTTGCACTTATAGGATGTATACTGCGTTGTTGTAGTTATGTACAGTACATAAATAGAAATTAAAACTTCAACAAGGGAAGGGCATTTAAAATTTGTTCAAACAAATAGATATATACAATATTAAGTACAGAGAATTAACAATTATACAAATGTGTTCGTTATTTGAAACTAATAAGTATTCAACCAATCTCAATGAGTGAAATAGCCATTTCTGGCAGTGTACACTATACTTTTAAAATGTATTTTGACTGCATAATTAAACAAATGCCTAACTGCACCCTTAGGTAAAGAAGTAAAAAGTATAGACATCAGATAGCAGCTTCACCCAAGACTAACTACCACAGATTTTTCAGGTAGAATTGCTGTTGTTCTATTGTGCATGCACAAGGACTCCAGTATAAAGATGAATAAAAGTGGCTAAAATATTTTAAAATACCACTATTTTCACTAAAACATAAGTGTTTTTCTTTGTCCTGGCAGTCATTAACAGAATCTTGCTATCTTCAGAAGTTTTCTGATGACTCTGCGGTAGTGAGATGAGTCATGGATGGGGAAGAGGGTGAGTATAGGACTGTGGTGGAGAACTTTGTCACATGGTGTGAGGATAATCATCTGCATCTAAATGAGAAGGAGGAAGGCAACGGTGACCCCCATCTACATCCAAGGAGTGGATGTAGTAGAGCGTTACAAGTATCTGAGGGTGCACACAGATAATAAGCTGAACTGGAGCAAGAACATTGAGGCGCTCTATAGTGGGGGCCAGAGCCACCTCTACTTTTTGAGGAGGCTGAGGGCTTTTAACATCTGCCGGACAATGCTGAAGATGTTTTATGAGTGTGTGGTGGATTGTTACAACCACAATGCACCATAGGAAATAATTTCTGCTTGTGTATATCAAATTATTTAATTCTTCTCTGTTAATGCTGGGTGTGAAGATTTATTCTGATTCATGATCCAGATTTTTTATGTCGTTTTTATAATATGTTGGTGTAATGATTTTTGAATAATGTTAGAAAAAATTGTATATGTTGGTCATTCGTTTGCTATTATTTTTTCAATTGGTGTTATTTATTCTATGTAAAAATGTAATATTATGGTATTGTTGTTTACAGTACTGTATTACTTTAGTTTTATGTGGTATTAATTGCTGTTATTGGTCATTTTTTTGTTGTTGTGCCTTCTTATTATGATCTTTGTATTGTCTTATTAAATGTAACTATTATAGTAATTTCCCCTTGGGAATTAATAAAGTATTCTGAATCTGAATTTGAATAAAAAAAATGGCATATGGTGGTTTACCCCTGAAATTAAAATTCTGGTTCCAGAAAATTTACCTGGAGCCCTCTGGGTCTAAGAACATCCTGCTGTTCTCTAAAATATCTGCTGCAAGGAGAATGATTCCTCATTTGATTCAATAAACATTTACGTCTCTTGTATCCATATTGCACCTAGTAGTGATGGCTAGGAACAACTTGTTTACAACTGATATGGAGGAAAGCACAGAGGTCTGCCATGCTGTTGGAAACAGGATTTACTTTCACAAAAGGCAACCCATCGATTTGGCATTTTGTATAGGCAACAAAAACATATACAAAATCTTCAACTTCATTGAGAGTGCATTAATATTTGATGTTTATATTTTAGTTCTGCAGATTCAAAGATTTTATACATTTTCACTGTGTTCCTTCAATTAGCCCTTGTTCTACAACTTCCTAAATACCATTGGTTTAAGAATAATGACCCTCCGCATACTATAAGTACACGCACTTGTACATTCTTAAATACAAACCATTTTCTTTGAAGAAAAAGATTGTGCAAGGTAATGGTTATACACAGATGGGTTTATAATTTCACAGTTGGTATGAATTTCATCAAATACATTTTTGAAATAATGAATCACTCACCTTGTCATTTCCCATATGTATTTTATTAACAATGACATCCCTACCTTCTGCTGCGATTCTGTACCCTCTACTGGTGTTGAGGAAAGTAAAGATGCTTAGCCTAAGACCTGTACACTTTTTTGAATCACAACTTAAATCAGAGATTGTATAAGCCCTTCCGTACTGATAAATATAATAAATTGTGAGAAAATAATATTGCAAAACTGTGAACCAGATAACGTATTCTTCTACCAATAACCAGCTGCTAACAAAATAAATATAAACCACTTTTATTTAAATTATTCTTTGTGAAAATTGACGCACAATAAATCATTCCATAAATATTGTGATCAAATAAAGCCCTCCAAATAACACATGAAAATATTTTAACCAAAATTAATTTCCAATGAAAAAAAGTTCAAATAACACCATCCAACGGTGTAATGACTAAAGTTCCCATCTCCAATATGATTCTTCCAAGTGTAGAAAAATCTATGATCCAAAGTGACCACCTCCACTAATATAGGAAAACGCACATACCGGAAATACATGCCTATCCCACTATAAGATTAAGCAAACACAGCTTGTATTAATTCTAAATATCTTTCAAACGGTTGCAGTCCACTTTAAGGCTCATCCTTCATTGCTGTCCTCTGCCCATTCAGTGGTTGGATTCCACCACCATCATAAAAATAACAAACACACAGGCTCCCATAGTGTAGTGTCTTAAACATCCAAATTTATTTGACACAAGTAATCAAAGTACTCACATCAAGCATAGATGTGTTGGAAAAGCCTGCCATTCCAATCCTTCCCAGTTAACAAAAACAGCAAAAATGAAAGGACAATTCCCCCCTTTGATCATGATCCCCTTTGATGAAGTCAGAACAGGCAAAACATGTAGGGCGAACCTGACATTGGGAGTGAGTAGGAACTGTGTCCTGTCATTTTTGCTGTTTTTGCATATGTCTCTGCATTAAAAGCAGCAGTCCCCAAACTGGCACATTGGTTGCCACAGACTGGCCTTTGCAATGAGAAGGCCCTGCATTTGGGGATTTTTTATTGCAAGTCAGGCAGAAGGATCATTGTATGCAGAGTGGCAGCAAATGCTGGGTGCTGGAATACAGAGTGTTCCTGCACCTTCAATGTAACAGGCAGAAGAAGTGATCTCCTTTCTAACGGTGGCTGTAAAGTCCTACCCATAACAGCACTATGAGGATCAGCATAGGGCATGAAGCCTTACAAAGTAAGTGACCGCTTAACACTAATAATCATGGGGTACCGTTCCTCCCACTGACAAAAGGGCACAGTTCCTCCCCCAATGACATAGGGGCACCATTCTGACCAGTGATACGGGCATTTATTTCTCCCACTGACCACTAACACCACGACATTTATTATTTATTTACTGAATGATGCAGGGACATTTTTACTCTACTGTCAGGTACCTTGCGGCAGAGTCTAAAACATATAGAGGGAAACCTCTCGTACAGCCTCAGCTCAAGGACAACTAATGTTACGACAGTGGCCACGAGAGAGCAGTGAGGAAAGAGTTTCTGTAAGATCTTCTGTTGGTTGCAGAGGTGCATGGCAGGTACGTCACGAGTTGGGCTGGATAGCTGAAGCAGCAGATGGCAGCAGGAACAGCAGACCTCAGGCTGGGTAGGCAGCAGCTGGTAGCAGATGCAGGAAGGCAGCACACAGCAGATGCAGAACCAGCATCACCAGGCACAATGCAGAGCAGGACAGATGGATGACTGGATGCAGGGTCAGACAAGTTAGGTCAGCAACAGACAATCAGGTATTAGCATAAACAGCAGGCTGAGAATTGTCAAGATGCAGACAGAGTTTGACAACATAATATCAGGCAGATGCGTGGAGATAAACAAAGTCTTAAGGCAAGCCGAGGTCAGGGCAGGTGGAGTGCAGGTGTGGTCAGGATAAGCTGGGTCAAACACAGGAATCAAACACAGATCACAGGAACACAGGCACCTGCAGGGCCATGCCTGTGCATGCACGTTTGCCTTTGCCTTGGAGCTTCGCCTGCGCATGTCCCTGATACCTACTGACTGCTATTGCAACAGTATTTTAACTTTCACTGACTCAAGGGCATTTTTTACTCCCACTAACCACTGGCTCCAGGGCATGATTTACTTCCACTGATCCTGTCACTGGGGCATTTATTACTTCTGCTGACCACAGATGTCTAGGTTTGTCTTACTCCCATTGACCAATAACAACAGGTGTATTTCTACGCTGACTGACAACTGACAGGGGCAGTAATTACTCCCGCTGACCACAAATGTACGGGCTTTCTTTTACTCCCACTGATGCAGGAGCATTTGTTACCCCCCACTGACCAGCTACACTGGGCCATTTCTACTTCCCCTGACCCCAAATATAGTGCCAAATTGTACTCCCACTGAACAGCAATGCAGAGATATGTTATACTCCCACTGACATAAAGGCCCTTTCTACTCCCACTGACCACCGATGTACATGCTTTTTTTACTCCCACTAAACATGGTCTGGCCCCCAAACAGTGTTATGGACAATAAGCTGGCCCTTTGTTATAAAAATGTGGGGACTCCTGGTTAAAAACCACCACCTGCATCACCCCTATACTCATCCTTTTGCCATCATTCCACCACTTATGTTTTTTCTCTGATCACTTCTTTGACTCTCCTCTTTGAATATCTCTCTTATACACAAATGTTTTTCCTTTCATTTGTATATTAAACTTAATGGGTTGTTTTACAATGTGATTGTTTACAATCAATTTAATTTCTCATACAATACCACACACAACAAATTGCAATGTAATGCTTAATTATATATACATATACTATATATATATATATATATATATATATATATATATATATATATATATTGTGACAGGAAGTCAGGTAAATCTGTGGATGTAGTCACAGACAAGAGATACATTTCCACCTGGTTTGGAAAGTTCACCAATTACTATAGGGTGTCGGCTGCAAAGGCAGCAGGAAGGTGTAAAGAAGTTGAAAACCATTCAGCTGTTCGGAATGAGGAAGTTAAGGCCTCTATAATTTGTCCAAAGGAAGTCTAAGGATGGCTGCCTCCTGACGCTGTGGAGAAGAGGACAGTCAGATGTGTGCCTTCCATCGCTGTGTGAGCCTGGGAGAAGGATTGCTGCCTCCTGACGCCGTGTGGGTAGAGGAGGACAGTCAGATGTGTGCCTCCCGACGCTGTGTGAGCATGGGAGAAGACCTCCTGGAGCGATGTGCGCTGAGGAGGGTAAAAAGTGTGAAGACTTCTCAAGGTGAGAAAATGAACTATTTCTATGTGGAAGAAATAAATGAATGTTTGCTATGTGAAGAGACAAGCAAAGGGACATGTTCAATGTGAAGAGGA
This sequence comes from Pelophylax lessonae, assembly GCF_965119305.1. Classification (NCBI taxonomy): domain Eukaryota; kingdom Metazoa; phylum Chordata; class Amphibia; order Anura; family Ranidae; genus Pelophylax; species Pelophylax lessonae. Next base: position 369,053,547 of record NC_138768.1, read on the forward strand.
AAAGGGACATGTTCAATGGACATTTGTTGTGTGAAGAAAAACATGGACTATTGAGTGTCTGCTGTAGGATCAGCAAAGTTTGGCCAACAGTAGGTTGGAGACAGACTCCATAGGTAGGTTCCTGTATGTGAGAAGGTAGCCGCCCACAGTGGCAAGGATTTATTTTGTGTTTTATTTTTATTTTGATGTTTTTGAGGCTTGCAATTGTGTGAAGTAAATTGCAAGAATAAACCAAACTGTTGTTTGCAACCACTTCTCGGCTATCTCCCTGTGTAAACGCACCCCCCAAGGGGTCATCCACGCCCGCCACCGAGCTAATCTCCCACAATATATATATATATATATATATATATATTAGTGCTGTCAAAATTAGCGCGTTAATAACGCATTAACTCAAATTCATTTTAACGGCGATAATTTCTTTAACGCGCGATTAATGCAGCGCGCATCACCTGTTTGACCCGTGGCCTAGCCCGTAGTTGGAGAGATAGAGATGCAGCAGCAAACAGAAATGGAAAAAGAAAGGGGTCTTCTGAACGGAAAATTTATATACAAAACGAGGTCTGATGGTTCTGTCGACAAGACAAAAGTTATCTGCAGTTATTGTCGATGTGAATTAAGTTATCACCGCAGCACGTCGAGTTTAAAATATCACTTGATGGCGAAGCATACAACTGACACGGAGAGCCCCCCTAACTCCCCTTGTCAAAGGGAGACCACAATGGATCAAAGTTTGCAGCGGAGATCGATGGATAAGTCCACAACTAATAGACTCACCTCAACTATAGCTAAATGGGTGGCTACAGCATGTAGACCAGTTAATGTGGTCGAGGACGAGGGTCTACTTGAAATTATTCGCATCGCATCTAACGATTCTACATACGAACTACCTTCAAGAGCCACCATTACAACCAAGATTCACAACTTATATGAAGAGGAGAAAGCTAAAGTTCAGGAGGCATTGAGACAGACAAACACGGTTGCGCTCACCGGAGATTATTGGACTTCCCTCAGTAACCATAGCTACCTAGGCGTCACAGCACATTATTTTGACGCGCACTGGAAACTTCAGTCTCACGCTTTGACCGTTATGAAGACAGAAGATAGACACTATGCTGACGTTTGCGCTGAGCACTTTCTTCAAGTAGCCAGACAGTGGAACATTGAACTCAAAATTAAAATAGTGACCACTGATAGTGCACGCAACATGATTGCAGCGGCCAGGCAGCTCCCGTTCGAGCATATGCCTTGCATTGCACACAGACTCCACCGAGCCATCACAGTTTCTCTCCAAAACAGCCCGTTTGATGGCGCCTTGGCAAAATGCAGGAAGTTAGTGGGTCATTTCAAGCATAGCCCTGCTAACGCAGCCGAGCTTGAACAGCAGCAAGTCAAACATCTTCAAAAGAAAGAGTCACTCGTACAGGAGGTGTCTACTAGGTGGAACAGCACCCTAGAAATGATAAAGCGTGTTGAGAGAAATCAAGAACCATTGAGAGATGCACTGGCCCTACATGCAGGCAACATCAACATGCCAACTGCAGCTGAATTTGATAAACTGAAGAGGTTGGAGACTGTGCTGGAACACTGCAGGTAATTTATTGATACTCTTATTATTATTATATTTGTCTCTCAGTCAAAGTAAGGTTGTGTCAAAAGTGGGGACGTCTGTGTGTGTGTGTGTGTGTGTGTAACATTTTTATAATAGAGTGGATTTATGTTGTTCTGATGTGTCTTGACTGTGTGTGTGTGTGTGTGACATTTATAATAGAGTGGATTTAAGTTCTGATGTGTGTGTGTGTGTGTGTGTGTGTCATTTATAATAGAGTGGATTTATGTTCTGATGTGTGTGTGTGTGTGTGTGTGTGTGTGTGTGTACAGTATGGGGACAAAATATAATAGAAATGTCTGAAATCCTTGTTTTTGTGGGGACATTTGTTGGTCCAGTTAAACAGCTTATAAATCATACAGAATGAGTTGTATTGAAAATGTAAAAATGCAGAAAGTTTTTTGTGATGGTTAGGTTTGTGTGTGTGTGTGTGTGTGTGTGTGTGTGCGCGTGCGTGTGTTAAGAGTGAGAGATTGAAAGTGAGTGAGAGATTCATTATGTCTAACTTAAGTGCTTTTCTCTATTATTCCAGGTATGTGAGTGAACTTTTAGGAGGAGAGAAATTTGTTTCTTGCTCAGTTGTGCTGCCCGCGTTGTGTCATCTATCACGTGTGATGGAGGTCTCAGAAGATGACCCAGCCTACATGATTAAGTTTAAGGAAACTTTCACAACTGACATGGACAAACGGAAGGAAAAAACCAACACCACATGGCTGAGGGTTGCATCAGCACTGGACCCTAGGTTTAAGGACCTCAAATGTCTGAGCAGGGCTGACAGAGCTGAGGTGTGGAGTTCAGTCTGTGCCTTGCTCAAGAGGGAGGGGCTTGCACAGCCAGATAAACCAGTGACAACTGAACCACCTAAGAAGATAACATGTCTCATGTCTGTGCCAGAATCTTCATCTGATGATGATGAAGAGGACTGTATTGAGAAATGTGTGGAGCGCTACAAGGCAGAGCCCTCTATTGGCATAGAGGACTGTCCCCTGCAGTGGTGGTCCAATCATGAAGGGGCACACAGTGAGATGGCCTACCTTGCACGCATATACTTATCAACACCTGCCACATCCGTACCTTGTGAAAGATTGTTTTCACTCTCAGGACATGTTGTTCAGAAAAAGCGAGCTGCCCTGTCATCTGAAAATGTAAACAGGCTCGTCTGTTTGATCAACTGGCTCAGTGCAAAGAAAGAGAAATAATCTGTGAGGAACCTGTGGGTTTTTTATATTCTTTTTCCCACCTGTTTGATAGACATGAACACGTTCTTTGTAAAACATGTCAATGTTCTTTATGCTCTGTTTAGGGTGATTTCAGTAATAATAAATGTACATTTAGGTTAGCATGTTTACAAGAAGTGAGCTGCCCTATCGTGCAAAAATGTAAATAGGTTTGTGTAAGTAAATTGAGTAAAGAAAGAGAAGTAATGGGAACCGTTTATTTCTATGTTGTTGTTTTTTCATGTGTATAATAGACATGAACAAGTTCTTTGATAAACATATGACTTTTGATACTATGGTCCCTTTGATAGATGTCCAGTCTTCATCCTATGTTAAGTATGGTTTCACTAATAATAAACATGCATTTGCATAAAGCGTCTATTTGTCCACTCCCATGTTGATTAATGTATTCAAAACTTGAAAAGTATTAATTTAAGGTACATTTAGAACTGATACAAATGTGCGATTAATCGCGAGTTAACTCATGACAATCATGCGATTAATCGCGATTAAATATTTTAATCGATTGACAGCCCTAATATATATATATACACATACACACAGTATATATAAAACACTTCTTGTTCTCACTCAGTGCAACCAGGGCTGGTGCAAGGATTTTTGACACCCTAGCCAAAACCTCATTTTGCCACTCCTTTGGCTCTGTTCCTAACTCTACCCCTTTGCCCTGCCCATGAATATGGTGGAGGTGGCAGGGGTCAGGAGTGTGTAATGCACAGAATGCACGGGTCAGGAGTGTGTAATGTCAGGAGTGAGTAATGCAAAGAATGCAGGAGTCAGAAGTGTGTAATGCACAGAATGCAGGGGCCAGGAGTGTGTGATTCACAGAATTCAGGGGTCTGCATTTTTTTACTACATAAAGAGTGCAGGGTTTCGGGATGCGCTATGTACTGAGTGCAGGGATGCAGGGTGCGCTACGTACTAAGTACAGAGTTGAGGGATGCGCTGTGTACAGAGTGCAGGATTGAGGGGTGCGCTGTGTACAGAGTGCAGGTTTGAGGGATGCGCAGTGTACAGAGTGCAGGATTGCGAGGGTGAGCAACGTAATGAGTGCAGAGTTGAGGGGTGCACTAAGTACTGTGTGCAGGGTTGCGGGGTATGCTACGTACTGAGATGGTGGAAGGGATGTTTGAGGGAGGGTGGTGGAGGAGGGAGAGGAGGAGGAGGAGGGAAGGAAGTGAAATAAGAGACCCCTAGCCCTGTCTGTTGTCCCTGTCTGTGAGAGGGTGTGTGTGACACAGTACAGTACCTTCTATGCAAGCAGAGGGCAGGGCCCATTCTCAAAGCTGGGTGAGGACAGGAGGTCAGAGAGCTGCTCCTTCCAGAGGATCTGTTTACAGGCGGATGCAGCTGTCCCTGGCTGCCTGCACGTCCTCATTCTCCGGCTTGTCCATTGATCCTGGGAGGTCTTTGTAGCTCTTTTCCTTCCGGCCTGGAGGGTTCCAGGGCACCCTCACTACTCTTTGTCACCGCTGCCTTCTGGAGCTGGGTGCTGTCCTGCTCCCTGAACCTGCTTCCACCAGACTCCTTATGCTCGCCCAGGGCAGCACCCAATTGGTCAGTCTGCCCCTGGGCCACAAAGTGCCGTGGGGGGTGGCGGAGCTGCAAACACTGACAGGGAGAAGTGTGCAGCGCCGGCTCAAAAAAAGCCCCGCTGATGCCCGTACTGAGTGCTGGAATGGCCGGGTTGGTTGGGAGCTATGCCCTCACCCACAAAGCGATGCCACTGAGTGCCCCTGACTGATGTGTGCTCTAGGCCGGTGCCTACCTTGCCTACAGTTAGCCCCGGCCTTGAGTGCAACATCTCTATTGGTACACTCAACCCCTTTTTCATCTCAAAGTGCTTCACTCAAGAGGTGCTCTCATACACATTGTAGTATTCAATAAAAGCCTTTTTCCCATTCCTGGGGTCTAGATGTCTCAGATGATATCTACTTCCCCACAGTCACTCAAGGCAAGCAAAGACACACTGCATAGTGTTTTACCATTTAAAAAACAAACATTTATTAAAACCTTTTAAAACACAATCATACACATTAGTTCACATCTCCAAAGCACATTCAGGTGAACAGCAATGTTAAACAAGCATCACCATTTGATATACGGTGCAGTTTGTATCAGCACCTACATTTCTGGATGTTTTCTGGATCATGCGTGATGACGTCACCAAGCCCTGCAAGACATTGCTGCAACAATAGGTCCATAGCGGAAATGTAAAAATTGCTCTGGGGCATAGGTGGTACACAGGTGTGGGAAGTGCTTACCAGAAGCACACTTCTATATCCTTTCACAGTAACTTAGATAAGCCCAGGGCCGTCTTTAATATAGATTGGACCCTGGGCAAACATTTTCTTGGGCCCCCCTGCCCCTGCAATCACAGTACCCCTTATCACATCACAGCGCCCCATTACATTACAGCCATTTTCACATCACAGTGCCCATTTACACATCATGGTGCTCCTTATTACAGTGCCCAATTACACTTATCACACTGCTACTTTAGGCTCCGTTGACATCTAGGCATCGCAGGTGGAATCGCCTTGATTCTGCCTGCGATTCCAAATCTCCGCAAATCATGGGATGCCGTTGTGATCCCCATCACTTTTAAGTGCACCAGATTGTGGCGCAATTTTGCTGCGATTGTCACCCGACGAATCACGGTAAAATCACGAAAACATAATCGCAGTATGCCTAGTGCCAAAAAGAACTTCTTTTGGGCGACAGGTATACCACAATTCTGTTTGCATGATTTTACTGTGATTCGTCGGGTGACAACCGTGGCAAAATTGCACCACAATCGGGGAATCACAATGGCATCCAGCGATTTGGGATTGCAGGCAGAATGACTGCGATTACGCCTGTGATTTGGGATGCCTAGCTGTGAAAGGAGCCTTACAGATTACAGTACCCCTTATCATAAAGCCCCTTTATACATTACAGTGCCCCTTATCAAAGTGCACCAAACTGATAAAAATTGTTATTCAAAGTGTGACAGCGCTGACAATTTGCCTGGGCAGGAGGGGGTAAAAGTGCCTGGTACTGATGTGGTTATAACAGAATAGACCCTAGTGGTCTCTTCTGTTATAAATGTCCCCCCTGCCTGCCAGCAATAATGTGATTTGAGTCACGCATGCGCAGCTCACATAACATTTAGAGAACACTCTGTGTGTTACGGCTATGTCACCCCCGTGCACATGTGCAGGAGTGATGTCACTGCAGCCTGTCCATTCAAGCGGTCAAAGGTTGAGAACCCAGAAAGTAGACTGGGAGAAGAGAGATGTGCCAAGGGGTGGAATGAAAGACTCAGTTTGCAGGTACGTTTGTCATAATGTGCTAGTATACCGTCCATACTAGCACATTATGACAGACCGGCAGGGGGATCAGAGTTTTTATTTTGTAAAATTACTTTACTACTGCTTTAGGCCTGGCTCACATATGTGCAGATTGGCAGCCCACATTTGCACATGCACAGCAGCCTATTCATTTAAATGGACTGTCATACCTGCGTTTCCTGCAGAAAAAAAGATGCATGAATCATTCATTTATAAAATGTAGTGGCCATGAAATCACTGCTTTTGCGCCATGCGACTTACCTGTGGTTACTGCATACGCAAATGAACTGTTTTTTAATGTGTGGCCCACGCATCTAAAAATGCAGCATGTTTGCTGGTGCAGGAACTGTAGGGAAGTCGCATGGTCCAAATGCAGCGATTTTTATAATGATGCATGCATCTTTTTTTTGCAGGAAACGCAGGCATGGCAGCCCATTCAAATGAATGGGCTTCTGTGCCCATGCAAACCCGCATACATGTCAACCAGGCCTAAAATAAGCTCATCAAGCAGTGAAATAGCACTATGTGTGTGTGGAAGATATCAGCACATGCTGTGTGCTCTCTAATCAATACAGCCACAGCCGGGTCAGGTCACTATAGAATATGGGGAGCCAAGGGGAGGAGAAAGACCTACCTGTGTGGGGGGGGGGGAGAGAACACTACTGTGTGGGGGTGGGGGGGAGCTGAGGACACTATGTGTGAGAGGAGGGGGGGGGAGAGAAGAGGACACTACTGTGTGTGTGTGTGGGGGGGGGGGGGAGCAGAGGACACAAGTGTGAGAGGAAGAGGGGGAGAGAAGAGGACATTACATAATATGGGGAGCCAGGGGAGGAGAAAGACCTACCTGATCTTAGGCAGCCAAGCTCTGATCACCATCCGTGGGTTGCTGTTGGCTGCCATAGCACTCTGACATCGGATCCACTGCATGATCATTCCCCGAGGTCTCCTATCTCAGGCAGCAGCATGCATGGCAAGGGGCGGGGTCAGAGCTTCAGTGGAGCTCAAGGCCCCACCTGCTCCTCCTTGCTTGAGATTTTTTTTATGCTGATGCCGAGTACACAGTGGCTGGATGGACTGTCACTTGCAGCGCCGATGGGGCTCCTGATTTGCGGGCAGCGCAGGCTTTAGGGGCAGTTGCTTTGGGCCCCAAAACAGTGACAGGGCCCTGGGCAGCTGCCCCATTTGCCCTGCGTTAAAGAGGGCCCTGGATAAGCCAGACTATATTTAATGATTTTACTATTCCAATCACCTCATATTTTGTAATTGCATTCTTTTATTTGAACATCATACCATTGCCTAAATACAGGTACAAATACAACACTAATATCTTAGAGGAAAGAGGAAGCCGGTTTTCACAGGTACTAACTCCTACTTCTGGCCCAGTCTCCCACAGCCTCTGGGTCACTTCACTGCTGGTTTTCTTTAGTCAAGATAGCGGCGCCAGCACCCGATAGCAAATTGAAGAAGACACTGGATGCCTGGACAGGTATGTGCCCTAATATTAAAAGTCAACAGTTACAGTATTTGTAGTTGCTGACTTTTATTTTTTATTTTTTTGGTGGAGCCTGGAGCTCCTCTTTAATTATTTATTAGACAAAAATTAAGAAGAAACACTTTTAAATAAGTAATCAGCACAGTGAAAGGTAATATATAATTAAAAGGAATTTTTCAGGACAAGCTTCCCACAAACATGGAAATGATTTTGTGTTCTAGCCAAGGAAAGCACTGAAATATTTTTCCTTAGGTGTGTGCATTAATGAGTTGTTTTTCAGTGATCATTTTATGCAGCAAAACCAAACTAAAATACGATAGGTAATGCTGCAGATAGATATTAGCCTTGAGAGAAGCTCTAGGATATTCGCTCCCTAACTATATGGCGCTTAAAGCGGTAGTAAACTGCCGTGCTTTATTTTTTAAACCTGCAAGGTAAAGATAATGTGCTAGTATGCATCGCATATTAGCACATTATGTGAAACTTACCTTAAACAGATGCCCTCCAGTGACGCGCTGTCATCACTGACACGGCTTCCATCTTCACCCAGTCTTCCTTCCAGGTTTGCCTCCCCTGGCCGCCTGATTGGGTGCAGGGAGGGGGGGGGCTGTGACGTTACTCCTGGAGCCGCTATTCATGGCCGAGGATTCTGAAGAAACAGAACTGGCATGTTGTTTCTTCAAAGCGCATGCGCATGCAATATTTACAGCATCTATAGGTATGCCTTATTATAGGCTTACCTAAAGGGAAATATCAACCATGAGAGTTTACTCCCACTTTAAATGCTATTTTGCTTTTATTTGTAGTTTTACTGTATACAGAAAAATATGTTTCTCTATCGTTCATTGATGGATGCAGTCTCTGATCTTCATATCGGTAGGGTTAAGCTGCCCCCTACAGGAGTAGGACACTTGGCAGAAAAAAGTTCTGGCTAAGCCTATGGGCAGTCCCAGGGGGTATATCCTCTTTCCCTGCTATAGGATGTCAGTTTTTAATCTGCCTAATCGGGAGTAAGGACCTAGTTCCTTGCTGGCATTTCTGGTCCTGGCAAAGCTTTTTTCTAGATATTTTTTTTTTAGCTTTGTCTCCAAATTTTTTTCCTGTGAGATCTACAAGCAACTTAGCCAGATCTGGGAGACGGGCTGGATATAAAGATCCAGTGGTCACCCCAGCCGGCCAGCAAGCGCGCGCAGACCCCAGCTCCGCACCAGGTCGGCCACAGCATAGTCCCACCAGACGGGGACTGGCCTCGCTAGGTAAACGTCTCGCCATGTGACACACGACCAGGTCTAGGCCCGAGTCGCAACGTTCCTATTGGCCGACAGCCTCTCCCACTTCAGCGGAGAGGGGTTTTGGCAGGAGATGGAGCCCGCCTGTTCCGGGTATGGTGAGTAAATGTTCCCCCCTCTTTCTCTGGCGGGTTTTGGGGTGGATGCGGGCCACTCCCTAGGATGGTTGGACCCTCACAATCTCGGGTTCCCCTCTGTCCTGGCACGCACCCCCCACCTACCTGCCCCACCCACTACTGGGGCTGTGGGACGTTCTAACTACTCCCGGGGGCTGGGACCGAGCATCAGACCGCAGGTGGGGGTGGGGGTGCGCCACCGCCGACGGACGAATGATCATGTGGGGGGTGGGGGTTTTACCTGTCACTCCCAGGGCCCCCTTCCTGTCGATCACGTCCAGGAGGCGGGGGGGTCCCCACGAGGGTCCTCAGTAGCTTCGCAGGCCGCGTGGGGCCGCCATTTTCTTGTAGCCCATGTGCTCGGCAAGATTCTGCGGCCATATTGGTACACCTGGTAGCCATTTTGCGGTGGATTTCCAATAGGAATCACCGGCGGCCATGTTTTGGGAGTTCCTGGAGGCGTTTTTCTTGGTGGATCGAGATCGCTGCAGACACGTGCTGTTTTAACTTTTTGCTGACGGGTTCCCCTGGTGCAACATGGACCCTGCAGAATATGTGTCCCCACCTGACCCCCTCAAGGAGGCTGCAGTGCCCTCTGTATCCCAGCTGTCAATAGATGCACTTTCGGTGGTCCTGGAATCGTTTGTGTCCCGGGTGGAGGTGGCCTTTAAAGGGCAAGGTTCCAAAAAACATGCTCCGCCTACCCCTGCCTCATCTGATGTCTCAGTCTCTGACTCTGATTCAGCCACCGCAGACGCGGGTCTCCCTGCCGGGTCTACTACTTCGCGCCCTGTCTCCTCTGAGTGAGGGTGACATTTCTATCTCCGCCACTGCGCAAGAAAAGGTGCTGGTGGATGCACTGGTTGTATCAGTACGTGAGACCCTAAAAATGGAGGACGCAGCTGTGACTGCGACTGAGGTGCAGGTTACATTTGGCTCTCACAAGCTATCCAGAGCGGCAAAGGTTTTTCCCTTTCCTGTGTATTTTGACAACATGCTAAAAAAAGAATTGGACCGCCCAAAGAGTTCCCCTGGGGTGCCTAAGGGGATCCCTAGACACTACCCTTTTTAGGAGTCCCTTATAAAGAAGTGGACTGTGCCACCTATGGTGGACCCTCCGGTCTTGAGACTGAATCAAGCCACCATGATCCCAGTGGAGGATTCCCCATTCTTTAAGGATCCGGCGGATAGAAAGGCGGAGTCTGTGGCCCGCAATATGAACTCCCTGGTGCGGTCTGCACTATACCGGTGTTTACGGTTGCCCTTGTCTCGCAATCATTGACTGAATGGGCTAAGTTACTACGCCATGACCTAGAGGGGAAACACCTTCCTCCCACCTTTGAGGAGCTGTTGGACCAGCTGGTGTAGGGGCTGCAATTTGTTTGCGATGCTGCGCTGGATACTGCTCCCATATTGGACCGACTGTTGGTTTCGGCAGTGGTCCTCTGGCGTATACTTTGGCTAAAGTGCTGGTCTGCCGATCAGACCTCAAAGAAGGCCTTTACTGATCTACCTTTTCAAGGAGATTGCCTGTTTGGGGCTACCCTGGATGACATTATCAAAGGTCTCACAGGGGGTAAGAGTACCTTTCTCCCGCAGGCTAACAAGAGTAAGGACCCTTGTCGCAGACAGGGTCCCTCCTTTTCAGCACACAAGAATTTTTTTCGTCCCTCAGGGTCAGTCGATACGGCAAAGCCCTTCAAGACTCCCTCGGATGGTTCCAAGCAACCCTGGTCTGGCAAACAAAAATCGAGTTTCTCCAGACATGAGGACAAGGCCCCTTCGGCCTGAAGGTGCGCCTGCACCTGTCCCTGGGGTGGGAGGACATCTTTGTCGGTTCCCGGACCTGTGATACAAGACAAATGAGTTCACAAGGCCATATGGTCCATTTCCAAGATCGAGTTTTGATCTGTCCCACCTGTAAGGTTTTTTCCTTCCAATGTGCGACTGTCCCCGGATCGCTTACAGGCTCTCTTTGGGGCAGTACAGGACCTGGTACAACAGGGAATAATAGTTCCAGGTCCATGTGCAGAACATTTTCAGGGCTTTTATTCAAACCTGTTCACCGCCCCCAGGAAGGAAGGCAAGGTGCGTCCAATCCTGGACCTGTAGGCACTGAATTGCTTTGGTGGTGGCCTCCCTACATCAGGGGGATTTCCTGGCCTCCATAGACATTAAAGATGCCTACCTTCACATTCCAATCTGTGCAGGACACCAACGGTTTCTCCGTTTTGCAGTGGGAGAGGATCACTATCAGTTTGTGGAATAACCCTTTGGTCTCGCCTCTGCTCCTTGGGTCTTCACAAAGGTGTTGGCTCCGGTCCTGGTGCTGTTACGGCATTGATCCTGGGTTACCTGGACGTCTGCTTACCACGATGCTGGTAACTAATTTGGAAATCACCATGAGAACTCTGGAGGAGTTTGGGTAGATTCTGAACCTTCAGAAGTCGTCCCTGGTTCCTTCCATGAGACCGGATTATCTGGGCCTGACTTTGGACTCATCCTCAGCCAGACTCCAGACTGCGGTTCAGCTGTTCCTGTCCAGCAAATGGCCATCCCTTTGGACCTGTATGAGAGCTCTAGGACTAATGGTGTCCTCCTTCGAGGCGGTCTCCTTCGCTCAATTCCACACGAGAATCCTCCAGAAGGAAATCCTTCTTAAATAGAACAAGAATCCAAATCACCTGGACAATCAGATCCAGCTGAGCCAGGTGACCAGTGAGTCCCTGATATGGTGGCTTCAGTCCCCCATGCTCAAGCAAGGGAAATCCTTCCTCCCTATATATTGGACAATTGTCACCACGGATGCCAGTCTGTCTGGGCGGGGAGGGGTTCTCTGTTGTCTGTTTAAGGAGTCTGGTCCCTGGAAGAATCCAGGTTACCAATCAATGTTCTGCAGCTGAGAGCGATCAAGCTTTGCCTAGTTCACTTGACGCAGCACCTGCATGGTTGTCCAGTGCACATTCAGTCGGGCCGTGGCTTATCTCAATCACCAAGGGGGCACCAAAAGTGTCCTTGTGGCCTTGGAAGTGGCAGGCATCCTTCGATGGACGAAACGCTTTGTTCCAGCTCTCTTCGCTGTTCACATTCCAGGAGTGGAAAATTGACAGGTGGACTATCTCAGTCGACAGGTCTTGGATGCAGGGGAATGGTCTCTCCATCCAGAGGTGTTCCAGCAGTTGTGCCTTCATTGGGGCACTCCAGATGTAGATCTGTTGGCATCTCGGATCAACAGAAAAGTGCAGAGGTTTGTGGCCCGCTCCCGGGACCCTCTGGCAGACACCGCAGATGCGCTGGTGACCCCTTGGGGTCAGTATCAGCTGATGTATGCCTTTCCTCCTCTCAAGTTGCTGCCAAGACTTCCTTGCAGGATCGAGGTGGAAGGGATTCTGGTCATTCTTCTGGCTGCGGACTGGCCTCACCGAGCTTGGTACACCGACCTGGTCAGGCTAGTTGCAGACTCTCCATGGAGACTTCCTCTCAGGGAGGATCTACTGTCTCAAGGGCCAATCTTCCATCCTGCTTTACAGTCGCTGGCTTTGACAGCTTGGCTGTTGAAAGCTAGGTGCTGAAGGACAGGGGATTGTCTGCTTCAGTGATTCCCACTCTGCCTAAAGCGAGAAAAGTGACTTCTAGGAAGATCTATCATCGTACGTGGAAGTCGTATATTGTGTGGTGTGAGCCTCTTGGGGTTCCCCCTCGCTCTTACTCGGTGGCTCGGATCCTGACTTTCCTTCAGCAGGGAGTTGATCAAAAATTTGCCTTGAGTACTATCAAGGGTCAGGTCTCGGCCTTAGCAATTTTCTTCCAAAGGCAATAAGCCACCCATTCATTGGTGCATAACTTTATCCAGGGGGTGCAACACTTGGCACTTCCGGTGCGACCTCCGTTGCCACCTTGGGACCTTAATTTGGTGCTGTCGGTTCTCCAGAAACCTCCTTTTTAAAATATTTGGGAGATTCCCCTGCTTACCTTACCCAGAAGGTGGCCTTCTTGTTGGCTATTACTTCTGCACGGCACGCAGGGTGTTGGAACTGGCGGCATCATTCTGTCGTTCGACCTATCTGTTGATTCACAGGGATAAAGTGGTACTTCGTCCGGATCCATCCTTTCTTCCGAAGGTGGTTTCCAGTTTCCCCTTAAATGAGGACATCCTGTTACCCTCTTTTTGTTCTAAGCAAAAACATCCTAAGGAAATTGCACTACATGCCTTGGATGTGGTTCGGGCAATCAGGGTGTACTTGATGACTACAGAGTCTTTCCGAAAGTCAGATTCGTTCTTTGCACTCACGGATGGCCCAAAGAAAGGGCTGCCTGTGTCTGCTGCGACTATTTCCAGATGTATCAGACAGACAGTGGTGCAGGCTTATTCAATTAAGGGTCAGGTTCCACCTTTCCCTGTTAAGGCGCATTCTACTCGAGCGCCTAGTGCTTCCTGGGCTTTTCCCCATCAGGCATCTGTGCTTCAGGTTTGCAAGGCAGCTACCTGGTCGTCTGTTCACACTTTCACGAAGTATTACAAGGTGGATGTGCTGGCATCTGCAAATGCCTCTTTTGGCTGCAAAGTTTTTCAGACTGCCGTTTGAGGGTGTTTTAATCTCCCTTGAGGGTGTTTAATGTTTTTTCAGGTGGGTCTCATCTTGTTGTTCTGATGAGTCCTATGTTGCCTGGTTGGCTATAGTTTAGCCTCGGGGAATTATTTTTCTGCTGTTCCCACCCCTCATTTTATGGCACTGCTTTGGGACATCCCTACTGATATGAAGATCAGAGATTGCGTCCGTCAATGAATGATAGAGAAAATTGGATTTTTGTCTTACCGTAAAATCTTTTTCTCTGAAGGTCATTGATGGACGCAGTACCCACTCCTCTATTTTGAGTTGGGTTGGTATTATTTTCTCTGACACTGCTTTGATACAAAACTGACATCCTATAGCAGGGAGAGAGGGTATACCCCCTGGGACTGCCCATAGACATAGCCAGAACTTTATTCTGCCTAGTGTCCTACTCCTGTAGAGGGCAGCATAACCCTACTGATATGAAGATCAGAGACTGCGTCTGTCAATGAACTTCAGAGAGAAGGATTTTGCGGTAAGACAAAAATCCAATTATTACAGAAATGTATAACACATTTTAATAAAAGTTGACTGAAAAGTGAACTTGTATACTGTTTTATGTTTATCATACTGTAATTTGATAAAGATTATGCTTATTAAAGATTAAATATTATTATTTCTCCCTACATGGTAAGGCTGCTCACTGATATTCACTGTCAATGGCAGTCTTTTAGTAAAAATACATTTTGTGAAATACAAATTGATGTGTGGTCACAGGAATAGCTGAGGTCAGCAGGTGGGCAGCGAGGTACAGAATCATAGGCAGAGGCAGAAGCAAGGTCAAATCAGAGGCAAGTTGGGACAGCAACAAGGGAACATGCAGAGTAGTAGCAGGACACAGGGGACAGCTGAAAGACCAGTTAGCACCAGAGCACAGGCAGCAGCATCCTTAATTAGGCCATCTGGTGCCAACAGCCTGTGACCGCATGCGCATTCTTGTGCACATTCTTGTATGCATGTGCATGCCTGCTAATCATTTTATGGAAAATTCTGCATGCATTACCAGACATCTCACAGGAATTCCCTGACAATATCTATTTAAAGGTTATTTTCTATGCAGTCCCATGTGCACTTTCCCTTTCTGCTAAGTTTTAGTTATTCTCTATTGCCTACAGATATACTGTAAGGTTGCAAGGGTGAGCTGATCACTTACTGTTGAAGTGGACCAATCAGAAGAATGCACAAAAGGATCATGGGACATCTAGTCCTTGAAGGAGACTGTTTAGTGGGCTAATGAAACCACAAACTACAAGGAACAGGAGATGGGATTTTCGGAGAGAATAGGGTCTTTTGTCAAGGGGAATCGAGTTGAGTAGACCTGTGACTGAACCTGCCCCAGTTGCACCAGAGGGATGGTCGCTATCTATCTATTGCACTCTTTTAAAGGGACAGCTACACATACCCCACCTACAGGAGGGCCTACAGAAGGGCCCCAATGGAAGCCTGCCAACATTGATAATAGGTGCCAGTACTTTATAGCCACCTCCAGGGGTACCACTTAATCAGGAATACACACTCTACCTGCTACTGGAACTGTATACATAGTGTGTACACAAAAACCTTTACATTCCTGAGCTAGTTCATGCTAATACTTTGACCCTGTTTTGCACCAGTTATAGCTGAATTTACCAATGCTATAATTCTATTGATTGCCAGTTTATGGGTCAGTGATCATTTATCTATTACAGTATCTTTAAACCTGTATGACAGTGTGGACCAAGAGGGAAGGAATGGCAGGGGAGGGTGAAGATGGTAAGTATCAGCGGGTGGGAAAGACAGCTGGTGACAGATTTTGTTCAACTGAAAAGGCAGGTCAGTGAACCTGCTGCTGAACTCCTTAAAATGCAAGAACTTCTTTTAATAGGAAATCAGAACTAACATGCGGCATTATCCGCATTGCAATGCCAGTGATTTTAATAACAATGCAACTGAAAATCAATTGTATAGTCTCCATCTGTTGTTTTCTGCTGACTTTTCATATCAGAAACATAACAAAATATACGTTTGTACCAGGACTGGGGTATTCATCTGAGATTACACATTGCTATTGTAGCTGGTTGACAATAGTACACAGATATTAAAACAGTGATTTGCTTATTCATACAGTTAACTTTATTGTAAACTGAATGACAATAATTCTATGATAGTTGTACAATTGACTTTTGTTTCAGAAATTTTCTACAAATAAGCATTTGCTCTCATTCTCATTCAAAATGCTTTTCTTCTTAGCTGGAAAATATAATGCTATTGATTTGTTCTTTACCATGTGGGTATATACACAGCAGTTTTCTCAGAGGCCAAAATTTAAAGGTAGATCTCACTCAAAAATGAAAGTGATGTAAATACAGTGAGAACAGTCTACCTGCTGAGTTCTTCTGTTTTCTATCCAGATATTGCTTACTGCACTAAAACACTCCATTCCCTTTTGTTTGTAACTTGGTGATCCTGGAAATCATCTTCTGGTGATGGTGGAACACCAATTCAAAGCTTTATTTGAATATAGAATATAGAATATTATTATTTGAATATAGAGTGAATTCAAAGTCTGAATGAATTCAAAGTTTAATACCGCTTTAATTATCAGTCACTTCTTCCTCCACTTTCGTCATAAAGGCCACAATCTTCCACTCCAACATTGGTCCAGCTCCCTCATACAACAATATCATAAAAGTTTCAAAGTGCAGTACTTTCCCATTAAACAACTATTTATTAATTCACAAATGCAGTTACAAACAAATCTATAGTAAAATGTGCATTCAAACTACTCTCAAGATAGCCGCCAGAGCACTTTCGGCGTGCGTGATGACGTTACTTCCATCGGGTTTTGCACAATACAAGTTGGAGTGATTGATTCACAAAAATATTGCAGAAAGTGTACAGTATTTATGGCACAAGTGGAAGAAATGATAATGGACATACACATTGATAATTAAAGGACTTTTTTTCATAATTATTGCGGACTTGCACAGTTGATTTTTTTGTGTATATGATTTGTGGTACTGACGGCACTATTTAATATATTGTTTGCTTGTCCCATGTGGGAATGCATAGGGTATATGCAGCCATATCCAGGTGTATAATCAGGTACACATCTTATTTGAGGAAATTGCACATTCATATTCATTTAAATTTGTTTTTCATTAATTTTGGTGTCTCTACCCTCGCACTATAGTGATTGTGCTGTTTTTTTTTAGTATCTTTGGCCACCTTGCTAAGGGATTTGCTCCAAAGCTTAGTGAATGAGGTTAAACTCTACTGACTTCCATCATCCAATCATGTGCGAGCCAAGTGATTGGGTATTCTTTGCAACGTGAAAATTCACCACATTTACTAAGTTCTTGCAAAGTGCAATTAATTACCTTTTGGAGATCAAACCCAATGTCACAAAAGGGGTCAGTGTCCATGTCAAAAAGGCTGGATGGTGTAATACGTTGGGGAAATCATGAAGCTAGACATACAGTGGGTACGGAAAGTATTCAGACCCCCTTAAATGTTTCACTCTTTGTTATATTGCAGCTATTTGCTAAAATCATTTAAGTTCATTCTTCTTCCTCATGAATGTACACACAGCTCCCCATATTGACGGAAAAACACAGAATTGTTGCAGATTTATTAAAAAAGAAAAACTGAAATATCACATGGTCCTAAGTATTCAGACCCTTTGCTGTGACACTCATATATTTAACTCAGGTGCTTTCCATTTCTTCTGATCATCCTTGAGATGGTTCTACACCTTCATTTGAGTCCAGCTGTGTTTGATTATACTGATTGGACTTGATTAGGAAAGCCACACACCTGTCTATATAAGACCTTCCAGATCACAATGCATGTCAGAGCAAATGAGAACCATGAGGTCAAAGGAACTGCCTGAAGAACTCAGAGACAGAATTGTGGCAAGGCACAGATCTGGCCAAGGTTACAAAAAGATTTCTGCTGCACTTAAGGTTCCTAAGAGCACAGTGGCCTCCATAATCCTCAAATGGAAGACGTTTGGGATGACCAGAACCCTTCCTAGAGCTGGCCGTCCGGCCAAACTGAGCTATCGGGGAAGAAGAGCCTTGGTGAGAGAGGTAAAGAAGAACCCAAAGATCACTGTGGCTGAGCTCCAGAGATGCAGTCAGGAGATGGGAGAAAGTTGTAGAAAGTCAACCATCACTGCAGCCCTCCACCAGTCGGGGCTTTATGGCAGAGTGGCCCGACGGAAGCCTCTCCTCAGTGTAAGACACATGAAAGCCCGCATGGAGTTTGCTAAAAAACACCTGAAGGACTCCAAGATGGTGAGAAATAAAATTCTCTCGTCTGATGAGACCAAAATAGAACTTTTTGGCCTTAATTCTAAGCGGTATGTGTGGAGAAAACCAGGCACTGCTCATCACCTGTCCAATACAGTCCCAACAGTGAAGCATGGGGGTGGCAGCATTATGCTGTGGGGGTGTTTTTCAGCTGCAGGGACAGGACGACTGGTTGCAATTGAGGGAAAGATGAATGCGGCCAAGTACAGGGATATCCTGGACAAAAACCTTCTCCAGAGTGCTCTGGACCTCAGACTGGGCCGGAGGTTTACCTTCCAACAAGACAATGACCCTAAGCACACAGCTAAAATAGCGAAGGAGTGGCTTCACAACAACTCCGTGACTGTTCTTGAATGGCCCAGCCAGAGCCCTGACTTAAACCCAATTGAGCATCTCTGGAGAGACCTAAAAATGGCTGTCCACCAACGTTTACCATCCAACCTGACAGAACTGGAGAGGATCTGCAAGGAGGAATGGCAGAGGATCCCCAAATCCAGGTGTGAAAGACTTGTTGCATCTTTCCCAAAAAGACTCCTGGCTGTATTAGATCAAAAGGGGGCTTCTACTAAATACTGAGCAAAGGGTCTGAATACTTAGGACCATGTGATATTTCAGTTTTTCTTTTTTAATAAATCTGCAACAATGTCAACAATTCTGTGTTTTTCTGTCAGTATGGGGTGCTATGTGTACATTCATGAGGAAGAAGAATGAACTTAAATGATTTTAGCAAATGGCTGCAATATAACAAAGAGTGAAAAATTTAAGGGGGTCTGAATACTTTCCGTTTACATTGCGGCGGACAGATCGGACCCTTGACTGACATTTTTGACACTTTTGGGGTTACCAGTGACATTTCTACAGTAATCAGTGCTATATATATGCACTGTTACTGTAAAAATACACTGGTAGTGAAGGGGTTAACTTTATTTGGGAGGGAGGGGCTGTGTGTGTCCCTAGGGGCGTGCTTTCTACTGTGATTGGCTGTGGCTTGAGCTGTAAGGACACTGATCAACGGATCTACATAGTAGATCCATGTGATCAGTGTCTTTACAGCGAGGAGAATGACAGGCAGCTTGTTTACACAAGCTGCCTGACATTCTCCCTCTCCCCCGCCGATCGCCGAGTGGCCGGCGGACATCGGGTCCGCTGGTCACACGCGCGGGGGGGTCCGTGACCATGCGGGAGCGGGAGCGCGCCTCCGGGGGCGCGCGCTCGCTCCCTAGACCCTCACAAGCAAGCAACGTAGCCCTACGTTAGTTTGCCTGTGAGGGGCTGACCGCCGACGTAGATAGTCGTGCGGCGGTCGGCAAGTGGTTAAAAACTAAGTTGCAGTCCAGTGATTAAAATAAGTATTTGATCCTATATCAACCAACAATTATTCTGGCTCCCACAGACTGGCTACAGTATGTGCTCATATGGTACACAGATTAGTCCTGTCAATTTAAGAAGGTGCTCCTAACAACAACCCATTATGTGTATAAAAGACACCTGTCCACAGAATCGCTTTCTTCTAATCAAACCTCACTCTCATGGGCAAGACCAAAGAGCTGTTAAAGGATGTCATGGTCAAGATTGTAGACCTGCTCAAGGGTGGAATTGGCTACAAGACCATCAGCAAGAAGCTTGGTGAGAAGGAGACAACAAATGGAAGAAATACAAAATAACCATCAATTGCCCTGGATCTGGAGCTCCATGAAAGATTTCATCTCGATGGGTAAGGATGATCATGAGAAAAGTGAGGGATCAACCCAGAACTACAAGAGAGGAGCTTGTGAATGATCTCAAGCCAGTTGGGGCCACAGTCACCAAACAAACTATTGGGAACACAATGCGGCACCATGGATTGAAATCCTGAAGAACTTGCAAGGTTCCCCTCCTCAAGAAGGCACAAGTACAGGCCCATCTGAAGTTTGCCAATTGCCAATGAACATCTAAATGATTCACAGAAGGATTAGGAGAAAGTGCTGTGGTCAGATGACACCAAAATTGAGCTCTTTGCATTAACTCGACTTGCCATGTTTGGAGGAACAAAAATGCTGACTATGACCCTAAGAACACCATCACTACAGTAAAGCACAGAGGTGGAAACATTGGGGTTGTTTCTCTGCTAAAGATACAAGCTGATTTTGCTGCATGGAGGGGCCAATGGATGGGGCCATATATTGTAAGATCTTGTATGAGAACCTTCTTCCTTCAGCCAGAACACTGTAGATGGGCTGTGGATGGGTCTTCCAGTAAGACAATGACCCTAAACATACCACCAAGGCAACAAAGGAGTGTCTCAGGAAGAAGAACATTAAGGTCATGTAGTGCTCTAGCCAGTCTCCAGACTTTAATTCTATGGAAAATTTATGGGGGGGGAGCTGAAACTTTGAGTTGCCAATCGACAGCCAAGAAACCTTAAGGATTTAGAGAAGATCTATAAAGAAGAGTGCACCAAAATCTATACTGAGATGTGTGCAAATCTGGTCACTATCTGCAAGAAACATCCTACCTCTGTGCTTGCCAACAAGGGTTTCTCCACCAAGTACTAAGTCATGTTTTGCTTGGGGATCAATACTTATTTTACTCACTGTACTGCAACTCAAGTTATAACATTTGTATCATGTGCTTTTTCTGGATGTTTGGTTGATATTCTGTCGCTATCATTTAAAATACACATATGACAAAAATTATAGACCCCTCATTTCTTTGTAAGTGGGCAAATTTACAAAATCTGCAGGGAATCAAATAATTATTTTCCCCACTGTATATACAAAGGAAGATCTGGGTCTTCTACTGATAAAGGGGTGGGAGGATTCTGTTAACATATGTAATATAAGTTTGAGCACTAAACATAGAAGAACTTGACTATGTGTTCAGATTGGTGTACTGTTCACTAAGATAAGGTTTTTACCTTAGGGATGTAAGCACATGTCTGTTCCTTTATATATGAGTGAGACAAGGCAGTTCCACACTTATCCCCATGCTTATAATAAAAGTTATTGTAGTGTGCCTCTATGTCTTAGAGAGCTTTGGCCTAATATGGATAAAAATTCAGAGCGTTTCTAAAGTACTTATTGTAGGACAGCCCCATCTTGTGTTAGTTTTTGAGAGTGTTCTAGGATAAGGATTTCCCTTGGTAGTCTAATAATATGAGCTGATTTTTCTTTTTTGATTCTGGACCCACTAGCTATGAGGATACCTCTAAGGACACCCTTAAAGGTTTCCCATTTAATCGGGCAAGGGGTGGGGTCTGATGAGTCATTGATTTAAAAGATAACAGTGCTGTCACTAACCTCCTTTTTGAACCAGTGATCTGTTAGAAGTGCTTCATTTACTCACCAACATGGAGATGGCTTATTATTGTGAGGTACCTTTTAAGAGTAATTGACTATAGAGAGTATTAAATAGTGGAAAATGATCATGCCAGAACCCGGGCCATAAATGAGAGACTAGGTACCAATTGAGGTGGTAATGAGAGATAAAAAAATAATAAAGTCTACTATATGTACCATCAATAGCTGAGTAGCATGTGCAATTCCGGGTAGATGAGTGCAAGATGTGCAATTGGTCAGCCACCTGAAAATGGCAAAGACCTTTACCAATTTTATTTAAATGAGAAAGGGGTAGTTGAGATTTGTACGATTTTTGTATAATTGTTTTAGCTTAAATATCAAGTTAAGGTCACCACACGACCAAGAATTAGTAGACCCTCCACAAAGGATTCCAGCTTAGAGAAAATTAATAGAAAGAATGATAGTTGATTATGATTAGGCACATAAATATTTGCAAGGGTATACTCATGGTCATATATTTTGGACTTTAAGAACAAAATTGGATCCTTTAGTTCCTAAAGAGTCGTGAAAGGGAAAGTAATATGGACACAAATTTCTACCCCTTTCGATTTTTGTACAGGGTTAATACTCGTGAAAGAAAGGGGATGTCTAGACTTTCTTATCGGGGCATGCACCTCAAGGGAGTTTCACAGAGATTTTTACATTTTTTCTACTCTATACAAAACAGAAGAAAGCAAAACAAAAAGCTTGGCTGGACTTAGGGCCCTTTCACACGTGTGGACGGTTCATTTCTTCAGTTCATTCACGTCTTTTCAAAGAAAAAACAGATAACGTTTTTATCCGTTTATCATCAGCTGCTCATAAGTTTTTCATCAGTTTTTACATCAGCTGCTTATCAGTTTTCATCAGCTGCTTATCAGTTTGTAATCAGCTGCTCATCAGTTTTCATCAGTTTTTTATCAACTGCTCACCAGTTTCTCATCAGATTTTTTAAATTCACTACCAATGCAAAAACGGATGGAAAAACGGAGCGTTTGTCAGTTTACATTTACATTTTTGGTCTGATCCATTTTTTTAACAGAAGAAAAATAGAGCTTTGATCTGTTTCAAAAAATGGATGTTGACAGATGCAGATGTAAACTGATGTAAATAGATGATCATCCATTTACATCCGTTTTGCCACAGTGATGCATTGATCTCCGTTTTTCATCCATCAACAGATGGATGGAAAACAGACAAACGGTCCACATGTGTGAAAGGGGTCGAAGGCAACTTTCACACGGGGCGGACCTGTTTGATAGACTCTGCTTGCTCAGTGGGGATCGCTCCACTCACTGTTCAGAGACAGAGCTGTCAGAGTCTCGCTCTCCTCTATGTGGAGGTCAGTTGAAAATGGCCCGCCTGTCCGTATTCATCTGATTCCATCCGATCCACCAGACAGATGGAAAATAGGACTCCCATCCATCTGGATTTGGCAGACAGAATCAGATCTGATAGCAGTGGGTTTCAGCGGACATGTGTCTGCTCACATCCGCCTAAAAAACGGACAGGCAGACCTGATCAGACAGCCCGTGTGAAAGGGGCCTTAGGCTTTATCACAACACAAATATTTTTTTTTTTTGTAAATTCTTATTAGAGGAATAAGGCATACATAACAGTTGAGAGCAATTGCATAAAACAGACTTGTATGACTAGGTAAACAGAAACATTTCAGAACACATGTGAACAAACAAGGTGGCTACGGAGGGTGGCATACATCATTGAGATGGAGGACCTTGTAGATGCTTAACGGGGCGTGTGGGACAGGTTCCTCAAGCGATGGTACCACTGGCACGAGTTCACGTTTTCCGCTGAATACAGAGACATGGTTGTCTAGACGCAACATATCCGGTTGGGGGGCATCTCTGCCCCCCTTCTCCTCCCCTTCCCTTCCTTGTCCTTTCCCTTCTGTCTTCTCTCGTCCACCCCTCCACTTCCTGGACTATGCTTCTCTTAATTGCTCTTTCTCTACTCTACCCCTAACTCTCGTGCATAAAATACTTCCTTTCCCCTTGGGCATACTGGCAGTTGATTTGCCACTCGGAAAATGCTGCATCCCCATGTCACCTGGGACATACTTCCTTGCTCCCGTATACCAGCCACTTGACAGATGCCGGTGGGTGCGGGAATTGTCCCGGAGTTATCCCACTCTACCAGCATTTCCCATGTTCCTCGTTACGTCACACACAAATATTTTTTAAAATAACTCAAGCCTGGAAATGTCATCTACATACAGCTGCAAGAAAAAGTATGTGAACCTTTGGAATGATATGGATTTTTGCACAAATTGGTCATAAAATGTGATCTGATCATCATCTAAGTCACAACAATAGACAATCACAGTCTGCTTAAACTAATAACACACAAAGAATGAAATGTTACCATGTTTTTATTGAACACACCATGTAAACATTCACAGTGCAGGTGGAAAAAGTATGTGAACCATTGGATTTAATAACTGATTGAACCTCCTTTGGCAGCAATAACTTCAACCAAATGTTTCCTGTAGTTGCAGATCAGATGTACACAACGGTCAGGAGTAATTCTTGACCATTCCTCCTTACAGAACTTTTTCAGTTCAGCAATATTCTTGGGATGTCTGGTGTGAATCGCTTTCTTGAGGTCATGCCACAGCATCTCAATCGGGATGAGGTCAGGACTCTGACTGGGCCAGTTCAGAAGGCGTATTTTCTTCTGTTTAAGCCATTCTGTTGATTTATTTCTATACTTTGGGTCATTGTCCTGTTGCAACACCTATCTTCTGTTGAGCTTCAGCTGGTAGACAGATGGCCTTAAGTTCTCCTGCAAAATGTCTTAATAAACTTGGGAATTCATTTTTCCTTCGATGATAGCAATCCGTGCAGGCCCTGACGCAGCAAAGCAGCCCCAAACCATGATGCTCCCACCACCATACTTCACAGTTGGGATGAGGTTTTGATGTTGGTGTGCTGTGCCTCTTTTTCGCCACACACAGTGTTGTGTGTTTCTTCCAAACAACTCAACTTTGGTTTCATCTGTCCACAGAATATTTTGCCAGTATATGTAAACATGCAGCAATGTTTTGTTTGGACAGCAGAGGCTTCCTCTGTGGTATCCTCCCATAAAATCCATTCTTGTTTAGTGTTTTACGTATTGTAGATTCACTAACAGGGATGTTAGCATTTGCCAGTGACTTTTGTAAGTCTTTGGCTAACACTCTAGGATTCTTCTTCACCTCATTGAGCAGTCTGCGCTGTGCTCTTGCAGTCATCTTTACAGGACGGCCACTCCTAGGGAGAGTAGCAGCAGTGCTGAACTTTCTCCATTTATAGACAATTTGTCTTACCGTGGACTGATGAACAGCAAGGCTTTTGGAGATACTTTTATAACCCTGAAAGCTTTATGCAAGTCAATAATTCTTAATCATAGGTCTTCTGAGAACTCTTTTGTGCGAGGCATCATTCACATCAGGCAATAGTTCTTATGAAAAGCAAACCCAGAACTGGTGTGTGTTTTTTATAGGGCAGGGCAGCTGTAACCAACACCTCCAATCTCATCTCATTGATTGGACTCCAGTTGGCTGACATCTCACTCCAATTAGCTCTTGGAGATGTCATTAGTCTAGGGGTTCACATACTTTTTCCACCTGCACTGTGAATGTTTACATGGTGTGTTCAATAAAAACATAGCAACATTTCATTCTTTGTGTGTTATTAGTTTAAGCAGACTGTGATTGTCTATTGTTGTGACTTAGATGACGATCAGATCACATTTTGTGACCAATTTGTGCAGAAATTCATATCATTCCAAAGGGTTCACATACTTTTTCTTGCAGCTGTATGTAGAAATCTGAATCTTAGTGCATGAGTGCAGCACACCTCAACATACTCTGACTGCTTAGGCTTGAATTAAAACTATTTCCAATCATAATGCAGTAGCTTCTTTATTTACTTAATGCTTATTTTTCTGTAAAGGAGGATTTAAGGAATTGTACATGAAATATTTTAATTCTGTAAGGCAAGCAGGAAAACATTTGAATTAATTGAATTAATGATGTTATATTTAGGAATGTAAATGACTCTTTACATTTAGAAAATGCATTTAGTATTAGATGTGTTTTGATTGGGTTGTTGTGGCTAGTGGTATATACTGTATATGAACCTACATAACTACTATACTAACTAACTATAAGATAACTACTACCAAAAGTACTACTACTACCAAAAATACTACCATTAATTTACATTTACGAGTCAGTATCAGACTATCAGACAGTTGTGCAAAATTCCTACAAGAAGAAATTTCTGACAAACAGGGCAATACCAGCCTCTGAGGTCAAAGTATACAAAGTGTACTTACTTTTTTCCAAAGTGCACAATTACATCAATTGATATTCTTGTTCAATAAATGACTGAATGGGCAAATGTTTCTTGTTTTTTTTATTTGAGTATTTGTCTTAAGGCACCGTTTGAAAGAGGATTTAATATTTGCCATATCATATTAAAAAAAGCCAACAATTTCCTTGGAGCGTACTTTTTCACTGGACTGTAGTAAGAGTATCACTAGGCAGTCAGTTATGAATACTTCTATACCTGTTAAGATGTTGATTTAAATGCAAAATCTCTTCTTAGAAGGTTAGACTTACCATATGTGATGCTATAAGTTAACATTGTAGCTTTTCAACTCTCTTATGCTGGGTGTGCCTTATAGAGAATTGATGTGTGTTGATTATACTTCTGGTTCAGATTAAGGCATAAATTAAAGCCACCTTCTACTGGAAACTTTATTATGGTCTAAGCATATGCAACATGTGGGCAGAAATACTTGCTGCTACTGTCTATTTGGTAATGCAACAATATATAACATATAATTAAAAATAACCAAAAAATTAAAAAACAAAATAATTAAACATTTATACTATATAACTATATATATAGATGTGTAGCGCTCACACATTGCAATGGGAGTTTTGTCTATTGCTTGTAATAGTAATGACATATGACATATATTTTTTTAATAGGTGCACTGATAAACATGTAGTACAGCATATATATATATATATATATATATATATATATATCGATTTTAGCCAGCAGTGATTTTATTTATGTAAATTGTATATTTTTTATTTGGAGTGCTGCTGTTTATGTTACTTGTGTGGCGCGGCTCATTTTGAAGGTGTTACATGATGAAATGCATAGCTGTAGATAAATATGTGCACATCTGGCAATGAAAATGTATTTTCTAATATTAAATAAAACTTGCATGGTATACAAACTAGTGTAGCTCTTTTTTTCTTATTTTTGGTTTAAAGCATAACTCCTCCACTCTTGTTGAGAAAAAAAAATTGCAGGGATTTTAACAAACGTTGTTGCAGATTCCTACCTTGTTATTCTGAAGGAGTCATTGCTTGTTCCTTTGTGCCCCTGTGCTGAGTGGGTCAAATGGGAGTGGTTTCATAATTATCTGTCAGCTGTGGCAGCTGCAGGGCTCTAATGAGGAAAGCTGCTGGGCCTGCATCCCTTTAGACGTGTTCCTATTGGGAGTATCTCACTAAAAATTAAATTTTTGTTGCAGGGGATGCCAGAAATCTGACTTGTATCTTAGTGTAGACCTCTGGGAGAATTGGTGAGCAATTATTACCAGAAATGATGTTTCTGGTGTGTGGTCAGTACACATTCTGTGTACAGAACAGCTCCAGGTAGCCATATTGTATTACATTTTCAGAAAATTACAACAGCTCCAGATTTAATAACGCTATATTGTTTTTTCTTTATTTGCAATTTTTTCCCCCACAAAAGTGGAATTAACTTTTAAAGCTGAACTCTTGCAGAATCTTTATTTGTGCTGACAGGAGTAGCTCTGATACAAACTCTGATATAAAGTCCAATGCAAACACATCTGCTCAGGTTTATAGTTTTGCTTATAACTGCATGATTCTAGGCTTGTTGATGGGCTTGTACTCAATCAACCCTTTAACCACTTCAATACAGGGCACTTTCACCCCCTTCCTGCCCAGGCCAATTTTCAGCTTTTAGCGCTGTGACGCTTTGAATGATAATTGCGCGGTCATGCAACGCTGTACCCAAACAAACTTTTTATATTTTTTTTCTACAAATAGAGCTTTCTTTTGGTGTTATTTGATCACCTCTGGGTTTTTTTTTTTTTTTTTTGCTAAACAAACAAAAAAAGACCGAAAATTTTGAAAAAAAAAAGTTTTTCTTTGTATATGTTAAAATTTTTGTAAATAAGTAAGTTTTCTCCTGCACTGATGAGCACTGATGAGGCTGCACTGAGGGGCACTGATGAGGTGGCACTGATAGTCAATGATGAGGTGGCACTGATGATGAGGCACTAATATGTAATACTGATGGGCACTGATAGACGGCACTAATAGCCAGTACTGATAGGCACTGATAGGTGGCACTGATAGGCAGCACCAATATACAACATTGATGGGCACTCATAGGTGGCACTGATGGGCACTCATAGGCAGCACTAATGGGCACTGTTGGTGGCACTGATATGTGGCACTGATGAGCACTTATAGGCGGCACTGATGGGCACTGATAGGTGGCACTTATGGGAACTGATGGGCGTCACTGATGGGCACTGATAGCTGACACTAATAGGCAGCACTGATGAGGCACTGACAGGCATTACTAACGGGCACTGATTGGAATCCCTAATAGGCACTGATTGGCATCTTTAATTAGCATCCCTGGTGGCAATGGGTTGGCATCCCTAGTGGTATGGGTTGGCATCCCTGGTGGGCTCTAGTAGGCATCCCTGGTGGGCTTTAGTGGGCATCCCTGATGGATCACAGATAATCAGCCCCCTGTCAGGAGAGCCCCTGGTCGGCTCTCCTCTATAGCCGCCTTGTCAGCGCGAATGAAGAAAAGCCGATAACCGCCACTTCCTGGTTACAATGTGACCAGCTTTGATTGGTCACAGCTGATCACATGGTAAAGAACCTATGTCATAGGCTCTTTACCGGGATTGGAGATGTGACACACCGTACCACCAATCACTGCTCTGCATGTCCTCGCGGGTGCGCGCGAGCGGCTTATCCTGCTGGACGTCATATGACACCCAGTCAGGATATCTTTTCGGCTGTCATTCTGCTATATGATGGGCAGGAATTGGTTAAACAGACACACCCTATCCCTGCACTATAGACATTACATTGTACATTTCATACTGGTGACCACTGAACTCTGTACACTGGGCTTTATATGGCATATTTATGCATACTAATCCCATCCTTGAATTGTATATGTATAACACTTTTGATACAGCAGCGCTGATACCCAAACACAATTTTTTCCTAAGCGCAGGATATCCCTATAACAATGATCCCTTCGTTTGCCAACCTCCATTACCACCCCCAGCTTGCAATGCCCATGTATTGCATGTTGAACCAGTGGTGGGGTGTAAAGTGTGTACAGGCAGGAAGGTGATAGTATGTAGACCTGTGACTGAGTCAGCCGCTCTGTGGCAACTGTGCCTGCCTGACCTGAGCCAGCCTTGGTGAAATCCTCAAAGTGAATAAAAGTTTTTTATGTTCTTCACTGACAACCAATGTGTGTGTAAGGAAGGGGGTTAATAGCACTGATCACCAAAGCAGGGGAAAGGAATTAGTTGATCCTTTCACTAGCACTTTCAAACAATAATATTGATCTAACATTGAAATAAATATAATAATAAAAAAAAGACATTCAGTTTCCCTTAATATTTCAAGAAAACCAATATTCGGGCATGCAGTCTGAGTGTTCAGAAAAGGGTGGACAGCAAGTTTGTGTGTTCTTTTCATTGTACAGTAAGTATCCTTTTTTTTACACCGGCTGTACTTATTTTCTATTATAGGTACTACTACTCACATTCGTTTCCTAAATTGCCAAATGTATGACCAATATTGGCGTGGATTCATTAAAATAATATCGGCAAAAAAAGGTATCCACCTGCTCTTTTTTGTATCACTGTTTATATTTCACATTGTTAAGAGATTTGAATAATGTAGTTACTAGCATAATATTATTCTTTTCCCCTTAAAAATTCCACTAATTTCTCAAATCTTTTTCAATGCCATCTGGATTTACTAATTACAAACACATTGATACAGCATGAGGCTAAGAAAGCTCAATCCCTGCACGGGCCTCAGGATTCAGGGAAAAGAAGTGAAAAGCACAGTTGAACCACTTTAGGCAAATTCATATTACAAACTTTGTTTTTGTGAGATCTGAAGCCATCCACTGGATCCATAAAAGTGTATGCTTACTTTTTCCAATGACACAGGTCTCCAGGGGTAGGCTGCTGTAGTCTCAGTTTTCCAATGGAATGCTCGAGAATTAAATTAGATAATTGATACAGACCCCCTTTTATTATGTTGCCTAAATTCTTGTACTTTCAAAATTCTCACATTAAAAAAACTGAAAAATAGGTGATATGTCTAAGTTTCAAGAGAAAGTAACATGTTGATCATAGCAACAGGCTCCTTTTTTGCTACCATATGATCAGTGCTTCATTACAGTGGGTTTCACTTCAACCTCCCCCTCTCATGTTCCATTGAGTTAAAGTAATATTAAATGTTTTTTTTTTTTTTAAATAACGAACACTTTATACTTACCTGCTTTGTATAGTGGTGTTGCACAGAGCAACCCAGATCCTCCTCTTCTCGGGTTCCTCCTTGGCGTTTCTGACCTTTCCCTCCTGCGGAGTGTTCCCACAGCAAGCAGCTTGCTATGGAGGCACCTGAACCGAGCCACTGCTCTGTGTGTCCATAAAGAAACGGAGCCATGGTTCGGTCCCGCCCTCCTTTCTCCTCATTGGCTCACTGACTTTGATCGGCAGCCAAAGACGCCTGCTGCTGTCACAGCCAATGAGGAGAGAGAGAACCGGAGAGCCAAGACTCTCGTGCAACATTGCTGGAGATGGGGCTCAGGTAAGTATTAGGGGGCTGAGGGGGCTGCTGCACACAGAAGGTTTTTTATCCTAATGCATAAATTGCATTAAGATAAAAAACCTTCTGCCTTTACAACCACTTTAAGATAAGGCTAGTATAGCATCATGTCTCACTGTATACAGTTTACTGTAAACAGGAACTTAACTCCCCTCATGTTTTTATCCTCTCTTACCTATATTGCAGGTATCTTCAAAACACATACTCATGCACAGTAAATCCAACATTGTCCTGCTGCTATCCACTGTTTAGGTGATATAGCCCGGGTCCCATGCCACCATCTTAGTCAACCATGATGGTGTGCGTGGTCTGCAGCTTCCTGAGAAATGCAACGTGAGTATCCCAGGAGGCTGCAGGACCAGGCATACGTCATTCTGGCCTAGGCCAGAATGGTGCAATGGAATGGAGGAGAGTAAAAATAAAATATTCAAAAATTACAGAACAAAAAAACTGCCATTTGTGATTGCAGAGGGTTTAAATGGAACAATTTCCCATTTGGAAGTTAAGTTCCACTTTGAGGAACTTGTTTATTGATAAATCATTTGCAAAGCTTTGTACCTTGATATTCTGCCAGTAACAGAACTTCTTGTGGTAGGCTGACAATGCTAAGCCAGTTCCCCACAATTAGCAGTATCGTAATCTAATCGGGCTACCTATAAGGTCTATTAGATAGTCCAACAGCCACCTAAAGGAGCCCACAAAGCAGGCTATCAATGCCTCTGATTATTGTGAGCACTGTTAGCCTGCAACAGAAAGTGCTGCTACTGGCCGGATCCCCAGGTTAAAACATTTTTTTAACATGTTCACAAAAAACTCATTTACTTTGCCAAACTGTATGCAGTGAGGCATTGAACTAAACATACTAAAAATAGATTTAGGGTATAAATACACTTTATGAATGTGTCTTTATTTGTACTGCATGTGTTTTGCTATAGTGCAGAACTTTAACTCATATATACTTAGAACTGGATGGTTAAACAAAAATTCTGTGCTATCTCATGTTGACCTCTGCATTTACAGATACAATAGGAGAGGTCAGTTTAATTACTGAGCTAATGTGCAGTCCTAAATTAAAAGTTAAATGGAGGGAATTAGAATAACCTTTGTTAGCTGAACTGAATTAATAGCTTGCAGTTCTCATTTCTTGCAGCGGCATATTTCATAGTTAAATGCCTAGCTGTGTTGCCATGGTCACATGTGCCAAAATTTAAAAAGTAGAACGCCCAAAGATTCTATAGAATGTGCACAATGTAAATGACTTTTTAGGTAAAAAATGTTTATAGATATGGCATCGGAGCCAAGACCCAGATTAGAACTCTAGACTAATAAAAAACAAAAAGATTCTGCTTTAAAGTGAGGGTCTTTTGTAGTCCTTCTAATCCAGTATCACGCTGACAGACAGTACACTTTGCACAAAGCAGTGCAGGGAAAGCTCCCACTGCATCATGGATGTTGGGCACATTTCTGCTTTACATTTCCCCTGGTAATGACATGTAAATATTGGAAGTCCAAGGGAAATAATTATATATATTTCTTCACATATGCACAATTACACGGCAGTGAAAGGAACACCATAAACCTGTTTTTTAAATAATCTTTTTTTTCTCTGTTGAGGATTTGTATATTTCCTAGTTATGAGGAGTTATGAAAATATTGTGTGTAGTGTTGAGCGAACACGGACTGTATTATTCGTGTTCGTACCGAATAATTGGATTTTTTGTACCCGAACACGGACACGGACACTTTACTGTATGTTCGGGTAAAAATCCGTGTTCGGTCGTTTTATTTCCGGGTTTTGCATGCTTTGGCGCTCTTTTCATGGCGGGCTTTCAACAGCCAATCAACAATCGTTTAACTGGTGTGCCTTAACCCATCCCAGCCATGCCTGCAAATGTCTCAGTAGCTGTGATTGGCCGTCTGAAGCATGTGACCAAGTCTTTATAAGTTCGAGGCAGCCGCAGCGGCGTCATTATGCTGCTTAGATTCAGGGACAGAGAGCACACATCAACGTGCTGGCTGCTGATTAGGGAAAGATAGGCAGGAAAAAACCATTTGTGTCCGGATAGAATTGAGGGACAGGTCGGAGTGTTTAGGCAGGGCGAGTTGTAGGCATTTTAGGGATAGAGTCTGCTGAATTATATAGGGTCAGTGTCTTCTACAAACTACAATCGATATTGCTGTGTGGGGGGTGGGGTGAATCTGCACTCAATCCTGATCTACGATCTCTTCTCAATCCTGTTAGGGACAGAGTCTGCTGAATTTTAGGGAAACTGTGTTCTACAAACTACAATCGATATTGCTGTGTGGGGGGTGGGGTGAATCTGCACTCAATCCTGATCTACGATCTCTTCTCAATCCTGTTAGGGACAGAGTCTGCTGAATTTTAGGGAAACTGTGTTCTACAAACTACAATCGATATTGCTGTGTGGGGGGTGGGGTGAATCTGCACTCAATCCTGATCTACGATCTCTTCTCAATCCTGTTAGGGACAGAGTCTGCTGAATTTTAGGGAAACTGTGTTCTACAAACTACAATCGATATTGCTGTGTGGTGTGGGATTGGAGATAGGCAGGTGTCAGTGATCCACATCCATTTTTCTGTGTGTGAGCTGCAGTGAACACAATCTTTTTGGGCTGCAGTGAACACAATCTTTTTGGGCTGCAGTGAACACAATCTTTTTGGGCTGCAGTGAACACAATCTTTTTGGGCTGCAGTGAACACAATCTTTTTGGGGTGCAGTGAACAAAATCTTTTTGGGGTGCAGTGAACACAATCCTTTTTGGTGTGCAGTGAACACAATCTTTGTGGGGTGCAGTGAACAAAATCCTTTGTGGGGTGCAGTGAACACAATCTTTTTGGGGTGCAGTGAACAAAATCCTTTTTGGGGTGCAGTGAACAACATCCTTTTTGGGGTGCAGTGAACACAATCTTTTTGGGGTGCAGTGAACAAAATCCTTTGTGGGGTGCAGTGAACACAATCTTTTTGGGGTGCAGTGAACACAATCTTTTTGGGGTGGAGTGAACAACATCCTTTTTGGGGTGCAGTGAACAAAATCCTTTTTGGGGTGCAGTGAACAAAATCATTTTTGGGGTGCAGTGAACACAATCTTTTTGGGGTGCAGTGAACACAATCTTTGTGGGGTGCAGTGAACACAATCTTTTTGGGGTGGAGTGAACAACATCCTTTTTGGGGTGCAGTGAACAACATCCTTTTTGGGGTGCAGTGAACACAATCTTTTTGGGGTGCAGTGAACACAATCTTTGTGGGGTACAGTGAACAGAATCTTTGTGGGGTGCAGTGAACAAAATCTTTGGGGGGTACAGTGAACACAATCTTTGTGAGGTGCAGTGAACACAATCTTTGTGGGGTGCAGTGAACACAATCATTGTGGGGTGCAGTGAACTCAATCTTTGTGGGGTACAGTGAACACAATCTCATACTGAAGGTTTGAGGGTGCTGCCTGTTCCATACTCCCCCTACTCCTCATCCAGCCTTTTAGGGGTACAAACAATAGTAATTGGGGCCTAGTGTGGTTGTGTACGTGTGATATACATACACTTTTTTGGGATCATATTTTCTATTCCGCTATTTAATCAAAAACCTTTGGGGATCAGTTAAATTGGGGGATAGTCTGTGTTGGTACGTGTGAGAGAGATCCACCTTTCCAAGTTGTTGGGGTTCATCTCATACTTCTGAAGGTTTGAGGGTGCTGCCTGTTCCATACTCCCCCCTACTCCTAGCCTTTTAGGGGTACAAACAATAGTAATTGGGGCCTAGTGTGGTTGTGTACGTGTGATATACATACACTTTTTTGGGATCATATTTTCTATTCCGCTATTTAATCAAAAACCTCTGGGGATCAGTTAAATTGGGGGATAGTCTGTGTTGGTACGTGTGAGAGAGATCCACCTTTCCAAGTTGTTGGGGTTCATCTCATACTTCTGAAGGTTTGAGGGTGCTGCCTGTTCCATACTCCCCCTACTCCTAGCCTTTTAGGGGTACAAACAATAGTAATTGGGGCCTAGTGTGGTTGTGTACGTGTGATATACATACACTTTTTTGGGATCATATTTTCTATTCCGCTATTTAATCAAAAACCTCTGGGGATCAGTTAAATTGGGGGATAGTCTGTGTTGGTACGTGTGAGAGAGATCCACCTTTCCAAGTTGTTGGGGTTCATCTCATACTTCTGAAGGTTTGAGGGTGCTGCCTGTTCCATACTCCCCCTACTCCTAGCCTTTTAGGGGTACAAACAATAGTAATTGGGGCCTAGTGTGGTTGTGTACGTGTGATATACATACACTTTTTTGGGATCATATTTTCTATTCCGCTATTTAATCAAAAACCTCTGGGGATCAGTTAAATTGGGGGATAGTCTGTGTTGGTACGTGTGAGAGAGATCCACCTTTCCAAGTTGTTGGGGTTCATCTCATACTTCTGAAGGTTTGAGGGTGCTGCCTGTTCCATACTCCCCCTACTCCTAGCCTTTTAGGGGTACAAACAATAGTAATTGGGGCCTAGTGTGGTTGTGTACGTGTGATATACATACACTTTTTTGGGATCATATTTTCTATTCCGCTATTTAATCAAAAACCTCTGGGGATCAGTTAAATTGGGGGATAGTCTGTGTTGGTACGTGTGAGAGAGATCCACCTTTCCAAGTTGTTGGGGTTCATCTCATACTTCTGAAGGTTTGAGGGTGCTGCCTGTTCCATACTCCCCCTACTCCTAGCCTTTTAGGGGTACAAACAATAGTAATTGGGGCCTAGTGTGGTTGTGTACGTGTGATATACATACACTTTTTTGGGATCATATTTTCTATTCCGCTATTTAATCAAAAACCTCTGGGGATCAGTTAAATTGGGGGATAGTCTGTGTTGGTACGTGTGAGAGAGATCCACCTTTCCAAGTTGTTGGGGTTCATCTCATACTTCTGAAGGTTTGAGGGTGCTGCCTGTTCCATACCCCCCCTACTCCTCATCTAGCCTTTTAGGGGTACAAACAATAGTAATTGGGGCCTAGTGTGGTTGTGTACGTGCGAGATACATACACTTTTTTTGATCATATTTCCTATTCCGCTATTCAATAAAAACCTTTGAGGATCAATTGAATTGCGGGATAGTCTGTGTCGGTACGTGTGAGAGAGATCCACCTTTCCAAGTTGTTGGGGTTCATCTCATACTTCTGAAGGTTTGAGGGTGCTGCCTGTTCCATACTCCCCCTACTCCTCATCTAGCCTTTTAGGGGTACAAACAATAGTAATTGGGGCCTAGTGTGGTTGTGTACGTGTGATATACATACACTTTTTTTGGATCATATTTTCTATTCCGCTATTCAATAAAAACCTTTCTAGGGCAAGATCTTAAATTACAGAAATATGAGGAGACCGTCAAATAAGGGCCGTGGCCTGGGTCGTGGTGCTGCTGGTAGAGCTCCTGTTGCAAGGAGAGGACATGGTCGATCTGTGCCAGCTACACGCACAAGTGAAACACCTTCCTCAAGTGTGAGTAGGCGACAGAACCTGCATCAGTATTTGGTAGGGCATCAAACGCCCCTAGAAGTGATGAGGCCAGAACAAGTTGAGGCGATAGTAGATTGGTTTGCTGCTGACAGTGCCTCCAGTTCCTTCACATTGTCTCCCACCCAGTCTACTGCAGAAAGGTCAGAGTTGGCACCTGCAGCCAATGTCCAACCGTCTTTCACCTCACCCCCTTGCAAATCAGGCCAGCAGTCTGAGCCCCAAGCCATACAGCAGTCTCTTATTCTTTTTGAGGACTCTGTCAGCAGGGTTTCCCAGGGCCATCCACCTAGCCCTGCCCCAGAAGTGGAAGAGATTGAGTGCAGCGATGCCCAACCACTTATTCCTCAAGATGAGTACATGCAAGGATCATCGCAGCACGTCTCCGATGATGACGAAACGCAGGTGCCAACTGCTGCGGCGTTCAGCATTGTGGAGACCGACAAGGAGGGCAGGGGTGAAGACTGGGTGGAAGATGATGTGGAGGACGATGAGGTCCTCGACCCCACATGGAATGAACGTCATGCAGGTGAACTGAGTAGTTTGGAGGAAGAGGCGGTGGTCGCACAGAGCCACCAGCACAGCAGAAGAGGGAGCAGGGTGCAGAAGCGGAGCGGCCGTGCCCTAGACACTACGCCCGCTACTGCCCAACGCAGCAAGGGAACGAGCGCACCAAAGTCAGCTCAAAGGAGTTCTCTAGCGTGGAAGTTCTTTAGAAAATGTGCTGATGACAGGACACGAGTGGTTTGCACCCTGTGCAATCAGAGCTTGAAGCGAGGCATGAACCTTCTCAACCTGAGCACAACCTGCATGATCAGGCATCTAAGTGCAAAGCACGAGCTGCAGTGGAGTACACACCTTCAAAACCAAGAAACGTCTCTGGCTCATCCTGCTTCCTCTTCTGCTGCAGTCTCGGCCGCTCCAGCCACATCTGTAGTGATACCGGCACCTGCCACCCCGCAAACAGACGATCTGTCAGCAACACCACCACCTGGGTCACCAACAACCATCTCCACAATGTCCCGTGGAAGCGTTCAGCTTTCCATCTCCCAAACACTTGAGAGGAAGAGGAAGTACCCCCCTACCCACCCGCGATCCCTGGCCCTGAATGCCAGCATTTCAAAATTATTGGCCTTTGAAATGCTGTCATTCCGTCTGGTGGAGACGCACAGTTTTAAAAACCTTATGTCGGTGGCTGTCCCACAGTACGTCGTGCCCAGCCGCCACTACTTTTCCAGGCAAGCCATCCCTTCCCTGCACAACCAAGTGGGGGAAAAAATCAGGTGTGCACTGCGCAACGCCATCTGTGCCAAGGTCCACCTAACTACGGATACGTGGACCAGTAAGCACGGTCAGGGGCGTTATATCTCCCTAACGGCACACTGGGTAAATGCAGTGGCGGATGGGCCTGAGGCGGATAGCAATTTGGCGCATGTCCTTCCACCACCGAGGATTGCAGGGCGCTTCAGTTTGCCTCCTGTTCCTAACTCCTCCTACTCCGCTTCCTCATCCTCTACCGC
Organism: Pelophylax lessonae; assembly: GCF_965119305.1. Taxonomy (NCBI): domain Eukaryota; kingdom Metazoa; phylum Chordata; class Amphibia; order Anura; family Ranidae; genus Pelophylax; species Pelophylax lessonae. The sequence goes on from NC_138768.1 coordinate 369,090,822, forward strand.
CTCCTCATCCGGACAGCGTAACACCTTCACCACCAACTTCAGCACGGCCAGGGGTAAACGACAGCAGGCAGTTTTACAACTTGCCTGTTTGGGGGACAAACCACACACCGCGCAGGAGTTGTGGAGGAGCATGGAACAGCAGACAAATGAGTGGTTGCTGCCAGCGAGCCTCAGGCCCGGCCTGGTGGTGTGCGATAACGGGAGAAATCTCATAGCAGCTCTGGGCCTAGCCGGTTTGACGCACATCCCTTGCCTGGCGCATGTGCTGAATTTGGTGGTGCAGAGGTTCCTTAAAAACTACCCCGATATGTCAGAGCTGCTGCAGAAAGTGCGGGCCGTTTGTGCGCACTTTCGGCGTTCTCACCCTGCTGCTGCTCGCCTGGCAGCGCTGCAGCGTAACTTCGGCCTTCCCGCTCACCGCCTCATATGTGACGTGCCCACAAGGTGGAACTCCACCTTGCACATGCTGGAAAGACTGTGCGAGCAGCAGCAGGCCATAGTGGAGTTTCAGCTGCAGCACGCACGCGTGAGTCGCTCTGCGGAACAGCACCACTTCACCACCAATAACTGGGCCTCCATGCGAGACCTGTGTGCCTTGTTGCGCTGTTTTGAGTACTCCACCAACATGGCCAGTGGCAATGACGCCGTTCTCAGCTTAACTATCCCACTTCTATGCCTCCTTGAAAAAACAATTCGGGCGATGATGGAAGAGGATGTGGCACAGGATGAGGAGGAGGAGGAGGATGAAGAGGTAACATTTCCAAGGCTTTCAGGGCAGTCATTCGCAAGGGGCTCCGAGGGTGGGTTCCTGCACACGCAAACGCCAGGGACGCAATTGTCCAGCAGGGGCACAGTTCTGGAGGATGAGGAGGATGAGGAGGAGGAGGAGCTGGAGGAGGAGATGGAACCATGTTCACAGCAGGGTGGCACCCAGGCCAGCTCATGGCCATCACTGGTGCGTGGCTGGGGGGATACAGAGGACACGGACCATACACCTCCCACAGAGGACAGCCTTTCGTTGCCTCTGGGCAGCCTGGCACACATGAGCGATTACATGCTGCAGTGTCTCCACAACGACCGCCGAGTTGCCCACATTCTAACTTGTGCTGATTACTGGGTGGCCACGCTGCTGGATCCCCGTTACAAGGACAACGTACCGTCCTTAATTCACTCACTGGAGCGCGATCGCAAGATGCGCGAGTACAAGCGCACGCTGGTAGACGCCATGCTGCTGGCATTCCCATCTGACAGCGGGGCCACAGTGGAAGCACAAGGCAGAGGAGGAGGAGGAGGAGGTCGCCAACGCAACCAGGGCACCGCCAGCACCTCAGAAGGCAGGGTTAGCATGGCCGAAATGTGGAAAAGCTTTGTCAGCACGCCACAACAAACAGCAGCACCAGCAGCTCAGATGGAACGTCTTAGCAGGAGGCAGCATTTTACCAACATGGTGGAGCAGTATGTGTGCACACGCCTACATGTAGTGAATGACGGGTCTGCCCCCTTCAACTTCTGGGTCTCCAAATTGGGCACATGGCCTGAGCTTGCCCTTTACGCCTTGGAGGTGCTGGCGTGCCCTGCAGCCAGTGTATTATCTGAACGGGTATTTAGCACGGCTGGGGGCGTTATAACAGACAAGCGCAGCCGCCTGTCCAGAGACAATGTGGACAAGCTCACGTTCATTAAAATGAACCAGGCATGGATCCCACGGGACTTTTCCGTACCTTATGCAGAATAGCAATGGATACCGACCTTACCCACCCATTGTTCCATTTTTGCTCTTTCTCACTCTTTTGGGGTGTACCCTCATTTAAAATTTGTGAAAAGAAGCAGTGTTGGCTACCTCGTCCTCCTCCTCAGGGCCAGATTAATGTAGGGTCTATTGGAGCTGCAGCTCCAGGCCCCTACCTTTTATATAGGCCCCGGGTTGGCCATATTCACTGTTACCGCTCTTCTGTCACTTGTAAACACAGAAGTCTGGCTTCTATGCTCGCTTCCCCAGGCAGCACCCTCAGAACCTCCCCACACAGCGTGAAGGCCGGACAAGGAGGGACAGTTGGCGATGCATGGATGTGTTTATGGGCTTCAGAGACAGCATCCCATGTTGAATTAGGCATGCATGGCTGCACCCTTCCTCCTCTGGGTGCATGGCAAGGCACGGCCCTAAGGCCCTTCAAAATCCTCAGCACCAAGCCCATGATGCTGTTAATCCGGCCCTGGTCCTCCTCCACCGCCGCTTCCACCTACACCGCCCATAGGTGTGCGCAGCCTATTGCATTAAGGTGTGCACCCCAAAGTTGAAATACACATGCATGTGTTTGCCAGCAGGGAGAGTAATGTATCGGGGCCATGTACCTGTAGGCAAGGAGAAATAGAGCAGAGCAGGTCCCAGGGAGATCTTTCCCATCTCCTCACTGGCAATGCTATGTGCCCTAGGTGATTAGGGTGTGCCCAGGCACACCCAGCACACCCTGTGCGCACGCCTATGTCACCGCCACATCCACCACCACCTCAACCTCCCTCCTACTCCATATGGGCCTCGTCCTTCAGAGATGAAGAAGAACATTGTTTTATTTTTCTGTTTTTTTTTGTTGTTTTAAGTTATTTCCCTATCCACATTTGTTTGCAGAGCACTTGCCATGCTCTTAATTACGTTTTGCTGCCATTTGCAGCACTCTAGCCCTTTCCTTTGGTGTTTTAGAGCCATTTTAGTGCCTTAAAGTTCGGGTCCCCATTGACTTCAATGGGGTTCGGTGTCCGGGAAAAGTTCGGTAAAAGTCCGGGACACGGACCCGGACTTTTTTTTAAAGTTCGGCCGAACCCGTCGAACACGGACATCTAGGTGTCCGCTCAACCCTAATTGTGTGGAATTGCAGTGATCTGCTTTTTGTAAATCTTTATTTTTGTGAGGAAATGCAACCAAATAGGTTACTTTTTATCTCTGCCACAGAATGCAATTGTAGTAAATGATAACAACCCTAAAGATAAACTGTTTGATCTTGCTTTGATCTCGATCAGTACGGCTAATGGTTGCTCTGGGTCATCATAACACATTATTTATTGCTTTTTGCTCTTTCTGCATTTGCCGGGATTGTTAAAATGAATAATTTTAATATAATAACATAGCATATATATATTTCCTGCTATCCCTTTGGTATTAGGTGTGTTTTATTTTGCATATACTCAGAATTCAGCAGAGGGCAGTCTGGTCTTAGGCTGTTTGGTATGCTGCGGAAACCACAAGAAAATGCATCTTGTATTGGCCTTTTCTCAGAGAACATGCCATCTCTATAAAACTCATCTATATTTTATAAAACTTATATTTTATTGAAAAGTGGAAAGTATGCTGATGAATAGAATAATGTGAAGGGAATGCAGCTTACTAGAGTGTAGACTGAGAAATAGTGAAATAGTTCACTAAAAATTGTGCTGTTTTGTCTGTTATTACAACTTTGTGCCTTCTTTCCTTTAGTTGTTGCTGTTAACTCAAAATATAGTTGTATAGAATAGTTCACCTGCCATGACCCCCCTCTAAAGGTAGCAGCAATAGATCTGACAATCTCAAGCCTAGCCTTACAAAAAAAAAACTTCAGTTGTAGGACATGAACATGGAGGTATGAAGTCATCATTATCATTAATCTTTACTGAATTTTGCCTCTGAAATTCTTTTGCTCTACATAAATACTATTGTATATAACACTTCTAGAATTTATTTTGGAACTAATTTCACCTTTTTAATAATTTCTGTTACGGCCACTATGCGCGGCACATTTGCTGCTGCTATTGGTGCAGCAAGGAAGTCCACTCAGTCTAAATTGGTAGTTTGGAATGCTGCTTGGCATCATAAGGCCAGGGAGTTGGATCTAGTCCTGCTGGAACGCATGCAAAAAAAATTGTTATATCAGAATCAATGGATTTTTGAGTTGGGGGACAAGAATAGCTGCCTTCTAGCATACCTCTCAAGATCTGAGTTTCAGTCCTGCACTATTCCTAGAATTAAAAAATCTGCTGGGGTTGTGGTGAAACAGACCAAAGATATTGTGGATGCCTTTGTATCTTTTTATTCCACTCTATATATTACTAGAATGCATTATACCATTGTGAAAAGTCATGACTATCTTTAAGATATCCATCTTCTATGTCAATAAGCCACGTTTTGCTGCTTGATGCTCTCCTGACAATAATTCTTGTTTTGTTCATAAGTATCAGTCATGTCATCTTTAAGACCAATATGTTATTGTGGTTTTGTTACTTTGTATTACATTTAGATCTGGATCAAACACAAGGGATATTTTTTTTAATTCAATAATTCACTTTCCTATCAGCTTACCTCTATACAGTTTAATTGGGACTTCAACATAAGAAGTAGTTTTGTTTGAGTACCCCGGCTCTCAGACCTGACACTCCTGAAGCTGAAAGTAAGAGCACCAACAGCTCTGTGATAAGGGAGTAGTGCAGAAACTGGTAAATACTCCAACAAGAAGGAAGACGGCACAGGTGGGATAGGGGTGAAAAAACACTTCATCCACTTTTCCTCATGGCAAGTTACAAGCTACACACTATTTCAGTCTGTTATCAGCCTATAATAATAGGGGCATTGTTGTACTAAACAGAACTATTTTTTTGGGCTGTGGTGGGCCTATTAGATCCTTATGGATTTACAGCATACTTTAAATTTTCTTGGAAAAAATCAAGTACAACAATGGACATTGTACATGTTGTATATAAACCCTCCATGGCAGGTTTTTAGTGCCCCAGCTGATTACAGAGGTGAGGAAAAATATTTTTTTTTGTGTATTTTAGGAATGCGTCAGTACCTCCCCCTCCCCAAACTTTTACTAATGTGATGCAAAATGGCTCATCAGTATAGCAGAGAGTCCATACACTTGCAGGCATTTCAAATAAATTTTTATCTGATGGAACCTAAATTATTTAGAAATTGGTCATTATTTGGGTTCATTTACTAAAGGCAAATAGGCTGTTTACTTTTCAAGGGAAGTTGCACTTGGCAAAAAACATTTTCCCCAGAGCTTAGTGAACGGGGTGAAATTTCACTATGCAATGAAGACTCATCATCATATGAATCATATGCAAGGAAAATAAACAGCATTTTTGCATGCACATGGTTGGTTGATGAATGTCTGGAGAGCTTCAGCTGTGTGCAAAATTCCCCGCAAAGTGCAATTTCCCTTGCAGAGTGAACAGTCTACTTGCCTTTAAGAAATCAGCCCCATCTCGTCTGATGTATGATAAATGAAGCATTGAAAAAATGGACTAAAAGTCATTACAATGGAGTCACTACAATCATTTAATATTAATTTCTAAAAATGAAACAAAGAATCTTATTGTTCCCATCTTTCACTCAAGGTCTTCTTTTCTTGGTTTTTATACAGTATGTCAGCCCCATAGTATTCATTATGTTAGACCTAGATCAGCATGGTATATTGGAAGACTAAGATATGCTTTCACATCTCACACTAAAATTTTTTTTTTTGCATATGCACACGTCAAACCTCTTCTACTTTACTTCTTGTGTCCTTGTATCTTTTTGCAGTGAAGTAAGCAGGTTAGTGTATGAACTTCAGCATTTGTGTATTTACACAAGGTGATCATATACCTCTTTAATTGCCTCTTTTCAAGGGTAAATACTTTCAGTTAATTTATTTTTCCTCATATCTGAGCTTATAAATGTCCCTTATTAATTTATTTGTCCTTCGCTGCATTCTTTCCAGTTACACAGCATCCTTTTTTGTACTTTAACCCTAAACGGAACTGAATATTCATGACAACATGTTATTGTTTTATCAAGGAACAAGAAAATTTGTCTTTCAATTCTCTGTCTTGTGTTAGATTTGTTTAATTTTAGAATTTGAGAAAATATCTTTCTCTGCAAAGTACTCAATGACTGGGCCTCCTTTCCTGTTATCACTACAGCAGTGATAAATTGTAACACAGTCACAGGGCAAACACATGTGCTGGCAGAAGCCAACATTGTACAGTCACTTGTGAAAGTAAACTGATATTAAAGCTTTGACAGCAGCAGAAGCTTCTAGGGTTGATTTACTAATGGCAATTAGACTGTGCACTTCTCTGCAAAAACAGCAATTTTTCTTGCACGTGATCGGATGATGGAAGTTAGCAGAGCTTCTGCTCCAGGGCCGGGACAAGGGGTGGGCAGGAGGATCGGTTGCCCTGGGCGCAATGTTTTATTGAAGGGATAGGGGGGCGCCTTGACCCGAAACCTAAGGGAAGGGGGGCGCAGTTGGACATCCTTGCCCTGGGCGCTGGATGACCTTGTCCCGGCACTGTTTTGCTCATTTACTAAGCTCTGGGGCAGCTGTCTATTTGTTTTAGTAAATCCACCCCTATGGCTCCAACTGCCCTTAGTGTCTCCTGTGAGACCAGGAAGTGGGGGGAGCTGTGCTGAAGCTGAGACAGCACTGCTGTGGTTACAAGGTTCAGGTAAGTGTTTAGGGATGGGTAGGACAAGTAGTTAGGTATTTTTTACCTTAAGAGAATGTATTAAGGTAAAAAAAATTTAGACTTTCGACCCATGTTAATTTACATGTAGCCTGTTCAATCTGTTTTAAACCTGCTTTTAATTTTAGATTAGTCAAAGAGATCGTACATTTTATTTACATGGATAAAAATAACAAAAGTTTCGGCAATTAACATATTAATTTGTGCTTAGCAAATTAAACCCATTGTTCAATTAAACAAAAGATAAAATTCATTGTTTACTCTTACAGCCTCAATAACAAAATGTTTTTTTTCTCAGGTTACATTGAAGAGCTTGTATAGAGAATGAATGAATAGAGACACCTCATTTGCCCAAAGTGTACCAGCACTTTGCCCGTTGAGGGAAAACAGGTTCGATTTGATACCCTGCCCCCTTCTTGCTGCTAATACAGTATCTCACAAAAGTGAGTGCACACTTCACATTTTTGTAAATATTTAATATATCTGTTCATGTGACAACACTGAAGAAATGACACTTTGCTACAATGTAAAGTAGTGAGTGTACAGCTTGTATAACAGTGTAAATCTGCTGTCTCCTCACTTTTGCTGCCAGTGGTTTAGCCATTATTGTCTAAACCGCTGGCAACAAAAGTGAGTACACCCCTAAGTGGAAATCTCCAAACTGGGTCCAAAGTGTCAATATTTTGTGTGGCCACCATTATTTTTCATCACTGCCTTAACCCTCTTGGGCATGGAGTTCACCAGAGCTTCACAGGTTACCACTGGAGTCCTCTGCCACTGCTCCATGACAATATCACAGAGCTGGTGGATGTTAGAGATCTTGGGCTCCTCCACCTTCAATTTAAGGATGCCCCACAGATGCTCAATAGGGATTAGGTCTGGAGACATGCTTGGTTAGTCCATCCCCTTTACCCTCAGCTTCTTTAGCAAAGCAGTGCTTGTCTAAGTGGTATGTTTGGGGTCGTTATCATGTTGGAATACTGCCCTGTGGCCCAGTCCCTGATGGGAGGGGATCATGCTCTGCTTTAGTATGTCACAGTACATGTTGGCATTCATGGTTCCATCAATGAACTGTAGCTCCCTAGTGCTGGCAGCACTCATGCAGCCCCAGACCATGACACCCCCAACACCATGCTTGACTGTAGGCAAGACACACTTGTCTTTGTACTCCTCACCTGGTTTCTGCCACACATGCTTGACACCATCTGAACCAAAAAGGTTCATTTGGTCTCATCAGATCACAGGACATGGTTCCAGTAATCCATGTCCTTAGTCTGCTTGTCTTCAGCAAACTGTTTGCAGGCTTTCTTGTGCATCATCTTTAGAAAAGGCTTCCTTCTGGGATGACAGCCATGCAGACCAAGTTGATGCAGTGTGCGGCGTGTGGTCTGAGCACTGACAGGCTGACCCCCCACCTCTTCAACCTCTGCATCAATGCTGGCAGCATTTATACATCTAGTTCCCAAAGACAACCTCTGGATATGATACTGAGCATGTGCACTCAACTTCTTTGGTCGACCATGGCAAGGCCTGTTCTGAGTGGAACCTGTCCTATTAAACCACTGTATGGTCTTGGCCACCGTGCTGCAGCTCAGTTTCAGGGTCTTGGCAATCTTCTTATAGCCTAGGCCATCTTTATGTAGAGCAACAAGTCTTTTTTTCAGATGCTCAGAGAGTTCTTTGCCTTGAGGTGCCATGTTGAACTTCCAGTGACCAGTATGAGAGAGTGAGAGCAATAACACCAAATTTAACACACCTGCTCCCCATTCACACCTGAGACCTTGTAACACTAACAAGTCACAGGACACCAGGGAGGGAAAACAGGCTAATTGGGCCCAATTTGGACATTTTCTTATAGGGGTGTACTCACTTTTGTATCCAGAGGTTTAGACATTAATGGCTGTGAGTTATTTTGAGGTGACAGCAAATTTACACTGTTATACAAATTGTACACTCACTACTTTACATTGTAGCAAAGTGTAATTTCTTCATTGTTGTCACATGAAAAGATATAATAAAATATTTACAAAAATGTGAGGGGTGTACTCACTTTTGTGAGATACTGTACTTACTTTTCTATTGCAGTCTTTTTGTTTTCATTTTTAGAAAGGAGAGAACTGGAATATTTCTCGGGCAGGGCTAAACAAAACAAAATGGGGTTAGAAAGGCAAGCCCTAACTTATGGGACTATCCACGTATTAGGGTTCTAAAGTTAATCTAAGAACAAGGAAGAAAGGAGTAGGAAAATGGGGAGATAATGTGAGAAAAGGATGAACCAGGGCAGCAAAGGGGGGTGGGCTCAGATACAACCATCATATGAGTGTCTATAGGTAGTTACGAATACCAGATCCAATGTACGCAGAGTATAATGGTACCCAAACTTTAAAGAACTCTGTGTGGGATTTAGTGAGAATGTTAGAAAAAAATGTTTATTGAAAAAATAAAATGGTCATGCACATTTTAACTTCAGAAAAATTTACTTTAGGCTTCTTCCGTGTGTTGGTATTGAACAGTTTGACTGCAATAAAAAGAAAAGCAACCATTTTTTTATTGCAGGAGACCCAGGAATGAGTGGTGCAAAAGGTCCATTCCTGGTAATAGAAATATAAAACAAAGTCTGGATGAGGCTGAAGATTCTAGACCAAATGGAAATCAGGATTAGGCAGGACCACCAGACAAAGAAAACATCATCTTGTTCACAACAGCCTCCAAAACATCAGTCATCAAAGGATGGGGAGAGCTTTGGCTATCATACCATCATATCATGCCAGTACCCAATACCAACAGAATAAAATCTTGTAAGCAGATTCCAAAGTGTTCGTTTTAAATGAAGACATAGCTACTCTGGACCAGGCTTTGTTCTAATTTTTTAAAGCTATTGGGTGGTTAAGAAGGAATTCCCAGAGACTTGCATTTAAGGGATAACAATGTGAGGAATGAAAGTTCATAGCTGAGTTAAAGATGGATATTAATTTCAGCAATCTCAGGGTATTAAGACAAGCATAAAAAAAAACTGATTTGGTGTAGAGAAACCCACCTCCCCCACCACCCTGCCCTAAGTAACAGGTTCACTTTGATGGTGGCTCTAACAGCTACACGTACTTACCTTCTGTTCACTCCCATGTTTGTCAGGAAAAGAGAGGTACCCCTGTGTAAGCTCCAAGTCCAGAATTAGGGCTCTCTTCACCTTGTAGGGCAACATTGGGTCGTGTTAGTGAAATGTGTGGTAAAACATAGTTTATCTAGAATTATCTCGAAGGATAAGTGTTCAGTCTAAAAATAATGCCTAATTGCCACCTCTACCTTAAGCACTTTCATCTAACATATACACCATATTACAGACCTCAGATAAGCTTCTTTGTTGATGTAAGTTTAGATTTCCAGAGCCTGCGTAAATGCACCTCACTAATTAAAGCAGAGTTCCGGGCACAAAATCGATATTTTTTTTTTTGTGCCCATCCGCTTGTTCCCCTTCACCTGAAAAGGAATAGGATAGTTAGGTTTTTTTTTATTTACTCACCTTGTAATTGAAGATTGAATATACTCACCTAGTCTTCACTTCCTCCCTCTGTGCCGCGGCTCCGCCGTCACTTCCGGGCTTGCACTGATTCCTAGGAGCTGAACGTCATCGCTCCCAGGAATCAATGCGACGGCACCGGCCCCGCTCGTCACTTCCGGGCGACGCCGCATTCCCCTGCTAAACAGCTTCTGGGCATGCCCAGAAGCTGTGGAGGAATGCGGCGCCGCACCGGAAGTGACGAGAGGGGCCGGTGCAGGTGCATTCTGGGAGAAGAAGACGCGGGAGAAGACGCCGAAGAGGACCACGTCGGCTTCAGCTGCCCACAAGAGAGATGGAAACTCTGTGGAAGAAATTTTATAAGTGAGTATTTCTTCTAAAAGATAAGTGCGACCCGGGACAGATCAGAGGCTAGCCATTGTGGAATTTACTAGCCCTGACTGTCCCGGGGGTATGTTTGTTGAAAAATGATTTCTCTGCCCGGAACTCCGCTTTAAAGGAGCAGCAGGGTAGAAGACTCCCAAATGTGTAGTGAAAAGCACTGTGATGATCGGAGGCAATTACTGAAGAGCTTTTGGTGTATGGGACTGCACTTTTTTCACAAACATTGAATAATTTATTTATGGACTGTATATATATTTAAAAGAAAAGATGAACTCATGTAAATTTATTATATATAGATGATTTTTACACTGTTTTCAGATATTTATTTATATAATTTGAATGAACTTTATTGAAGGAGAGCCTGTGCATTTTGTACAGGTGGTTGGATGCATAGTGGTGCTAGCTGCCTCCTATAGTATATAGGTTGAGTAATAGGGGGTTTATACAAAGGGATAGCACAGAAAGTTTTTTCATATTTATACATAGATATTTAAAAATGCACTAATTAAAATATTATTATGAGAAAAAAACAGGTCAGCTCTTTTTGAGTAGATTCCTTACTCTTACTGTAAATGAGAGGCTATGGGGTTGATTTACCAAAGGCAAATCGACTATGTACTTTGCAAAGTGCATTTTCCCCAGAGCTTAGTTCCTTGCACCCGAGTGAGTATTCTTCACAAAGTGAAGCTTTACCGCATTCACTAAGTGCTGCCTTTGGTAAATCAACCAATATAAATCCAACATACTCTTTGTTGCTAAGGTTTTTGTATTTAGTTTAGAGCTAATTTTTGCAGCAGATAGTTGTCTTTTACTAAAAAGTCTGCTTAAACCTATTTTTCACCATTGATCATTCATTTCATGAAATCAAATAAGGTATAGTGCAGAACAATGTTTCTTAGTATTTAAATTTCATGTTTTAAAACATCACAAAAGTCATCACTCTAATTCCATCTCATAGACCCATTTAACTTGTGGCATTTGATTTCATAAAAGCTACAAAGTATGGCCAGAAAACAGTTTAATGCCATTAATCTGTGCCCATTTGGTAACACAGATTCTCTTCTTCATTCCAGTTTTTGAAACAGAGCTATTTTCTTTAGCATTCAGTATGTTCTGTTCTTTTACAGAAGCAGTACATAAAGTGAAATAGACTTTTAAGAGATGTGCCTTCTCTGATTTTGGAAAGCAAGACAGTAATTTCAATTATATCTATTTTCATAATGTGTGGAACTATTTCCTATATATTTTCCTTGGCATGACCTTCGATTTGTTTTTCACTTCAATTGATTGTAGTTTAAATTCTCTTATTTTGGAAAGCAAGACAGTAATTTTAATGATTGCATTTTTTATAATGTGTGGAACTATTTACTGTATTTTTTTTTGACATGGCCTTCAATTTATTTTTCACTTCAATAGATTGTAGTGTTACTTCTCATTTCCTCCATCGCCTGAATTTTGCCACTGTTTAGGGAATTAAAGTGATTGTAAAGTTAACATTTTAAAATAACAAATATGTCATACTTAACTGCTCCTCTTCTCCGCATGGGGGGGGGGGGGGGGAGGGGGGATGACAATAGACAGGCACAGAATGCATTAAGGTAGAAAACCCTAAGCCTTTGCAACTACTTTTATGATTTGTGTTCAATTTATACTAGGTCCCTTTAGCAAGTTTTTGTGCCAGATATCAACATGCGGTATTCTTGAAAATTTTAATGTTTTCTTAGCAATTTTACTGGACTTTTTTTCAGAATTTAGTATTTTCTGACCTTTTACAGAAGCAGTACAGAAACTAAAAAAGGAATTTTAAGAGATGTGCCTTCTCTGATTTTGGAAAGCAAGACAGTAATTTCAGTGGCATCCATTTTTTATTATGTGTGGAACTATTCACTGTATTATTTTTTGGAATGACTTTTGATTCGTTTTTTTTTTTTTCTTTTCAATGATTTTAGTTTTAATTCACATTTCTCCATTGCCTGAATTTTGACACTCTTTAAAGGTTTAAAGTGTTCATTTAAAGGTTTAAAGGTGTAAAGTTTCATTTTTTTTTTTAACCACTTTCCGCCCGCCCTATGGGCGATTGACGGCGGGAATGTGGTTGCATTATCCTGACTGGACGTCATATGATGGCGGCAGGATAATGCGCTCTGCCAGGGGGTGTGCAGAGCGGCGATCGGTGATGCGGCGGGTCACACTGACACACCGCATCTCCGATCTCGGTAAAGAGCCTACTGACGTAGGCTCTTTACCATGTGACCAGCCGTGTCCAATTATGGCTCGTAACATAGTACACAGGAAGAGCCGTTGATCGGCTTTCCTCAGTATGTGCCTTACAAGCACGAATACCAGTGATTACCAGTGCAGACCCTCGGGGGGGGGGGGGGGTGCCACTAGAACCACCAGGGTTGCCCACCCATGACCCCAGGGATGCCCACCCATGACCCTAGGGATGCCCACTATGGCCGCCAGGGATGGCAATCAGGGCTCGGTGCCCTCCCCATCAGTGCTGCTCACCAGTGCCCATCATTGCCATCTATCAGTGCCGCCTACCAGTGCCCATTATTGCCCACCAGTGCCGCCTATCTGTGCCAATTAGTACTTATCAGTGCCGCCCGTCAGTGCCAATCAGTGCCACCTATCAGTGCCCATTAATGCTTGTATTCTCTCCCTACAAGCATTAATGGATTTTTCAGGTGCCAAAAATGCTTACCTTGCAGGACCAATAGGAGGCAACCTAGAAAAATCTAAACTTTTAAATCTCATACTACAGGGGTGGAGTATAAAATAAAAGACACCATCACTTGTACCAGCACACATGTGACATACGTTATTGAATGTCCATGTCATCTGCAGTATATAGGGAGAACCACCCGCCCCCTATACGTGAGAATTAGGGAACATGTCAAAAATATAAAAAAGGGCTTTGACAAACATAACTTGTCGAGACACTTCAAGGAAAGACACTCCCAGGATCCCTCTGGCCTAATTTTTTATGGCATTGACAAAATAAAAGGGGACTGGAGAGGAGGCAATAAGAGAAGAATGATTTCGAAAAATGAAACTAAGTGGATTTTCCTGATGCGATCTTTGAGACCTGATGGACTAAATGCTGATATAGACCTGAACTGTTTCATTACTGATGTCTAAAAACCCGTTTTTATACAAAAATTCCTTTTTATTCAAAATCTTTTTTTGTCTGACATCCATTTGAAGACCCCCCCCCTTTTTTGGGAGGGGCCTTTTTTAAAGCCTTTTATGGAGCCTTTTGAAAGGTTTAGGGTTTCTTTGGAGGGTTTTAAAAGGATTTTTATAGGAGATTTTTTAAGATATCATTTTTAAAAAAATGTTTTTTGGAGAATTTTTAAGAAGATCTGTTCAGAGTTTTAAAAGGATTCCTACATGACCTTTTTAATATAATTTATATTTTACCTTGAATATTAAGAAGTCCATACCACAGTCTATAATTCCCTATATACCGTCCCTCATGCCTTTGTACACTGTTTTTATGCATCTTTTATGCATGTGATTTGTTTTGCCCTTCCAGTACCTATCTTGGATAGATTATTGCACTAAAAACTCCATTAGGGGTATAGCCCTCTTCTCATTATTACCATTATTCCACCCATCTACCCTTCTGGTATTTTATTAAGAAAATCCTTGGACATTCCTCATATCCATTTGTTCCAATTCCTCTTTCCTATTTTTATTTATCATTTATTCATCATTTTCTCTTACTATAGATTTTTACCATTTTTCACCACATTTTTATATATACATTTATATATATACTTTTCCCACACACATATATCCCCTTTATATCGAACCACTTCCCACTATACCCACCTCCAGTGAAAACGGTACATTTTGCGTGATTAAGCAATTTTTGTCTCAGCCTTCTCATCCAACATCGGATCATTTTTTGTTTTTTTTTGGATTTTAAGCTTTTTAAATTATTTTTCTCTCCGGCTTTCCCTTACACACACAGCTGTGAGTTTTGGTCTCTAAGAATATACCGTGATATCCAAATTCCCCCCCATGAGGTGGACAGGATGACTCACAGAGAGCATAGCCCCAGGAATGTTTCTAGTAACATTATGCACTTAGGGCTTGTAAAAGACTCTCAACACTGTTTTTAAGTTTTTTTTTAGCACGAATAATAATTTCAGCATATTTACTTTTAATTTTTTGTCTATTAAAGGTTGTACCCAAGATAAAAAATAATTTTTTAGAAACACACTCTTTCTTTTGCAATTTTAAAACATTTCTTTTTATGTTGTGGTCCTCGTAGTAGCCCCGTGAATAGCTGCTTCGTAAATGATGTAAATAAGCCGCCCTCTATACTCCCCTATAGTAATACAGGGAGTAGTAAGATGGCCTCCATTCGGCAACGAACACGGAGCACCAAGATGGCTGACGGCAGTCAATCTGTTGCCATGACAAGGGCTGGCTATAAGAAGACCGGGAGTGCGCCGTGGTGACGCCGCTCCAGCAGACGTCGATGACGAAACGCGTAGGGCGGGTCCATTGCGTCACAGCGTCACTTCCGGTTTGAGACTCCATCGCCGTGGAACGCGGAAGCTAGCCGGCGATTGCAACTGATGCGAGGCAGCTACCACAGCTTCTCATAGTGAGTGGATGCTACGTTCTTTTCTTCAATTTATGATTGATACTTCACAAGGCTCCCCTTTTCTTTCTCTCCATATGGAAACTCGCCAACCGGTGCTTGGTTGATTGTGGAGGGGGACCTTTGAAGATCCATTTTGCCTAACTTTCGTTTAGGGCAGGTTGTATATACAGCGCGACACCTAGTGGTCACACAGGTGATTGCAGCTGATTTCTCATTTTATTTTGATCTATTCATTTACACGGGATTATTCCCTGATTTCACTCTACTTCACTTATATGGTTTCTACTGGCATGTTGCACTTTTGATAGTAACAGCGCCAGGAATATTCACCAATATTTGATTATTTTATTTCCACAGTGGATTGATTTAATTACCTGTATATCACAATAAAAACACTGTCTATGTTATTTATTTTTTTATTGCACTTCAGCACTTTCTGGGTTTTATCCATCACACACCAGGATATTTTACCTTTTTACTTGTACCCACTTGATACACAGTATATATAATAATTTTTAACCCTTTCGGTTTTATGGGACACACCCTCTCATTTATCATTTGATTATAAGTGAATGCACTTTATTACCATTTAATTATTTATTTGCACAAGGTAGCGCCGTTTACAACCTTTCTCTGCACTTTACACATCTCCTGTACCATGCCCGCAGCACTGCATCTCCTGTACTATGCCCACAGCCCTGCATCTCCTGTACCATGCCTATACCATCTCCTGTACCATGCCTGTACCATCTCCTGTACCATCCCCTGTACCATCCCCTGTACCATGCCTGTACCATCTCCTGTTCCATGCCTGTACCATCTCCTGTACCATGCCTGTACCATCTTCTATACCATGCCCACAGATTCTCCTGTACCAAGCCCGCAGCCCTGCATCTCCTGTACTATGCCTGCAGCGCTGCATATCCTGTACCATGTCTGCAGCCTCTGCACATTGCCCGCAGCCCCTGTTTTGGGTCTCATGGTGGTCCAGTTAGGTCCAGTAGCTGCTGCATTTCCCACCCTGGGCTTATACTCAAGTCGATACGTTTTCCCAGTTTTTTGGGGTAAAATTAGGTGCCTCGGCTTATATTCGTGTCGGCTTATACTCTAGTATATACGGTATGTATTATTTCTGCTAGGTCAGTTTAGCATGTTTTTGTGCCATATAGTGTATAAACATAAATTATTCTACCCAATTTTTTCTTTTTGAGGGGAAATGTTTTCTATGGTAAAATCCAAAAAAAGCCTTTACTGCAGAACAAAAGATCTCAAACAAGTGCGGAACGATTTACATGAGTCATAACTCCCAGTAAATCTCACCTATTAGCGTGAAGCTAGGGTTCTCCAGGATTTGTTGTTTCCCTCAGTGAACTGGTACAGTGGTCCAAATGACCATAGTATATTCAAGGTAATGTAAATATGATGCAGAAACACATTCAATTCAGTGTCTTTAGGAAAATTCCAGTACTGGCATGTACAGAGCAGCAGTACATGTGAATATATGTGTAATAACAAATGCACCTGGATTGACCAATCATTGTTCATGTGTGCAGCATGAAACCAAGCTAATTTTTGACTGTATGAGGTTTACTAAAGCCAAATAGGGCGCTCACCTTGCAAGATTTGCAATTCTCCCCAGAGCTTATGAATGAGGTGAAGCTCTGTTGACTTCCGTCATCGAATCCTGTGCAGGCAAAAATGCTGTTTTTTGTATTTTCATTGCATGCGATTGATTATTCTTTGCAAAGTGAAATTTCACCACATTCACTGAGCTCTGGGGCAAATTAATTTCCAAGTGCAACTTCTCTTGCAAAGTTAAAAGTCTATTGGCCCTTGGTAAATCAACCCCTATGCATTTGAGTGCTTAGTATACTTTTGCCGAATGGCAGGAAGCCATCAGGAGGTACGGGAACACACTCCTGAGAATATTCTTTTCATGTTCATGTATATGAGGACTAAGAGCTAAAAGTTTTTTCCAGTATGCACTGACTGGTGTCAAGTGAAGAAAAAAAGATCTAAGAGAGTATCTTATAGACAGGTTTCTGTTACACTAAAACTGTAGTATAAAATGTTGTTTAAAAATTCATGCCATACAAGGCATTTTGAAAGTACAGTTTTAATGGAAAAATAATAGCAAGGTGGAGACATATACTGTACAGCAGGGGTGTCAAACTCAATTTAATCGCGGGCCGCATCCGCATTATTACTGCCCTCAAAAGGGCCGGTTGTATCTGTAAGACTAGATGTCCAGAGCATCCCCTACTCTAATATAAGACGTCAAGAGCCTCCCCACCATCAGAAATTAAGCCCCTCACCCTCCCTTACATCACAGTGCACCTCCTTATCTTGTGCTGCTGCTGGGAAGAAGCTGTAGGCATTGCTGAAAAGCAAAAAGTACAGGGTCTGGAGGAGGGCCAGAAGAGGGCTGGAGCGCTCCTGCAGCTGCAGGAGAGGCGCAAGGGCCACATGAAATGGCCTTGAGGGCTGGATTCAGCCCTCGGGCCTTGTGTTTGACACCTGTGCTGTACAGTATGATGTATATAAAAGGGATGTTTGATATATGCAATCTTTCAGCAATTTAACAGATCAAAGAATGGTATTGACAGATAAAGACAAAAAAGTCTGTTCAGTAAGTCCTTAAGTCCTTCATTACATGCGATTGGATGTGCAGTGCGAATTCAGCCATACACTTTGTATGGCTAAATTCACACTGCACCCGCACAAAAGTCGCATATGACCCTTTTTATCAGCCGCATCAGGATCGGATCGCACAGTGGTTCACACTTGTGCGATCCGATCCTGTGCAAACTGTCAGATCGCACTGCGATATGCGATCAAACTGGGGATGTCGTTAACATTTAATTGACACCCCCAGCGTATCGCATATGGCAGTGTGAACTGCCACATGTGCGTTTGCGATGCGGGAACAGGCTGCGAATTCGCAGCCTTCCCGCATCGCACAAGTGTGACCCGGCACTAAAGTGATTGTAAATGTTTTTTTTTTTTTTTGCAAAATAACAAACATGTTATACTTAACTGTTCTGTGTAAGAGTTTTGCACAGAGCAGCCCCAATCCTCCTCTTTTGGTGGGCCCTGGCGGTTCTCCTGGCTCCTCTTCTTCATCGGGTGCCCCCACGAGTCCCGCTGCTGTGTCAATTGACACAGACAGCGGGACTCTACCCCGCCCCCCGCTCCCAATTCACTGGATTTGATTGTCAGCAGCGGGGGCCAATGGGTCCCGCTGCTATCAATCAATGCAATGAGGACACGAGAGAGAGGCTGCAGCCACTGGACTCATGCTCATCATTGGAACAATCGGGCTCATGTAAGAATAAAGGGGGGGGGGGTCTGAGGGACAGCTGCAGCACCAAAGGTTTTTCACCTTAATGCATAAAATGCATTAAGGTGAAAAACCTTGAGACTTTACAACTCCTTTGAGATCTTGTTCCCACCAATACGCATGCATGTGTGCAGTGTTGACATTGAACTGCTATACATTAAGGTATGCTTTTGAGTCTAAATTGATTTGAGTGCCAAACTGTTGGTCAATGTTCCCAGAATTAATTTTATATGTCCTTACATTTATTGCATACGCATAGCTGTCTGAAAAAAGGGTCTCTCTTTTGAATGCTAGCTAAATAAATTAGAATAACATGTTTTATCTGCTAACCTTCTATAAAATAACCCACACCAGAAAAATAAAGAAACATTATATTTGATATTTTCTCATGATAGTTTTCTGTCATAGAGCGTGGCTAGCTTTGGCCTAAATATTAGTTTCATCATGGTATATTTAAAATGTGTATTGTGGCAAAAAATATGCAGTAAATCACTGCAATATATGCACACTTCTCCATATGTTTTATCCTTTTAAAAATGCTGCAGTACAG
The DNA here is from genome assembly GCF_965119305.1 of Pelophylax lessonae. Taxonomy (NCBI): domain Eukaryota; kingdom Metazoa; phylum Chordata; class Amphibia; order Anura; family Ranidae; genus Pelophylax; species Pelophylax lessonae. The sequence goes on from NC_138768.1 coordinate 369,109,714, forward strand.
AAAAATATCTGTTGCTCTTTCAAAAGTCCAGTGTGCTATCAACTTCCTGAGTTAGCTCACAGATGGGCCCGTAATGGACTGAAATAATCCATATTTCTATTGCACACATTCCTGGAGAAAGCTCTAAAGTAGTAGGTGCTGTAGCAACTACCAGCTGGAGACTGGATCATGAAAGCCACAATAAAGGTATTTGCCAGCACAGCATTGATCTTCAAGTTGAGTCCAAATGTTTTTTTGTTGAATTATGATCACATCACAAAGAAAGTGCAATGTTTTGGAGTCACCCCTTTAGGCATGCCTAACGAAGGTGTGCTGTGTGAGTCTACGAAAAGTTGCACTTTGTTTGTGATGTGATCATACTTCAATATAAAAGCATTTCGGCTCAACATCTGTGGTGTGCTGGCAAAAATCTTTATTGTGCTGGACTGAAATCCCAAGAAGTATTATCAGCCCTGTCTCTTCCACTGGATGGCAGGACCCCACCTCTCCTATTATGAAGTTAAGGAAAGAGGGAATGTTCTGTAGTCCAGCAGGAAAGAGCTGGGCAGAGTTGATTGCACTTCCTAGGATATCAGTGTAGTAGCGCTGTGTTGTTATCTCAAACTGGAGATTAGAAGCTCATGTGACATTTTATCCTTTTGCCAGACAGTCCATCTTGAGAAAATAATATAGTGGTCAATGCTGAACTTACCTTTGAGAATGCTAGTTTCTTGGCTGTTACGTTGCTGTGGCTTTTTTGCTGCGTTATTGACCGAGAAAATAATCTAGAAATAAATTCTTACATATAGTTACATAGTTAGTCAGTTTGTAAAAATAAACAAGTCCATCTAGTTCAACCAATAAAAGAGAAAAATAAATCATACAATCCCATATACACAATCCAATACCCACAGTTGATCCAGAGGAAGATGACAAACCCCAGAAAAGCATGATCCAATTTGCTACAGCAGGGGAAAAAAATTCCTTCTGGATCCCCCGAGAGGCAATTGGATATTCCCTGGATCAACGTTACCTATAAATGTTAGTATTTAATAATATTAGGTATATTTAGGAAAGAATCCATGCATTTTTTTTTTTTTGTAAAATTCTTTTTATTGAAGTTTTCACACAAACAAAACATACAAAAACAATAGACCAGCTCACCCCAACATGGGGGAGTCACACAAACAGCAACATCAAAACAGTAAAGTCCCCCCCCCCCACCCCCCACCCTGGCAACCCAACCCCCAAACACAGCCGGATTCCCTCCGAAAAAAGCAGGATAATGGGACCCGGAACGACTGAGCCCCGGCGCACCAGTGCCCAGCCGTCCCCGCTCCCAGCCCACACATAAAGGAAGCATCACTCAGTTAGGTGAACATTATCATAACAAATTACAAACGCTATCTACCGTACTGTAACAGGAGACTCCACCCATGCCCTCCACACTTTCTCAAACTTCTTGGGGCACCCTCGGGACAAATATGTTTCTTTATAAAGGGGCAACACGGCATTCACCAGACCCTTCCAGTACAGCAGAGAAGGCGGGGTCACCTTCTTCCATTGTAACAATATGGCCTTCTTGGCATAAAATAGCAATATAGTTAGAAGGGTTCTATGTGCCACCGAGGGAACCACCTCCTCCACCAAACCCAGCAGACAAACACTTGGAGTCAGCGGGACCGCAGTCATCAGCACCTCCCCTAAGCAGGTGGTAACTTCTGACCAGTAGCGCTGAATCAGCGGGCAATCCCAGAAAATATGGGACGCATCCTCCGGAGAGGCAGAGCATCGCCAGCATTCAGCGGAGGACGTGGGGTAAATTTTAGCTAGTCTAGCAGGAGTGTAGTATATTCTATGGAGAAACTTGAACTGAATAAGTTTGTCTCTAGCAGCAACGAGGTGTTTGAATGGTTCAACCCACATGTCATCCCAGTCCTCCCCCTGGAGTTCAGGAATTTCAGCGGTCCAACGCTCCCTACACTTCACAATACTTGGTGGAGTCAGTCTGAATAAATCCTTGTAAACTGAAGATAGGGTTTTGGTAAGGTCAGGATTAGTTAGCATTAATTCTAGGTCAGATGGTACCGGTTCAATCTTGGTGTCAGTAAATTGGCATTGAAAGGCATGACGCAGCTGTAGGTATCTGAAAAAATGAGTTGAGGGTAAGTCATGTCTTGTACGTAGGTTGTCAAATGATAGCAATTCTCCCTCTGTCGTTATGTCCCCTAACGTCTTCACCCCCACAGTAGCCCACACCATAGGGTCAGGTAAGCGGTAAAAATGAGGGAGCTTTGGATTCATCCAAAGAGGGGTAGACGGGGAAAGTCCAACGTAGCTGGGGCAGGCCAGTCGTACAGTCTGGCTCCACGCCCTAATGGTAGCCTTCATTGACGCTGTCAACGGGAGGTCGGAACCCACCCCCCTGTGGAGAGCCAGACGGAGACTTTCATAGGATCCCAGGTGCGCCGCCTCCAGGACCGTAGCCGAGTCCTCCTCATCCGCCCGCAGCCATCGCCTCGCAAAAACCATTTGCCCAGCCAGATAATATTTCCGCCAATCAGGGAGAGCCAGACCCCCGCTACCCCAAGGCTCCTGGAGGGCCTGAAGGCCAATCCTGGGAACCCCGGGGGACCAGAGGAAGGAGCTAATAATACTATCCAATCTGCTAAAAAACGTCTTTGGAACCCACAGCGGGGAGTGGCGCAAGAAATATAGAACCACAGGGAGAAACTTCATTTTAAGGAGGGCTATTCTTCCCATTAGGGAAAGCGGAATCCTCCTCCACACCTGCACCAGGAGCTGAAGCCTAGGCAGGAGCGGGAGGAGATTCAGGTCATAATAGTCCTTCGGATGCCTAGTTACCCGGACCCCAAGGTAGGTAAATGCGTCAACCCAACCCGGGAAGGGGCCATCCCCAACTAGTGCACCAGGCACTCCTGTTACAGACAACATCAAGGACTTTCCCCAATTCACCCGGAGTCCCGAATACTTGCCAAATTCATCCAAGATCCGTAAGACAGCCTGTAAGGAAGGACCAGGATCATTAAGGAAAAGAAGCATGTCATCAGCGTATAACGCCACACACTCCTTTATGGAGCCTACTCTGACCGCCTCAAAAACCTGCGAGGAGCGCAATGCAATGGCAACCGGTTCGATGGTAAGCGCAAAAAGGAAGGGCGATAGGGGGCAACCTTGACGGGTCCCCCTACCCACCCTAAAATACACCGAGGTCAACAGACCCAAGCGAATGGCTGTACGAGGAGAAGAATATAGCAGTTTCACCCAAGTCCGAAAATTGGGGCCAAAACCCATGAGCGACAGGACCGTGTGCATATAGGTCCAGTCGACAGAGTCGAAGGCCTTTTCTATGTCAATAGAGACCACTACGCGTTGCGAGGAGGCAGCCACCGGGAGTTGGAGGTGCGTAAACAGACGCCGAATATTGGTATCCACCGATTTCCCCGGCATGAAACCCGTCTGGTCAGGGTCAACCAAGGTATGTATGACTTTCGCCAGACGATTCGCAAGGACCTTGGTTAGGACCTTCAGGTCCGCGTTCAGCAGGGCTATGGGCCTGTATGAGGAACAGTCCTCAGGGTCTTTTCCCGGTTTTGCCAGCAGCACCATATATGCATCCATCATGGATGGCGGGAGAGCCCCCCCCTCCAGGCAGTGTTGAAACAGGGCACTCAGGCGCGGGGCCAACTGCTCCGAGAACTCCTTATAGAAGTCCGCAGGGAACCCATCCGGACCCGGAGCCTTCTGCGGCGGGAAGGAGGCAATGGCCCCTTTCACTTCTAGGGGAGTGATCGGAGCGTCTAGTAAGGCGCTATCTTCGTCAGTCAGGGTAGGTAGAGCCAGGCCACGGAGAGTAGTCTCCATGACAGCATCGTCATAGTCATGGACAGGGGCATATAAGGACTCAAAGTAATTCCTGAACTCCTCCAAAATATCCCGCGGATCAGTGAGCATTTCCCCCCTAGAACTCTTAATACGTGGGATGTTAATAGGGGCCCTCTGATCCTCCACCAACCTAGCCAAGAATTTGCCATTTTTATCCCCTTGTGCAAAGGCAGCAGCCCTGAAATGGGAAGCCTCAGTATAGGCAAGATCAGACAGGTGGAGTGAGAGGAGACGCCTCGCCTCCAATAAGGAGGTGTAAGTGGACTCGGATGGCGAAGCAGCATGATCCCGCGCCCTCTCCCTCTCCACCTCCTGCATAGACCGGAGCTCCCCATTATGATCTTTCCTGGCAGTTTTAATAGCTGAGATGCACTCCCCCCTGGCCACCGCCTTGAAGGCCTCCCAAACCACTGAAGGCTCGGCAGAGTCTACATTGCTCACCCAGTACGTCTGGACCGCCTGTACCAGGTGGGAGGTGACCTGATCCTGTTGAAGCCAGCCCGGAGACAGTCTCCAACCCCGCTCTCCAGCCCCCAACCGGAGGTGCACTGTCAAGAGAAGCTGGTTATGATCAGACACCCCCCCCCTAGCCAAGTAATCAGCAGTCACGAGGGACTGGAAACGAGCACTACCAAAAGCCAGGTCTATCCTGGCCGCCGAGCGGTGCGTAGTGGACAGGTGAGAGTACTCCCTACCATCTGGATGCTTCCAACGCCATAACTCAACCAGGCCCTGAGCAGCCGCCCAGGCAACCAGATCCACCGAGGCCTGTCGGGTGGGGTTGGAAGTATCCAACGCCCCATCCAAAATCGCATTAAAATCACCCATAAATAACATAGGCAGGGAGGCATGAGCCGAGAGCTTAGCAGGCAGGTCATACAGCATCTGAACATTAAAGGGAGGAGGTACATAAACAGCAACCAAAATAAATTTGAACGAATACAATTTCATCACCACAGCCACATATCGTCCCCCCTGGTCTGAGATCACCTGGTGGACGGAACATGGAATAGATTTACTGATAAGCACCGATACACCTCTGGCGTACGTGGAGTATGTGGCATGAAACGCCTTTTGAATCCACGGTTTCTTCAAAGCGAGCACCAGATTACCATCCAGGTGAGTCTCTTGCAGGAGGAGGACATGCGGCTTCGCCTGTTTCAAACATTGAAATACACTGGCCCGTTTATATTTATTGTTCAGACCTCTCACATTCCATGAGAGGAAGCGTACTGCATCAGCCATGGGCATCAAGAAAAAATGTCAGCAGGGATTCAGAAAAAGAAATGTTCCACCCAAAATAGCGTTGTGAACTGAGAGCAAGTAGCAGCAAAAGGATCCAAGACCACTGAGGCTGAAACGTTAGAGGGTCGAGTTGCCAACAAAACATTCCCAATGCCCTTATACCAGCAACAACAAAAAAAAACAAAAAACTAGTAACCATCCAGCCGGTATGAGACTTAAGCCCAGAACACCCCAACATCTGGAACTGTGGACGAGTGTCAAATGCGATCAAAGTCCGGCAGTCTCTTAGGTGATGACAATAGAAAAGACTCCAGAGGAGCCCCCGGAACCAACAGGGCAGCCAAGGGGCATTGCAGGAAACAGAAGGGGAAGGGTATCGCACCAGAGAGATGGCACAGGCCCACTATGCGGCCAGCATAGAACCACATGCATGATCCAGGAGGGGGAATAAACAGGTAGAGGAAGCGGCACTTCAGCGCAGACCATCCAGCCAGTCAGAAACCTCTTGCGGCGTTTCATAAAATTTAACTGCGCCATTGTATTGGATCCTGAGCCGACTGGGATACATCATGCTGTACTTAATCTCCTTATCCCTGAGTCGTTTGCGCACCTCCGTGAACGAACGACATTTCCTCTGGGTTTCCGCAGAAAAGTCAGGGAAAAGCATAATCCGGGTATTTTCAAAGTGCAGATCCTGGTGCTTCCTGGCCTCCAATAGCAGCATGTCCCGATTCCTATAATTCAGGAACTTAACCAGGAAAGGCCTCGGCGGAGCTCCGGGCGGGCGGGCACCCATCGGAACCCGGTGGGCTCGCTTTAACCACATAGGTAGGCGGGAGATCCGAAAGGGACAGGAGCTGTTTAAAGAACTGTTCAGCAAAGATGGCCGGCCTAGTCCCCTCTGCCCCTTCAGGGAGTCCCACCACCCGGACATTATTGCGGCGTTGGCGGTCCTCTGCGTCATCAGCTCTATGTTGCAGGGATTTGACCAGGTGCTGTAGGTCCGCCAACTGTGAGGCATGGGAGTGAGTACTATCTTCCACCTCAGAAATGCTCTCCTCCGCTGTTGTAATGCGGCCCCTCATTTTGTCCAGGTCATGCCTGATTAATGTACACTCAGAGGCAAGGTGGTCTATCTTGACCATGAGCGCCGCTTTGCTACTGTCAATTGCAGCCAGGATGGGGGCCGTGATGGCTCGCTGGTCCTGCTCCTGCAGCGGTGTAGAGGGCAAGGGGACAGGTACCTGTACAGCCGGAGAAGAAGCCGCTACCTGCTGCGCCGCATCCATTTTCGCGCCCGCTCCAGAAGCATGCTGAGGGGCAGATGACGAATCCAAGATGGCGGAGGCGGAGCCCCGGCCCGGGCCGCGAGTGGAGCGAGTCTGCCTCTGTCCGGATTGTTGCCCGCGCTGCGGTTTTGAAGCCGAAGTGGGCATCCCCGAAGTGCAGCTGGACTTCCCCACGATAGGTGACCCGCAGATAGGCAGGAGGATAGCCCCAAACAGGGTAATTAGCAGGATACTGCGGGAGCTCCTCAGAAGCACGACTTGCCTCGATCACATCTGGCCACGCCCCTTCTCCATGCATTTTTTAAAGCGATCTACTGGGCTGGCCAGAAGACTCTGGAGGGAGTCTATTGCACATTGTTACAGCTCTTACCGTGAAGAAACCTTTCCGTATTTGGAGATTAAATCTCTTTTCCTCTAGACTTAAAGAGTGCCCCCTTGTCCTTTGTAATGATCTTAAAGTGAATAACTCAATACCAAGTTCAGTTGTTCATACCCCCCTAAATCTCCTCTTCTCAAGAGAGAATACATTCAGTTCCTCTAATCTTTCCTCATAGCTGAGCTCCTCCATGCCTCTTATCAGTTTGGTTGCCCTTGCCTGCACTTTCTCCAGTTCCCGATATCCTTTTTGAAAACTAGGGCCCAAAACTGAACTGCATATTCCAGATGAGGTCTTACTAATAAATTGTACAGGGGCAAAAGGATATCTCTCTCTCTGTGGAGTCCATACCTCTGTTAATACAAAAAAGAACTTTGCTCACTTTGGAAACTGCAGCTTGGCATTGCATGCTATTATTAAGCTTATGATTTACCAAAACACCTAGATTCTTCTCCACCATTGATTCCCCAAGTTGTACTCCCCCTAGCATGTATGATGCATGTATATTCTTAGCCCCCAAGTGCATAACTTTACATTTATCAACATTTTTTGTTTAAGGTAAAAATTATTGAAGCTAGTTTGACATGGTGTATTAACATCGCTTTGGTCAGTGTTTGTGCCCCCTTACACTGGTGGTTAGTGTCTGTGTCCTTTCATATTGGTTGTCATTGTCTGTGCCCCCCTTACATCGGTGGTCAGTGTCTGTAACCCCCCTTACATTGGTGATCACTGTCTGTGCCCCCATTGTGCCAAATTACATTGCTGGTCACTTTATCTTACTTTCATTGGTGGTCAGTGGGAGAACTTTATATAGTTACATAGTGGGTTGAAAAAAGACACCAGTCCACCCAGTTCAACCTATGATGTGTGTGTGTGTGTGTTTGCTGTTAACCATACATTATATACCCCTGTATGTTGTGGTCTTTAAGGTGCCCATCTAATAGTTTTTTGAAACTATCGATGCTCCCTGCTGATACCACTGCTTGTGGAAGAGAATTCCACACCCTTACTGCTCTGACAGTAAAGAACCCTTTACACAGTTTAAGGTTAAACCTATTTTCTTTTATTTTTAGTGAGTGGTCCCGTGTCTTATTGAATTCTCTTTCTCTGAAAAGTTTGTTCCCTATGCTAGGGTCACCCGTTCGGTATTTGTACATTGATATTATATCCCCTCTCAAGCGTCTCTTCTCCAGAGAGAATAGGATTAATGCTTGTAGTCTTTTCTTTGTAGCTGATGTCCTCCATTCCCCTAATTATCTTTGTTGCCCTTCTCTGGACTCTCTCTAGTTCCAGCAAATCCTTTCTGAGGACCGGTGCCCAGAACTGGATGGCATACTCCAGATGTGGCCGGACCAGAGTCTTGTAGAGTGGGAGAATAATCATTTTATCTCTGGAGTGAATCCCCTTTTTTATACATGCCATAACATTCTGTTGGCTTTGCTTGCAGCAGCTTGGCATTGCATGCCATTGCTAAGCCTGTTGTCTACTAGGATCCCCGCTAGGTCCTTTTCCATCTTACTGTAGATTCACCCAAAGTTTCACCCCCTAGTGAGTAACTTAAATTTGTATTTCTGACACCCACCTTACATTTTTCAACATTAAACCTCATCTGCCATATAGTTGCCCATCCCATTATTTTGCTCAAATCTGCTTGTAAGGTTACCACGTCCTGCATAGGAGATATTGGCCTGCTTAGCTTAGTATCATAAGCAAATAGTGCCAAGATTGTGCTGGTTATCCCATCCACTAGGTCGTTTATGAATAAATTAAACAGGATTGGTCCCAGGACAGATCCTTGGGGGACCCCACTTTCCACACCCGACCAATCCGAGTACTCTCCATTTATCACCCCCCTCTGGACTCACCCCTGGAGCCAGTTTTCAATCCAGGTACTCACCCTTTGGGCCTTACCTACGTACCTTCATTTATACAGTAAGTGTTTGTGGGGAACTTTATCAAATGCCTTTGCAAAGTCCAGATACACCACATCCACAGACCATCCTTTAATCTAACTTGCTTCTTCATAGAAGGTTAATAGATTGGTCTGGCAAGAACGATTCTTCATGAATCAATGCTGATTACTGCTAACGATATGTATGAATGATGAATCAAAAGCTGGAATTAAGATCACAAAGAGAAATATCAACAAACTGGGAAATGCAGACGATAGCACACTCATTTCATAAAGTGAACAAGAACTAAAGAGTCTCTTAATTAAGGTGAAAGAGGAGAGTGCAAAAGCTGTACTGAAATTGAACATTAAAATAACTAAGATCATGGCAACTGGTCCCATCACTTCTTGGCAAATAGAAGGAGAAGAAATGGGAACAGTGACAGATTTTATCTTCCTAGGCTCCAAGATCACGGCAGACAGCGACTGTAGCTATGAAATATGCTTGATTCTTGGGAGGACAGCAATGGCAAACCTAGACAACATTATAAAAAGCAGAGACTACACCCTACCAACAAGGTGCCGTATAGTCAAAGCTATAGTATTCCCAGTAGTAACTTATGGATGTATATGTTGGACCGTCCATAAGGAAGGCTGAACGCTGAAGAATTGATGCTTTTGAACTATAATCTTGGAGAAGACTCTTGAAAGTGCCTTGGACGACAAAAAGATCAAACCAGTCAATCCTGAAGGAAATCAACTCTGAATATTCACTGGAAGGACAGACCCTGAAGCTGAAACTGGAATACTTTGGCCACCTAATGCGAATAGAGGACTCTTTGGAAAAGACCGTGATGCTGGGAAATATGGAAGGGAAAAGGAGAAGAGGGCGACAAAAAACAAAATAGATAGATAGCATCATCGAAACAATGAACATGAAGCTAAGCCAGCTCCGGGAGGCAGAGGAGGACAGAAAAGCCTGGCGCCCTATGGTCCCTATGAGGTCACGAAGAGTCGGACATGACTAAATGACCGGACAACAAAAGGAGTGTGTAATGCATGGCGGTCAAGAGTGCAAAATGAGAGATCAGGAGTGAGTGACATACAGGAGTTGATTTACTAAATGCAAAAAGACTGTGCAATTTGCAAATTTCAGTTGCTCCAGAGCAGGGGTCTTCAAACTATGGCCCTCCAGTTGTTCAGGAACTACAATTCCCATCATGCCCAGTCATGGCTGTGAATGTCAGAGTTTTACAATGCCTCATGGGACGTGTAGTTCCGCAACAGCTGGAGGGCCGTAGTTTGAGGATCCTTTCCTTGCTCCAGAGCTTAGTAAATGAGCAGAAGCTCTGCTGACTTCCATCATCTAATCATGTGCAGGCAAAAATGCATTTGTTTTATTTTCCTTGTATGTATATGGTTATTCTTTGCAAAGTGAAGCTTTACCTCATTTACTAAGCTCTGGAACAACTGCACTTTGCAAAGTGCACAGTCTATTTGTCTTTAGTAAATCAACACCACAGAGTGTACAGAGTAAGGAGTAAATGACACACAGAGTGCAGAGATCAAAGTAAGTGACACAGAGTGCAGGGGTCATGAGTAAGTGATGAAGAGGTCTAAAGTAAGTATAGCATGGAGATTAAAGGTTAGGAGTATCACACAGAGAGTAGAGGTCAGTAGTAAATATCATAGAGAGAACAGAGGTCAGGAGTAAGTATCATATGGAAAGCAGAGGTTAGCAGTAAGTATAACATGGAGAGCAGAGGTCAAAAGTAAATATTACAGGGAGTGTAGTAGTCACAGGTAGGTATCAAAAGAAAGTAGTGATATATTACCCATCCCGTAACTCCACAGAAAGTAGGGATCCCTCCTCACGATCCTCGTTCCCAGCCATGAGCTGATGCAGTATAAACATGACACATCGCAAGCACCTTGGCCACGCCACTATTGAATTCTGTAGCAAGAAACCAGAAAAGGAAAGCTGGCCTGTCACATATGCACAATTGGCTGCAGAGGCCAGCAGTACCATTTAAAAGTAATTTTATCAGCTGGTGTAGTTAAATGCTTACACTGCACTGCCTGGCAGCCCCGAGTGCTTGTTTCCCAGGAACAGACCCTTAAAAATAGTGATTGTCTCCAGGAAACTGGGAAAAATGGTAACCTTACCAGAAGCAGGAGATGCAGGGTAAATGCCTTGTGTGCCTGATGCTAGTTACGACCCTACTAATCAATGTAAACTTTTCAAGTGACACATTAGATAGCTTGCAGTAATAAATGTTTAAACTTGTTGATAATTTTGTAAGAGTTATAAGTAAACTGAGAAATACAAACTGTTCTGAACACATAACAGTATTCACCTTCCCTGACACCACTTCTGTGCGATGGGCTTTTAAAACTCTAAGCCTCTGTAGTTCCCGCTTCAGGTCATTTAGCAATGTGTTCTGTTCAGCAGTGAGTAATGTTGAAAGGGCTGTATTTGGATTTAATAGAGGATGCCTTTCAGCTTCTTCTCTTGGAGGATTGCACCTTTTGGCACATGGAAATATCACCGTGCAGTGATAACAGCTTAATGATATGAGTCATCATTGAATAGCACAATTTGTTTAATCTCATGAACTTTTGTAACCATATAATGACCCGTCAAATTGTTTTCTTTTAATATTTGGACCTGAGCACGCATATCTGTTATGCAAATATCAGTAATTTATAATTATTAAGTGGTGCTGTTATTTTGTGTTATGTCTTGAAGAATTTCCCTCCTATAGACCAGTAAAATCATAAGTAGTGCAGGAAGAATAATAAGAACTTACACTTGCTCACAGTGAAGTATAAAAATTATAAAAGTATAAAATGATAAAAAAAAGTATAAAAAAAGGACTCTAAAAGGTTCAAATTGTGTGCTTCTGACTGTATGTCAAATCATATAATCCAAAGGGTTTAGAATTTGAAGTCACAGTGGACTCCAGTTTTTCAAGGGTTGGTCAGCCATTCTAACATCATTGCTTTTGTATATTCTAATCATTTAATCCTGACACTGGGATCTTGGATGACCTGGATGTTGTTGGTATAGCTATAGGGGGAGGTGGGTATGCAACAGAATAAAGGTTAGTTAAAGCGGAGTTCCGGGCACAGAAACATTTTTTCAGTGAACATACCCCCGGGACAGTCAGGGCTAGTACATTCCACAATGGCTAGCCTCTAATCTGTCCCGGTTCGCACCTACCTGCAAGAAGAAATACTCACTTATAAAATTTCTTCCACAGCGTTGCCATCTCTGTTGTGGGCAGCTGAAGCCAGCGCGATCCTCTTCTGTGTCCTCTTCCGCGTCTTCTTCTCCCAGAATGCGCCTTCACCGGCCCCTCTCGTCACTTCCGGTGCAACGTCACATTCGTACACAGCTTCTGGGCATGCCCAGAAGCTGTTTAGCAGGGAATGCGGCGTCGCCCCGGAAGTGACGAGCGGGGCCGGTGCCGTCGCATTGATTCCTGGGAGCGATGACGTTCAGCTCCCAGGAATCATTGCAAACCGGAAGTGAGTATTTCTTTCTACAATTACGAGGTAAGTAAAAAAAAAAAATAACCCTAACTATCCAATTCCTTTTTAGGTGAAGCAAAGCAAACGGATGGGCACAAAATCGATTAGGTCAATTTTGTGCCCGGAACTCCGCTTTAAAGCGGATCCTCACTGCATCTAAGCACCACAACCCAAAATCACTATTTAATTCATTTTTAATATACAAAGCAAACTCCCCCCATTTATCTGTGTTTCTATGCTTTTTTTTGTTGAGAAATCACTTTGAACCGACCCCCCCCCCCTCCCCCTTAGCATTTCTGGCTGTGGCCTACTAGGGTAAGGGCAAACAAGTCATGTAGCATTTACTTCCTCCGATCCTTAGCTCAAGAATGCATGCAGAAGAGTGTGCTTAGATGAGAAAACCCCTCCTCCTCTCCTCCCATCCTGAAGACTCCTGGGATGTATGACATCATGTGCCTAGGCAAGAAAAAAGGAAGCAACTGGAAAAAAAAAAAATGTTAAACAGTATAGATGTAGCACCCTCCTAGTTAGGTAGGTGCTAGGTAAAAGCATCTGTTGCTCCTGGGGAGCCTGATCTATTAGTTTGCCTGTCGCATGTTTCCAGGTGTGATTCACTGGGTCTGAGGGAGTGTCCCCGCTGTATCTAATGAGGGAGCTTGTTGGACAGTGGAGGAAACCCAGCCAGTGACACATCATGTTTTATGGCTTTCCGAGTAGAAGGGCATTCCTGCAATGCATCCTGGGATTGACCATAAATATGGAGGGGACATGTGACAGGGCATCTTTGTCTTGGAGCAAAGTCCCAGGAGGAGATGGGCGGCTGTCTCTCCCCCTGCAGTGTGAGAGGAAAGTGGTCTTAGGCAGTCGGCCTAGTAAACCGGGTGTGGAGCTGAGCTGCAGAGGATCCAGAGTGCTGACAGTGGAGTTGGTGGCAGAGTCTCTCAGGAAAAACAGTGTTGTGAGTACTCAGGGATTTGCAACAGGGTCTGCCTAGGAAAGTGGCCCACTCCAGAGAAGTCAGGGGATCAAGGAGCTAGCTCACACAGGAAGTTTAACAGTAAAGGAGGTGCCGTGTAGTTGACCCTGAAGAATAGGAACAAAGGGGATGCCAGGAAGGGCCCTGAAGATTGTTCTGCAGTACAGTACAGTTTACCTCAGGAAGTTCACTCAATTCTACTTCACTGCTTATGACAAGGCGAAGCAGCGGCCTAGCCATGACTAGCGTTATACAGTGCTACTCAGCGTTACTCAGCGTTTATCAGCATTAAACAGTCATCCCATCTAATTGTGCATAGTTATACAAGTTGGAGTATCCCACTCATTTCCTTCTCCCGTTCAATTTCTCAATAAAAACACAAAAACCAAAGCTCCTAGACTGTTTCCTGACTGAGCCAAAATCACTTGGATAATGTTGAACTGTCATGTTGTTGCTAAGGGTAACCCAGGGGAACCCCTAAAGAGCAGCTCCCAAGGAAGTAGTGCTACATACTGTATACTTTCCTATCTTTTTACTAATTAGAAGCATGAGGATTAAAAATACACTGCTCAAAAAAATGAAAGGAACACTTTTTAATCAGAGTATAGCATCAAGTCAATGAAACGCCTGGGATATTGATCTGCTCAGTTAAGTAGCAGAGAGGGTTGTTAATCAGTGTCAGCTGCTTTGGTGTTAAATAACCACTTCTGGACCGCCCATCGGGTATTTACATTGCTACTTTGATGCTAAATACTGGAGTTATGGCAGCAGATAGCTGTCATAACCCCGGTATTTTCCTACATTGCCAAAGGTCCTTATTTACATGAAAGTGGTCCCAGTGGTGGATTCGCCTTGGAATCACTTTTATGGGCAGAGGGAGAGGTGCCCACTCCCCTTCCGCTGCGTCCCAGTCGTTTTCCTTGGCTTACCGGAGCCGTCAGTAGCAGGGAAAATGATCCAATCCCCTCTGGGGCTGGGCAGGAAGTCGAGTAAGGGCAAGATGGCCCCCACTCGACTCTATGCCCTTGGAGCAATGTCAGACGTTGTTTTCGCCCAACGGCCCTAAAGAGTCAAATTCTTTTTTTTTATGAAAAAAAATACTTTTTTTTTTTATTTCTTTTAAGTGTGGATGAGCAATTTGAGGTCTTTTTGACCCCAGATCTCACATTAAAGAGGACCTGTCCAGCTTTTTTCTATTACAAGGGATGTTTACATTCCTTCTAATAGGAATAAAATTGATCAAAACATTTTTTTTTTTTAAATAGACAGTGTAAAAATAAAGTAAAATAAATTAAAAGAAAAAAAAGAAAAATTGCATTTGTACGACCGATGCGCAAATACAGTGTGACATAAAGTATTACAGCAATCTCCATTTTATGCTCTAGGGTCTCTGCTAAAAAAATATATACAATGTTTGGGCGTTCTAAGTAATTTTCTAGCAGAAAACACTGATTTAACTTGTAAACAACAAGTGTCATAAATAGGCCTGGTCCTTAAGTGGTTAGATTACCAGTAGGTGCACTAGATGGGCAACAATGAGATGACCTCCAAAATAGGAATTGTTTTACAGGTCCATATTTGGGAGGAAATACCTCAGGGCACCATTCGTCCTTTCATTAGAGGCATGCCTCAAAGTTGTTAGGCATGTATACAAGCATGTGGGGGCCATACAAACTACTGAATACCATTTTGAGTTGCTGCAATGAAATTTCAGCAAAATGGACTAGCCTGCTGCATCATTTTTCACTTAGATTTTTGGGGTGTCTTTGAATTCAGCCCTCTGTAGATTAATAATTTTCATTTCCTTTAAACTATGTTGCATCCTTTCGTTCCTAACACATTACCCAGTCCATATCAGCATAGATATCCAGCATGAGATTTTGCCCCGTTGAGATCTGATGTGTTTTTAAAGTGTTCCTTTAATTTTATTGAGCAGTGTAGTATATGTTGTTCAGGAGTGGGAAGTTCGTGAAGTTCCACTTTAAAATTATTGTAAAGTCTTTTTTTTTAAATAACAAACATGTTATACTTACCTGCTCTGTGCAGTTGGTTTTGCACAGGGCAGCCTGGATCCTCCTCTTCTTGTATCCCTCTTCAGCTCTCCTGGCTCCTTCCTTCCTGTCGCGTGCCCCCACAGCAAGCAGCTTGCTATGAGGGCACCCAAGCAGAGCTGCAGCTCTGTGAGTCCATTCAGACATGAAGCTGCCTTTCGGCCCCCCCCTGTCTCTCCTGATTGGTTAACTGACTGGTTAACTGACTTTGACTGACAGCCGCGGGAGCCAATGGTGCTGCTGCTGTGTCTTAACCAATCAGGAGGGAGAGTCCTGGACGGCTGAGGGATTTGTGGACATCACTGGACAGAGATGGGGCTCAGGTAAGTATTAGGGGGTGCTGGGGAGGTTGCTTCACACAGAAGGCTTTTTATCTTAACCACTTAAGCCCCGGAGGATTTGGCTGCTCAAAGACCAGGCCCTATTTTGCGATTCGCCACTGCGTGACTGTAACGGACAATTGCGCGGTTGTGCGATGCTGTACCCAAATGAAATTGATGTACTTTTTTCCCCATAAACAGAGCTTTCTTTTGGTGGTATTTGACACTTTTTGCCCTATAAAAAAAAAAAAGAGCGACAATTTTGAAAAAATAATATTTTTCACATTTTTTATATGAAATTCTCAAAAAAAATGTAAAAATCTAAATTTTTTGACATTTTAGGCCAATTTGTTTTCTGCTACATATTTTTGGTAAAAAAATCGCGATAAGCATATTTTGATTGGTTTGCGCAAAAGTTATTGCGTTTACTAAGGGAAAGATTTCTGTCATTTTTATTGTTTTTTTTTTAACTAGTAATGGCGGAGATCTGCGATTTTTTTTTTTGCGGGACTGCGACATTGCAGCGACAGATTGGACCCTTGACTGACATTTTTGAACATTTTGGGGGTACCAGTGACATTACTACAGTAATCAGTGCTATAAATATGCACTGTTACTGTAAAAATGACACTGGCAGGATAGGGGTTAACTTTATTGGTGATAAAGGGGTTAAGTGTGTCCCTATGGGTGTTATTCTAACTGTCAGGGGGTGAGGCTGGCTAGATCATCACTGAGACATACGATCCTACATAGCAGGATCGCATAGCCTCGGTGATGATCTAAGGGAGAATGACAGACGGCTGTGTTTACATCAGCCGTCTGTCTTTCTCCCTCTCCTGAGCGAGATCGCGAGTGGTCAGCGGACATCAGAGCCGCCGGTCACACACACGGGGAAGGCAGGGAACGAGCGGGTGAGGGAGCACCCTGCAAGCGGCGCGTGCTCGCCCCCCTACAGGCTCGTGGGCGAGTGACGTACCCACACGTCACTTTGCCCAGGAGAGGCTGACTGCCGCAGTATATAGTCGTGCGGCAAGTGGTTAATGCATAAAATGCATTAAGATAAAAAAACAAAAAACTTCTGCCTTTACAACTCCTTTAATGTTACAGTTTAAATTATAGGTTGGGCTAATGTGTCAAGTGTTAAGTGACACTTTATTGTACGGTTTACTTTTAGGGTTTAATTACAATTCATTTTGAAGAAAATAAACTGACATTACAATTGTAAAAAGACATGTCTTAATCTATTGTTTGAAATGTGCTGAATGGACTAGTATACATACAACAACTATTACATTTAAACAGAAGCAAATTACCGTATATACTCGAGTATAAGCCGACCCGAGTATAAGCCGAGGCCCCTACTTTTACCACAAAAAGATGGGAAAAATCATTGACTCGAGTATAAGCCTAGGGTGAGAATGCAGGGCGGCGGGCATGGTGCAGGAGAATGCAGGGTGACTGGCATGATGCAGGAGAATGCAGGGTACTGGCATGGTGCAGGAGAATGCAGGGTACTGGCATGGTACAGGAGAATGCAGGGTACTGGCATGGTGCAGGAGAATGCAGGGTACTGGCATGGTGCAGGAGAATGCAGGGTACTGGCATGGTACAAGAGGATCCGGGGTTGTGGGCATACTACAGGAGATGCAGTGCTGTGGGCATGGTACAGGTGGACCATGCCCGCAGCACTGCATCCCTTGTAGTGTGCCCGCAGCCCTGCATAATGGCAGGTAGTGAAGCTGTTTCACTTACCTGTTCCAGAGGCGCCTTCATTTCAAAAATGGCGCCGCCCGGCGCCAACACGTCATTGCGCACGCGCCGCCGCAGCTCGTATACTTTCGGCTATTCCTGGCCTCTCCCGAGCGGCGCCGCCTCTCGGGAGAGGCCGGGAATAGCCGAAATTACACGAGCGGAGGCGGCGGTGCGTGCGCGGTGACATGTATGCGACGGGCGGCGCCATTTTTAAAGCTTAAGCCCGTCGGAGCGGACAGGGAAACAGGGAATTTTTTTTTTTCCTTGACTCGAGTATAAGCCGAGGGGGACGTTTTCAGCACAAAAAAATGTGCTGAAAAACTCGGCTTATACTCGAGTATATACGGTACACATATTGAGGGATAGGAAAATGAATTTCCCAAGATATCTTTGCTATCTTTGTTAATTTAAAGGCTATTCTTTTCATTTGAATTTGTGGCGATACTACATTAGTGCTTACCTTCCTACATATACATGCATGATAGTTGTAGTGTTGTGACAGGAGTTCGGAGAAGTTTCCCAAGTTTTAACAGTTATGGAAAAAAAAGGTCTGATATTTGTTTTACAAAAGAGAGCTTTTCTGTTAAAAAATGATTATGCCTGCATTCACATTTGTTATTAATTAGCTGCATAGTTTTAAGTAGACCTTAATTTGAAACTGACCACAAGCCTCCTGCATCTCTTGAAAATAATTACATTCATACCACTATTGCCATTGCCACTGCATTATTTATTTATTTCAGGTTCTTATATAGCTCTGTGAATTTACGCAGCGCTTTATATATACATTGCACATTCACATCAGTCCCTGCCCTCAAGGAGCTTACAGTCTAAGGTCCCTAACTCACATTCATACATACATAGTAGGGCCAATTTCATATAGGATCCAATTAACCTACCAGCATGTCTTTGGAGTGTGGTAGGAAACCGGAGTACCCAGAGGAAACCCACACAGGCACAGGGAGAACATGCAAACTCCAGGCAGGTAGTGTCGTGGTTGGGATTCGAACCAGCGACCCTCTTGCTGCTAGGTGAAAGTGCTAACCACTACACCACTGTACCACTGGTATAGGGAGATATACAGTATATGTAAGCTGTCTGAACCTAGAAATAAGCTAATAATAAAATGCTTCTTGATCAGGATCCATGGATTTTAAAATAGATTTTTACATTTTTCAAATTTTCCAAATTAAAATTTTCTTATTGTTATTATTATTATTATTAATATTTTTTTTTATCATATCAGTCAGAGGGTCTGTTATTGCTATACCTACACACTTAGCCATAAGTGCTTTAAATATTTTTTTCTTTATCAGCATTTATTATCACATTAACTTTACTGTGGACCAGTCCCAAAAGCCATTTAACTAGAATTCATTACTGCCGTGTGCTCATGTTCTGGTTTGCCCATGCTATCAATTTCCCTGTTGGCATTCACAGGTAATTAGGTGTGAGCAGCAGGGCTAAGCAACTATTATCATTGGTAGATACTCTGCTACGAAACCCTCCCGCTTTCTTCCTTAATTAACAGAATGTGAAAAAAGAGCACACACAGCACTTGTTTTATTACAGTGTGTCTTTCTGTTCTTTGAACTCTATGAATATTTCTTTTTATAAATAATTATAGATTTTGAATATATATTACAACAATTTTAATTAAAGAGTTTTGTTTTCTTTAGAGGCCTTTTTTTATTTTTTTTGTATGTACTTTCTTGTACAAGCTAATAGTGCTTTACCTGATCAGAGTATTAAACAGCAACATATAAACCTTACCAGAGCTGGCATAACCATGCCCTGGCCCACTCCTGCCCCCCTAAAGCAAGCATTACACATAAAGATCACACTTCATACTTATCTTCACTTTACTCCCCTGCCACACGCTATCAGGAATGAGAAGAACATTGTATAAGCGTTAACTCTTTCTCAACCCCCATGTAGTGCCACTTGTGCCTGTGCACTCAACTGCAAAGCAGCAGTCCTGTCATATGAGAAGAGGAGTGGACGACAGTATTCATAAGCCCCCATTTACACTACTTTAGCTCAATAGCTGGTGTCATGCATATGCATATTTTCCACATATCTCACTTTGCGCATAGCACAGCCCAAAAATGTCACTAGGCACCCAACAAATACAGCAAAATCAGCCCAAGGTTTTTTTTTTTTTAGCTTTGAGCTTTGCCATTACTTGCCTATAGGGCACTTAAACCCCCCTCCTGCCCAGGCCAATTTTCAGCTTTCAGCGCTGTTGCAATTTGAATGACAATTGCGCGGTCATACAACACTGTACTCAAATAAATTTTTATCATATTGTTTTCAAACACATACAGCTTTCTTTTGGTGGTATTTAATCACTCCTGGGGCTTTTATTCTTTGCTGAACAAACAAAAAAAGACCTAAAATTTGGAAAAAAACAAAAAACTGTTTTATAGTTTGTTATAAAATTTAGCAAATAGCTAATTTTTCTCTTTCATTGATGTGCACTGATGAGGCGGCACTGATGGGCCCTGATAGGCACTGGAAGGCTGCACTGATGGGCACTGATAGGCTGCACTGTTGGGCAATGATAGGCTGCACTGATGGGCACTGATAGGCGGCACTGATAAGGCGGCACTGATGGGCACTGATAAGGCAGCACTGATAGGTGGCACTGATAGATGACACTGATGGGCAATGATGGGTGGCACTGAAGGGCACTGGTAGGTGGCACTGAAGGGCACTAATAGGCAGCACTCATGGGCACTGATTGACACTAATAGGTGGCACTGATGGGCAAGATAGGCACTGGTAGGGGACACATGATGGGGCACAGATAGGTGGCACTGGCGAGCACTGATAGGTGACACTGTTAGGTGGCGCTGGTGGGCACTGGTAGGTGGCACTAGTGGGCACTGGTCAATGGCACTGGTGGGCACTGTTAGGTGGCACTGGTGGTTGACACTGGTGGGCACTAGTAGGTGGCACTGGGGGCACAAATAATCCCTCTCTTCTTCAGACTGATGTCCCTCTGACAGTAGCCAGCGATCATTGTATTTTTCTCCTCACACAGCCGGCTGCTGTTTACTTTACATGATCAGCTGTCATTGGCTGACAGCTGATCACGTAGTAAGGGGGCGGGATCGCCCCCGATCTCCGATCTGTGATCAGGCGAGTCTCATGGACTCGGCGATCACAGAGCGAGCCAGGCGTGCTCCACAGGGAACGCGCAGGCCGCTCGTTGCTGAGAGGACGTCAATGTACGCCCTCCCAGCAATTCAGGTCCGCACTGTAGCCGTCATTTGGCTATAGCGCAGACGTCAAGTAGTCAATGAATGTTATCTCAAGTGCACCACATTTTATATGCATTTTGCAAACACATGCAGGATTGTGTGTTTATGCGTACACTTCAAAAGTGTAAATGCAGTCTTGAAGTTAACCTTTCTATACTGCTTTTCTCCATGTAACATTTTATAGCTGGTTCCTCAGATATCCTGAAAACATATGATTTTTATTCAGGCTTCATATTGCACAATGCAAGGCTTCAGAAATACATTTGGCTTCTCCTTATGTGTGGTTTGCTTTGCAGCATTCTCAGACCACAGAGCCATAAATGTTGTAGTATTCTAAATTATGATTGTAGATAATTTTTCCGAACTTTGGGGAGTACAGTATATAAACGTATTTCTGTACTACTTGAAATACCTGAAATTGATATGTTCTGACATTTAATGTTTTGGCCATGGCAAGCACTTCCAGATTTTCCATTGTGCTTGCTCAGCAATGTGAATCTAGAGACATATTGGTTGACTTGTCTGCTGTCATCAAACATTCCAAAATTAACACTGACTATAAAATGTTTTTTTTTCTATTGTTTTTTAAAAAAAAAAAAAAGGATTTGAAAAAATACATTACAGACTGCTGCCAACTATCCATTCTGTTAATGGATTAAAAAAAAGTTCTGAGCACAATCCTCTTTGACTCCCACAATGCTATGCCGGATGGCGGATTGAACTCTCACCAAGCAGCAGTAGTTATATAGGGAAAATGTTTGCACTGAGTTTTATGTTGGTGTGGGAATTTTGAGGGGTTACATTGTCGCTTTGGGTAGGAGCAAATGCCATAGACTGATTAAAATGTGTAGTGCGCTAATTCTGTGAAACTTCTAAACATAAATATGTAAACAATAGTGACACCAATATCATAAATAAATAGGATGAGATCTAAAACATAAAAGTCCATAAGGTTCATAAAAGGTCCATATATGCAACAGTTTACATAAGTCCTTGAATGAAGAGATCCCAATACCAAACAAGTGATTTCAATGAAAACAAATGAGGGAAAGGTGTTTCAAGGTGCTTGTTTAAAGTGCAGCTATTCCTCTTACCAGACGGGTGAAAAATAAGTTGCAATATATCTCCAAACGAAAAGATGCGTGCAGTGATATAGATAGCCCAGCTCTGCCCACCTCGTGGCCGGTTTGAGAGTAGATAAGACTCTAACCAGATGACATAAAAGTTAAGGTGTATGGATAACTTCTGGATATCTTTCAGCTCAATTGTAATGACCGTCCCCCAAGCTTGCGGCTCCCTGTTGTCCCTTGGAAGTGAAACTTCATCCAGGTGTTCACAGGTGATTTCCCAAAAATAAACAAGGGGGGACTAATAGTGCATTATCCTTATAACTTTTATTGCTGATAATCAAAGATGCACTTACAGTTAAGATGATATAATAAGCTTGCTGGAACCCTGTAGATCCGTGGCCGTCTGCAGTGCGGACCGCGGATGTAGTTAGTGACGGCGCGCCTCCTCTCTGACGCGTTTCCTTCGAGCGGACTTCTACTGAGACAGGACTCCTGTGGCAGAAGGTTAAGTAACTAATTAAAGTCACCTTTTATTAGGTTAGAAAGTTAAAAAGAATATAAGCTGTCTGCTGATTAACTGCAATAGAGTCTGGATTTTGTTTTTAAGAAAATACTCCCTTATCTGTATCCTAATGATTTGGGACCCTTATCCACAGTTGATAAATTTGAAAACTCTTTGCATTTTGCATCCAGGAAGAGGGACCTTTGAAGTACACTTTAGATGGTACACTCTTCTACTTGTGTGCTTCTGGTGACCAGGAACTGCTGTCCAACTTTGATGCAACTCTGACGCAACTTTGGATGGGTGCGACTTGGATGGGACTTGTTGTCCCGCTGCAAAGTTGGCCCACTGTTACATCACTATTGCATGTAAAACATTATGGTATGACTTTCATGCAACATTTGAGGATCAACATTGAAGTCTATGGCCCTCAAGTTGCATGAAAGTCAGTCCAAAGTAGTGCATGAACTACTTTGAAGTCGCTGCGATCTTAAGTCACACATACTGTATATGAATGATTATCATTGGAAAACATAGGGTACAACTTGTCATGTGACTTTGATGTCCAAAGTCGCACAATTGTGAATGGGGTGTAACAGGACAGCAGTGAAGAGTATATTGCCTGATTCATATGACTGGTCAAAGTTTTCACCTAGACATACGGATTAAATATATACAGAAATTTGCATAAATAAATGCAGCAATACGGGTGAGGAGAAAAATACACTACACCAACTAGTTTACTTTAAATCAGTTTAGAGAGGTCAGAGGACTGAAAGATGACTGCTACCTAGTTGCTATAGGTTAAAACACTTTTCATATTACTTTGAAGGAGGTCAGAAATTGTAGCCTCTATGTTTTTTTTCTTTTGACTTTTGTGCTTTTAACCTTACCTATCCACCACTTTACCATGTAAGCAAAATAGGTAGTTGCCCTTGCACTGCTGGCCTGCTTGGCCTACTAGACCCAGGACCATTTCCAGCCCTGGATGAGCTGATTTTACCTCATAGGTGCTAGGTTTGTGAGGTCAATATAAACATTTGTTTGGTATTTATTTGGTACAGTGTTAAGCTTTCCAGTGCCTCCTTTAAAATTTAAGGATGACTTCTTTTTTCTCACACTGAATGGTGATTCTTAAACTCTTGTATGCAAAAGCGGTTGGTGTTACATGCATGTCTGTATATTGGATCACCCAGATCTGAAGTCTGCAGCAGTGGATTATACACATAAGATGTTTGCTAAGGGGCTCTATTGTCATAAAAATGCATCACCTAAATAGAAAAGTGTGCTCATAGGTCATTACATTTAGTCCCCATTTCTTTGTGAAATTTAGCCCCAATATTAATGGCAACTGCATCATGTATACTATGATGTCTGTATTAAGTGTCCTTCTGTGACTCCCACTGTGGAAAATCTATCAAGCCAAGTATTACCATGGTATAGTGTATCATATAGATTTTAAGACCATTCAATATTTTATGATATGCATGTACAGTATTTTAATATTTCAAACAATGGGCGCTTCATAGTAGGTGATAGCAGGAAATCTTTTAGGATGGGTCCAGACAGCACTATTTACAAAGGGACACTCTGCATTTAAAATTAGCTATTTTTTCGTCCCAATTACACAAAGTGGGAGAGCAAATGGTATTCATTTTTTATTACAAGGACCTGCCTGAGCTGTATATCCACTAAGCTATAATATAGTGTGTGTGTCAAACAAATCCTTGTGTTATCTGTTTTTGCAATATCATTTGCAAGTATGTCTAGCTGTTAAAATGTTACTAAGTTTTTCCTATTTTCTTTCAAACTATTGCTGTTGGCAAACAGCCACACATGTCAGAGTTCTTACAGTCCTTTTTTTGGCAGCAGTATTTTCCTTTGTTCAGATATCAGTGCCATAGAGAATAGAGTACTGCCCAACATTCCAAAGAAAGGAATTGGAATACTGACAAAATATATCTGGTTTTCCTGTTCTCATGAAGCTTTAATCCAGCCTATCTGAAAGGGAGCAATACCGTTAACTATAAATCTGATCATACATTGACACTTGCCTTGCAAACGGAAGCATTTCACTACAGACTAATCAGATGCATAGAAATAACTTTCGCTTCTTTATGCTTGCATAATGTAATGCTGATTTACTGTACTTTTGGCTTGTGCTTGAGAACTTGTTGAATTTAATGCTGCATTATTGATAGAAAACTTGATGTGCTTTTTGAGGAATAGTCACACAAACCTCTTATTCCTTAACATATGTTGTAGGCATCTGGAAAAACTACAATGAAGGCGTGGTAGTTTTTGTGCATAAAGAAATCAAAGATTTGTGAATGTTGCATGCTATTAATTATGGCAATTATGTTCATGGGGAGGATTGTAAATCTATGGTTTTACAGTTTATGAACGTGGAAATAGCAAAAATAATGATCAACTCTATTCTCTGTACCGAATCCACATCCCTCGGTATAAATATTTGAAGGAAGTTAAATAACAGACCTGCTAGTCCTAGCACCTAGTCATGGTCGTATTTGTATATGGGACTTTGTAGGATTCGGTACTACAATTAAAGGCGTTGAATGGGCAGAACCCAGAACATCCATTCACCTACATGTTTGTCAAATGAGTTTAATGATTGTATACATTGATTCTATATCATTGTTTTTAATATGATTTTTTAATAAAATATTGTATATTTTTCTACATATGCTTACCTCCTTTACTTGTTGTACCAAATCCTACAAAGTCCCATATACAAATACGACCATGACTAGGTGCTAGAACTAGCAGGTCTGTTATTTCATTTCCTTCAAACAGTTTATGAACGTGTCTACTTTGAAAACTTAAGGTGAAACTCTACTTTTGGTCACATTAAAAAATGGATTACAGGATATATATATATATATATATATATATATATATATATATAAAAACACCCCCTTACCTCCTTAAGGCTATTAGACACCCCTAGGGTGGGCTTACATATCAGCTTAGGGTGGAGTCTTTGACCTACAGCAGGCTTGTGAACAGGGGAAAGCCAGTCACTTTAAGACAGTTTAACAGAGTTTTTTTTTTTAAAGACCAATAAATTCCGGGGAGAGAGATACTCAGATTGCAATTTTGGAAGGCACTTTTGACTTTCATGGTACATATTCCCAAGACTAAATAGCCAGTGATGTGGATGTCATCCCCCCTCTATGGTGGCTTTATTTGCGACATAGGCGCATGCGCATTTGGCAACCAAGCTTAGTGACGTCACTCACCGCCTGCATACGTGCAGTGATGGTGGGGCGTTGCCGAGTTGGAGCAAGGCATACATATAGGAGGGTGGGCTTCCGATCACCTGAGCTGGAATACTTGACGGTGCTGCGGTTGTTTAGGTTTTCCTCCGTAAGGCACATTTTTTTCTGGGCTGCGCCACCTCCTAGAACTTGAACTCTTGTTTGTGGTGTCTTTGATGCTTAGCTCCTAATTGGGGCCTGATTTATTGCCCTAGGTTCCTTAGATGGTGGTGCTTGTTTGTCATCTATAAGTTGACTTACCCTTGGATGGCATGATGTACTTTGCGGAGAACCTGAGTATGGCTGTTGCATGGATCTAACACTATATGTGGAACTGTGGTCATAATGTGTATATACAGATCTGGAATATTTTTCCTCTTCATAGTTCTAAAAAGGTGAGCTTGGTTAAATGTCAATGGGATGTCGGGTGCTGGCTTATTTATGCACTTACTCTGAATATTATATTTTTATTTAGGCAAAGGATCGTAACCCATCTGGTGGGGTGATTCTATGTCTTGCTTACCCTTTTTCTATCAGCATACACCACCAGTACATGTCATCTTATATTCCTCTGGTGTGTATATGTGGAGATTTTGTGCAAAGTATGCGTTTGAGCATGGCTGTTTTAACGGTACAATTTTTTATTACTGTTATTCTTGTTAAAATAGAGCCCTTCAGTCTACAATTGCACCAGGCTCCCACACTCACTGTTGTTTTGGTGCCTTTGTCTATGGATTGGATAGGTGAGCTTTTGGGGTGTCCCCATTTCATTTTGCTCTTCCTCTTCTTCTATTTTCCTTTTCCCTATTCTTTTTCCTATTTCCTCTATTTTGCTTCTCCCTATTCTTTTCCAAATATGTTCTCATTTCTTTTCCTCTTTTTCTTTTTATTATTCCCCTTCCCCACATTTTTTTTCTTCCCCCTCCCCCTCCCCTCTTCCTTCTTCAAAATTTTCCTCTTCTTTTTTCCTTCTTTTTCTGGAGATGAAGGCATAAAAAAGGCATTATATTGTCTTCCTTCTTCTAAATTTTCCTCTTCTTCTTTTTTCCTTCTTTTTCTGGAGAGGGCATAAAAAAAGGCATTATATTGCAGGAAATGCATTTTGTGTGGCGAAGGGCACCGACTTTAGGAAATTTTCTATCTCCAAGCCTTTTCAGTGAACATTCAAGATGTTCTAGATGTACACTTTTGGAAGATTCACATTAAAATCCAGTCAAGTTAGGCAGTTTGTGAATTGTCAAACCAATTGTGAAATAATGTAAAAAACAGTACGTAGGTAGAACAGCTAGGTGTTTGTGTGATCAGATAAAGATAATGTTGGGAGACATTTTGTTGAACATTATGAGTCAAGTATAGACTCTTCTAGGGTAAAAATAAAAGAAAGGGTAGACTGTCTCATTAACAAAGGAAAAGTTTTTTGGATTTTTAAATTGGACACCCACATCCAAGGGGCATGAACCATGAGTGGGATGTGACCCATTATTATCAATAAGAAAGATTAACCCCTTCCTGATGAGCGTATGCATATAGACGTTGGTCTTTATCTGTGGGCTGCATATATGCGCCATTGTGTTTGTGTTGAGAGCATGCTGTGCAGCATGCTCCTAGCACAGGGGCTGAGCTGTCACCAAAAGCTCTGAGTCTCCTTTTTACGATCAAGAAGCAAGAGGCCCAGTTCCCAACCACATGATTGTTGTGATAGCCTCTGTCTGGTAATCACTGTGATCAATCACTGTACAGCTCGATACAGTGTTGTTTTCTGCTCTTGAATGGAGAAATAAACATTGAATCCTTTTTTCCTTGTTAGAAGTAAAAAGTGTAAACAAAGAAGTGTGTGTAAAAAAAAGTCACTGCACAGCCAGCCCCTGTGTTGTTTTGTCTCTTGAATGTAGAAAAAGATACATTATATCTTTTTTTTCCTTGACAGAGGAGAAAAGTGTAAACCAAGAAATGTACGTAAAAATCAACCAATCACTTAAAAAAAATAGCTAGATCAGGATTTGATCTAGTTCAATATCAGGGTTAGATTTAGGGTCAGTGGTAGGGTCAAAAGTTATGATTAGAGTCAAATGTTAGGGTCAAGGGTCAGTTTGTTAGGATTAAAAAAGGCAGCGAGAGTGTCAATGTGTTTTAGGTACAATAAAAAAGCAACAGATCCAACTTTAGGTACAAACAACAAATAATATATGCATACAAGTACATTCCAGAGAAGGTTGACTGCACTTCAGTCCTCAGAAAAATGCAAGCTTTTTTTATTTAATTCCAGATGATACATATATCACAGACCCAGGACACAAGATGATGACAGTACAGGTGTTAACGCGTTTCATGTAGAATGTGGTTAATCATAACACAATACACATGTGTAACAAGCTCACTAAAATACCAACAATCGCAATCATCCAACAAGCTCTATCATCCCAATTGAATACAACCAGGTGTAGTCTCTGTTTACCCGCAAAAAACTCTATACACCAACATTTAACATTTAAACAAGACTAAAAAAAATTAAAAAGCAAAGCATATAAATCACAGTAATGGGACATATGAATATGTAAGCATACAAACAGGTGTATGTATATAAACCACCAGTTGCCATTAAAATATCCCTATAAATATATCCAGCATAAATATAATAATATATATACCATTTTAATATCTCTTAACCTAAATGATACCATAAGCAGAAAAAGTACAAAAAACAAAAAAGCAGAAAGCCGAAGGGAAATACATTCTGGGCTTAAGACTAGAATATACTCAACATAATTTAATAAAAATGAACACCATTCTGTTACACTCATAATAGTGTGTAACATCCCAATGCACATGGGCACTGCAGCATATACACCACATATGTGGTAATGAATTTAATGGAGGGCTTAATATTATAGGATTTTGATGTTACTGTGGAAAAGAAAGATGTTATCTTCCTATCCTTACAATTATTAATACCACAAGCTTGACACTTGCAATAAGTATGGTATCCCACCAAGCTGTGAAAAAAGGTTGGCCTCTTGGGGATCTAAGATATTTGGAGCGACACAATCTTTTATGAAGGGGACATCTCTATAATTAACTTGAGGTCTGGGAGGAAACATGAGGCCTAAAACTCTATCATTCTGTAATAAATGCCAATGTTTACAAAAAATGTTTTCTAATGATAAAATGCTGAGAGGAGAAGGAGGTTATGAATGCAAAATTTTGCTTATTATCATTCTCTGTATCATCTCTCTGCATCCCCATCAGCAGTATATTTCTATCGAATTCCTTCACTAAATCAATAGTTTCTCCTAGAAAAGTAGCATCATAATATTTCTCCAAAAATCTTTCCTTAAAAACATTGGCCGGAGTTTCAAAATCCTTTGCTCTGGCTGCTCTGGTGAAATTCTGTTTTAATCAAAGAAAGAAAGAAAGCGTTCCGATCAATCGGTTAAAAGTGGAAGTTATCAATACTCTCTTCTCAACTCCAATTTTTAACTAAAAAAAATGAATTTCCTTTTGATTACCTTCATAATTTAATATGATGTGCCTTTCATTCTTATTTAATACCTCCATATATATGGTTCTAGGAGTAAAGGTCTCCATCCTATAGTGGGAGAATGTCATCAATATACTCGGCCCATAGGACCAATTCAGGTTTCTGTTGGGCATAGATGACATCCTCCTCCCATTTGGTCATAAATAAATTGGTAATGGTAATAGCAGGAAATATACAGCTATGAACATTTAAAAAAAATTAGTTCTGTTAGAGGTCTACAGAGAGAGGACATCCTGATGGGATAACGACCTAAGCTGACTATACATGGATTGAAATCCAGCTGGTTCAGCAGTGAGCTGCCAAATTTGGCTGCAGCCACTAGCAGTATTCATTATGTCCTGCCAGCCGGGAAGGCTCCCCATGACTTCCCACAAGCAGAACACAATAGAGCTGCAGGTGGAATCAAGCAAGTATCTCTCCTTCCACCAGTGTGGAAGTAAAAAAAATCAAATCAGCTATGTCCTGCCTTAGGCACATCTTACAATTGGAGTAGCCTGCAAATCATTATAAACATTGGTCATTGCATCATTAAGCTTTGAGCTTCACAGCTAACAAACTCTATAATCAAATTGTGTAGTCTGTGCCAATGTTTGCTTATCTATGTCATTTTTTGTGAGTGTCATTGTCAATCAAATGGATTGCCACAATTCTGGAGTGTATTCCTTTTTAAATCTTAAGCCTTGAGCTTTTTCCATTTGTGTTGTTTTTTTGTAGTCTTTGTTCCCTTTTGTGTCTAATCTGTTCATCATTTATGACAAATAAGGATATTGATGGGTGCACCTATTGCACCTATCTGAGTTGGTCCTAACTTTAACACATCAGTCTTTAATTGATCCTGAGTTTGGACTAGGCACCCTGTCTTGTTTATTATAATCTGTCCTGTATTGACTTTGCTTCCAAAATGCTCTATTTTATGTGTATCATTTTTCTTTTGGTTACAACTCCTTCTTTTCCTGTCTGTCTGCTGTGTACTGATACACTGTTCATTCTTGTCTATGGGTTTCATGTGTGGAGTTGTCCTGCCACACAAGTCAACCTATACTTTCAACAGCTCTAGCAAAGGCAAGATTCCCCTGATCTCTGCTCCCTTGTGTCAACATCTGACAATGTGGTATACCTCTGCCTGTCATCCATGATCAAGTACCTGCTTTCTTCTGTGCCTGCACTGTGCACATATTTATGTTGCTGCTGATCTGAAGTTCTAATTTGCTCTAGTGTTCAAGTTTCTTGAGAGTTCACAAACTTTGAAATACTGCCAGTTATCTGCTACCTGTGACATATAAGTATACTTATATAAGTATACTTTACATTTAGAGTAAAGTTATTTTTAAATATGGAGGGGCAGCCACACTGAACATTTAAAGTGTTACTAAACCCACAACAGTAAAATCAGTCCATATATGCAGTAAAGCATGCTTGTTATACTCACCGTGGAACCTGAGTGGTTAATTCTCTGCATTGTGTATAAAGGCTGTGTGATCTTGTCTCTCTGATCCTCCTCTTCTTCCACTGACTCCAGACCATTTCCCGATAGAACAGAACATTAGGAGTCAGACTGCACATACACAATTTGGTGTGTATTGCTAGAGAGTTTTCTTTTTCTTGGGAGAGTGCATGTGATCAGAACAGGGCCAATCAGCACTGTCCAGAGAGAGGGTCAGAGGACAATTAAAACTCTTCCTACAAGCTTTAACCAGACACTGACAGAAGTCACAACACTGCTATATACTGCTGATTAGAAAATATATATTTTTAGTCATTTATATTTACTAAAATAATTGCATTTCCACATTCTGTGTACTGTGGGAGACCAGATATAGTGACTGCAGGGTCCTAGGTTTAGTAAGGCAGAGGGGGGAGAGAAGTGGCGCAAACAGACAGTGGAGTGACTGCAAAAATATACTGTGGACAGGTAGTGGAATGTAATCCAATCGCTGGACACTTGGATGGCTGCAGGCTTGTAGAGGGTGAAGCGACCCTGTATGGTTTCAGGAGAGAGAGAGAGAGAGAGCCAAGCGCCGATCTGAGTGTAGCACAGCAGTAATTTTAATGACACACAATAAAATCGTTACTCACAAGCCTGTTTTTATGGACCTCTTGTGAGTAACGATTTTATTGTGTGTCATTAAAATTACTGCTGTGCTACACTCAGATCGGCGCTTGGCTCTCTCTCTCTCTCTCTCCTAGGTTTAGTAACACTTTAAGGGTCACTCTACTCTCTTCACATCCAATATTTGCAGGATGATGGATCTAATAGCCATATTTAAAAGGAAAACTGAAGAGTTACTGACTGGATCCATGTTAGAGATAAAATTGTTGAATTTAGAAGGTAGGTATATTCCCTCTCTGCCTGAACTCAGGAGATGGGGGCTTTATTACTCTTATGCTAGAATGTAAGTATTTAAAAGGCAACTGTACAGTTCATAAAGTTGACATTAAGGCTCCATGCACACTAGCATTTTTTCAAGCTCCTAGAAGCTCTTAATAGCATTTTATCTGCTCCTAGAAGCTAATTAGTGTTATCCAAAGTGTCCATGCATACTACTGTACATTAGGCTATTAGCATTTTTTGAGCTTCAGCATCAAGGAGCAGAAAAAACATTGTTTTTGTAGAGTTGTTTTAAGCATTTTTTCCAGCAGAAAAAAAATGCTGAATGCTCCTAAACACACCTAAAGGCTCCTAACAGCTTTTTTTTTCTTCTTCATGTACTGCAAAAATGCTAATCAAACGCTTATGCTCCTAAAAGCTTCTAAATGCTCCTAAAAGCTACTAGAATGCTACTAGAAGCTGGCACAAAACATTTTATTATCAGCATTTTTCATCCAGCGTTTTTTTTCTAGCTTTTTGTTGAGCTTATGAAAAAGGGTAGTGTGAATGGAGCCTTAAGTCCTTATGTATACTATTAATCATTTAGAGGTGACCTGGAATTTTGTAAATTGTTTTACATGGGGGCGTGGTCTTTACATGGGGGCATGGTCTGGACATGGCCGAGTAGCGTGTCCTCTAAGCCGCTGACCATTTCCTATCTACCCCAGCCTATTTTGCTCAATCCTTGAGGGTATGCTCTCAGCAAAGAGGCGGAAGGTGAAGAGCACGACAAAGGTATCCTGTACAGCCAAATCCAGAGGGGAAATACAATGTTTTTTCCAGAGTTCTCAGGAGGCCTCCACGATTCTAAGATGGCAGAACCCCACGGCTCATTACACGAGGCTTTGGACCCACAAGATTCTCCTGCTTCATCCGCTACCTCCTTAGCATCCGAAGCTTACTCGGACACTCCAGCAGCTTTCCGTTCGGATATACAGAACTCCTCTTCACATCCTCTGACCATCCGAGCAGATGCAGAGCTATGATCGCTCCTCCAAGCCCTTCTGACAAAGGCTGATATCATTCGCTGCTTGGAGGAAATGCATTGCAAGAGGTAAAAAAGGACGTACAGTCCCTTTCTGACAGGCTAACATTAGGAGAATCCTCACTGGTGACCCCAGAGAAGCGGACGTCTGCCCTAAAATCGCTACAGGACTCCCATGTTGACACTGCGGTGGCTTTGCAGCCGCACATGGGGAATTTGGAAGACTGGAGCTGGTGCAACAACTTGCGGCTCCGGGGACTGCCAAAGGCTACTGGCATGGAAAACCTGTCAGAGACAGCTGTGGCAATCTTTCATAAAATCACGGGTGAATTATTCTCCACACGCCTGGAATTCGACCGGATTCACAGGGCCTTGGGTCCCCGCTCCACTGATCCTAGTAGAACGAGGGATATCATATGTCGGCTGCACCCCTATACTCACAAATAAACTATTTTGCATAAAGAGTGGGAAGCTGGAGAAGTCGACTTTGGTGGAGATCAAGATCCTTCCTGATCTCTCTAAAGCGACCCTGCAGCGCCAAGCTATTCTTCACCCTCTCTTGGATCTTGTCCGCCAGTTGGGCCTTACCTACAGATTTCCGCCACTTTTCATGAGGACCAACGATCATTTACCCTGCACACGCCAATAAATCTTCTGGCGCTTTTTGTCTTCATGGAGACTGAGCCCATTCAAGTACTAAATAGGTTGCTGTTTTTTCAGAAGCCGGCTGGCTGTCCGAATTCATCGACATCACGGAGGAATCCCCCACCTAGACCGCAGTTGACTAGGCGGCGATCTCGGGTGTCATCACTGGAGGGTTCACTTGAGTCCTGAATGATATATGCTACCACAGCTCTCATTATCCCCATCACCTATGGGTGCCTGATCTACTCAGGTGGATTCCTCCTTTACTCCTTGCTAGGGATGATCGAACTTTTGAAAAGTTCGGTTCGACCAGAACACCCGAACTTCACGAAAGTTCGGCCCGGATTTCAGAACCCCATTGAAATCAATGGGACCCGAACTTCTGTAATCAAAAAACACCATTTTTAAGCCCTAAAACCCAATAAATGCCCCTAAAAAGTGCCTAGGGTTCTGGGTCATGCCCCATTAACTATTAATCACACAAAAAAAAGTTCTTAAAAATTGTCATTTTTAATAAAAAAGCCAATTATTGAAAAATTAAAAAAAAAAAAAAAAGAGATTTTTTTGATTTTTACTTTGGATTTAGTATCTGGGGGGTCTAAAATGTGTGCATGTGAAGTTTCAGCTCTGTAGCATGTCCAGAACCATGAAAAAAAAAAAGATAATTTTTCAGTAGAACAGGGATGTGGTTCGGGAGCCTCCTTTAACTTTAACACCTATATGATCTTTTTTTCTGGTTCTGGACATGCTACAGAGCTGAAACTTCACAGGTACACCTTTTAGACCCCCCAGACACAAAATCACACAAAAAAAGTTCTTAAAAATTGTCATTTTTGATAAAAAAGCCAATTATTGAAAAATTAAAAAAAAAAAAAAAAAAAGAGATTTTTTGATTTTTACTTTGGATTTAGTATCTGGGGGGTCTAAAAGGTGTGCATGTGAAGTTTCAGGTCTGTAGCATGTCCAGAACCAGAAAAAAAAAGATCGTTTGTATTAGAAAACTTTAAGCACAGGAATATGGCTTCTCTGCTGTAACACCTTGCCGGTTTAATAGCAGGCATTTTTTTGGGTTCTTTGCAGTCAGGAAAAACATCTGAACTTGTGTATAGTAGTACTGTGCACAAGTTCTGATGTTTTGCCTGCCTCCAAAATTCCCCAAAAAATGCCAGCAAAAACACACCTGGGCATTTTTTTTTTTGACGCTAGCGTTTTTTTTTGGCATTTTTTGGGGTTCTTTTGAGGCAGGCAAAACATCTGAACATGTGTATAGGGGGGATATATAGACATATATGTCTGAATATATACCCCTAGACATATATAGGTGTGATAGTAGCAGAAATAAATGCTTGCGCTAATGAAATCATTTACAGTAATATATTTCTGCTACTATCACACCTATATATGTCTAGGGGTATATATTCAGACATATATGCCTATATATACACCCTATACACATGTTCAGATGTTTTGCCTGCCTCAAAAGAACCCCAAAAAATGCCAAAAAAAACGCTAGCGTCAAAAAAAAAAAATGCCCAGGTGTGTTTTTGCTGGCATTTTTTGGGGATTTTGGAGGCAGGCAAAACATCAGAACTTGTGCACAGTACCACTATACACAAGTTCAGATGTTTTTCCTGACTGCAAAGAACCCAAAAAAATGCCTGCTATTAAACCGGCAAGGTGTTACAGCAGAGAAGCCATATTCCTGTGCTTAAAGTTTTCTAATACAAACGATCTTTTTTTTTTATGGTTCTGGACATGCTACAGAGCTGAAACTTCACATGTACACTTTTTAGACCCCCCAGATACTAAATCCAAAGTAAAAATCAAAAAATCTCTTTTTTTTTTTTTTTTTTTTAATTTTTCAATAATTGGCTTTTTTATCAAAAATGACAATTTTTAAGAACTTTTTTTGTGTGATTTTGTGTCTGGGGGGTCTAAAAGGTGTACCTGTGAAGTTTCAGCTCTGTAGCATGTCCAGAACCCCAAAAAAAGATCATATAAGTGTAAAAGAGGGGTCCCACCATCCCTGCTCTACTGAAAAATTATCTTTTTTTCTGGTTCTGGACATGCTACAGAGCTGAAACTTCACAGGTACACTTTTTAGACCCCCCAGACACTAAATCCAAAAAAAGTCATGCCTGCCTCCAAAAATGCCCGATAAATGCAAGAAAAAGCGCCGTAGAGAAGCCGTATTCCTGTTCTAATAAAAATTATAAGAAAATGCTAATTTTTGGGGGGTTCTGGACATGCTACAGAGCTGAAACTTCACATGTACACTTTTTAGACCCCCCAGATACTAAATCCAAAGTAAAAATCAAAAAATCTCTTTTTTTTTTTTTTTTTTAATTTTTCAATAATTGGCTTTTTTATCAAAAATGACAATTTTTAAGAACTTTTTTTTGTGTGATTTTGTGTCTGGGGGGTCTAAAAGGTGTACCTGTGAAGTTTCAGCTCTGTAGCATGTCCAGAACCATAAAAAAAAAGATCGTTTGTATTAGAAAACTTTAAGCACAGGAATATGGCTTCTCTGCTGTAACACCTTGCCGGTTTAATAGCAGGCATTTTTTTGGGTTCTTTGCAGTCAGGAAAAACATCTGAACTTGTGTATAGTGGTACTGTGCACAAGTTCTGATGTTTTGCCTGCCTCCAAAACCCCCCAAAAAATGCCAGCAAAAACACACCTGGGCATTTTTTTTTTGACGCTAGCGTTTTTTTTGGCATTTTTTGGGGTTCTTTTGAGGCAGGCAAAACATCTGAACTTGTGTATAGTGGTACTGTGCACAAGTTCTGATGTTTTGCCTGCCTCCAAAACCCCCCAAAAAATGCCAGCAAAAACACACCTGGGCATTTTTTTTTTTGACACTAGCGTTTTTTTGGCATTTTTTGGGGTTCTTTTGAGGCAGGCAAAACATCTGAACATGTGTATAGGGGGTATATATAGGCATATATGTCTGAATATATACCCCTAGACATATATAGGTGTGATAGTAGCAGAAATATATTACTGTAAATGATTTCATTAGCGCAAGCATTTATTTCTGCTACTATCACACCTATATATGTCTAGGGGTATATATTCAGACATATATGTCTATATATACCCCCTATACACATATTCAGATGTCATGTCTGACATCAAACATGTCCTCAAAAAAGCACTGGCAGTGGCAGCCCCTGCAGCATTAAAAAATGCTTGCTGGTGAGAAGCCACATACCTGTCCCGAAGCAGAGAAATGATCATTTCTCTATAGCGGTCACCCTGCTATGGAAGGGTTTTGTCACCCTGCCATAGCAGTCACTGTCAGTTAACCCTACACTACACTACGGTCCCCTGACACTTAACACTTTCCCTACAGAAACTAAATTTTTGAAGCTAACTTAAGTGTAAAGGAGCACTCTAACTACACTAGATATCCCTTTCCTCACACTAAAAATAGCTAAATGACACTTTTAAAGTAAAATTAACAGAACTGCTTCCACTCTCTTCCATGTCCAGTATAACAATGCTGGGAATATGGCGGGGGCGATCTTATATACTGGGGGGCGTATTCACTAATGATTGGTCTAGGGACCCCCTAGTCACTCCAATCACATTCCTAGCATTCTCCTGCCCCCTCAATTGGCTTTTGCTAATGGTTCTGGTCCAATCACGGGCTTTTAAAGCCCATTTCCTGAAGCATTGCATTTTGGGCGGTTCTGGTTGCCGAATTCCGAACTTTTTGGGCAAAAAGTTCTAAATTCGGCCGAACCTCGAACACCCAATGTTCGGGCCGAACCGATGGTGGACCCGAACCGTTCGATCATCCCTACTCCTTGCTACTGTAGCACCCTCCCAGGTAGGTGCTAGATAGAGAGTATAGTTTTTTTGCTCTGTCTGCCAGAGGAGCATCAAGCAAATCTATATTGAACAGAATCTGTTAGTGAGGTTTGCTCAGTGTGTTCAGTATGTGATTTATTGTGTCTAGAGAGTGTTTGACGCTGGTCCAATAGAGAGGCATGTTGGACAGTGGGAGGAAACCTGACCACTGGATACATAGGCTTTGATTAAGCCCTGGTGATTGTCAGAGACAGGCTGTCTCGGTGCATTGTGGGATACTGTATAAAAGCCAGGAGCACATGTGCTGTGGGGTCTTTGGCTGGTGAGCAGAGTCCCGGAGGGAGGGTGGCGGCTGCACGTGGCCTCAGGGGGTCGTCCTGAGGGCCAGAGGAACAGAGCTGAACTCAGAGGTCCAGGAGAGCTGACTGAGGGGGAGACACTGGAGACCCTAGAAAAACAGTATCTTGAGTACAGGGGATGGTGTCAAGGGGCCTGACCTGAGGGGGGCCACTCCAAGAGTAGGATAGTCAGCAAACGGGTGTCGGCAGTCAAGAAAGAGGATACTAGGAAAGTGTCCTGAAGATAATTTAGTTCATCAAGTCATCTGGAAAGAGACTTAACCCTAAACCCACCTAAGTGGCAAGGTGGATTAACAGCCTGGCTATACCGAGAGTTAGAAGTCCTCCATTTTGTGAATAGGTAATCTGGAGTATCCCATTATTCCGTTCTCCCTTCTACCATTCCTAATTTATAAAATAAAATACAAAACAACTACATACCCCTGGACCGATTATTGACTGAGCCAATAAGCAAAGTGATAGACTGTGAATGTCAAAGTTGCTATTGATAACCCAGGGGGACCCGTAAGTGTGAAATTCAGCAGTCCTCAAGGGGGCAGTGCTACACTACTATACATTAGTTTTCCTTATTGATTGTCCGATTGAAGAACCCTGGAACTGACAAACTCTCACACATTTGTACATTGAAGAGCATTGTTCCCTAATTTTTTCCTTTTTTTTTATTTTTCTTTCCCTTCTTTAAGGAGCTGCAGAGAGTCACCATTTATTTTTGAACTGCTGCTCATAAGGGTTCAATTCATTCAGAGTACCCTCACAATCTGGCTTGGACTGAATTGCATGATTGTCACGCTTGTCATATAGCATACCTATAGGAGTGTGTTAAGTGGGGTGTTCATTTACATATTCCACTGAGTGAAATCGTTGGATCGAGGGTATTCTTTCACACTGTTCTGAAACAATATGTGCTGTGTGATGTCCGCTTCCCATTAATGGGAAGTCCTCCCTTCCTTCTTTGCCTGGAGGGAGGGGCTCATCATTATGAGATGTGGACTCTTGTCTATATAAAATATTGTAATGTTTGCTGTTTTTTCTTTTCTTTCTTGACATTTTTTATCCTTGCTAAGATGGTTGGAGTAGGTTGGGATTGCTCCTTCTGGGCTTTTTCTAACCGCTTCCCTACATAGGCCGGCAAACTAGTTTCCAACAAAAATTATATCTTTCCCATAGTAAGTAGACGCGATAACTTTTGTGCAAACCAAATCAAAATACGCTTATTGTGATTTTGTTTTCCAAAAATATGTAGCAGAAAACAAATTGAGCTAAAATGTTTAAAACATTTTTATTTTTATTTTTTTTATAAGAATTTTATATAACAGAATGTGAAAAATATTGTTTTATATTTTCAGAATTGTCGCTATTTTTTTGTTTATAGCGCAACAAATAAAAATCGCATAGGTGATCAAATACCACCAAAATAAAGCTCTATTTATGGAAAAAAATTATATATATTTTATTTGGGTACAGCTTTGCACAACCGTGCAATTGTGCGTTAAAGTTACGCGGTGCCGAATCACAAAATATGGCCTGGTCATTAAGAGGGAAAATCTTCCGGTCAGAAGTGGCTAAGACAGCTGGTCTGACAGCCCTTGTTATTCTGAACCATCGCCATCTAAATTTTTTCTCCTCCCCCCCCCCCCTCCCCTCCGCTTATAGATGTTTTTTGTTCTCCCTCCCCCCTCCCTCCTTCTTCTGTCCTCTCTCCTTCTCAACCTAATTACCCCCCCCCCCTCCACTTATGTTCTTGGAAAAAGGAAAAAGAAAATGGGCAATTCCAAATTTTATTTGAAACTTGCACTTTTTGAAATTTGTGACAAATTACAGAGGAGAAATAACTGACAGATTCTTCACCGATATTTATATCAGAGAGTTATGTACTTCAGGAAATCGTTATATTGCTATGTTGTATGTTATTTGACTGAAGTTTCTTCATTTTTGCACATTATGGATGTAATGTCTTGGTTCGGCCCTTTCTGGATTTCATTAAAATTATATTTGTAAAAAAAATTTTTTACACAGGGATAAAATCCTTGGGAAAATGTTAGCGTTCCCTGTCTCCAGGGGTACCTCCCATGCCTCTGAGGGTCTACACACTTTTATGAAATCTCCTATATACTATTATAAGCA
This sequence comes from Pelophylax lessonae, assembly GCF_965119305.1. Lineage (NCBI taxonomy): Eukaryota > Metazoa > Chordata > Amphibia > Anura > Ranidae > Pelophylax > Pelophylax lessonae. The sequence goes on from NC_138768.1 coordinate 369,148,985, forward strand.
CTTACTGTTTTGCATACATAAAATGACCCCTTCGTAGTTATGATTCATTTTATTTGTCATTTACTGAAAAATCCTGTTCATTCTGCAAGTAACAAACCAGCATTTTAACCCACACAGTGTATTTTTAATGATATGTAGTAATACATTTCGGCAGCGGAAAAACAGAAAGTGACATATGAAAATATGAACTAAGCCATCTTGTAATCTAACCCTGAATAGCTTTATATATTAGCACTCAGATGATTCAACATAATATAAATATATTGTATGTTTTTTTCTGTTATGTAACGATGCAGTTCCATTATGTGATTTTAGATAATGTAATTACTAAGCTCTCACAAAGGAGCATATGTATGCAGTCTTTGCACTATTTGATATATGATACATTTATAATATACATGTCTACAGTACCTGATTTTCAGAGAGCATTAGTTTAAACTCTAATGAATGCTGGTTTTACATATGAGATCAGATATACTTGTTTATTTATGGATGTATTCTAAAAAGAAAGTTTTCATCTCTATACCTCATTTATTTATATGAGGGAAAAGAATACAGGAGCAGAACTCATAAAAACCAATAAGAATTCTTGTTTAATATTTCATAAAAGGAAAGCTGAATTCTGGTTGCTATTGGCTACTATTTTTGCTCTGATTTTCTTTTTGCCAGTATTATAAATCCACCCCAGTTATAATTTTAAAGAATGCATTTGATTTTCTGCACATGGGCACCTGATAGAGGCGTATCTATAGAGGTTGCAGAGGTTGCAATTGCCACCTGGCCCATGCGGCCCCCATGTCACATTTGTCTACACCTGGATGAGAGGGGAATAGGGGGTGGCATCATAGTCGGAAACAGCCCCGGAAAAGCAACTCTCCTACCCTACCCGGGTCAAGGAGCGGGAGAGGGAGCTAGGGGGGGGGGAGCATATAGAGGAACTGGTACCCTAAGTTTTGCTCCTGTAGCTGCTAAATGCCTGCATTATGGAGAATAGGAGAAGCAGGCATTCAGCGGCTACAGGAGAAAAATTCAGGGCATTGTTTCTGCTACATGGCGCCCCTTCCCCCTGCTTCTCCTGTCCAGCCTGGTGCTAGGTGTTTCTGGCAGTCGCCGTAAGTTGTTAGGACTGCTGGCTCCGCCCTAGCTCTGCCCCTAGCCCACTCCTTGCCTCTAGGCTTCTCCTGCCGAGTAAGGTAGGAAAGTTGCTTTTCTGAAGCCACTCCCAACTGGTAGCCTAGAAGAAAATATATTTTCTGATACAGCAGTGACCGACACCTGAGTGAGTATACTGTGTGTCCTACTGTAACAATGCCCCCCACCTGTCCCACTGCTCCCCACTTATCACACTGCCTCCTGCTTATCACACCTCCCCCGTCATACTGCACCCCATCACACTGCCCCCCCACCTGTCACATTGCCCACCACACCTGTCGCACTGCCCCCACCTGTTGTACTGCCCTCTTTCTGTTGCACTGCCCCCCATCATACTGCACATCCTGTCACACTGCCCCTTGTCACAATACCCCCGCTGTCATACTGCCCCCCCCTCCTGTCACACTGCCCAGGTTCCCTTCTCCGGTCACACTGCCCCCCGTCACACTGCCTCTCCTCTGTCATACTGCCCCCCTCCTTTTACACTGTCCCCTGTCATACCATCCCCATTTTGTTACACTTCCCCCATCCTTTCACAGTGCCACCCCAGCCCCTTCCTTTTCTGAATGGACACAGTGAGTGATCAGTACCGCACTTACTGTGTCCATTCATAACTGAAGCATAGTAAACTGTTTCAGTTTGTGAGTGAACAGGAAGCCTCTGTACAGAGCTATTCCTGTCCATTCATTCTGTGCAGCTGAGGCTGCAGAGAGGGAGATTGAGTGCACTGGGCTCAGGGGAGACGGTGCCTGCCAGGGTCATGGGGGGCTCTTCATGGCTTCTTGTAGTGGGGCCCTGAAGGTTCAAGTTACGCCTGGCACCTGAGCCCTTGAAAAGTAAATTCCAGAGTTTTCCCCCACCTGGGAAGCCTTACCCTCTTGTCTTGAATTTGTATTGCAACCTTACTGTCTCCCCTTATTTAGCACTGCTCGCTCATACTGTTGGTGCTATATAAATCCTGTATAATAATAATAATAGTAATAATACTTGCTTAACCATCACTAGAGTATGACTTTTGACAGACCCAATAGGAAGGCCGTGCACAACTCAAAGAACCTTTGACAGTCATGTGGTTGTTCAAAAACATAAAGTGTTAGTTCACCTTTATAAAAAAAATAATCTATGTAGTCCACAAACATTATTCAGTAATACTAAACAAATTAATTTTTAAAAGTAAGCATTTATGTTGTTTTCATACCTGTAGGCCATTTGTTGCACGGAATGAAGCTTATCCCAAATGCTTCTGAAAGCTTTCACGGCTCCATCTTGCCTTCTGCTCTAGGATGGACCAGCCATTAGAATGAGCACCCCCTATCAGTATAGGAGCGAGTATTCTCCTTCTGAGCCCTGCACATGTGCATTGTGCTGTTCGATAAACGGATGAGCTCAGCAGGTGCAACAGGAGTGGGAGGCCATTTGCAGCAACAGCAGATAGCATTGCACAAATGTGGGGCTTAGAAGAATGATGCTTGTTCTTGTACTACTAGAGATCACTCATCCTAATGGCTGGTCCATCCTATAGAAGAGGACATGATGAAGTTTTGAAATCTATCAGAAAGGTTCAGGGCAGGTTTCACTCTATGCACAAATGGCATACATGTATAGGAAGAGCAATTATGGAAGAGTGTCCATGGACTATATATTATTATTATTATTATTATTATACAGGATTTATATAGCGCCAACAGTTTGCGCAGCGCTTTACAATGTGAAGGAAGACAATACAGTTACAATACAGTTCAAAACAGGAGGAACTAGAGGGCCCTGCTCGTTAGAGCTTACAATCTAGAAGGGAGGGTCAAGTGAAACAAAAGGCAATAACTGTGGGGGATGGGTTGATGGAGAAAAAGGAGGTACATTTGTTAGGGGTTGGTAGGATATGCTTCTCTGAAGAGGAGGGTTTTCAGAGATCGCCTAAAAGCTAATAGAGTGGGGGATAATCGGACAGATAAGGGTAAGGAGTTCCATAGGATTGGAGAGGCTCTGGAAAAGTCCTGGAGGCGAGCATGGGAGGAGGTGATGAGTGAGCTAGAGAGCAGGAGGTTTTGAGAAGAACGAAGAGAGCAATTAGGTTGGTATTTTGAGATGAGGCTGGTGATGTAGCTGGGGGCTAGGCTGTGGATTGCTTTGTAAGATGTTGTAAGTATTTTGAATTTAATTCGTTGGGTGAGCGGAAGCCAGTGGAGGGCTTGACAGAGAGGAGCGGCAGACACTGAGCAATTGGTGAGGTGGATGAGTCTGGCGGCAGCATTCATGATGGATTGAAGGGGGGATAGCCTGTGTAGAGGTAAGCCAATGAGAAGGGAATTGCAGTAGTCGAGGCGCGAGATGACCAGGGAGTGAACTAGGAGTTTTGTTGTGTCTTTGGTTAGAAAGGGGCGTATTTTGGAGATGTTGCGGAGGCTGAGGCGGCAAGATTTGGACAGCGATTGGATGTGGGGTTTGAAGGAGAGTTCAGAGTCCAGGACAACACCTAAGACCTTGGCATGTGGGGATGGGCTGATGGTAATGCCATTGATATTGACGGAGAAATCATAGGAAGGGGCACACGGTGGAGGAAAAATTATGAGCTCGGTTTTGGATGGATTTAGTTTGAGGAAGTGGTGAGACATCCAGACCGATATATCTGATAGTAAATTAGTGATGCGTGAGGAGACTGAGGGAGAGAGCTGAGGAGTGGATAGGTAGATTTGGGTATCGTCAGCGTAGAGGTGGTATTGGAAGCCGTGGGAGGCTATCAACTGACCTAGAGAGGAGGTGTAGATTGAAAATAGGAGGGGTCCAAGAACAGAGCCTTGGGGGACTCCAACAGAGAAGGGAAAAGGAGAGGAGGAAGTAGAATTGTAGGTAACGCTGAAGATGCGGTTAGATAAGTAAGAAGATAACCAGTGAAGAGTACAGTCACGGAGACCAAAGGCATGGAGTTTTTTGAGGAGGAGGGGATGGTCAACCGTATCAAAGGCAGCAGAAAGGTCCAGAAGTAGGAGTACAAAATAGTGTCCATTGGTTTTGGCCGTTAGCAGATCGTTTGTCAGCTTTAGGAGTGCAGTTTCAGTGGAGTGTTGAGGCCGAAATCCAGACTGAAGAGGATCAAGGAGGCTATTCTCGGCAAGGTGGTCGCACAGTCGGTTGTAGACTAGACGTTCGAGGAGTTTGGATGAAAAGGGGAGTAAGGAAATAGGGCGTAGGTTGTTCAGATCGGTTGGGTCCAGTGAGGGCTTTTTAAGTATGGGGCTGACTAGTGCATGTTTTAGAGAGTTGGGGAAGATGCCAGAAGAGAGGGAGAGATTGAAGATGTGGGTTAGAGAGTGTAGAATAGGGCCAGAAGGTGAACGTAGCATTTGCGAGGGAACAGGATCCAGAGGGCAGGTTGTTAAGTGGACGTTAGCAAGTAGTTTAGCAACCTCGTCTGTAGTGGCGGGGTTGAATGAGGGAAGTAATGATCGCACTTGTGAGTTGTGACCTTGTTAGTGGTGAGTAGTAGGTCTGTGGGTCGCTTGACTCTTTGAGCATGTGAAGTTTGTCACTCATCTCCATGATCTTCAAGAATTCCTGACACCTGAAGCTAGCATTCTGATTATCAAAGTCAGGTTGAAGTCAGGACTTTTGATCTTTATACCGTACTTACTCTATAATTAGATTTAAACAGTACTCACATTTCAACTTTTTCAGAAGAAGAGAATCTGTACTGATAGGAAGAAGGGTGTTTATACTGTGGGTGGAAATCTGTACTGGGAGGATTTTGGCATGGGTATAGAAGTCGCTCTAACCCCTGCACACCTGAAATATATACACTGTGCTGTGTATTTCATACTTATGACCACTGCACTCTATACTGTGACTCTATATAACATACTGCTGACCACTTGGCCCCTACTTTTGTACAACAGTTGCTGTTTGCTAGGTAGTCACTGACTATATTAATAAAGTTCTTCCTCAAGGTCATTTGTAGCACAGTAATTAACCATCTCCCAACCGCCATATAGACAAATGAGGGTGGGCGGTGTGCTCTCATGTTCTGAGATCATGTCATATGACGTCACCCCAGTCTCACCATGCTTGTGCACCCGCGGGGGCGCACAGCGTGGCAATCGCGGACAGACTGTGTCCCAGGGACGTGGCATGACCCCGGGTTCAGTAAAGAGTGGATGACATGGCTCTTTACCCATGTGATCAGCTGTGTCCAATCACAGCTGATCACATGTAAACAAGGAAATGCCGATTATTGGCTTGCCTCACCTCACACTGTGAGGAGAGGACAGCGAATTAGCAGCATTTCCCCACAGGAGAGACCTGTACAGATAATCAGGGCACTGATCATCAGTGCAGCAACAACAGTGGCCATCAGTGATGCCAGTCTGTGCCTCTCATTGATGGCAATCTGTGCCCATCAATGATGCCAATGTTTGCTCATCAGTGATGCAAGTCAGTGCTACTCATCAGTGCCCATCTATGCCGCCTATCAGTGCCAGCTATCAGTGCTCATCAGTGCTGCATATCAGTGCACATCAGTGCTGCATATTAGTGTCTCATCATCAGTGCTCTTCAGTGCCATCTCATCAGTGTCCATCAGTGCCACCTTATCAGTGCCCATCAGTGCCGCCTCATCAGCGCACATTAGTGAAAGAGAAAAATTACTTATTTACAAAAATTTCGGACAGAAATGAAGAAAAACGTTTTCTTTTTTTCCAAATTTTCAGTCTTTTTTCATTTTTTTTTTTTAAACAAAAAATTAAAACCAAAAAAGAAAGCTCTATTTGTGTGAAAAAAAGTGATAAAAATTAAATTTGGGTACAGTGTTGCATGAATAGGCAATTGTCATTCAAAGTGTGAAGCTGGAAATTGGCCTGGGCAGGAAGGGGGTGAAGGTGCCCAGTAAAGAAGCGGTTAAAGCATATTTTTTGGGCACAAGGACTGTGGCATATGTTATTGTGAATAGGCTAAAGTTTTAAGCCTCTTCCACTGTAAGCTCAATTTTGCTGCACCCGCATTTTGCTACTTGCACACACTGCCTAATTATTCTCCTCTGGGTGCCCAAGACTGAACACCCACAGAAAAAAAGTAAAAACTCAATGGCTTTGTCTTGCTCTTGATGATGCAAACCTGTTCAGCTAGCCAATACCTATCAAACTCTCACTAAGAATTAAGAGGCTACAGATGATACAGCAGTATAACATTGGCTAGCAGCAGGAACATTTTATTGATCATCATCAGACTCAAATGTACTTGAGACAAACAGCACATGCAGAGGTTTTATTATAAGACTTAAGATACCACAGAGGATACAGCAGAGTAAATTTGCCCAGCACCAGGGCAATTTTAATTATGGATAATAGTTATAATTGGTTTATGTCTAACTATTTTTTTTACTATGGAGATAGCGAGATGCAATAAATGTGATAAAACATTAGACAGTGTAGGTGCAGTCTGTTCTTTGAAATGGTACATATTAGGGTTGCTGATACTAAGCATTTGCATGAGTGTCGGTACCTGAAAATGATACTTTCAGGCTTGGTTCTTTGAGCTTGTTAAGGAGCAGAGCCGCCACGTCCTTAACAACTAATATATCAGTCAGCTGTCAGTGGGGTTCCCCTATTGACAGCTGAAATGTTAAAGAAGTCCAGCAATAGCCAGGGCTTTCAAAAAAAAAACAGCCAGACAATGTTTATCAACAACATTGCTCATCCGCTGAAACGCTGTTTATTTTTGTATCTTTCTGTTTCTTCATCTACAGATCAAAGGGATGAACTTCAATCTACAGATGAAGTCAGTTTAAAGCAACCTGTCAAGTAAAAAAAATATATATTTTTTTGTGTTTTTTATTAAATTTTCCTATATTTAACCCCTTATTAACCCTTAATTTATTCTACTCTTTAATCTACTCTAGCCTTAATTGACTCCCTATTCTCCTCCATTTAATTAAATTTTTTCCTGCTGACTTCTATGTTCCACTTATATTTAAAAAAGGATTAATAAATACAACTTTTTTTTTTGTTTGCTTTGTTCGTTATTATTTTAATACCTTTAACATATATTTACACATTTCCCATTTAAAAAAATGCAAAATTAAAAAACAAAATTAGTTTATTTAATTTGTAAATAACTTTTCAATGCTTTGTACCATTGCTGACAGCTGAAGTATAAATAAAACAGTTGCGGTAGGTATCAGTAATTGGTATTGGCGAGTACTAAAAAAAAAAGTATCTGTAGTCGTACACGTACAATTAATGGTATTGGTGCATCCCTAATACAGAGGCATGCTGTAAACAAAAGGCAGAAAAGAATGCCAGTAGTAAGTAAATGCTGTGCTTTGAGCACCCAAACATAAAAGAAAGCCCTTTCAACCAAAAATAAAAATCAATAAATCCCCCCCAAAAAAGAAAGCCCTAAAATGCCATGTTCCCTTTTTTTTTTTAACCACTTTCCGCCCGCCCTATAGGCAATTGACGACAGGAAGGTGGTTGCATTATCCTGACCCGACGTCATATGACAACGGCAGGATAATGCACTCTGCGCGCCCCCAGGGGGCGCAAAGAGCGGCAATCGGTGCTGCAGTGTGTCACTCTAACACACCGCATCTCCGATCTCGGTAAAGAGCCTACTGATGTAGGTTCTTTACCATGTGACCAGCTGGGTCCAACCACAGCTGGTCACATAGTAAACAGGAGGAGCCGTTGATCGCCTTTCCTCAGTTCGTGCCTGACAGGCACGAGTAGAGGAGAGCCGATCTGCGGCTCTCCTGACAGTGAGGGGGGGGGGTCTGTGCTGGTAATCAGAGCATTGTTTACCAGTGCAGACCCCTGGGGGGGGGTGCCACTAGGAACACCAGGGATGCCCACCCATGACTCCAGGGATGCCCACCCATGACCCCAGGGATGCCCATCATGGCCACCAGGGATGGCAATCAGGGCACAGGGAGCCTGCTAGTGGTACCCCACCCATCAGTGCTGCACCCCATGCCATCTATCAGTGCTGCCCACCAGTGCCCATCATTGCCATCTATCATTGCCGCCCACCACTGCCCATTATTGCCCACCAGTGCTGCCTATCAGTGCCCCTCAGTGATACCCCTCAGTGCCCATCAGTGTTGCCTATCAGTGCCACCTATCAGTGCTTATTAGTGCCGCTTATCAGTGCCCACCAATGCTGCATATCAGTGCTACCTATCAGTGCCACATATCAGTGCCTATCAGTGCTGCATATCAGTGCCGCCTATCGGTGCCCATCAGTGCTGCATATTAGTGCCACCCCATCAGTGCCACCCCATCAGTGCCTCCTCATCAGTGTCTGCCAGTGCGGCCTTATCAGTGCTCATCAGTGCAGGAAAAAACTTATCTATTTACACAATTTTATAACATTAAAAAAAAAACTTTTTTTTTTTTTCAAACTCTTTGTTTTTTTTTTTATTTGTGTAGCAAAAAAGAAAAATCCTTGTGGTGATCAAATACCACCAAAAGAAAGCTCTATTTGTGGGAAAAAATTTACATAAATTTCGTTTAGATACAGTGTTGCATGACCGCGCAATCATTATTCCAAATGCAACAGCACTAAAAGCTGAAAATTGGCCTGGGCGGGAAGGCGGAAAAGTGCTCTGTATTGAAGTGGTTAAAGTGAATTCTTGCATCGAAAAAAATTGCTATTGACAAGACAGCATCTAAAAGTAAATTATGACCTCAAATCGACCACAAAGTAAAATTAAAGACAAAAAAGGCAGGAGGTGAGTGGATTTTTTACTGTAGAATTAAAGCACAGTTATTCTTTTGACTGTAATCTATCCTTATGCAATTTGACATCTTTCCCTATGTTTTCTCTACAGCAGCTTCCAATACATTGAGATTATGGTTGCTCTGTCCACCTCTTTAAAGGGATTGTAAAGTCTCAAGGTTTTTCACCTTAAAGCATTCTATGCAATAAGGTGAAAAACCTTCTTTTCTGCAGCTGTTCCCAGAGCCCCCCCCCCCCTTTTTCTTACCAGATCCCATCCGTTCCAGCGATGTGCACGAGCCCAGTAGGGCTACAGCTGCTGTCTCTGTCCTCATTGGATAGATTAATAGCAGCAGGAGGCTATTGGCTCCCGCTGCTGTCAATCAAATCCAGTGACACGGAAGCAGGGGGCAGGGCCGAGTCCTGCTGTCTGTGTCAATGGGCGCAGCAGCGGGACTCAGGAGCGCACCAATACGGGTGCCCCCATGGAAAGCGGCTTTCCGTGGGGGAACCTGATGAAGGGGAATAGCCAGGAGCACCAGCGGGGCACCCCAGAAGAGGAGGAATCGGGGTTGTTATGTGCAAAACCCTTGTACAGAGCAGGTAAGTATAACATGTTTGTCATTTTTTTTAAAAATCTTTACAACCCCTTTATTAGTGATGGTGCTGGCCATCAATCAAAGGACATGTAGTGCATAATGTTTTTTTTTTTATTTACCTACAGTGCATTTGGACATAAATTGGCTAGGATCATCAATTTGGAACCTGCAGCATTCACTGAAATTCCATGGTAGTCTTGAATCCTAACCTCATCCCTATACCACATTTAATGATAGGTAAGCACTATATTATATTTTTGTTCTTGGGTTTAGATATACGTTAATAAACCAGTGTATGTTGATCAAAACTGGGGGTTTCTATTTCACCTTTGACCCCAAACTGGCAAATAATGTTTTGCAGGATCTCTCTCCAAAAATGTGTCTAAACATGTATTTTTAGATTCTAAGGGAAGGCCCTCTGATTCCTTCCTGTATTGAATTGTATTTTAACTGTACTGTCTGCCCTAACGTTGTAAAGCACTGTGCAAACTGTTGGCACTTTACAAATCCTGTATAATAATAATAATATTTTTACAAAATATTAACTTTATATTGCAGCTATTCTAGAATGTTACCATATAAACAATTCTATACTTTCACGTTGGTAAAATGTTGGCCAGAATGTTGAAAAGTATCCTTAAAACCAATAACAACATGTCTTATACAGTGAACAAATTGCAATAACAGATATAAAATCTGGCTCAGTATAGCAATAAAAATTTTGGAATGCAATAAACAGGTTGGTCTTTATGCCGGAGGCACCAGCAAACACTGAGATGTTTTTCAGGGCTCCGAGTTAATGTCCAAAACTAAATGATATAATATTGCTGGTGGTTAGAGCAGTCCTGTTGGGGGTAAGCACTGCGGAATATGCAGTACTCTTGGCCTCAGCTGAGATTCAAACCTTTGCACTAGATGTGCAATCTACATCAATAAAACCATGGTCTCCTTATAACTGAAAAGGTTTTGTGACTAATATGCCACTCCTCGCTCATCAATACAGTAGTGTCTACACTTTACATTGTAGAAGGACCCTTTCCCCCTTAGGTATTGCATGAGTTGAGAAGCCTCTAAGCAAACATTCCTACAATGATTCAATTAACATCATGATTGGATCTCATATATTGCCTCACCAAACCTCACTATCTCATAGTTCTAAACCAAAGTCACAATCCCCAAGAGACTCCATAGCATTACATTTTGACAGCACCAAATACATGTTAATTCCGTGGAAAGCTTCTGAAAGCCAGATGAATTAGTAAAATATTATTAGTAAAGAAAACAGAAATGTTTTTTCATTATTCTTATGTAAAAAATGAATGGAAACGTTATAAAGTTGAAGATCACTTGGCTGGTTTACTTATTGTTATATAATCTTTCTAGTGCTGTCCTTACCTTTAATAAACCATGCCACGGAATAAAATATTCACTGTTGGACATAGTTACATAGTTAGTCAGGTTGAAAAAAGACACAATCATAAAAAACAAAACAATAATGAATACACCAGAAAAAAATACACACATATATATATATATATATATATATATATATATATATATATATATATATATATATATATATATATATATATACATATATATATATATATATATATATATATATATATATATATATATATATATATATATATATTGTGACAGGAAGTCAGGTAAATCTGTGGATGTAGTCACAGACAGGAGATACATTTCCACCTGGTTTAGAAAATTCACCAATTACTATAGGGTGTCGGCTGCAAAGGCAGCAGGAAGGTGTAAAGAAGTTGAAAGGCCTTCAGCTGTTCAGAATGAGGAAGTTAAGGCCTCTATAATTTGTCCAAAGGAAGTCTAAGGATGGCTGCCTCCTGACGCTGTGTGGGCATGGGGAGAGGAGGACAGTCAGATGTGTGCCCCCTGAAAGCTGTGTGAGCATGGGGAAGACCTCCTGAAGCGATGTGCCATGCTTCAGGATTGGATGTCAAACAACCAAAGATATTGAACAACTACGTAAAATCACCTATCCAACCAATCTAACATCGGAACATAGACAGGCACTGAAAGAACTGCAGGACAATGAATCCATTACAATAAAGCCCTCAGACAAAGGGGGCAATGTAGTACTTATGAGTAATGATAAATATAAGGAAATGTGCCTCAACATTCTGCAAAACAAAAAATATTACAAACAAATCTCCCCTTTAATGGTACACAGCTTTAATGAAGAATTTTACACCCTTGTCGACAAAGCATATAACAACAAAACTATTACACAAACCCTTTGGGAGTTCATCCGAACAAAATATCCTCGGGTTCCAACGTTTTACGCACTTCCCAAAGTGCACAAAGATCCATTAAACCCACCTGGATGACCCATCATCTCCGGAAACGGTAGTATTACCGAAAAAGTCAGCCAGGTGATTGACGCCCACCTCAAACCTTATGTTACAAAACTGGCCTCATATATCAAGGACACTGGACATCTACTTCAAATCCTGGACAACATCTCTATACCAACAGACGCCATTCTCGTCACTATTGACGTTGAAACACTTTACAATAATATTCCCCACTCAAAAGGACTACAAGTGGTCGAGAAAGTACTTCAACAACAAAGTAGATATGATACCAACTTCAATTCCTTTATCTTACAGATGTTGAAATTTATACTTAATCATAATATCTTTTCCTTTTATGGAACATATTATGCACAAACATGCAGAGTTTGCATGGGCACAAGTTGTGCGCCCACTTACGCAAACATCTATCTTGGCGAGTGGGAAGAAGACTTCTTAACATCAGACGATAACAAGGAATACATCAGTCATATCATATTATGGCAAAGATACATCGATGATGTACTCCTCATATGGACCGGACCAGAGACTCTATTACTAGAATGCCTTAAGAAAATTAACCAAAACCGATTCAACATGTACTTCACCATGACATACAGTAAAACAAAAATACCATTCCTAGACACCTACATTTATAAGGATAACTCCGGTAACCTCACGACAACCCTTTTTAGAAAAGAAACAGCCGGCAATACAAGTCCTTTTAAGCACTAGACCGCATCCACATTCCAGCCAGAGGAGGGGACTGGAACAAGTCCCTTCTACAAATTGAGATGCGCTGGATAAAAAAACTCAATGCCACCAGACCCCCAGGACTTAATGAAAGCGAGAGTTATCGCCCATTCTTAGAGGGCTTTGCCTCCGGAAAAACCGATTGAATAACCATTTTATACAATTTCAAAATAAAAACCCCCAACTACAATGTCCTCTCCATCCCCCCCCCCCAAGCACAACCTTGACAGATCATTCAAATAAATTCACTTCAACAATAATATGCCCACATACCAGTGGGGACTTACCCATCCCTGCCCATAATATGCCCCCTGACCTGAGATCTCCCTTGACCCTCTTGAAGTAACTTATATTGCTGTTTTATACTATTTACTACTAATTGTTATTATAATCATTCGTTATTTTCCTTTAAATGCATTATTGTTTATTGCATGCTCTTTGCATTGTGACTCATTCAGTCTTTGTATCCCAGAGCCGGAATCTTTTTTGTCTCTCCCAAACCCACCCGGCACAGGTAACCCCAGAGGATCAACCCTCTGGGGAACGATAGAGAATTCGGGGGATCGTATCCTCCGTTAATACTCCCGAGCGGGGAGTAGTATCTCTATCTAACTCCTGTGTCGGCGGCTATGGAACATCGTTCTTTCCCCACCACGTCACTGGCTAGGTGCGCGCGCAATCCATCTGCACGCGCATCATGCCGACACGCCGACCCGGAAGCCGGATCGGCGTCGTGAAGTCTCGATGCGCTATGCGCATGCGCAGGTGGGTTTAAATAGCCGGGGATTTTCAATAGGGCGCCACTTCCCTCCAGCAGAGGGAACGTGACGGACGCCCAGGACGCGCTATCCCCGGACATCTCCTCTCTCCTGCAACCAATCGTAAGTCACCCATCCGACAATGCTATATTATGCATTGTCGGATGTACTTCTTCAAGTGTTAAAATGCCTCCACCCCATGCTCACTTGCACATCTTCATTTACCAGGGACCCACCGGAACTACTGACCGGAGCTCCCCCTGGTGGCATACTTCGGTACACCTACAATTGTAAGTGATTATATTCTCACACAGTGCTTCATTAAAGCAAAATCATGCATCACTCCAGTACAAATGTGCCATCATTATTACAATGCAGGCTGTACTAAGAAGGAATACCCTCTCCACAGACCTTCTATTTTTTGCTGGGAACACTGGAACCTCAGACTGGGGCTTCCCCTGCCGGAACAATTACAACTGTAAGTTACAAGCCCTGGTTGTTTCCTTGGCGCATAAAAGTCAATCACTCATACTTACCTATTTCTTGATACAACGTGTCATTATCACATTTCAGGCAAACCAAGCAAGGTTCCTCCCACATACGACAGTATTCATACTCTATGTAAGTCTGTGGAAAATTACCTCCCTATATTACATCAGACAAATTTGATTTTACCACCACTCTTTATCATCTCACATTTCAGATAGCAAATCCTCCAAAAGTCCCGCCCCCTTTGGCCTGAGGCACCAAAAATTGCTTTAAACTATTCTTTGGGATGTTGGCCACACCTACCACTTAAGGCACAGGGATCAAACACACAACCTACAAGGAAGTCTAAGGATGGCTGCCTCCTGACGCTGTGTGGGCATGGGGAGAGGAGGACAGTCAGATGTGAGCCCCCTGAAAGCTGTGTGAGCATGGGGAAGACCTCCTGAAGCGATGTGCGCTGAGGAGGGTAACAAGTGTGAAGACTACTCGAGGTGAGATCTTGGATCGTTTCTATGTGAAAAGAAATCAATGGACATTTCCTGTGTGAAATTTGCAGCCGACATCCTATAGTAATTGGTGAATTTTCTAAACCAGGTGGAAATGTATCTCCTGTCTGTGACTACATCCACAGATTTACCTGACTTCCTGTCACAATATATGTATATATATATATGTATATATATATATATATATATATATATATATATATATATATATATATATATATATATGTGTGTGTGTGTGTGTGTGTGTGTGTGTGTGTGTGAGAGCTAAAGAATACAATAGAGAATGCATAATTGAAGCTATCTGGTAATACGGCAATGACCTAAAATTATACAGTTTCATCAAAATTGCCTCATCGTCTCCATGCTGTTTTGATTTACAGGCATACTACCTAGTGAAATCTACTCTTTTAGTGTGGGAAAAGCCAGTAAAGACAATCTATAGTAACATCACAAAATGTAAAGCTATATTCACTGTCTGTTTCTTCTTGTCTGATAGTGATGTACAGCGGCAACTAAATTAAATAGTTTGCAAATATGTTATGCAGAAGGCACTCACTGCTGAATCAAACTGAAAAAAACACTGTAGATGAGTTCACCGCTGAACCAGATTTGTAGGGATTTGTAAATACCTATTAAATCAAAATGGCAAAACTCTATAGCCCTCTTTAAAACAGTATGGCTAATGACAGGTCAATTCTCATGTTAGCACTTTGCCAATGGGGTTGATTCATTATAAAAAAAATGAAATGTTGTTATAGCAAAATGGTTTCGGAAAATACAAATGTTCACTTAAAGCTTTTGTTATTACAACATTCCATTATTATGATATGTGGCTGCTGTACCATGTACTTGTATGAGAAAGTATCCTGTTCTCTTTGTATTGCTTCCTTTATGTAAAAATCCTTCCAGTCCCTTGTTTTCCTATTAAAAACTGACCACACTAAGCAGGAGAACACACCATTATCAGTTCTCTAGCTATGCTGGAAGCTCAACCTGCTCTTCTCCAATGATCAGACTTGTCCTGACCCCCCCCCCCCAGTGCACAGCCATTCACTAGGAAGATCAGTGTGCTGCCGCTTCTCCTCCCCCCATCTTTTATGCAGATGAGAACAGAGGGAATGTGATCACTTCTACAAAAGGGAAAAAAGGTATTTATGGGTTTTTTTTAATATATATACAAAAATGTTTTGCCTTTTATATCTATTTTAAACTAAATGGGTTGTTTCACAAGGTGATTGTTTACAATCACTTTAAAAGTGAAGCTGGGTG
The DNA here is from genome assembly GCF_965119305.1 of Pelophylax lessonae. Taxonomy (NCBI): domain Eukaryota; kingdom Metazoa; phylum Chordata; class Amphibia; order Anura; family Ranidae; genus Pelophylax; species Pelophylax lessonae. The sequence continues at coordinate 369,164,545 of NC_138768.1, forward strand.
TACTTTATTATATAATATATACAATATGATAAATAAACAAAGCAGGATTTTGAAGCGAGACCTACCCAAATTCCCAACTGTGCTCAAGACTTGCCCCTCCTCTACATGGACAATTTGGGTGCGGGCCCCTGTAGTCTGTCTCCTCTCCCCATCAGAAATATGAAAAAATGTATCAGCCACAGCTCTTAGCGCGACTTGCCATATTTGTTAGATGTCAACAAAGTGACAACATACAACATTCCAATTCTTGTGAGCAGCAAGGAGTGTATGAAACATGTCAAGGAAGGTTGGTTCCCAGGTGGAGACGTTGTATGCAGTCACTTAGTTGGCAACTAAGTACGGCAAGAAGAGCTAAGAGTGGAGTGCGGCTGACATCTTTTTACATATTTCCAAAGCAGGATTTTACTTGCTTGTGATTGGATCATTGAAGTGAACAAAACCACCCTAATCACTATGCTAAATGAACTTTAGGGATAGGCCAAATGCAGGCCCGGACTGGCTATAGAGCAGACCGGGCATTTGCCTGGTGGGCTGGAACCACCCTCTCCGTGGGCGGTTGTTAATCAGGCCACACATCAGGAGGTAAGTGGCGACCGCGGCCTGGACAGGGTTAACACAGGCTGCGGCTGGCACTTGCCTACCACTGTGCGGCTATGCCTGTGTCTCCTCTGGCTGCAGGGCTGAACTGTGCATCTCTCTCACACAGCTCAGCTTCAGAACCGCCGCTGACAGTTCCCCTCTCCTGTCTCTGCAGGGACGTGAGAGGGGGGAGAGAGCTCGTCCTCTTCTCCTCCTCCCACCCCTCTCCTACTGGGTCTACCCTGCCCACACTCCCCAGGGATGTGTGGGCGGGATGTTTAAATCCAGAGGAGAAAAACTGCAGACAGCCTCTGCCAGAGCCTCTATTCTGGGGTGAGTAAGCTCACCCTCTCTCCTGCCTCTCGGTATAAAAAACTAATGTAAGGGGAGGCTCTGTGTGGACTCTAATGTAAGGGGAGCTGTGCGGACTCTAATGTAAGGGGGGACTATGTGCAGACTCTGATGTAAGGGGGGCTCTGTGCATACTCTGATGTAAGGGAGGGCTCTGTGCAGACTCTAATGTAAGGGGGGGCTCTGTGTGGACTCTGATGTAGGGGGGGCTGTGCGAACTCTAATGTAAGAGGGGGCCATGTGCAGACTATGATGTAAGGGGGGCCCTGTGCAGACTCTGATGTAAGGGGGGGCTCTGTGTGCACTCTGATGTAAGGGGGGACTCTGTGCGGATTCTGATGCAAGGATGGGCTCTGTGCAGACTCTGCTGCAAGTGGGGCTGTGTGGACTCTGATGTCAGGGCCCTCTGTGTGAATTCTGATGTAAGGGGGACTGTGCGGACTCTGATGTAAGGGCGGCACTTTGCAGGGGGGAGTCAAAAAAGCTGCCCTCCCCCTCCACCTTAGACTCTATTGGCCACTGATTGCTAGAGCTGCCTCTCTCACCCCTCTCTCTCTCACCTCCCCTCTCTCTCTCTTACCCCCTCGCTCTCTCTCTTTCTCTCTCACCCCCCTCTCTCTCTCTCTCAACCCCTTCTCTCTCTCTCACCCTCTCTCTCTCTCTCTCACCCACCCTCTCTCTCACCCCCCATCTCTCTCTCTCACCCCCTCTCTCTCTCATCCCTCCTCTCCCCCTCTCTCTCTCACCCCCTCTCTCTCTCATCCCCCCTCTCTCTCTCTCCCCCTCTCTCTCACCTCCCCTCTCTCTCTCACCCCTCTCTCTCTATCTCTAATACCCTCTTTCATCCCCATCTCTCTCTCACCCCCCTCTCTCTTTTATCCGCCATCTCTTTCTCTCATCCCCCCTCTCTCTCTCTCTCATCCCCCCTCTCTTTCTCCCTCCCTCACCCATCTCCTCTCTCTCATCCCTCCTCTCTCTCTCCCTCCCTTCCTCACCCACCCACCCCCTTCTCTCTCTCCTTCCCTTCTCACCCCCTCTCATGAGATCTCAGGGGTTCATTCTGGGACTTGTAGTCCTTCAATTTTGGAGGGAGTCACATCCATTAAAAAGGAAGGAGTGGGGCAAATTTACATAGGAGGGCGAGGGGGCGCCCAATTTTAGTCTTGCCTAGGGCAGCACAAAACAAAAATACACCACTGCTTGATCCCATTCAAATCTGTCAAGTGACTGCTGAGCATTGTTCTCAGACAGCTTGCCCCACTGCTATCCAATCATGCTGAACCAAGGAGATGGATCTATCATTGCTTCTTACTCTCATTCACATATATGCGGTGCAGGAAACAGAGTAAATCTCACACAATCTCGGTATTTGCAGATGATACTAAACTAAGCATGCCAATATCTTTGATGCAGGATGTGGAAACCTTACAAGCGGACCTGAACAACACAATGGGGTGGGCAACTACATGGCAGATGAGGTTTAATGTTGAAAAATGTAAAGTAATGCACTTGGGCATCAGAAACACGAAAGCAAGCTACTCACTAGGGGGGGGGGACCTCTGGGTTAATCTAAGATGTAAAAGGACCTGGGGGTCCTAGTGGACAACAGGCTTGGCAGTGGCATGCAATGCCAAGCCGCTGCAAGCAAAGCCAACAAAATACTGGCATGTATAAAAAAGGGGATTCACTCCAGAAATAAAGATATTAATCTCCTACTCTACAAGACTCTGGTCTGGCCACATTTGGAGTATGCCGTCCAGTTCTGGGCACCGGTCCTCAGGAAGGATGTGCTTGAACTGGAGAGAGTCCAGAGAAGGGCGACAAAAATAATGAGGGGAATGGAGGACATCAGCTAAGAGGAAAAACTACAAGCATTGAACTTATTCTCTCTGGAGAAGAGACGCTTGAGGGGGGATATGATATCAATGTACAAATACTGTACTGGTGATGACCCTAGCATAAGGAACAAACTTTTCAGAGAAAGGGAATACAATAAGACATGTGGCCACTCACTAAAACTAGCGGAAAAATGGTTTAACCTTAAAATACGTAAGAGGTTCTTTACTGTCAGAGCAGTAAGGATGTGGAATTCTCTTCCACAAGCAGTAGTATCAGCAGGGAGCATTGGTAGCTTCAAAAAACGATTAGATGGGCACCTTAAAGACCACAACATACAGGGGTATACAATGTATGGTTAACAACAAACACACACATCATTGGTTGAATTGGATGGACTGATGTCTTTTTTCAACTTCACAAACTATGTAACTATGTAAATCCTGAGCGTTTCCTGCACCCCACTGAAATCGCACTCCATTCATGTAAACTGCCACCGGTTTCAATCTTAAATTAATGACACCCCAAAACTGGTTGCACAAAGAGTCCACACTACCCCCACCATGCTGAACACATCTTGAACGTTGCCAAGATGAACACATGAAGCCTTCTGTCTTTTGTTAAACCCTGTGCCTCCTCTGCTGACTACAGTGCATCCTGAAAGTATTCATGGCGCTTCCATTTTTCCATATTTTGCTATTTTACAGCCTTATTCCAAAGTGGATTAAATTCATTATTTTCCTCAAAATTCTACAAACAATGCCCCATAATGACAATGTAAAAGAAGTTTGTTCGAAATCCTCGCAAACTTTAAAAAAATAAAAAAGGAAAACAATCCCATGTGCATAAATATTCACAGCCTTTCCTCAATACTTTGTTGAAGCACCTTTGGCACCAATTACAGCCTCAAGTCTTATTGAATATGATGCTACAAGCTTGGCACACCTATTTTTGGGCAGTTTCTCCTATTCTTCTTTGCAGGACCTCTCAAGCTCCATCAGGTTGGATGGGGAGCATCGGTGCACAGCCATTTTTAGATCTCTGCAGGAATGTTAAATTGGGTTCAAGTCCGGGCTCTGGCTGGGCCACTCAAGAACATTCACAGAGTTGTCCCGTAGACACTCATTTGTTATCTTGGCTGTGTGCTTAAGGTTGTTGTCCTTTTGGAAGATGAACCTTCGCCCCAGTCTGAGGTCCAGAGTGCTCTGGAGCAGGTTTTAATCAAGGATGTATCTGTACATTGCTGCATTCATCTTTCCCTCAATCCTGACTGGTCTCCCAGTTCCTGCTGCTGAAAAACATCCCCAAAGCATGATACTGCCACCACCATGCTTCACTGTAGGGATGGTATTGGCCAGGTGATGAGCGATGCCTGGTTTCCTCCAGGCATGATGCTTACCATTCAGGCCAAAGAGTATAATCTTTGTTTCATCAGACCAGAGAATTTTGTTTCTCATGGTCTGAGAGTCCTTCCAGTGCCTTTTGGCAAACTCTAGGCGAACTGTCATGTGCCTTTTACTGAGGAGTGGCTTCCGTCTGGCCTCTCTACCATACAGGCCTGATTTATGGAGTGCTGCAGAGATGGTTGTTCTTCTGAAAGATTCTCCTCTCTCCACAGAGAAACACTGAAGCACCCATCTGGTTCTTGGTTCAAAGTACAAAACAGTTCTCTCAATATTGATGCAAAATGCCATGTGTATTCTTCCTGTTTCTATATTCACCACGGTGACAACTCTTCAGTATATACCACCAGCAATCACTCTCCGCGCTTACCATATTGTTTTGACCTGTTAGCAGTCACCACGCGCTTTCCCCTTTTAAGGGGTCTTATGAACCACTCCAGGACTCCAAGTGCTTCTATCTGATTTGTTCTCTGTCTTCCTCCAATAGTGTATAAATGACCGAATCAGCGCTCCACCTTAACTAGCGCTCAAAGGGAATAGAGATTATATACAAAGTTTAATCATGTACAGATATTTATTAAAATGTATTAAAATGCGCTCACAAAACCAGTGCACTGATTCCCAGCAGTGCACCACTTTAAACACGGACTTTCAATATATGGGTACATGCCTCCCTTAAGGCTAATATCCCAGCATCACTAGTCAGCATGTATCCAAGCATATCTTTCCTAATGGCATGATAATGTCATTAAGCTCTGCCCTGGCATGTTTCGTCACTTCCTTTGTCTTCCTCCAAAGGGACAAGGACCTTGACTAATCCAGCCCCAGACTATTTATGCTCTCTCCAGTCACCTTCTTAGCACACCCTTAGGGATTGACGGGGACTACATAAATATTCAGGCAGCTCACTCAGGCTGCTCCACTCCTATTTTCTGGTGCCTTCCAGAAAGCAGGGTGAAGCAATCAAGTGTGCAGCCTGTGGAATCCTGATCAGCCTAAAGCAGTCAGCAGAAGCTCCATTGATTACAGAATAGCATGACAAAAAGGACTACATATACCTGACAGCCTAGTACTTACTTAGGAGGGTGCTACAACTATAGTGTGGTATTGATGTGGTTAAGACACACCAAGTGCAACTATTGGTTGTGTCACTAATATAAATGGGATAAATGTTGGGAATAATTACATCATCACAGGGTGGTGCTGTAAATGTCCATATCAATAGCAAAGTGCCACATCCTCTGTAAACTGCACAATATGAAGTAAAAAAAATAGAGAATGAATACTAACAATATGGTTCATGATATCTATGCATACCTTATATGATATGTAAAAGACTCTTATTGTGTATTTTCGATTTACCCAGAATAAGTTAAGCTCCAGAGTAAGCGCACTGTCCCGAAACATGTTGAGCTAAGCTTCAATCGGCTACATCAACCCACACCAATCCTGTCTGGCAGCCTTGTATCCTTGGCTTGTGCACTATACCTTTTAGTGATGAGCCGAACACCCTCCGGTTCAGTTCGCACCAGAACACCGCAAACAGAGGAAACGTTTGTTCAAAACAACAAACTCCATTGAAGTCTATGGGACTCGAACCTCGAAAATCAAACGGCCTCATTTTGAAGGCTTAAATTCAAGTTATTGCCCCAAAAAAGTGTATGGGGTTCCGGGTACTGACCTGCGGAACATGTAGCAATGAAAAAAAAGTTTTTAAAAACAATCATTTTTAAAGGAGCAGTGATTTACTGATTTTAATGAGGCTTAAAGTGAAACTATTAAAATGAAAAATTCCTTCAAATATCGTGCCTAGGGGGTTCCCTGAATGTTCCTGTAAAGTAGGGCATCTATATGATGTATGTAGCCTGCTGCAGCAATACTGACATTTCTAAAGCAAAAATGTCATATACAAATTTACATACAAATTTTAAATCGCATGTACTTGTCATACAGGTGAAGAAAAATTGGGCCTTTTGGTGGTTGCAGTTACTCTTGTTGAGTGCAGGAACTGGCCCTGCTGCTAAAAAATCCATACAAATTTGAAATTGCATGTACTTGTCATACAGGTGCAGAAAAATTGGGCCTTTGGTGTTGGTGGTGCCTGAACACCATAACCCCTCACAATTACTCTTGCTGGGCACAGGGATAGGCCCTGCCATTAGAAATTAGATACAAAATTGAAATCGCATGAACTTGTCATACAGATGCAGAAAAATTAGGCCTTGGTTGTTGGTGGTGCCTGAACACCGCAACCCCTCGCAGTTACTCTTTCTGTGCGCAGGAACGGGACCTGCTGGTAAGAATTACATACAAATTTGAAATTGCATGTGCTATACAGGTGCCAAAAATTGGGATTTTGCTGTTGGTGGTGCCTGAACACCGTGACCAAGCCCTCGAAGATTCTCTTGCTCGGTGCAGGAACGGGACCTGCTGGTAAGAAATACATACAAATTTGAAATTGCATGTGCTTGTCATACAGGTGCAAAAATAGTAGGCCTTTGGAGTTGTTGGTGCCTGAACACCATAACCCCTCACAGTTAGCAGGGCACAGGGACAGGGCCTGCTGTTAAAAATGACATACAACATTTAAATTGTATACACCTATCATATAAGTGCAGAAAATGAGGCCTTGGGGGTTGGTAGTGACCTAAACCAAAAACATTGTTGGAAGCTAGCAGAATCAAGGTAGAGGAATAGGATAGACAGCATATGTAGTCATCAAGGGATGGCAGACCCCTAGAAAATTCAATCAGTTACATCAGCATCAGGGGCTTGATAGCTCTTGTTGATCCAGGACTGTTTGATTTTGATAAAAGTCAGCTGGTAAACAGAGTCTGTGGACAGGCACACTCTTTTGTCCGTCACAAAACCTCCAGCAGCACTAAACGTCCATTCAGAAAGCATGCTGGAAGCAGGACAGGCCAGTAGCTCCATTGCATATTGAGCAAGTTCTGGCCAGTGGTCCATCCTCCCCGTAGCCCATTGGATGCTGAGCTGCAAAGGTCTCCAAGTCTGCTCTTGCGCCTAGATAATCATGCACCATATGATGGAGACGCTGCTGATAGTTGCTTAAACCTAACAACCCTGGGTGCTACTGAGGACTAAAGAACTGTTTAAAGGCATCGGTCAGCCGGCCGCCTTCTCCACCACTCCTCCTTTGGCTGAACGATGCCTCTGAAACACGTCCAGAGTATGTTGACCTCCCAGTGTCTGGAAAGGTGGTACACAATTTTTTTTTCAAGGTCTCCTCAAGATGTTTCATCCTCTGCTCCCTCTGGGAAGGCAGGTTGAGCTCTGCAACTTTACCCTTTTAACGTGGATCAAGAAGGTTTGCCAACCAGTAATGATCCCTCTCGTTGATAGCACGAATCCTCAGGTCCTTTCGCAGGCTTTGCAGAATCAGGGAGCCCATGCAACATGAGTTGAAGGAGGTATGAGCTTCTGAGTCCTCTGGGTCACTAAGGATGACATTGTCAGCAGGAGCAACCGCTCCCCAACCACGTACAACTCCTAAGGTTTCTGGGGAATCAAAACCATCCCTTGAAGACTGCTGTATGCTATCCTCTAATTCCATGCTTCCGAAACCCTCATCCTCCTCCTCCTCTTCCTCCCATGTGTTTTGTGGCCCTGCAGGAATGATATCTGCATAAAGAGGGCCTTGTGAGAAAAGGAAGTCCTCCACTTTCTGCCCCTGTTCTGCCTCAAGTGCCCTGTCCATGATTCCACACAGCGTGTGCTTCAGCAGGTAGACTAGCGGGATAGTGTCACTGATGCATGCATTGTCCCAGCTCAACATGCATCCTAAATCAAAAGCCACTGGCGTGGCAAAAAAAGCCAAGGTCCCCTGACCCTGTCCTTGTGCCATACTCGCACAGGTACTGATTGATGGCCCTCTGCTGTGTGTGCAGCCGCTGCAGCATTGACGACATTGAGCTCCACCTGTTGGGCATGTCACAAATGAGGCGGTTGGTGGGCAGGTTGAATTCCCTTTGAATGTCAGATAAGCAAGCACTGGCATTGAACGAACGGCGGAAATGGCCACAGACTTTTCTGGCCTGCCTCAGGAGATCTTGGAAGCCTGGGTATCTGCTCAAGAAACACTGCACCACCAGATTCAGAACATGTGCCAAGCATTGGACATGTGTCAAGTGTCTCTGTCAGAGGGCAGAGAGAAGGTTGGTGCCATTGTTGCATACAACCATTCCTGGCTCAAGCTGTCATGGCGTCAACCATCTCTGAGCCTGCCCCTGTAGAGCTGACAGAATCTCTGCACCGCTGTGACTCCTATCCCCTTGACAGACCAACTGAAGCACAGCATGGAATATTTTAGCCTGACTGCTTGCGTAGCCCCTTGAACGCTTAGGGAGCACTGCTGCTTCAGAGGACAATTGAGCAGAAGAGGACATGGAGGAGGAGGAGGAGGAGGAGACCGTGGAGTAGCCAGATGTGGCAGAAACAGCACCAGCTTTTTGGAGGCATGTTGGCAAAACAAGCTGCAACACCAAACCATGTCCTGCATCCTTCCCAGTTGCCAGCAGAGTTACCCAGTGCGCCATGAAAGAAATGTAATGTCCCTGTCCATGTCTGCTGGACCAAGAGTCAGCAGTAATTTGCACCTTCCTGCTAACCGCTTTGTCCAACAAGGCCAACACTGCCTTCCACATGACAGTAGAGAGCCGGAATGGCCTTACGGGAAAATAAATGCCTTTTTGGGACCTGCCACTGTGGTGCAGCACATTCCACAAATTTGCAAAAGGGAGCCGAGTCTACCAGATGAAAAGGCAGCAACTGTAATGCTAGCAATTTGGCCAAGCTAGCATGTGGGTGGCTGGGACAGTATTTCTTTCTACGGTTCAAAAACTGGGGTAGTGAAATTTGCCTGCTGCTCAAATCAAGCAGTAGTGTACTGCTAGCAGATTGGGTGCAAGTCTGTGCCACTCATTGCTATACCATCATCCCTCTCAATGCTGGTATTTGAGAAGCCATGAGGTATAGTAGGGTTAGAGATCACAGATAAGGAGCTAGGTGATGTATGCTTGTTTTGATCTGGTGCCTCTTTCATCAGGTGCTGTTGAAACAGACTACATGGCAGGTCGTCATATGCCTTGTCAAGCATGTGGTGCCCAAGCGGCTTGTGTTCTGGCCACACTTGATCCGCTTTAGACAGATGTTACAAACAGCAACGCTGAAGTCTATTGCACATGTGCCGAAAAAGCCCACAATAATGAACTTTTGGGAGTCCACGGGGAGTTTTCAGCACCCTGCACCTGTGGAGCTCTGTGCTGTGACGCAATAGGTTGGTTACTGCTATGGCGGCCCCTGGAGCACATCCTGCCTCGTTGGAGTTGTGCGTCCTCCTCATCCTCCCCCTCCTCCTCCTCTATCCTGTCAGGCACCCAAGTACAGGCTCACGTTAGTCCCTTCAACAACCTTCAAACCAACATCACAGCTTTCAAATTGCTGCGCATCCTCCAGCAGCATGTCACTGACACTATGATCGAATAGTTCAGGTGACTCTTTTGTGCATGATGGTGGGGCGACAGAAGGAGTAGCTGTGGAGAAGGAGCCTGTGGAATGGGCAACTTTGGCAGCTGCGGTGGAAGGCAAACTACTGTGAGATTGGGGGGCTGAGGACGAGGAGGATGAGGACGGCTTATTGATCCACTCCCCCAACTCTTCCACATGTTGTGGCTGAATAGCATGGGCAGCACCCGAAATAAAGGATGGGTGAACCCCGCCTGCAGAGGATGCACTATGTCGACTGTGACCACCACTTTTCACAATGGACACAGAGGCTGCTTGCCCTCTTTTTGTGGCCTTTAAGCACCGGCCTCTCCTTGTCTGCCTTTCGGACATGATGTTGATACAGATCAATACAGGGTAAACGCAACTGACCAATAGATACTCAATGACCTGATATGATGTAATCGATAGCCCTATAGATGAGCTGTGGTGGTTATAGATGTACGCAAGTAACCGATTAACAATACTCTCACTGATGTGATGTAATCGATAGCCCTATAGATGACGAGCTGTATTGGTTATAGGATGTATGCAAGTGACCGATTAACAATACTCTCACTAATGTGAAGTAATCGATAGCCCTATAGATGAGCTGTGGTGGTTATAGTTGTACGCAAGTGACCGACTAACAATACTCTCACTGATGTGATGTAACTAATAGCCCTATAGATGATGAGCTGTGGTGGTTATAGGATGTACACAAGTGATCGATTAACAATACTCTCACTGATGTGATGTAATCGATAGCCCTATAGATGAGCTGTGGTGGTTATAGATGTACGCAAGTGACCAATTAAGAATACTTTCACTAATGTGATGTAATCAATGAACAAAATGAGGTTGAAGGATTTTAAGAGATGCATGAAAGTCAGCCAGCCCCCAGTCTGATGTACTCACCCTCCAGTCTGTCATCAACCAAATAAAACCTGTCTCTTGGTGCAAAGAACAGGGGTTTAGTTGACACACATTTGCAAACGCATGTGAAAGCTGCAGAGCCACTTCACGGCACCCTGTTAAATCTGCAGTCCTACATCTGCAGAAAATATGGTACCCAGGAGCCTGCGGTGGGAAGTATCACCGCAAAGTGACATCCTGGATACTGAGGAATGGTACCAGTACTTTAACAAAGCAGGGCTGGAGCTGTTACGGTTCATGGTATCAAAAAAACGGCTTAAACTTAAAAAACTGGACGGGGAAATTAATGTCATTAAGGGTAAATTAGAGGAATTTAAGACCAAAGAGTCATATAAACAAAAATCTGACTCCCTGAAAAAGCACTTGGAGAAAGAGGATATAGAGCAGAAAAATAAGAAAAGAAAAAAGTTCTTAAGGGATAGTGGGGACTATAAGAACAAACTTATCTTCAAATGGCAAGCTAATCGAGGGCCTGTAGGTCCAGCCCCTAATGAGGCGCAAAATCCCCCTTCTATTCTTCCCCCTAGTACCCCCATGGAAGTCACGTTACCATCGGGGCAGTTTCATTATCCCCACGTCACGTCTGACACCTGGGTACAGCCCCGGCGTGGACGTGGACGTGGTCGAGGAAGAGGCAGGGGTAGAGGTAGGGGCAGAGTAGCCTCTCAGCAAGGAGGGAATTTTTCTGCCTATGATAACAGATTCCTGCCTTTACAGGGGGAATTTGAGGGTGGAACCCAATATATCACCTCACACCCACAGGAAAGAGATTTTACGCCCTCTTTTCATCCTAAGGGACCCTACTATCAAAATAGGGGGGAGCAATGGGCTCATAACCCACAAAATTATCGCCCATTACAACCCGCACATTCTAATGCCTCTGGGGGACAGGGCCCACACAAACAATACAATACCCCTTTTCAGGGGGGTACCCCAAGAAGCAAAAGGCAGAAAGAAGGAAGAGAGGGACTAGAGGGGGGAGGAGGGTCCGCGACAAAAAGAAGTCGGCATTGAGAGACCAGGGTCTGTTTAACCTTAGTACCGCCTCCCTTTCGGTTGAGGAGAAACATGTACTGAATCATGGTCTAAAATATGCCCCTCCCCGACCTCTCAATAAATTTGACACATTTATAGATCTGCAAAAATATGTGCGCAAAATGAGTGTTAAGAGACATTTTCTGGGGAACCCGACGGTTTCCAGGATGGAGTATAATATGGGTGTGAAATCCACTTCATTTGCAAATGCCTCACTGTTCAACCCTCCTGGTCCTTTGGCCCCTACCTTGACGGTGTTTCGGGATTTAGTGGCCAAGGACCTCGACAAGCTGAGTCTCAAAAATGTGCACCAAACAGCTATGTTTAAACGAGGGATGCGCTCCCTAAAAGAGCGTAGTGATATTGTTGTGAGACCAGCTGATAAGGGGGGAGGGATAGTTATTCTGGACACCTCTGCCTATAATAGAGAGATGGACAGGTTGTTGTCCGATCATGACACCTATGTGCCCCTCAGAGGCAACCCTACAGTTGCCTATAAGAACGAGCTTTTAGCATTGGTGGAGGAGGGGTTTGATCGGAAACTTCTTACCAAAAAGGAGAAATCCTTTTTGGTACCATCTGCCCCTAGAGTTCCAATCATGTACTATTTGCCCAAGGTGCATAAGGATGCGGTGAACCCACCCGGGAGGCCGATCATTAGTGGCATTGATTCGGTTACCTCCCGGGTGGGGAAATACATCGATTTCTTTCTGCAACCCTTGGTGACAAAAACTCCCTCATTTCTGAGGGACTCTATGCAAGTGATCAATCTTTTGAAAGACATAGAGTGGAAAGACAGTTATATCCTAGCCACTGCTGATGTCTCGTCACTCTATACGGTGATTTCGCATCAGCATGGAAGGGAAGCTGTCGAGTACTTTTTGGGACATAGTACTATGTTGGGTTTCCAGAGTCGTTTCATCTTGACCCTGTTGGACTACGCCATGGCCCACAACTTCTTTTGGTTTGGGGGCACGTACTACAGGCAGAATAAGGGTGTGGCCATGGGCGCCAAGTTCGCGCCAAGTATGGCCAACCTATTCATGGCCAAGTGGGAGGAGGATGTCATCGGTGACGTTCCGAGGCCAGAGGTTGTCCTCTGGCGGAGGTACATCGATGACATCCTCCTCTTGTGGGATGGAGATGTGGAGTCTCTCGACTCATTTATCTCGATGCTCAATGATAATGACAGGGGCATCAGGCTCACCCACGAAAGTAGTAGATCTGAGATCCATTTTTTGGACCTCAAAATCAAGGTAGTGGGAGGTGCCCTGGAAACCTCCACGTTTTTTAAAGAGACTGACAGGAACGGATTTATTGACACATCCAGCTGCCACCATGTGGCGTGGCTTAAATCCGTTCCTGTCAGTCAGTTCCTCAGACTTAAAAGGAACTGTTCTAACAGATCTGATTTTCTGCAGGAGGCCAGTGTCCTTACATCCAAATTTATGGAAAAAGGCTATAATAAAGAGGAGCTGGAAAAGGCCCTGGTGCAAGCTGATAGCCGGAATAGGGACGACCTCCTACAACCGAGGATACGGGGGGAAAATAGAGATTTTGAACATGCCTTTTTCTCCTCGTACTCGATCCAGCACTTTTCAGTTAAGAAAATAATTCGCAAACACTGGCATATCCTGAAAAGTGATAGTCTGTTGGGGCCGGTGCTGCCGGCGGCCCCTAAGATTATCTTTAGGGGGGTGCCTCCATTGAGGCTACAAGTGGCCCCTAACATTCTGGATGCGCCTACCACCATCTCGTTTTTCCAACAGAGAGGGGGGTTTTACCGATGTAGACGCTGTGCCATCTGTAAGATCAATGCTTGCAATGAGAGGCGGGTTGAGTCGTTTACCTCCAATGCCACCCAACAAAGTTTTAGGATTAAGCCGTTCATTACTTGTACCACCAGACCTGTTGTCTATTTGTTGCGTTGCCCCTGTGGCCTTGAATATGTGGGCCGTACAATTCGTAAGTTACATGTACGTTTACAGGAGCATGTAGCAAACATTTTTAAACTGTTCCCGAAACACAGTGTCTCACGGCACTATGATCTTTGCCATGGAGGGGACCCAAAGGGCACGGTCTTCCTCGGCATTGATAAGTTTTCAGGGAGCTGGAGGGGCAGTAACCGTACCAGGGGGGTCTCCCAGTTGGAGACCAGCTGGATATATCGGTTAAAAACATATGCCCCCCACGGGTTAAACATAGATTGGGACATCAATTCCTTCATTAACAATGCTTGAATGGAGTGGTTATTTGATGTCCCAATATGTCTTATGTTTGCTGTTATGCTCAAGTTTTATGAATTTATTAATGTATTATGGGGTTTTATTATATCTCTTGCAATATAGGATATGCATTTTTAATTTTAATTACATTTTTATCTGTATTGTATATGTTTTATTAATGTGGTTGTAATTTTGCATTTGGGAGAGGAGTTACCCATTGAGACCTGTTTCCGACCGGGGGATGGCGCTGTATCCTCTTGTGTGTCCCAAGCGGTAGTGTCATATAAGTGTACTTATGCACTCTAGAACCATGAGTATCCTTTCGGTGAGACAGTATTAAAATCTTTGGTCCCGCAATACGGATCGAGATCTCACTTATATGGGACTATCGAGATGCGCTGGCTATCAGCGACCTTGGAGTCCCTATACATGCAATTAATTAATTCTTAATTGACATGTTGTTAATGATGGTTTGATTTCCGGGGTGCTGGCACGCAAACTGCTGGCTTCCGGCTTCTGACCGTGTTGATTCCGGTATCAGGGATGCTGGCATGTGATGTACTGGCTTCCTGTTCCGGATCATGTCAAGTCCGATCCGTCATATCCGGTTGTTGGAGCGCAACTGCGCAACTTCCGTGATTCAGGTCGTTGACTAGTTATCCCGCCCCTTCCGCCTCGCTCAGCATATAAATATTGATGGCTCACCGCAGGCCACACCCCCTGACGACGTCAATTGGCTGACGAAACGCGTAGGAGGAGCCTGCGGCACGCCGAGCTGAGACACACGAGGGGACGCGGCGGCCATCTTCTTGGTTTGGAACCAGGTCCTAGGATTGCTCCCTCGAGATATATGCTGTAATATCTCCATCTAAATGTGAGTTGCCACCTACTTTTTGGCCTAAATAAATGTGTGACGGTATTTCACCATGGGAGTTGTCCCTTCTTTTTATTTATGTACTCACATCGAGTGGAGCCATTGAAATCTTCCTAGTGAGCTGGACTGTCATCTACTTGGTCCATCTGATTTCCATTACAAGCGGTCAATGATCTCTGTGGTGGGGATCATTGCGTTGCGGTAAGGGGCCATTTCTTCTACTTGGTGGTGGTCTCCATACACTGGATTTCAGGATGGTGAAAGTTTGATATGAGATTTGGGGAGCACTTCCTTCCTCCTTTCTTTTGACGGACCTATCCTTCCAATTATCTGTGTTTATTGTTCATATGGACTGTTAAGTTCAAAGAACTAGTATACTAGCGCTACACCATATTTTGTTACATCTTAATTTAGTGTCCTCACACTGGAGGCACATGGCCGCTAATGGGTGGATGGGGGAACAGGTGAGAGGGAGACAGCCCAACCTCCCCCAACCCATCCTCATCCACGACTGGCTGTTGTCTCAAAGACTCAAATAATTAGGTTATAACCATGGTGCAAACTGGGAGAGACCAGCTGAAAAGCATTACACCTCCATCCCCTTGATGGATGCAGTATATAGATAGGAAGGGATTTTATGTATGGGGCATGGCCTGTAAAGCTCACTGCCTTTGAAATCCCTAATTTCCTCTTTGGGACTTTATGTGAGACAAGCATGTCATGCTATTGGTCTCCATCCCAGTATAAGGAAAACACTAAGGTCAAATCAAAACTGCATCCACCAAAAACGCACGAAAATCGCACGGTGGGACTTTATATGAGGCACCAAGCTGTAAGCAATGTGATGTGATGTAATCAATAGCCCTATAGATGAGCTGTGGTGGTTATAGATGTACGCAAGTGACAGATGAACAATACTCTCACTGATGTGATGTAATTGATAGCTCTATAGCTGTTGAGCTGTGGTGGTTATAGGATGTACGCAAGTGACCGATTAACACTACTCTCACTGATGTGATGTAATCGATAGCAATGTAGATGAGCTGTGGTGGTTATAGATGTACGCAAGTGACCGATTAACAATACCCTCACTGATGTGATGCAATCGATAGCCCTATAGATGAGCTGTGGTGGTTATAGATGTACGCAAGTGACTGATTAACAATATTTTCACTGATGTGATGTAATCGATAGCCTATAGATGAGAAATCTCTCTCCCTCCCTGCTAGGAATGAATCACTGGCACTGCACTGTCTGACAAACTGCAAAGAAAACGATTCTCTCCCTGCCTGAAACACGTTCCTGGCCCTCCCTACACTGCTAGGAATGTCTCACTGGCGCTGCACTGTCTGACAAATTGCAAAGAAACAAATCTCTCCCTGCCTCAAACATGTTCCTGGCCCTCCCTACACTGCTAGGAATGTCTCACTGGCACTGCACTGTCTGACAAACTGCAAAGAAACAAATCTCTCCCTGCCTCAAACATGTTCCTGGCCCTCTCTACATTGCTAGGAATGTTTCTCTGCACTGTCTGACAAACTCCAAAAAAAATAACTCTTGCCCTGCCTCACACGCGTTCCTCTCCCTGTCTCCTCGCCCGCACAATCACACTACACGCTGCAGCTGCGTGGGCAGCCTTTATGTAGTGTGGGGTGTGTACTTTGCCCCTGAGCCATGATTGACTAAAAGCAGCCTACCTTTAGTCCAATCATGGAAGAGATCATTTGATTGGCCAAAACATGAGGTCAGGGTGCATGCTTTGGCCAATCACATAACGTGCGGCGTGCACGCAGTGCATTATGGGAATCTCGAATTTCCCACGAAGAAGCATTTGTTCGCATTCGACGAACGATCGAACGACCAATGTTCGAGACGAAGTTAGCTTCGACTCAAACTCGAAGCTCATCCCTAATACCTTTATAGCAGGGGTCTTCAAACTATGGACCTCCAGTTGTTCGGGAACTACAATTCCCATCATGCCTAGTCATGTCTGCGAATGTCAGAATTTTACAATGCCTCATGGGATGTGCAGTTCCGCAACAGCTGGAGGGCCGTAGTTTGAGGATCCCTGCTTTATAGGATTGATTGTGGATCTCACAATATGATAGTAGCTGATGTTGGATATCAAGTTTTATATAAGAGATTTTGGATGTTTTTCTGTGTTGTAAAATATATGAAATACAATGTTGTTACTTTATTTAAAAAAT